>NW_024037062.1:3800491-4515659 GCF_015706575.1 Patiria miniata
CCGTAGTCGCTCGCTGTGCTTGCCGCGCACTCGCCCTTGCTTA
This sequence comes from Patiria miniata, assembly GCF_015706575.1. Lineage (NCBI taxonomy): Eukaryota > Metazoa > Echinodermata > Asteroidea > Valvatida > Asterinidae > Patiria > Patiria miniata. The sequence goes on from NW_024037062.1 coordinate 3,800,535, forward strand.
GGGTGCGTCGTTTAGCTCACCCGGGTCGACACGGGTTAAAGGCAGACGGGTCAGCCACACAGCCGGGCTGGCTATCGCTAATCGAACAACCGCTGGTCATTACGATCCTCACGTGACGTCCTTAGCCGTGGCCGTAGCCACTGAGAAAGCGCCCGTTTCGGATTGGGTCTTATTTTGAGATTTACTGCTTTTGCAAAACTCAAAAACGTTGGGCTGAAATTATAGCCTCAAAAGTCAAAATGATTATCGTCAGACCCCTAAAAGCTGCGCGCTCCTATTTCTGCGCACTCGCCTTTAAGTTATTTTTGCAAGGTATGCATCCTAACAAAATATATATACTTTTCACTGGTATCGTTGATGCACGAACTTTAACCAGCAGCCGAAAAAATGTGGAAATTGATGGCTTTCTCTGGAATTCAGGCAAAATATGAAAACAATCTGCTTTTGACAGCTAACTACAAATGCAGGCATGCAGATGCTTCCGGGCCTGCAGAACTTGAAGTCGAAAATATGACCGTACGGTGACTTTTATTGGTCTACCACTGTCGTCAGTATTATAGTTAAGATGTCATAGATAAGACTTTGCACAGGTTTTACAGGGGTGTATAAAACTTACAGTGCAACCAAAAAGACACTTCTTATATTATTTTGGATTTTTTGGTCAAAACTTTTAAAATCTGACATCTTGAAAATTGTCTCTGTTGATTGGGATGATCAGAATAACAATATTATTGGGATCTACATTATTTTAATAGATGAATATTAAAAAAATTATTTATGTAAATATGTAAATAAAGACCTTTGTAATTATTCAACCATTAGGATATTGACATTTAATCTTGAAATTATGAACGTGTATTGGCATTGGAAAAAAAGAAAGGAAAAAGAAAGAAAATATGTTTGAAAAGCTCTAAGTTGTTTAAAAAAATGTTTATATCGAGTTACATGGTCCAGACAGCACAGATTTTGGATGAAGCATCCAAAACTGCATGCTTTGGAATTCCCTGGTTGTCGCCACAAATGAGATTTCGCTTTGTTAATCGGTATGGTGGATGATTGTAAGCCAACAATGTAAGTTTCGTTGAGGCGGAAAAGAGTGGTTGCTTTGCTACCTTTATACCTGGTTGCAAAGCCTAGTGCGCAGAAATAGGAGGATCGTCCAGAATACCTTTAGACTTGAAGTCAACTTTTAAGTCCACTTGAGATTTCTGCTGTCCGGCCGCCATTGTCCGTTTCTAGGGAATGAACACATGCGTGACGTACTGCCACCAGTGAGACTCTGCTCCACGGGCAGGGTCTGTGGCTGACCCGGGTCTGTGGCTGGTACGTCAGACGGCGCTATAGGATCTTTGGTCAGAGCTAATCGAACGGCAGGGGTGCTGACCCGGTGTCAAACCGGGTGAGCTAAACGAACGCACGTGTACGTAAACTGCATGCAGCTGCATGCCACGTTTAAAAAAAAAAAAATAGGCGCTCGCTTCAAGTTTTATCAAGCAGACTCGTTCCCAGTCCCTCAAGTTCTGGAGTAGAGAAGCAGCAATCATAAACAGATGATGGCCACTTTTCGGCTGCCTAAAAAACAATCGACTTTTTTCAGCTACGTGAAAGCATAGAATGGAAACTTCGAAAACGTTCGATCTGATTTTCTGCTCAACAGTAGCAGATGGGGGAGCCTTTAGTCAAGGCCACGCGGCTACCCGGGCACGTGCCGCACCCTTAATGCCGGTGTCATATATGAAATCAGGCTCGTATGAAAATCGGACTCTTTTTCCCTTTTATTGGTAAACCTGTTGGGTCAGAATGTTTCGTTTGTGTAATATGCTAATTAGGTTAACTTGTTGTGTATCTGTATTCTTCGTCAAGAGAGGGCGCTATTGCACACCACCCTAAACAAGTCAGTTGGGTTAAAACGTTTAGATAACGTCAAACTTTTCATGTCAACGTCACTTTTCGTCACGCAATTTGTTGTTTTGGACAGCCCAAAGTCGTAAGTTTAATAATTTCTAAATCCTTTTATATGATTGTAAGACATATATAGAACATGGCCATCTAGATATTTGTGGGATAAAAGTAATATTTCTGGGTTAATTTATTGGGGAAACTTTGTGTAAAAGTGTCATGTAAAAATGTGTGCATATAGACTTTAATATACAACATTACATGGGATTCGCACATGTCTACAGCTAATTTACCACTAACTGGACATTTGTAATATTGTTTTTGTGTATCAATCCTGATTTGTATTTGTTATTCTTTGTTTTGTTTATGTAGATTAAACCGTGTTACGTGTTACGTGCTTCATGCTTCATGTTTCGTGTCTACGTGATTAAAGATGCGAGTATACTGTTGCTGATACATGATTGTGTACTAGTCATTCGTCATTAAGTCAAGTTCACTGGAACTTTTAAGTGCCATCCTTTACATGAGTTTAATGACTGGGCTTTATAAGATTTGGACATTGTCATGAGTACTACTGAGACAGGAACGTCACGTCACGGTGAAAGCCGTTCAGCATCGGAGCATGGGGCCACATCAGACACCGGTGGACATGATGACCTCATTCGTCCACAAGATTCTGTGAGTCAATGCAGGTCAAAGGTCAGCAGGACATCAACATCAGTGACCGGTGCCAGAGTGAAAGCAGCTGCCAGAAAGGTTGCTTTAGAAGCAGAAGCGGCCATGTTGCATCAGCTGCAAGCCCTTGAAGACGAAGAGTTAAAGCTTCATCAAAGAAAGAGACACTTGGCCCTGCAAACAAAGTTGGCTATGGCAGAAGCGGAGGAGGCTGTGTATGCACTTAACGACAGCAATGAACATTGCGATACCTTCTCAGTACACGCATCAAACAACAGTGAAGTGCAGATTGCGACACCCCCACAGAGTACACCTGAAGTAGTGGATACATCTCCAGCATGTCAAACCACGAAGTTGGAGTTCGACGGAATGAAGGAACCAGATACGAAGCCAGAGGCTGAGACGACAGTGGATCCAAACAAGACATCAGAACCGGACAAGACAGTGGATCCAGTCAAGACAGCAGAACCTGACAGCGCGCACAAGAACAGTGAAACAACGGTTCTTGAGCTGGTGCAGCAGGGTCAAAAGCAGCAACAACGGCTGCTTGAGGTGATACAGCTGCCGAAAGCAGAACTTTTGACATACGATGGAGATCCCTTGCAGTATTGGGCATTCATAAGATCCTTTGAGAACAGTGTGGACAACTCCAATTTGGAGGACAGTGCTAAGTTGATTCGGTTGTTACAGTACTGTACTGGTAAGGCAAAGAAAGTGATACAGTGTTGTTCTGTGATGCAGCCACTTGAAGGGTATAAGAGGGCTAAGGCCTTGCTTAAGGAAAGGTTTGGTAACAATTACACGATTGCTGAAGCTTGGGTGAACAAGCTAACTGAGGGTAGTAGTATTAGCCCACATGACAAGAAAGCACTAAGAGAGTATGCAGATGATCTGAAAACCTGTAGGGAGACCCTTAATGCCATGGGTTACATTCAGGAAGTAAATACTCAGACAGTGTTGGTTACTTTGATTGAGAAACTGCCAAGTTACCTCCGTAACCGATGGATCAAGCAGGTTAGGGTAAATAGAAAGAAAAACGACAGGTCCCCAAATAGGGGATTTAGTAGATTTGTAGAAGACGCAGCCTGAAGAAGCTAACGAGTATATGTGCATGGTGTAAGCCAAAGGACAGATATGTTGTAACAAACAAGAATGTTCCGAAGTCCTCTGTAAGTCGTTATAGCAAAGGTAGTTACACCATGATGACAAATGCCAAACCTGGTAACATGACATGTGTATTGTGTAACGGTAGTCACACCTTGTTTGGGTGTACAGAGTTTAAGAGTAAGAAACAGAAGACAGATTTGAATTTGCTAGGGCAACAAAACTGTGCTATAACTGTTTGAGACCTGGGCATATGTCAAATTCATGTACCTTAAACCGAGTTTGCTCTGTTGCAGGGTGTGGAAAAAAGCATACTAAATTCTTGCACCGGATTAAAACCATCCCCGTAGGTCAGTTTACCCCAAGAACTGAGGTCACGACGGCACCAGCAGAACCAGCGGCATCAGTGCAAAGTGGTTTCACCGACACAGAGGTTGACACGAGCTGTAATGTCACAGGGGTCGGCGTGATGGGAGTTGCGTTGCCCATTGTTCCAGTCAAGGTCAAGGCCAAGGGTAGTGGTGTTTGCATCGACACATATGCGCTCTTGGACAGTGGGTCCACGAGCACCTTCTGCACAGAAGAGTTGGCGAAGCGACTGAAACTCTGCGGTCAACAGCAGCAATTGTCTCTCACAACGTTGGCAGGGGCAAACGTGCAAACAGCGACAACTGTCATCAGTTTGACAGTTAGCGGTATCGACTGCAAACAACCAGTTGAACTTCCGTTGGTGTATACAAGACGTGAGCTCCCTATCCATGATGCCAACCTGGCCAAGCAAGAGGACATTGAAAAATGGCCTCACTTGCAAGGTCTCAAGCTGCCACAGGTTGACAAAGGTCGAGTACAGCTTTTTGATTGGGCAAGATGTTCCAGAAGCACTGATGCCATTAGAAGTCAAGAAGGGTGAGAGGAATGCCCCATATGCGACAAGAACAGAGCTCGGATGGTCGCTGAATGGACCACTGGGAATGGCGAACAAGCACACAGCCACATCCAACTTCATTGCCGCCGACGACAGTTTAGAGAGACAACTTAAGATGTTCTGGAAGTTGGACACGACTGATTCCATTCATGATGACACCAAGGGGATGTCGGTGAAGGACAAGCAGGCTATTGCGATATGGGAAGAAAGTGTTCGTCTCACAGATGGGCACTACGAGTTGGCTATCCCATTTAAGAATTATCCTCCGCACTTGGTTGATAATCGCACTGTTGCGGAACGACGTCTTTTTTCGTTGGGCAAGCGGCTACAGAGAGACACACTACTGCACGCTAAGTACACTGAAGGCATGCAGGATCTCATCAACAACGGTTATGGAGAAAGTGTTCCAGAAGAGGAAGTTCATCCCTCAAACAGCACCGTGTGGTATCTCCCACATCACCTGGTGTACCATCCGAAGAAGCCTGACAAGGTTCGCATAGTATTCGACTGTGCGTCTAAGCATGTTGGAACATCACTCAACGACGAGGTGCTAAGTGGACCAGATTTGACCAACAAGCTGTTGGGGGTACTCTTGAGGTTTCGGCAAGAGACAGTGGCACTTATGGCTGATGTCCAAGCCATGTTCCATCAGGTCAAAGTCACTCATGAAGAGCGAGATGTCTTGAGATATCTGTGGTGGTCTGATGGTGACAGCTCTCGACAGCCGAGTGTGTATAGGATGACTGTACACCCCTTCGGTGGTACATGGAGTCCAAGCTGTTGCACCTTCGCTCTGCAACGTACCGCTGAAGATAATCGAGCAGACTTCCAACCTGACACAGTTGACACAGTCATGCGTAATTTTTATGTAGATGACTGTTTGAAATCTGTCGCCAGTGAAGAGAAAGGAATTCAGCTGGCACAGGAACTCCGTAGTCTTCTTGCTAGAGGAGGTTTTAGGTTGACAAAGTGGGTAAGCAGCAACCCACAAGTTCTTGCATCCATCCCCATCGAAGAGAGAGTGAAGGATGTCAAGGAGCTCGATCTGAACTACGAGGCATTACCGACCGAGAGCGCTCTCGGAATGCAGTGGGATGTTGAACTGGACTGTTTTGGCTATAAAATCAGTCCCAGCGACAAGCCATTGACAAGAAGAGGAATACTTAGTGTCTGCAGTTCTATCTATGATCCACATGGGTTTGTGAGTCCGTTCACTCTGAGGGCCAAGGTTTCATACAGGATCTATGCCGAAGAAAGCTGGGCTGGGATGAGTCACTTCCATCAGAGCACCTCAACAGTTGGCAACAGTAGAAACAAGAACTACCCGAGATAGAACAGTTTAGGGTGAATAGGAGTATCAAGCCCTATGGTTTTGGAGAGGTAGTCAAATACCAACTGCACCATTTCTCGGATGCATCAGAAGTAGCTTACGGAGCGACAACTTATTTGCATATGACAAACTCGGAAGGCGACAAGCGGTCTTGCCTTCTTTTGGCCAAGTCTCATCTAGCCCCCCTGAAAAAGATGACTATACCAAGGTTGGAATTGATGGGTGCCACACTCTCCATCAAACTTGATGCGATGGTTCGTAGAGAGTTAGATGTGTCATTAGAGGATTCAGTATTTTGGACAGACAGCACCATAGTACTGCAGTATGTGAAGAATGAGGAGCGACGGTTTCTCACATTCGTGGCAAATAGAGTTGCAGTTATCCATAGCGGGTCATCACCCAGTCAATGGCATCATGTTGTGTCTAGGCTTAATCCAGCCGATGATGTTTCAAGAGGACAAACAGCTGAGGAGCTGCTTACTAACAAGCGATGGCTCTATGGACCCGACTTCCTTTGCCTGGAAGATAGTGAATGGCCAAAATCGCCAAGCCTGAGAGATCTACCAGATGAAGATCCAGAGATAAAGCCAGACAAGGAGGTGGTTACTGTATGTGCTGTAAACAAGATGGAACAGGTCGATGTGGTAGACAGGTTGTTGAAGAGGCATTCCTCATGGCATAGATTGAAGAAGAATGTGGCGTGGTTGCTGCAGGTAAAAAACTACTTGCGAGCCAAGGCAAGGAAGCAACCGACAGTAGACATGCAGAAGCTACTGGCCGTAGATGAGATGACGAGAGCAGAGGATGCTATCATTTTGTATATCCAGAGAGAGTCCTTTTGTAAAGAGTTGAAGTTCCTCCAGAAGGACAAGGTAGACTCCAGAAGGTCAAAGGACTACATCAAGAAGACAAGTCCTTTATACAAGCTTGACCCAGTGTTGTCCGCTGATGGTATCATAAGGATTGGTGGTCGTCTGAAGAACGCTCCAGTAGACGAGGGAGTGAAACGTCCGGCCGTGTTGCCTAAAGATCACCATGTAGTCACTCTGATTGTCAGACAATTCCATCAAGAATCGGGACACTCTGGAAGAGAGCACGTACTTTCCCTATTGCGTCAAAGATATTGGTTGATCAAGGCCAGGTCTACAGTCCGCAGTATTTTGCGTGATTGTTTTGGGTGTAGACGTCAATCAGCCACACCAGTCGAGCAAAAGATGGCAGATCTGCCATCTGACAGGGTCACGCCAAACAAGCCACCATTCAGTTTTGTTGGAGTGGATTGTTTTGGTCCGTTCATGGTTAAACCAGGTCGAAGCTTGGTCAAACGCTATGGGTGTATCTTTACCTGTCTAGTTGTTCGAGCCGTTCATATTGAAGTCCTACATACCATGGAAGCGGATTCTTTCATCAACACGTTACAACGGTTCATGTGTCGACGTGGAGAGCCGGAAGAGATCAGGTCCGATAACTGGTCCAACTTTGTGGGCGCCGAGAGAGAGCTTAGAGAAGCTACACAGTCCCTAGATCAGCAGAAGGTCAATGAGTTCCTCCTTCAGAAAGGGGTGAAGTGAAAATTTAATCCCCCTACGGCATCGCATATGGGCGGAGTCTGGAAAAGGCAGATTAGGACCACGCGAAAGCTGATGAATTCTCTCATGAAAGAGCAAACCATGTACGACGAGAGTTTGTCTACACTTATGTGTCTGGTTGAGTCTATCATTGGAAGGCCGATAACTACAGTGTCAGATGATGTGAATGACCTAGAGCCGCTAACTCCCAATCACTTACTTCTGCTTCGTGCAGGGCATGTCCTGCCACCTGGGGTATTCGACAAAAAAGATATGTATGGAAAGAGGAGATGGAGGCAGGTACAATATTGGCCTATCTTTTTTGGAGAAGATGGATTCGGGAGTACCTTCCTATGCTGCAAGAAAGACAGAAATGGTTTGAGCCAAAGAGGAATATCCAGGTTGGAGACTTGGTGCTTGTCGTTGATAGTGACTTGCCAAGAAGTAAATGGCTTCTAGGACGAGTTGTTGAAACACATCAGGGAGGGGACCAGCTAGTCAGATCAGCCAAGGTGAAGACAATGTCATCTACCTTGATGAGACCAGTCCAGAAACTTTGTCTTCTGGAAACAGTAGAAAGATCTGAAACATAAATTGGTTGTTGGCCTCTACAAGTGTTTTTTTGTTTTATATTGTGTTTTCCAGTACATGTAGTTCCAAAGGTTAGAGTGTGTAGTACAAATAGCTGATGATTCATATGATTAGATCCAGAAGCTTTTCTTTTGTGTGTGTATAACTTGTGTTATGATGTATAATTGAAAACCCTAAACCACCAGTGGAAGTCAACTTAAAGGGGCACTCACATTCTCCCTTATTTTTTGTATGATTTAGGTAAATGCCATTTTGGGGTTGGTTGTGACATTTAAGGGGTCGGGATGTTGGGTCAGAATGTTTCGTTTGTGTAATATGCTAATTAGGTTAACTTTTTGTGTATCTGTATTCTTCGTCAAGAGAGGGCGCTATTGCACACCACCCTGAAACAAGTCAGTTGGGTTAAAACGTTTAGATAACGTCAAACTTTTCATGTCAACGTCACTTTTCGTCACGCAATTTGTTGTTTTGGACAGCCCAAAGTCGTTAGTTTAATAATTTCTAAATCCTTATATGATTGTAAGACATATATAGAACATGGCCATCTAGATATTTGTGGGATAAAAGTAATATTTCTGGGTTAATTTATTGGGGAAACTTTGTGTAAAAGTGTCATGTAAAAATAAGTGCATATAGACTTTAATATACAACATTACATGGGATTCGCACATGTCTACAGCTAATTTACCACTAACTGGACATTTGTAATATTGTTTTTGTGTATCAATCCTGATTTGTATTTGTTATTCTTTGTTTTGTTTATGTAGATTAAACCGTGTTACGTGTTACGTGCTTCATGCTTCATGTTTCGTGTCTACGTGATTAAAGATGCGAGTATACTGTTGCTGATACATGATTGTGTACTAGTCATTCGTCATTAAGTCAAGTTCACTGGAACTTTTAAGTGCCATCTTTTACAAAACCCTCTCACGTGACCGGTCCCTCTCCTAATTATCTATGCATAAGCATGCGCAATATCACCAATGAGTCCGTATTTCATAAAACTAAATTGGTTCTTTACAGAAACGACACTTCCCCGAATAACTTATTTTTGTTTGCATTTTCTTTTCATTGTTAATAACATTCCCATTTCAGATCTTCCACACCACACAAAAAAAGCTTATCAAAGGGTCCATGAGATTAGTTTTTTCTTAGGAACACATTTTTGTCACTTTCCACTCCTCTTAAATATGTGAAAACTATTTGACATCCCTTTTTGTTTCGCCTGAACTTTGAAAGAGACTATGCAATCACTTTGTCTTTCCGTATAAATGTAGTATGTATGTTTGTATGTATGTAGTATGAATTTGTGTGTATATCTGTGGTATTTTGGTTAAAGTTTCGTAACATTGGCCTTATTTCCACAGTTGAAGTCCAACTGAAACCATACTGGAATCATAGATGCAACATGGAAACCTGCATATGATAATGATGTCAAAGGTCACATACCAAGGTCAAAGGTCAACTGAGGTCAAGTTGTAAAATAGGCTGAATATGTAAAATGGGTCTCATTGATGACAAATTGAAGACCAAGAGGAACCAAACTTGGGTAGTTTATGCAACATGCCAACCTTCATATGATAATGATGTCAAAGGTCACATACCAAGGTCAAATGTCATCTGAGGTCAAGTTGTAAAATAGGCTGGAACCAAACTCATTGCAACCTTCATACTGATAAGTCACTTTATAAAGATAATCGTAAAAGCAGGCGAGACGCATGGTTCGAGAACCATGCATCTTGTTGGTTAATTTAATTCAGAGGTGCACTTCTTTAAACATTTAAGAATGTGCCATGCTTTTCCGGACATTTGGGGGTGATATTTACGGAGCTCTGGAAGTGGCATCTGACTTGTTCATATACTGACTTATTTTATCTCAGGATTACGACAAAATACAGGCAAGATGACGACATCCTGAGATAATTTGTTAGGGGATGACGACATCCTCAAAGTAGGATGACGACATCTCGTCATAATTTAATATGGCATGACGACATCCTGAAAATAGGATGACGACATCTTAAGACAATCTCTTCTGGCACGATGACATCCTGAGATAGTTTATTAGGGGATGACGACATCCTGAAAATAGGATGACGACATCCTGAAAATAGGATGACGACATCCCGAGATAATTTATTAGGATGTGACGACATCCTGAAAGTAGGATGAGGACATCCTGAGATATCACGAGGTGCATTGAATCCATCTTGGAAGCGCACATGACCTCTCATCATCAAATAAATACCATGAATATACAGCGATATGATAAATGTTATACAAGCCGCATGTCCACCTGTGCGTTTTCAAGATGGCTTCAATGCACCTCGTGATAAATTATGTCGTGATGTCGTCATCCTGCTTCCAGTTTAGCGTCATCCCATAACAAATTATCTCAGGATGTCGTCATCCTACTTTCAGAATGTCGTCATCCCATAACAAATTATCTCAGGATGTCGTCATCCTACTTTCAGAATGTCGTCATCCCATAACAAATTATCTCAGGATGTCGTCATCCTACTTTCAGGATGTCGTCATGCCATAATAAATTATATCAGGATGGCGTCATCCTATTTTCAGGATGTCGTCATCCCCTGATAAACTATCTCAGGATGTCGTCTTCCTCATTTTAGGATGTCGTCATCCCCTAATAATTTATCTCAGGATGTCGTCATCCTATTTTCAGGATGTCGTCGTCCAATAATAAATTATCTCTAGATGTCGTCATCCTACTTTCAGGATGTCGCCATCCCCTAATAAATCATCTCAGGATGTCGTCTTCTTGCCTGTATTATGTCGTCATCCTGAGATAAAATAAGTCAGTATCTGATGAAGTCGGATGGCACTTGCAGAGCTCCGTAGATATTGCTGTGATGTCATTTCAGAAAGACACTATTCAGTTTAGGTTTTTTGTTCAAATGTGAACCAAACAATATCACTAAAATTACTGCCATGATCACCGCAGAAAATAACATTTACAACAGCAAGATATCCAGCATTCTGTAAACTTTTTTGTGCTGAAATAGCTGAAACATAGAGATGTATTGCCTGATTTGACATCACACTTTTGCTAATGAATATGGAAATTGTCATTAGCATTAATACCAAGAAGGCACAAAATACCCTTAAAATGGCAAAACGAAAATTGAAAATAAGGTTATATGGGACAAAAAAGGTGCATTTCAAGGATTGCATTAAAACAAAATGACATTGCATGAGCCCTTTAAATCTTACTTTGAATGATTTTTGTCCGTGAAAACAAGATAGCCTTTTGCGAGTTCAAATGCAGACAATAACACGTACGATCCTCAAACTGTGGTGATATGACAAATTTCGTTAAAATGGTACTGTGGGTGACCAGCACGCTCTGTGGTGAGCAAACCTGTAAAGGTAATTGTGCGATTAAAGCCAACCTGAATCCGTTGCCTGTCGAGTATCAGATTATGTCACTACACCATGGTTGCAGGGTATCTTGTTAAAATTATAGAAAAATTGTTATGTGATAACTATAGTAAATATAAGTAGACAAGCAAACCTCGTGTCCTTTTTCACCGACTATCCTATGTTACACCTGTCACTAACCATGAGAACAATGGACGATCAAAAGACATAAAGGAGATACCGCCCTCCTAGGTAAAGTTGTTCACAATTATAGGCCTATAGGCACCTTCGCTGGTACGAGTTACCTATTGGTCACCATTATAGCAATTCTTGTGTTTATAAGTTGCTTTCATCTTTTTACATGTACCAGTTGTGCTCGGCTAGCTCATGAGGGCCCTATTCATTGCCACTTGTATGGCCTTTCTACGCTTGGTTGGCAAACTGCATCTTTTGCCAACCAGGGGTTGCAAAACTATGGAAGGTCCAAAACTGCAAAAATGAAGAAGACTTATACAGATAACCAAAATATTATTTGATACTTGGAAATACAACATCGTCAACAAACCTGCAACATAATTTCTACACATGCCTTTTGAGCAGTGGCGTCGCCAAAGGGGGGGGGGGGGGGGGGGGGGGGCAGGGGGGGGGGGGCCAGGGGGGGGGGGGCACGTGCCCCCCCCCCCTGGAAAACCTAGTGCCCCCCCGAGTGCCCCCCCATCTGAGATTTGGGTTGGTAAAAAAATATATATATATTTTGTTATATTCAACTCCCATCATCTGAGTTGGTTAAATAGCAATTTCTGGAGATATCTTCAGATCGAATTTAGCATCAAATGTGGCACCATTTTGCATCTAGCCCATCCTCCGTATGCGAAAATTTTCACCCCCTCCCCTTAGACCCCTCCCCCAGGACGGCGATCCGTATCCACCTAAGTGCCCCCCCCCCAATCAAATGCTGGTGCCCCCCCCCCCCTGTGCCCCCCCAGACTGAAAAGTCTGGTGACGCCACTGCTTTTGAGTATACATTAAAGGCGTTATGAGGACGTTTTTTCTGGAAAAACAATGGAAAAATAGATGCCAACCCCGGCTTCAACTTATGCGCTTGCGGCAGTTCATATTAAATGGCGTCAATGTTTACAAACAAAAGAAAGGCCAATTAACCTCGGTGAAGGGCAAAAACACTAATATTGATTCACATTAAATTTCCAAAGTAAAAACGAGATCTGATCAGAATACCACTTTTAAGTGAACTCTCCATAAACATTCAGGCATATCTTTTTAAATAAAAAGTTGTATTTTGTTTCCAAATAGTGAAGTGAGCACAATATTTTACACCAGTGATACGATACAACGAGCTAGAAGCAGTGCATTTATCTCGCCAGTCAACCAGTGCAGCCTTGCTAGTGGTTAAAAAAAAACACGAGACAACAAACTGGTCATTCATGATGCTGAAAAGGTTTAAAGTAAAACTAAAAAGGATGAGATACCTGTTCAGGTGGAAAATGGAAAGTGGAAGGTAAAATGAAATTCTCTTGCTGTGGTAATTTTTGTGTGAAGGATGAAAAATTACTACTTTAAATAATTGGCATCTTCTCCGCAACCTTAAGTGCTATTTGTCATGATTTTTAAGTATTTGAAAAAAAAAGCTCTCAGGTTTATTCTGATACCCAAACATCAAAATCTACCGATCTTTTTTTTTAAGCCAAATGTTTTAGGGTTGCAGTTTTTTGGGGTCACTCTGTATATCTATCTTTTATTCGATCATATTTCGTTCGCGAAAGTATGCCTCTACATATACACAATGTGATAAAGTAAAGTGGCTTATATTGTCCCCATTTTCATAGCTATTTTAAAGAACTTCCGGGATTTGTTTTCTATATCAAGTCTTATCACTTTAGTTATTTGTCGTCTCTACAAACATCCTACATGTATATAAAAAAAAAATTCAACAACCTTAACATATTAATATTCACTCAATGAAAACATGTTAATCAATTCTACTTTAGAGCCTAGCTGGAGTTACCCAGCCCTGAGTTTTATCATTGGGTTGTCTATTAGGGCTGGAGCGCATTTTTCTCAAAACTTGTAGTATTTGCAATAAAAATTTGGAAAATGTTCAATTTTGTCCCCGTTACACACTAATTGCAACTGCAACTCACCCCAAACTTGCCTGGAATAACCATTACACAGGTCCTTGAAGTAAAAAACGATCCACGATGAAGATTCAGCCTACAATTGCAGTGAAAACAGGAGGAATAACCGCTAACTTGACAACCTTGCTGGATTGGCCAGGACCGCTATTGGTTTGTGCACAAAAAAAATTGTGTACAATGAATGGCGGTCGATTAACAGGCACAGAGAGCGATCGCTGTCAACTACTCGTTTTGCCGGCTGCGCTGGCTGTTGGCGCATGACGTCACGCGGAAGCGTAACACCCGATGACTGTTTCATGCACTAGTATAAGGTTTACCACTCGCATCACAGCTTTGGTACTGGAACCGCAACCAATAGTGCATAAAACAGTCATCGGGTGTTACGCTTCCGCGTGACGTCATGCGCCAACAGCCAGCGCAGCCGGCAAAACGAGTAGTTGACAGCGATCGCTCTCTGTGCCTGTTAATCGACCGCCATTCATTGTACACAATTTTTTTGTGCACAAACCAATAGCGGTCCTGGCCAATCCAGCAAGGTTGTCAAGTTAGCGGTTATTCCTCCTGTTTTCACTGCAATTGTAGGCTGAATCTTCATCGTGGATCGTTTTTTACTTCAAGGACCTGTGTAATGGTTATTCCAGGCAAGTTTGGGGTGAGTTGCAGTTGCAATTAGTGTGTAACGGGGACAAAATTGAACATTTTCCAAATTTTGCAAATACTACAAGTTTTGAGAAAAATGCGCTCCAGCCCTAATAGACAACCCAATGATAAAACTCAGGGCTGGGTAACTCCAGCTATTTAGAGCCAGTATTTACAAGCACATTTATGTATTTCTTCGCGGTAGAGCTATATTCGACGTTGCATCAGATTAGTCCACACTGTAAATAGTCTGACTGATAGCAGCCAATCACTTCAAACCTCATGCTGCAATGTTCGTTCCATGCAATGGGGTGAATGCGCAGGAATCTGGTGCGCAAGGCAAACGGGAAACGCGTGGTTACCAGGGTGTTCATGTCATTGTTACCAGGGAACTGTAAACAAATTGAAGATGAGAATAGCATGCATTTGTTAAAGATTAGAGTTTGAATTTATTAGCATTGGTAACAATGGTGTTACAATAGGTAGCGTACGACTTTTGACCTTTTCGGTATTGAATAACCCTACCTTCATTGGTGTGCCGTCAGCATCAGACACGTGATCCCAGGACTGACGGTCATTGCTGTACGTCACTTGGTACTCGGTCACCCTTTGGTCGTTATCTCCGCGCCCCTGGGTGATCAAACCAGTAATGGTGACTGTGCCATTGAAGTCAACCTGTATCCATGGACTGATATTATCAGTGCTATCATCGTTACACCATGCTGCAGCGTATCCTGTTGAACGTAAAAACGTTTGCTTAATTTCCACGTTTAAGTAAGTATCTCCGTGATTTTTCATATTTTTGAAAACAAATTTTGAGTATGATGTTCTTCAACGACAATTTTTTACAGCATTGACGCAATGATTCCTAAAGAAGAAGAGCTTTGTTAATTGCGCTTATTTCAAGCTCAAATTGAACAGTCTGCTCCTTATTCAAAAGAAGAATTAAATAAACTTGATAACTTAGCTTGGACTGCGTTATTTGTTCAATGTCTGTAGTCTCATTGTAAACTTGTTGAATACCAAGGATTGATGACATGTTAACATTTATTTCTTAGAGTACCACATCCAAAGAGCACGGGTTTCAATCTATACTCAATATTTCACTCAATGGCAGGAAAGCTGTATAGCTAAAAAAAAAAATACCTTGAGTATTAAGCCTGGCCCTCGTTGGGGCGTGGTCAGCGCGGTTTGCCCAAAAAGACGAAGCTGTGATGCGTTCATCCGGGATGCGACCATCTTCCATCCCAAGAGGTCCCTCAACAGAGCAAGAAGAGTCGCCTGAGGAATAAATGCACAAATACTGTACTGTGATGGAACCGCGTTTGCACTCAAGCGGTACGCTCGCACTCAATTTTCCTTGGTCCTATAAGTTAACTAGAGACAAGTTTCCCCAATATATTTGGCCTAACCAGAATACTTTTTTTTTCGAATTACACTGGACCAAAATGTGAAATATATTGGTGTAAATTCGAAATTAAAGTTTCTCAGTACAGCCAAGTTACCAGACCATAAAGTGTGATACTCATTCACATTTATTTTAATATCTAAAAATTAAGGAAACCAAGATAGTAACTAAAGTATTTCTTATTTCAACTACATCCTTTTTCCACAGATAATTCTGCCCCTTGAGCAGTTTTTCATTCAATTCTTTTATTCAATCATTTTGTTTGTTAATAATTTGTAATTTCTCCACAGTATTTAGTATCGTTCCAATTCTTTTTTCCTCAGTTCACTTTTCGACCAGTTCGGTTAACTCAGTGCATTATTAAAAATTATTGTGGAAAGAATTCGCTGTGAACACAGTCCTCAACTTAAGAGGTGTGTATTGGCAGCTTATGTTACCCATCAAGTACCAGGAAGGAAAGGGATGAGTACACAACAGCATCGATCTCAATCAGTCATCTTCATTATTTCTTATTAAGGGGAGGGGTCCGCTAGTGTACTCACCAGTGCAGTTCAGCCATTGCTGTATCTCCTCAGGATCACTGCTGATCAGAAAGGTGTCATAGTACGTCACTTCGTAGGGTCTGTACGGTACGAAGGTGCTGAAGCCACCCATTCCGATCTCCGTGCACCCACACGGGTCCACGGCTTGAATCAACCAGCGGTAGCGGCCGGTCTGTGGGTCAGGCTCCTGGGTAATGGTGCATGGCGTTGCTTGGAAATGAAAGGACGTCGAAAAATATCTTATTTGTTTCACAGTCTTCAAGAATTCAGCCTCCTCCCCGAGGAAGACAGAATTTCCTGCATTATGAACATTAATTTTTAATGAACCTTATCATTGCAAGATGGTGAAATAAGTGTCATTTTCAAGAAAAGAGCAATTTTGTATTAGTACTAACGGTAGTTCGGACCGAACCATCACTGTGCGAAAACGTCTTCTTTTTTTTTACAAACATCCGTTGGCGCGAGCCAGCTATTTATTGACTGGATGAATGGATTTTTCCCCCACGATTCAGGTATACCCTGTGACCTATGAGT
Organism: Patiria miniata; assembly: GCF_015706575.1. Classification (NCBI taxonomy): domain Eukaryota; kingdom Metazoa; phylum Echinodermata; class Asteroidea; order Valvatida; family Asterinidae; genus Patiria; species Patiria miniata. Next base: position 3,817,284 of record NW_024037062.1, read on the forward strand.
TATTTGCACGACAAATTCAGCTGTTAAGGTTTTTTTCCGTGCTTTTGTAGCAACAGTGGACACAAAACATTAAACATGCCAGTAGTACGATGTCTGCTATAAGTTACTAGCCCTTAAATCGGTCAATTTCATAAAATTACCAAAGTTTAATTGAACTAGTATATACCTTATACAGTATTTTATGGTGATTTTTGTTTTTGTCGGATGGACATGAGTAAACCCTTTGTACGTTCATTGTAACAAAAAATAAAATAAGAAAGGATATCCGGCTGAATGAATAGCAATATTTGCACGTATTACTATAAATTAAAAAAAAGCTGACATTTTTCCATAAAAATCCATAAATTTATTCCATTTTGTAACTCGTAAAAACAAGAATGAATCCATTCAATCTATATAAAGGTATTTTTCAATGGTGCGTGGACAAACAAAGAAATTTCTCCTTTCTGCGAGAATTTGGCATAACACAAGGTGCTGTTCATGGTGATAATATTATTGTCTATATTTGTCAGCTACTGAAATATTCTTCCTTACCTTGAGTTTCCTTTAAAAGCAGGGCGAGGGAAACACACTCAACAATCACCCAAAATAAAAAGCCCTCTGTAAGTCCTGCCATTGCTTCCAACAAGCGAGCTGACGCGAAAATGGCTACCAATTTCACTCGGCGACACTCATTGAATTGACACTAATGCCGCTCAAACTGTTGCTATGATCCCCCGTTGCTCCCCTTCTCTGGAAAACAATTAAGCTGTTTGCATGGAAATACCAATATAACCTGTCTTTTGACTAGAAATCTCTTTTAAATTACGCGAACAGCAGTGAAATTGGCTACCATGCAGCTTCACTGAGGCAACACTCATTAAAATGACAAACTGTCTCTTTCAATTCCCCTTCAACATCTCTGAAAAACAATTAAGGAGTTTCCATGGAAACCGTTTCCTAATTACAATATAACCTGTCTTTTGACAGGAAATCTCTTATAAATTACGCGAGCAGCAGCGAAATTGGCTACCATGCAGTTTCACTGCGGCGACCGTACACTCATTGGAATGACATTCATGCCACTCAAACTGTCTCTTTCAATTCCCCTTCGACATCTCTTTAAAACACTTAAGGAGTCTCCATGGAAACGTTTTCCTAGCAACAATATGACCTGTCTTTTGACTGGAAATCTCTTTTAAATTATGCGAGCAGCAGCGAAATTGGCTACCATGCAAATTCACTGGGCGACACTCGCGATGCGGCACAAGATCATGACGGAAATCCTGTGTTGTTCATGTTTTCTTATTCTACTTGTCTTATGTCTGGTCGTGTTCACAATCATTTGTTTTATACCCAAATTGCCAGTCCGTCGGCAACAACGTCGCAACTAACGAGTAGAGCACAACTTATTGTCCAATACGTGTCAAAAATCATCCACATTGACTTTTCTTGAACTGCAAGTACTTTTACATCCGTTATTAAATCCATAACGAAAGTTGGGCCGTGTTTTTACCAGCCAATGTGTCATTCAGAAATAAATAAGTATGGAGTTCTTGACAAATTGCAATTACAAAAACAGCATTTTCAGTGTGAAACTGTAAAATAGCACATCGTCCATGAGCAGAAAGCTCCCTTTAATATTAGGCCCAGGCGCTTGTACTGGGGGGCTGGGAGCTTTAGGTCTACATTTCAGCACGCCTCCCTGCAAAATGTTCAGGTTCCACCCATAGCCCTCCTAAAATAAATGCTCTAGAACCGCGCCTGATTAGGCCCCACCCTACCAGGTCCGTGACCGGGATTATTTGGTACACAGACGAGGCTGTTATGTGATCATCTGGGATGCGTTTATCCTCCATTCCAAGCGGTTCTTCTACTGAGCAATCTGCAAAATACATGTTTAATATAACAGTATTAATAAAATATATGAAAAGTGAACCGAAATGCAAACACATCTACTTTCTTGCGAAGTACCAAATTAATTAGACCAAATGGTTACATTATGTTCCTGCATCCTCGTTATAACCACGGTAGTCTTACTGGCGTATTTGGTGAGACAGTACCCCGAGAACTTTCTTGTTTTGACCTTGTGGGATTAGTTTCGAACACTTCACAATATATACTGACATATTTTCTGACCACGAAAACCGTAGAATGTACCTCCTACCCTCCCCCAAAAGGCGGCGCCCTGTACCGTCCTAAAAAGCGCTTTTCTATAGGCTAAGAAAGTTGACCCTGTAATTCCAGACATGAACATTCAGTGCGCTGGAAAAGGTCACGAAGTTTATGCGGAGAATCTGATTGGCTGAAGATTAGTGTCAATCATTCGGCCTCAGTTTGCAACGTATATTGCCCTGGCTGGCGGGGGTGCTTTGATGTCGCCTTTGATTTGCTACTTGGTGGGGAACAAGCTATTTCCACCAACGAATGCTTTTTGTGATGGAAACTTGTAACATCAGCAACGTAATAAAATGTCTCACCGTTTTTCCTGTATAGTATTTCCAGCTATCTTCGTTGGTTAAAACGATTTTGTGATCGCTCAGTTCAAACTTTCTGGTAGTTTTGGAATAAGTAAAGCATCTGCAGTGTATACTCTCTTGAGGCAGGCCGCGGCACACCTCAAGTAAAGATCCGCGCTGGCTTGACCGAATCATGATATCGATATCTGACCATGGGCGTCGCAAGGATTTTTTTCTAGAGGGGGGCAAAGCACATTAGTTTCCCCCAAATTCCCTATATTTTCCAGCATTTTCCCGATTGATCTTTTTTCGAGGGTGGGCAGAGACATTTGCCCCTTCCCCCATCCCACCCATTTAATTAACAATATGATTTCGCGCCTCATTTGTTTTGGCTCGTCCGGGTGGGGGAAGCCTTGCCCCCTCCCCAGAGCGACGCCCATGTATCTGACGGTGCTGTTGTACTGTGAAACAGCTGTGAAATCCAAAAATGTCACCCCCACTTGATTTTTGTAGGATTAGGCGTTACCAGTCCCTCCCCCATGGTAACAAAAATCAAGGGGGGGGGACATTTTTGGAGTGCTTTATATCACTGTTAATTAAGCTTAAGATAAGGCACACCATGAGCCTACGTACAGTACACCTCAGGGTTAGGCAAACCTTGATTACGCAATATACAAATTCTTTAGATGTATCTCGCGGACTTTTTTCGCTGCAGAATGCATTGTTTTGTTTGGGTTTGACGAGGATATAAAGGCTGGATTTGACTCCCCTTACCCCAGATATGCTAAACTACTACCACGGGGTCAGCCGCAGGCTGCCGTCCACTTCCCTTCGCTGCTGTACAGTGTGTCGCCCTGCCGTCCTACGTTTTGGAACTTAAAGGGAATATACATCATTTGCTTTTGCTGTAATTTTCAGAAATGGATGGAATTGGGGGGTTGGAAATATATAGCAAATATAGTTACTCTGACTTTTTTGAGGTTTTGGGTTCGAAAATGCTATAAAAACTGAGAAAAACAATCATTTTCTTGTAGTCTGGTTCCCTGACTCCATATAAGAAGAAACAGAGCAGTTTACATACATTGGAGAATTGTAAGGTCAGGGAACCAGTCTAGCTGGCTTGTACCCGTTCATAGGTGTGTAATCGATTGCAAACAAGTGCGATGGTCAATTGGGGCCAGTTTTTGAAAAAAAGCCAGTTTTTTTCCAACGCTGATCGGCCGACCAGCGTTGGAAATTGAAACATAAATACCACTTTTCTTGAAAATGACAGTATACCAGGTGCCATGATTTTACAGGATGCTTTACACTGTCATTCACTAACAGTCCAGCAAGGTATTTTAAAATGATTTGGTAGTTTTATTTTTTGATGTTTGCAAATGTTGTTTTTTCCCTTTAACATTCTTATCAATATGAAGAAGCAGCAATTAATTTGAGGAGGGACAGGAGAGCAACTGATAGGGCAGGCTGCTACCACACTTCCCTCCACATGCATGGGCGTCGCCAGGATTTAATACAGGGGGCGGCAAAGCAAATTTCCCCCAAAAATTTCTTAAATTTTTCATTATATTCTCAATTTGTCTTTTTTCCGAGCGTGAGCAGAGGAGCACTTGCCCTACCCCCCCCCCCCCCATCAAATTAACAGCAATATGGCTTTGCACCTCTTTTTTTCCTTTTTTTTTCCCCTTTTCCTTTTTATCGGGGTTTTTTTTTGGGGGGGCAAGTGCCTCCCCTTGCCGCCCCCCCCCCCTCGCGACGCCCATGTCCACATGTATTGTTCAACTTAATAAACTGTACAGCAAATCCACATTACATTTATTCATAAGATGGAATTTGTGTCGGTAAAGGCAAAAAACTAATATTGATTTACATTCAATTTCCAAATATAAAAAACTAGTGAACTCTCCATCAATATTAGAGCATGTTATTTTAATTAAAGTCATGTTTTGAGTTGTATTTTGTTTCCAAATGATAGAGTGAGCACAATATTTTACAATACGACATAACCAACTAGAAGCAATGCAATTATCACACCAGTTGACCAATGCAGCCTGGCTCGTGTTAAAAAACACTAAACCAACCTAATCAAACAACAAAATAATGCAATAGTAATAATTTCACGACAATCTACGTGAATTTACCCGACACTCTATAGCAAACAATTATACCAATTGAAAAGTTCTTCTTAATAAATCCGACAACTTAAATGTATTTATACCCATTTTCATCTTATTATATTACGTTGTCGAAATTATGACTCATGCTACATACAGGCTGATAAAGTAACTTGGCTTACAGTGACCCCTTTTTCGTACCGATTTTAATGAACTTGTAGGATATATTCTTTTTATATCAGGTCTTATCAAAACAGATTTTGTTGTCTCTACTAACATCCTAAATGTATACAACAAATGTTAATCAAATGTAAATCATTCAATTCTACTCAAGTTAGAGCCAGTATTTACAAGGGAAAAAAGGAGGGGGGAGGGACAAAAAGAGGAGCGTAAACACATTGTTGTTAATTTAATGGATTGGGGGCAAAATATCCCTGCCTACCCTTGAAAAAATTATCCATCCGGAAAATGCTGGAAAATAATGGGATTTTGTGGGGGAAAAATTGATTTGCTCCCCTCTAGAGACATTTTCTGGCGACGCCCATGCACACACGGCCTTGACTGGAGACTAGACAGCCAGTCCGTCACCCGAAGTGGAACACTGAATATAAAAGCACACATTTCCCCACTCTAAATACCAAATATATATGCAAAATATTGATATACTTTCAGACTAACCATTGCTCAAATGAAGATACATAACTCAAATCATGCAAACTCATGTAGCCACAAATCACGTATTCTCAATTATCAGATCATCCATAAGCTTAAAGTACATACTAACACATCTATCAACAGTTATAAATAATATACTTACAGGTTTGATAGTGAACCTGGTTCTCAAAATCTTGAGGTTCTTCAAAATGGTTTATGGCGTATTTTCTGGCAGTCAGAGGATGATAAAATGGGCTTTTTTCTACCGATAGCACTCATGTAAATTGCAATAATTGACTTGACGCCCTTCAGCTCAAAGTAGCTGGCAAATCTCAAGATAATCCAAAAATCATTGAGGCTGGCAAAGCTTGCCCTGTCCTCGGGAAACTCAGACGCAAGTGCCTCACACCCAGACAATGTTCCTCTCCGCCCCCAAAATTATCCACACCCCACGAAAACTGCTGTACCCGTGACTATCCAAACCTATTGTTCTTTAACCATGGTAACCTTAAAAGAAGCATCTACTCAAGCGGTAATGTAACTGACCAACGGTGAATCTGTATTCTCTTCCCGCGAAACTACCTGATTAACATGACAATACTGTATCACGTCTGCAGACGCACTGGCCAAATAAACTCAAAGTTCTGTTTAACTCTAACAGACCATTGTATCGACGGATTTTAGTAACATGGCATACAAGTTATGTTTCTTAATAATTTACAACACAATATATAGTTCTTACATTAACTAAATTTCATTTCGTGACACACCAATATTTTACATTAATTTAAAAACGTAGTGACATAAACTGTTAGAGGTGGGCAAAAGAACGGCCAAAATGCTTCAATGTTTGGTTAGCCCGTCAGCTGCACATCGGCTGCTCATTGGTATGACGTCACGGGCAAATGCAAAATTAATAAATTAAGATATTTGTCATTCAATTTCAAAGTCCGAGAAAAATCTACACAAGCTTTGAATACATTTAGTCATTTATCATTCAATTTCAAAGTTTGGTCAGCCTATTTAAGTACCTGGTCAAGAATATTGGTCAATGCAGATTAAATTCGTCTCAGCTGTTGCGGAATGGCAGCATTCAGAGATCAATTCATCTTGTATCAATCAATTTAAAACTTGTGATAAGTAAATTAGTCTGGTATGTCGTGACTCATTGTTTTGAAATTGGAAACGAAAACGTTGGAAAATACTTTGAAATATAGTTTGAAAAACGTTTTTTCAATAGAATTTTTCCTCTTCCATTTTCTTATCCGTAAACAAGAACGAATTAATTATATCCATTAAAAGGGAGTTTGAAGTAGAGTACAGAACAAAAAATTCTCGTTTCGAGAATCTTGTGTAACACAAGGTGTTGTTTGTAGTGAAAATATATATGTTCTTTTTTTTCAGCCAGTATTGTCCGTTCCATTATTTACCTTAATTCCCAAGCAGGGTGAGAGAAACACATGCAAAAGTCATTCAAAATAATTGTATATCTCCCCTATAAAGTCCTTCCATTGCTTCTTATACGAGCAAGCCAAAGCGAAAATGGCTACCAGTTTTACTTAGCGACACTCATTGAAATGACACCAATGCCGCTCAAACTGCCATTTTCATTTGCTTTTATTCGTCATCTCTGCAAAACAATTAATAATAATAATAAAATAAAAGAACATTTGTAAAGCGCCGGTATCCGCCAAAAATAGGCGCTCATGGCCAGTGGCGTCGCCAAGGGGGGGCCAGGGGGGCACGTGCCCCCCCTGGAAAACCTAGTGCCCCCCGAGTGCCCCCCCCCCCCCCCCCCCCATCTGAGATTTGGGTTGGTAAAAAAAAATTCTGCGCGTTGTTAAAATCATTACCTCGAAAATAGCAATTTCTGGAGATATCTTCAGATCGAATTTAGCATCAAATGTGGCACCATTTTGCATGTAGCCCATCCTCCGTATGCGAAAATTTTCCAAAGGGGAGGGGGGCACCCCCTCCCCTTAGACCCCTCCCCCAGGACGGCGATCCGTATCCACCTAAGTGCCCCCCCCCCCATCAAATGCTGGTGCCCCCCCCCCCTGTGCCCCCCCCCCCCCCCCCCAGACTGAAAAGTCTGGTGACGCCACTGCTCATGGCGCTCGAGGAGAAAGTCAAGTTAAGATTGTGTGTTGTGAGAGTAAGCTTGTTTGTACAGGTGAGATTTTATGTTTGTCTTAAATGTTGTGATGGATGGGGATGATTTGATAGCCAGAGGGAGTTGGTTCCACACTCGGGTTGACGCTGCAGCAAAGGATCTGTCACCCCACAGAGTGGAGGTCCTGGGCTCGTGAAGCATCATGAGCTCACTGGAGCGGAGTCCGGTGCGTGCTGTTGAGTACGGGTGGATGAGGTCGATGAGATACTCCGGCGCATTGCTGTGGAGGATTTTGAACACGAATAGGCCAAGTTTGTATTTAATTCTGTATGATACTGGAAGCCAGTGGAGATCTGCTAGTACAGGAGTGATGTGAGAATGTTTACTAGTGAGAGAGATTAGTCTGGCACTGATGTTTTGTAGTCGCTGCAAACGGTTTAGTTGATTTAGGTTAATGCCATACAATAGTGAATTGCCCATGTCAATTTTGGATGTGATGAAAGCGTGAACAAGTATTTCAGTTGTGTGTTTGTCAAGATATTTTCGTATGTGTCCGATGTTACGGATCGACATGCAGACTGATCTAGAGATTGATGTAAGGTGAGGTTCCATGGATAGAGATGAATCAAAGATAATACCAAGATTTCTGACTTGATTTGATGGCATGATGGTTGAATCACCAACCCTTATGGATGGAACATGAACTTTGCACGATTGCTGCTTTGAACCTATGATGATAAATTCGGTCTTTTCATCGTTGAATTTAAGCCAGTTTTGAGTCATCCAAGAACGTACGTCATCAATGCATGTTTCCATCTGCTGGATTGCTGAATCAACCTTGTGTTGTTGGGGGTCTACTGACATGTATAATTGGGTATCATCTGCATAACAATGATAGGATATACCATGCTTTCGAATGATTTCACCAAGTGGCATTGTATACAGAGAGAACAAGACGGGCCCTAGGACTGATCCTTGAGGTAGCCCAAAATCAAGAGAGACAGTAGATGAACTTGAATCATTGACCCGGACAAATTGAGATCGGTCATTAAGGTATGATTTAAACCAGTCTAATGCAACTCCATCTATCCCAATACGAGTGTTGAGGCGGCTGAATAATGTGGGATGGTCAACTGTATCAAAAGCTGCTGATAGGTCGAGCAGCACGAGCAATGATATCTTGCGCTTGTCCATAGCCTGCAACAGGTCATTTTGGATTTTGAGGGTGGCAGACTCGACGCTGTGATTAGCACGGAAGGCAGATTGATGCGGGTCATGTAGATTGTTCTCAATTAAGAAAGATGAGAGTTGCATTAAGACTACCCTCTCAAGGGTTTTACTCAAAAGGGAAAGATTCGAGACTGGTCCGTAATTCTTCATTTCCTCTTTGTTTAGATGCGGCTTATTTAAAAGAGGTCGTATCTGAGCAACTTTCATATCATCCGGTACATCACCAAACAGTAAACTGTCATTAATGATGCCAGTGAAAACCGGCACAAGGGAAGCTGAGCATTTCTTAAACAGGGATGATGGAATTGGATCTAATTCGCAGGATTTAGATGATGATTTACTGAGAATGTTAGACACATCATTTTCTGTAACTGGCTGAAATGATGTGAGGTGATGTGAGGCACAGAGCTCTTCCTCGTGCAGCAAATCAGTAGTAACACGCTTGAAACCTTGGCGAATCTTCTGGATCTTCTCAGTGAAGGAACAGCAGAACTCATTTGCCAGATTATCGTCACTGCTTTCAGGGAGAGGGGACACACGACACCTGTGAAGTAATCGGTCAGTTAGTTTGAAAAGCTGTTTTTGGTCTTTGGCATTGGCCAAGAACAGCTTGTTGTAGTAGTTTGACTTAGCGGTCGCCATCATGTGATTGACCTTTTGCTTTTGTTCTTGGTAGAGCAGGCGATCAATTTCGAGACGTGATCGTCTCCAGGCACGTTCTAGATGTCGCCGTTTCTGCTTTTCAGTATGAAGATCATCGCTATACCACAAGCAGTTGGGTCGAATTTGTATTGTGCGTTTCTTGCTTGGGGCATGTTTATCCAGGAGTTTTTTCAGGGTATTGTTGTACCTTTTCACCCTAGTTCCTAGAGCAGCCGTGGGGGTTGAGTGGAATAGATCCGAAACGGCTATGTCATTGCAGAATTGAACAGTATCTATGGCGTTGATGTGGCGTTTGAAAATAACCTTGGTGAGATTACTTGGCTTTTCGAGCAAAAGATCACATGTTATAGCACTATGATCTGATAGTCCACCAATGATTTGGGGATTGGAGAATACTGCAATGTCCGATGTTCGTGTGATCAGCAAGTCAAGTGTATGACCGGCAGTATGGGTAGCATCCGAGATGTGTTGGTGTAGGCCACTGCTTGAGAGCAACGATGCAAAACTACATGCATTTGTGTCAGTTAGGTCATCCACATGAACATTGAAGTCACCAGTGATGAAAATGGGCATTGGGTTTAGTAAGAGCTGGTCAATGATGGACGAGAATTCATCAATGAAAACATTGAAAGAGCAACCAGTGGATTTTGTCTGTGGGCGGTAGATAAGCACTATGGAGATTGAGTTTGAAGTGCTTATGAGTTCAGCATATAAACACTCGAATGATTTGGGTGATGGCTGGATATCATGGCATCGGACAGTTAATCCGGACTTGTAGAGAAGGGCAAGACCTCCTCCTCGTTTAGAGGAAGGGTGGTGGATGTGCTGGATTGAGAAGCCAGCCGGGGTGATGCCATTTATGATTGCTTCATCTCCAGGCTTCAACCAGGTTTCTGAGATTGCGACAACGTCGAATTTGTTGTCTAAGATGAAGTCCACGAATGCTGTGGTTTTATTTCTGATTGACTGAAGGTTAACTGAACAGAATGTTGTGTTTTTCTTTGTCTGAGTATGATGAGGGGAATTGTCATGAGGCAAATTCGAACCTGGGTTAGGTGGAACTGCCAAATGTTGCTGCATGTGTCGTTTTATTCCTCCTCTGCAGCCCCTTCTAGTTGGTTTAACTACTCCAAGATTGAGGCTTTGTATACATTTGTACACATCCAGAGGTAGCTTTAGCTGTCATTTGTTCAGGCGAATCAGTTCGTCTCTTGAATAGGAGTGGGCTGGCTGGTATTCCATTACTGTCACTGTTGAATGGGTGACAAGAGAGATAACTGGTGGCGCAATTAGTGCAGACGATGCACACAATACTGGAACCAACAATGCAGGCTTGGCCATTGGTGTATGTAGAAAGCTCCTGTCCAAACAGTGTGGTGCAGTAGACAGTATTAGCTTCAGTTTGACTTCGATGAAAAATTTCACAATCTTGTCAAATTGACAAATAATCTGATACTGAAATGAATCTAGGAATGATGACAAGTCGTTACTTGATACTCCAGTTGATTTTTCTCCTCAATTAGAGCCGTAGATCCATGATACAATAACGTGATCGGGAGAGCTAACGGTATGAGCAGCCACCAGGCGCATCAAAACTCTGAGAAAGTTAAGCAGTTTCCATGGAAACGTTTTCCTCGTAACAACATAACCTGTCTTTAAATTGGAAATTTAACCGAGCTGCATCAGAATTGGCTACCATGCTATTTCACTCGGCGACACTCTTTGAAATATCGATGTCACTCAATTGTCTCTTTTATTTCTCCATCGTAAACATTGTGCGTTTCAGTTAAATAAGAGTGCAAAGTGCCGAAGGCACCCTATTATAATAGAAGTTGACACAATTCTTGAAACTCTTAATTTGTATTTGATACTGTAGGGGTATGGGATTTCCCTTATCACATATTATTTGCATATGCCCTCATTTGCATGTGACCCCGACAGAATGCAGGGTGTATGTATCCAATGTTGACTTGGTGCCCCAAAAATCTTTGATCGGAAGTCTAACATTATACTCCAATAGATCTTGTGTTTAAGTACTTGCGTTCTAATCTCTGTTAAACATGGATCAACAAGAATAGTTCAATGATAGAGCTATATTAAATTTAATATAGTTCTATATGGATATAATGCACTTCATGTTTTTGGGCGTTGTTTGCAGAAGGCTTCGGATCTTGTTGCTAGGTGCGCAGCTTATGTGCACAAACTATTGACGGTCTCTTGCTGTGGGTCGCCATGCTGCTGCGACGTCACTGGCCTTTCGCCGGCCTTTCGTCACACTTTTAACTTTAAGGTAGATCGTTTCTCAGCGATCACTCTATTTATATAATGGGTGGCATTTTGTAGATGCTGTTGGTGGGTCTTTGTGAGCATTTTACATTATTTGACCGAGTTATTTTGAGTTAACTCGCTCCGTGTCACTATTTGTTATATAATTCCGGAGTCTTATAAAGCGCACGTATCTACCAACAATAGGTACTGAAGGCGCTTATGTCACGTTTTCACGTGACATTCACGTGCTTGTGCCTAATTTGCACGTAAGCTCATCATTCAAACCTGTTATCAATTACCACCGACTCATTTGTGTGCTATGGAGGAAGGACAGCAGTGACGGGGTCCACTTCCTGAACGCGCGTGGAAATTTAGACATTTTGTAAATTTGACTTCAGTTTGGAATTTTAACCAAATAATTATGTAATAAAAATTACAGTTACTTAATCAGAAAAAAAATACTCTTATTTTGAATTTTAACTCAATCTTTTTGAAATCCAATTAAATCTTAATGATTCGTGTAAGATCTTAAGTACTGGTTTCTATCTTCAATGTAATCAGTGTTTTGTCCGAGTGCATAATACAGTGGCAACACTTCCTAAAAGTGGGATCCTTACATTGATTCAGTTACTAGTTGTCCCTACTAACATACTCAAGAAAAGTTTCTGAAAAAATTCATCGTCTACGTTTGATAAAATTTACGACATGATAAAATGTTAAATGGCAATCATACAATTCTAGTTAGTTAAGAGCCAATATTTACAAGCAAAAAATAAATATTCATGTAAATAACATCGTAAATAGTTTGACTAATAGCAGCCAATCAATTCAAACCTCATGCTGCAATGGTCGTGCCATTCAGTGGGGTGAATGCGCAGGATTCTGGTGCGCAAGGCAAACGGCAGGCGAGTAGTTACCAGGGTGGTCCTATCTGTGTTACCAGGGAACTGTAAACAAAAAGAACAATTAACAATATTAATGGTTCGAATTTAAGTATAATTGTAAGTTTGCATACGACGTTTGATATTTTTGGGTATTGAATAATCCTACCTTCATTGGTGTGCCGTCTGCATCAGTCACGTAATTCCAGGACTGACCGTCATCGCTGTACGTCACTTGGTACTCCGTCACCCTTTGGTCGTGATCTCCGCGCCCCTGGGTGATCAGACCAGTGATGGTGACTGTGTCATTGAAGTCAACCTGTATCCATGGACTGATATTATCAGTGATGCCAGCGTTACACCATGCTGCAGCGTATCCTGTTGAGCATGAAAAACGTTTGCTTAATTCCCCTATTTTAAAGTTAGTATCTGCATGATATTTCAAATTTTCTAACTTTTTTCGAGTATGATGTTCTTCATCACTAGGATTTGTTTTTTAGTATTAAGGCAATAATTCCTTAAGAAGAGCTTTGATAGCGCTTATTTTAAGCTCAAACAGTCCGCTCTAAATTGAAAAGCCAATTTGAAAAAAAATGATATCTTAGCGTAAACCGAGTTTTATTTTCAACGTCTGTTTGTAAACTTTATTAATGCAAACAAAATTATCAATTCAATTTTAACATTTACTTGTAAGAGTACCACTCCCAAAGAGCACGGGTTTTAATGTCTATTGAATGCTTTCACTCAATGACAGGAAAGCTGAATCTAAGTTTATACTACACGTTTAACTGTAGTCCGACAGTCTTTAACTGAAGTCCGACAGTCTTCGCCCTACCCCAAGCTAGCCGACAAAAGTTACACTAGTAGTGTCGACTAATCGGGACCAGCCTATTGAGGTCGCTCGCATAGACGTATACAACAACAGCCTGCGCAGGCGTGAAGGTACGGCACGAAGAGTCGACCGTCCGTCAATGCGATTAAATTTGCTCGATTGAGTTGTAGCAGTAAATGGTGAGGAATAAATCCTTACTAACGTGCTTCTAAATTAAAAGTATAACGTTATTAAGCTGAATACAACAGATACCTTGAGTATTAAGCCTGGCCCTGGGTGGGGCGTGGTCAGCGCGGTTTTGCCAAAAAGACGAAGCTGTGATGCGTTCATCCGGGGTGCGACCATCTTCCATCCCGAGAGGTCCCTCCAGAGAGCAAGAAAGCTTACCTGCAGGGAAAAAATTAATACGAAATTACTGTACTGCGATAGAACCACGCCAAAAACTCAGTTGACGAATCAGAATGCTATATTTACGAATTACACCGGTCGTCATGTGATTCTATGGGTGAAAATTTGAAGTATCTTTTCATGGAATTTAAATGATACATTGAAAGTACTGGGAAAACTTATATTTGTTATTTTTTTACTCAAGGGATTGGTGTCGGCATCCAGGCCCCAAGCCGGTTTTAAACGAACTTGATTTATACCGGGCAAGCACATATTTATTAGCATTTATAAATGCCTTTCTGTCAAAAGGTCAAAACAATTCAAAAGGCATACATTTATACGATTTTGTTCATGTTCATGTTCTACGAAACATCCCACTAGCTATGTTTAAGGTATGTGCCTCTCCCACGAGTAGTGCTAAAAAATCTCCTTATGTGGAGATTGCGCTTGTGGCGCGTACTGCGCGAGGTGGCGCAGAGCGTGGCAGTGCCAGTGTAGTGTGAATTTAGGACTCTATGACTCTACTACTTTGGTAGTATTGCGCACGCCTATATTTGAAGATTGTGAACCTTTCTCTAATAAAAGATAAAGGGACCAGATTTCACAGGAGTCCTAATTTCGGGTAACACCAGAAAAGTGTTTAAACCAGCCAATCGGTGTTTTATCAACCGTTTAATACCACCCAAGTGACGGGCTCTGGACCAATAGGAATAGGCAAAATGTCTCACATATTTATGAATAAGGGAATAAATATATGCTTGACCGGTTTTTAAAAAAAAATACGTTTAAAACGGCTTGGGGCCTTGACGCAGAATGATGGCCCATGCCAAAGGCGAGGGGCATTATCGGCGACCAGGCCCTAGCCGGTTTTAAACGTATTTGTTTAATACCGGTCAAAGTACATATTTATTCCTGTTCATAAATACCTTTCTGTCCAAAATGCAAAACAAGTCAAAAATCTACAAATTTCTAACGATTTTGTTTAAACACTTTTACATCACGTTTTGTGAAACACTCCTCTGATCATGTATGTATGGTATATTCTTCACGCGCTTTGTGTTAAAAATTTCCTTAATAAGGAAATTTGCCTGTGCACGGCTCGTACTGCGCGATGCGGCACAGAACGCAGCGGTGTTTTACCAGCGATTTAAAACCACACACGAGACGGGTTTTGAACCAATAGGAATGGGTAAACTTTCTCATTTATTTATGAATTATTATTTATCTAGGAAAGCAGTAGCGCACCATTCAGGCCAGTCGTTAGAATTGCCTGACCGGCCGGCTATTGTAAAATTTTAAAATCGGGGACGGCGGGCTGGATCTCATTTTACGCATGGGGGCGCTCTCCCCTAGCCCTTGCTTCTTTTCTTACAGTCTTCTCATCTTACATGAATCTGTGGATGGAAAAGGGATGAGTACACTACAGCATCGATCTGAAACAGTCGTCTTCATTCTTTCTGTTCTTTAATTATTAAGACTTCGGGAGATTGCCCCATTTGGGGGACTAGGGTCCGCTTGTGTACTCACCAGTGCAGTTCAGCCATTGCTGTATCTCCTCAGGATCGCTGCTGATCAGAAAGGTGTCATAGTACGTCACCTCGTAGGGTCTGTACGGTACGAAGGTGTTGAGGCCACCCATTCCGATCTCCGTGCACTCACACGGGTCCACGGCTTGAATCAACCAGCGGTAGCGGCCGGTCTGTGGGTCGGGCTACTGGCTAATGGTGCACGGCATTTCTTGGAAATGGAAGGAGTGCAAAAATCGTATTTGTTACACATTCTTTAAGAATTCAGTCCCCTCTCCAAGGAAGACAGCGTTGTGTTGCGTTATGAACACTCATTTTTAATGAACGTGCAGAGTGTGGACGATTCCGATGAGAGAAGGCTGGTCCACACACTAGCGACTAATCTCGCTGACGGTCCTTTGAAGCATACTTATCACCGCAAGGTTCCGGCTCAGCTCCCGCTCACGCGTCCCGCCTACACCTGCTACGAGCATTTCCATTGGGTTACCCATCTACTGTACGTTGTTGCATCTTAATACTCCTTCCTGATCGGCCGTTAGTCCTGAAATATTGTGCACAACGTTACGAGAACGTTTTCTTGAGCGACTTTTAAATGTGTAGTGATCTCCTCATCCCACGTAAAAATATTGTCCACTTGAACCTTTTCCCTGTTTTGGATTTAATATGTTTTAAATTATAGCCTTTTTGAATGCTGTGGATCTAGAATACTCGCTTTGATGAAACAGAGAGGTGGTCGCGGTTGACCACCAGCGAAGTTAACGGTAATACTTTTATGAGACAAATTATGTTTAGTATTGTCATGTTCCTATTAATTATCCCGACCCCTTCCCTGGCCCGACGCTGCCCAAATATGTTGGGGTACGGTCACGTTTTTTTAAGCCCAAGAGTGGGGACTTTGTTTTACGAGCACCCCACCCGTGAATGTAGGGGATTGTCACTTGAGTTTTGCCATAGGGCCAGGAGTGGTGATTTAGCAATTCAAAAGTACTTGACAATCTTGGGTTGGTCAGCCCAGAGGAGGAGTGGGGAATTAAATCAATCATCGATAGGTGCATTAATTTTTAAAAATGAGGCTTTTTTGTGAAATGTAACTGTCGCGTTACAGTTAATAGTACCCATTTTTAGGGTTTTATCTATCAACAAAATCTGACCTAAAATTTTACTAAGCAGAAAATGGGAAAATACGGTTATCCTTTTTTGGCGCTCAATACAGGAAATAAGGAAATCGGGCTTGTCCACTTCTAAAGCTTCATAATTTTTGCTGGTAAGAATTTGAGATTGTTAGTTGTCTACTTTTTAGGCGCCGAGATCCAAATATCTGCTAGCAGAAAATTAAGTTGTTTTAAAAACCGATGTTGTAATTTTTCTGCTACCAGTAAATGAGAAAATACAGTTTTCTACTTTTGCGCTTCACAACACATAAGTATATATACCTTATGTGCGTTAAGGGGAGTCAGAGGGCGACTTTTTTTTCCCGTGTAGACATGAATAAACCCTTCTGTGCAGTACACGCCCATCACTACCTGCTCTCTCACCCTGGTTTTGGATCATTTGCATGTGGAAGATTTTTGAACACGTATGCAAATGAGCAACAGTCTGGTGCGTTTGTTTTTGTATGAGGTGTCTGGGGTAAAAACAGAGTCAACTCGTCGCAGCGCGAGCATGGCGTGCACGGTTACGAAAACACGATTTTTAAAATTAAACTGTTACGATCTTATATCGAGACAACATGCAGTATCATATTGTAGCGGAACAGTTAATATTGGCGCGCTATGTTCACCGTAGTTTAGTTGGTTGGTACGCGGACTTCTGTCCGTTGTACAGCGCGCGAGTAGCGTGGCTGGTTGGTACCCAGCGCGGGTATATAAGCGCGTGTCGCGCGCGCACTCACTCTCTTCCATTTCTCTCTTCCATTTCACTCGTCCATGGATTGCACTCTCCCATTGCACTGCTCACGTTGTGTGCTTTAGCTGTAAATTGTGGCGCGAAGCGTAGCACAGTTCCCGCTCAGAGACTTGGAGTTGCTGAAGCGTGTGTAGTACAGCTGTGGTCAGTCTCTCACTCAGGAAGAGCACTAGTTTAGTTCCGGTGAGTGTAGGGATTAGGAAATCTGGTTGGTACGGGAAGCATTCCAGTTCTTGACGATTATTGGAAAGGGGCCAATTCTTACAATTGAGCAGGACACACCTAAGTAGGACACACCTTAGTAGGACGCACCTAAGTAGGACGCATCTTATTGGGTCTCCAAGTAGTTACAATAAAGCAGTGAAGCCCTAAATACCCGAGTGTCTGATCTATTCATTGGACGTTAGCCCTTCCCCGAGTGTGTTCGTGAGGTTTGCGTGAGAGCGCGAGTGAGTGTGTTCCCTGAGCGCCTGGCGGTAGACTGCCCCAAAACGGACCTGTTCCCCTGGCCTTCCCCACAGCCGCTCGTCGGGTCGGCAGAGAGCAATATCCAAGGCATCGTCGACACAAGACCGCCACAAATGGTGTCAGAAGTGGGATAGGCGCCAGGATTACACAACACAGAACCCATCACGAACTACGAGCAAACAATCACCTACCTAGGACAGAGTCACCCAGATAGGCGTACGTCATGGAAAAGAAACAAGCAAACCAACCTAGACCGGTACTAATAGAGGAACTGACCGAGGACGCGGCTGAAACTTCCCAGTACGCGGAGGAGCAACAACGCCTAGAAGTTGAGACTGAGAAGCTCTGGGCAAAATTGGGTCAACTCCATGAACAGCTAGACAAACTGGAGACGAGAAGGGTGCAACTTGAAAGTCGGCAGGTGGATGCAGAGGCAGGTGCCCAAGTGGAGTTACCAACAACGAGTTTCAGATACCTTGACACTGTTAGAGATGCATCAAGTAGCCTGATATCATCGTCAACACCTATGCCAAGGTGCAGACCTACGCCAAAACCCAGAACCAGGTATCCTACACTATCGTCTTCATTACTGGTACCTACAAATACACCAGTCACATCTTCGACCTCGGTAGAAGCGTCCCAACAAGAAATCAAGAGTAATGCTGATACAGAAAAAGGGTGGTCAATGGAGAGGAATTTCTCAGCAAGTGCAGCCGGAAGAGCATCAGAGCCAGAAAAGCAAGTTTCAGGCGAGGACAGGTCTAGCCTAGATAGGCGAGAGCCGGTGGTTGAAGTGAAGAGAGACGGCCGTTCGCCTGCAGAGTTGAAGCGACCTAATATCGTACCAGATCGGTACAACGGCAAGACTGTATGGAGGGATTTTTGGCAGCATTTTGAAGCGTGCAAACTCGCTAACGGGTGGACGGACGAACAAGCTAAAGTCTTCTTGGCTGCGAGCTTGCAGGGGATAGCGGTGAAGGTGCTATCAAACAGTCCGGATGGTAGTCAAACGATGACGTATAAAGAATTAAAAGACAGGCTGGAGAGGAGATTCGGACCGGGCCAATTGTCGGAAAACCACTTGATGGAGCTTCGTTGCAGACGACAGGGACCAAAGGAAACACTGAGGGAGCTAGGTCAGTCAATCAGGGAGTTGGCCACGCTGGCATATCCTGAGATAGCAGACGAAGGGAAGGATCGCCTAGCGAGAGGTCACTTTTCGGACGCGATAGAGGACCAGGCCATCCGTGAAGGAATCTTCAGGACACAGCCAAAGACACTCGATGAGGCTATAAGGGCAGCAATGGCGACAGAGAGTTTCCTCAAGGTGGAACAACAGAGGCCCAGTCGCAACCCAAAGCAAGCACGAGTACTAGAGGGACAAAATGACTCTTCGGTGGAAAAGCTGGAGGATTTCGTAAGAAATAGCCAGAAACGGATGGCAGAGGCCATACAAAGAGCTCAAGAAGAGACAAAAGCGTGGGTGGCTAACCTGGTGCAAGGGAGACCTACAGGTGCAGGGAACGACAAGCCAAACATGACAGAAGGCGTTCCGAGTACCTCCTACAGGAGACGACCTAGAGAGGACATTGTGTGCTTCAGGTGCGAGAGGAAAGGACATTTCGCTCGTGACTGTAAATGGCCGCCAGCAAAGAGACACGGGTCGGGAAACGGATCGCAGCTGACCCCAGGGCCCGAGGGAAAGCTGGGAGGAGAAGAGGGCCACAAGACCGTCGTCCACGAGACAAACCAATAGACAAGGGTCATGTAATTACCAATTCAATTGCAACAGCAGAAAGAGTGAAAAGGGGCATGTTTGTACCAGCAGTGGTGAGGGGACAGCAGGCGAAGCTTCTGGTGGACACCGGGGCAACAGACACGTTTCTGTCATCTACTCTCTACCACAAGATCTCACCTGAGAATAGGCCTCATCTTTCTAATGAGGGTTCGTGCATTAAAAATGCTGATGGTTCGCGGATAGTGACGTTAGGTAGCGCCTGGGTGGAGTTACAGGTTGGAAGAACGACACATCCAGTGTACGCGACCTTCGGAAATTTACACTCTATGGATGGAATCCTGGGTATGGATTTTTTGTACCCAACATGCGGGTCACTCAACTTTAGGACACTTGAGCTCACAGTAAATGGAGAACGGGTGAAGTGCAGCGATGAGTACGCAGGAGCAGCCGGGGGAAGGAACCTATACAGGCCAGACCATAAGGGTTACCCAAGCGTTGAACAGAATGCGTGTGTGGACATGCTACGGAATGCCCGAGCCAGTTCTTTAACTAGCCATGAGAAACTAACGAGATTCATTTCTTTTCATCATTGTCAGGAGGAAAACATGGGTCGAGACTCGCCAGCAAAGAGGACTCCACTGGACCTAGACGAGGCGAAGACAATAGACTGTCCGAAATGCCACAGTGTGTTTCTACATCGGAGGAGTCTGGACCGACATCTGACAGTGGAGCATGGGCCACGAGTGTTTTATTGGTGCCGGCAGTGTTCACACAAGAACAATCGGCGGGATAATCTGCTGAATCATTATAAAGATTGTCATCCGTCCTGCCTGGCTGAGGTAAATGGGATCAAGGCTGAGTCCTATGAGGACAGGGAGCGTGAGGCGCGTACCAGGAGCGAGGCAGAAAGGCATCGCCTAGGAGGCAAAAAGTCACCTAAAGGTAAATGGGGTGAATCAGGTTCCCAACCAGAGGTCAAGTCGCGTTCTGCTGGACGGAGCGAGAGTGGACCTACTGCCGCTACAAAGAAGCGTAGCCGGGACAAGAAAGATGAGGAAGAAGTGACTAGGAAGCGTCCCAAAGAGAAGAAGGCGCCATCGACAGTTTCACGTGCACCTGAGGAGGAGGAGGTACGAAGCAGTACCAGTGTTCGCGATGAGCCTGATGGGCCAAGGCCGAGCTCTACTCTTCAGACGCCGTCGGCTTTAAACGTAGCACCAGAGATGGGGGCGAAAGGAGAAGCGAAGGGGCCGGAAGTAGTTGAAGTACCAGATGTTGCTGTGGAGTTGGAAATAGCAGCAATCTTAGGTGACAGCGGGAGTGGAGAGCTCCCAGAGATCACACTGTCGCCTACCCCTCCGCTGATGATGGATTTAGAGGAGCCCCACAGCCATGAGGAGCCAGGCATGCCGCCGAGAGGGAAGCCGCGAGCGATGATAGAGTTGATGAGGGATGAGGCCAAACGACGCGATGGTCAGGAAACCACCGCTAAGGGGGGAGAGAGCATCCCAGTCATGTCAACACCACTGCACCTAGACAGGCTGCTACCGGGACAGGCAGTCCGGATCAAGGAGGTTAAGGAAACCTACCTGTACAGAGATGGAGACAAGACACTCCAAGGCTCGACGACACGTGAGTATGATGTCGTTTACTTGAGACACCTAAAGGCAAAGAAGTCGACAGAGCAACAAACCTCACCAAGTCCAACATCACAGGGAGAAGGTCGCCTATGCAGGTTGATGAAGACCGATGGTGATTCAGTCGGCACACCTTATTCGGATGAGGATCTCATCAGTGCCATGATGGGTAGAGTCAACCGCGTGATGGAGACTACTACACGACAGGTGTACCATGAAGGCAACAAAGTGACCAAGGACAAACTACAGCGCACCTACGACGTGGATTTCCTGGCTGGAGTTGCACAGGATCCTTAGAAGCTATAAGGATAACGTCTACCTAAAGAGGCTTTGTTGAACTGTTTGTTGAACTGTTGAGGATCTTTTTTGGTAACATTTGTTAAGCACTTGTTCAAGTTTGTAATAGAAGAGGCATTTTGAACTGTTTTATATAAAGTTTCGTTTTGATAAAGTTTTGTTTTCTTGTAAACTAAAGGAGAGTTTTGTATAAGGACCTAGGTAGGTCAAACCATTATTTTGTATAAGGCCGAGGTAGGTCAAACCGTTATTTTGTATAAGGACCTAAGTAGGTCAGCAAATTATTTTGTACAAGGATTCCAGATGAGACATTTTTTGACTGTTATTAAGTTAAGCTTTATTTAAGTTAGCCAAAGGTGGCAGAGCACCTTGTTAGGAGTTATAGTTTTTATAACTGTTCCTTATTGTTATCAGTTTTTAAGGTCAAGGGACTGACCAAACCTGGGGCGCGGCTGTGTAGCGGAACAGTTAATATTGGCGCGCTATGTTCACCGTAGTTTAGTTGGTTGGTACGCGGACTTCTGTCCGTTGTACAGCGCGCGAGTAGCGTGGCTGGTTGGTACCCAGCGCGGGTATATAAGCGCGTGTCGCGCGCGCACTCACTCTCTTCCATTTCTCTCTTCCATTTCACTCGTCCATGGATTGCACTCTCCCATTGCACTGCTCACGTTGTGTGCTTTAGCTGTAAATTGTGGCGCGAAGCGTAGCACAGTTCCCGCTCAGAGACTTGGAGTTGCTGAAGCGTGTGTAGTACAGCTGTGGTCAGTCTCTCACTCAGGAAGAGCACTAGTTTAGTTCCGGTGAGTGTAGGGATTAGGAAATCTGGTTGGTACGGGAAGCATTCCAGTTCTTGACGATTATTGGAAAGGGGCCAATTCTTACAATTGAGCAGGACACACCTAAGTAGGACACACCTTAGTAGGACGCACCTAAGTAGGACGCATCTTATTGGGTCTCCAAGTAGTTACAATAAAGCAGTGAAGCCCTAAATACCCGAGTGTCTGATCTATTCATTGGACGTTAGCCCTTCCCCGAGTGTGTTCGTGAGGTTTGCGTGAGAGCGCGAGTGAGTGTGTTCCCTGAGCGCCTGGCGGTAGACTGCCCCAAAACGGACCTGTTCCCCTGGCCTTCCCCACAGCCGCTCGTCGGGTCGGCAGAGAGCAATATCCAAGGCATCGTCGACACAAGACCGCCACAATATTTCATATTAATATGAGCAAATTGGAAAGGAAATTTGTATTTTCGAGAAGGCGAGTGGACGAATGATCGCGAAAACACGTACTGTACGTTGCGAATAATAGCACCAAGTACACGATAAAAATCCATTACTAGCCAATTGCGGTATCGAATCAAGATACAGGAAGAAAGTTTGCTATCCAGGGTTTACTATTGGAAACAAGGTTGGAAATAAAGTGAGCACTGGGGACTAGGTTGCAAAAAACTAGACATCGCGCGCTCTCACAGGCACACATTTATAACGAGGTAGAAATTCAGTCACATGTACAAACACGTGCGTGTAGTAAACCTATAGGACTTGTTAACCAATCACGTAAGTGCAGCAACTCACGGAGCTTTTAAGCTCCACCAAGTCACTAACACCGAGTGGATTAAGCGTTGGTGCTATACGCATGACGTCAGAAATAAACCGTGTCTCTAAGCTCACACACTTTCCGTCCCATTATGAAACCTTGCAAAATCATTTGTGGTCGCTCACGGAATATGAAACAGGCAATTTGGTAAAATTTTGATTGAGGGTTTTAAATTAAAAGTCAAAAACCCTTTTTTGTGGCGCTAGAGGGCGCCCTTTCGAGGCATGACGTCAAAGTTATGGGTTTTTTGTTTTGTTTGGCATTCCTGACTTAACACTTCCATAATGTAATTGTCTATAGTAAAATGCTTCCGTTTTCGAGTTAGATTCAATTTCTTTTGAACATTCCGGTAACACCGGAAGTGAAGGTCAAGTGGTTTTGTGCCTGGGAATAACAAATGTTGCTCAAGGCACCGTCTACGACATCAAGAAAAAAGGAACACGATACTCTATTTAGTTCAAGAGATAACATAGCTCAAACTATTTTGTCAAATTGTGCCCTGAAATTGCTGTAATTTGATACCTGATGACGTCATGAAGACGTAACAAATAATATAACATATTCGTTACCATGGTACAAGTTGACACTAGGTTTAATGATTATCCCGTAAACCGTTCGGAAGAAATTTTGTTTGTTTTTTATTTCAGGCTAGTCTCTTTATTTTGAATTCACCAAACTTTGACCTTCCAGTAGACCCGGAAGTAAAGGTCAAGCAAGTTTACGTACACAACAAAAATGTTAAACAATCAATGGTCTATCTGATTACAGAATACAAACATCATTGATTATTTTGTGCAAGAGTAATAGGTGAAAGTAGTTGCTCAAGGCACTTTTTTCACCTAAAATCGCTTGTAATTTGACACCCAATTACGTCATCATGACGTCAGAGTAATATGCACCACTCGGGATAAGGATCGATTATGTTGACAGTTACAGCTTCATACCTTAAACCGTTTAGGAAAAAAACCGCGGAGAAGTATTGTGCAGAAAAAAAGACCTAAACAAAGATTAATCAAAACGATTTTAAACAGTGGTCGGGTTGTGCCCTACCACTTGAAATGATACCATGTAGTCAGTGGGCTTGTGGTAGCCCATATGCCTTTTCGGGTACATTCTTTGAAACTGTCATTATAGATACCTCAAGGAATTCAAAACCACTTGATGCCATTTTTTTGACCCTTTCATGACCATGACTTTAAAAAGTGGTGGTCTCTTGTGCAAAAAAAAGTGATTCAGATAAGTTCGCTTTTCTTTTTGGTATTTAGACAGCTCACCCAAGAGCTACATCACGAGAATAAACATTTCCAGAATTTTGGGGTTGGGGCCACATTTTATAGAAGCGGGGGGGGGGGGCAAATGTCATTAACAGAAAATCGAGCTGTAACGGACATTTTTTGTGTGTGTTTTTGGTTTTTGTTTCCATGCAGTACAGTAACCGGGTGGACAGTATGCTTTCCTGTCAAATCATAAAAAAAATTCCTTTTGGGGGTGTGTCACACTTTTTTTCATCATAGGGGGCATATTCCAAAATTGGGCTTGCGGGAGCCAATATGCATTACAGGTATACATTCTTTTAAACTCTCAGGATCACCTATGGATACCACTACGAAGTCCAAAAAAAAAATCGCTTGGTCCCAATTTTGCCAACGCCGCTAGGGTTGCCATTTGAATTTCCAAATGGCAGCCATTTTAAAAATCTATCCTACATATTGTACTCATATAAATTGACAAAATAATCGACTTTTGAGACATTTATGTTCTGATCTTTTATATTATATCCTGAATACAATGCTGACCCTCATTGACAGTACACTCAAACTGTAACAGCCGTTTTAAACTTCAAAATTTTTTGACTGTTATTAAGTTAAGCTTTATTTAAGTTAGCCAAAGGTGGCAGAGCACCTTGTTAGGAGTTATAGTTTTTATAACTGTTCCTTATTGTTATCAGTTTTTAAGGTCAAGGGACTGACCAAACCTGGGGCGCGGCTGTGTAGCGGAACAGTTAATATTGGCGCGCTATGTTCACCGTAGTTTAGTTGGTTGGTACGCGGACTTCTGTCCGTTGTACAGCGCGCGAGTAGCGTGGCTGGTTGGTACCCAGCGCGGGTATATAAGCGCGTGTCGCGCGCGCACTCACTCTCTTCCATTTCTCTCTTCCATTTCACTCGTCCATGGATTGCACTCTCCCATTGCACTGCTCACGTTGTGTGCTTTAGCTGTAAATTGTGGCGCGAAGCGTAGCACAGTTCCCGCTCAGAGACTTGGAGTTGCTGAAGCGTGTGTAGTACAGCTGTGGTCAGTCTCTCACTCAGGAAGAGCACTAGTTTAGTTCCGGTGAGTGTAGGGATTAGGAAATCTGGTTGGTACGGGAAGCATTCCAGTTCTTGACGATTATTGGAAAGGGGCCAATTCTTACAATTGAGCAGGACACACCTAAGTAGGACACACCTTAGTAGGACGCACCTAAGTAGGACGCATCTTATTGGGTCTCCAAGTAGTTACAATAAAGCAGTGAAGCCCTAAATACCCGAGTGTCTGATCTATTCATTGGACGTTAGCCCTTCCCCGAGTGTGTTCGTGAGGTTTGCGTGAGAGCGCGAGTGAGTGTGTTCCCTGAGCGCCTGGCGGTAGACTGCCCCAAAACGGACCTGTTCCCCTGGCCTTCCCCACAGCCGCTCGTCGGGTCGGCAGAGAGCAATATCCAAGGCATCGTCGACACAAGACCGCCACAATATTTCATATTAATATGAGCAAATTGGAAAGGAAATTTGTATTTTCGAGAAGGCGAGTGGACGAATGATCGCGAAAACACGTACTGTACGTTGCGAATAATAGCACCAAGTACACGATAAAAATCCATTACTAGCCAATTGCGGTATCGAATCAAGATACAGGAAGAAAGTTTGCTATCCAGGGTTTACTATTGGAAACAAGGTTGGAAATAAAGTGAGCACTGGGGACTAGGTTGCAAAAAACTAGACATCGCGCGCTCTCACAGGCACACATTTATAACGAGGTAGAAATTCAGTCACATGTACAAACACGTGCGTGTAGTAAACCTATAGGACTTGTTAACCAATCACGTAAGTGCAGCAACTCACGGAGCTTTTAAGCTCCACCAAGTCACTAACACCGAGTGGATTAAGCGTTGGTGCTATACGCATGACGTCAGAAATAAACCGTGTCTCTAAGCTCACACACTTTCCGTCCCATTATGAAACCTTGCAAAATCATTTGTGGTCGCTCACGGAATATGAAACAGGCAATTTGGTAAAATTTTGATTGAGGGTTTTAAATTAAAAGTCAAAAACCCTTTTTTGTGGCGCTAGAGGGCGCCCTTTCGAGGCATGACGTCAAAGTTATGGGTTTTTTGTTTTGTTTGGCATTCCTGACTTAACACTTCCATAATGTAATTGTCTATAGTAAAATGCTTCCGTTTTCGAGTTAGATTCAATTTCTTTTGAACATTCCGGTAACACCGGAAGTGAAGGTCAAGTGGTTTTGTGCCTGGGAATAACAAATGTTGCTCAAGGCACCGTCTACGACATCAAGAAAAAAGGAACACGATACTCTATTTAGTTCAAGAGATAACATAGCTCAAACTATTTTGTCAAATTGTGCCCTGAAATTGCTGTAATTTGATACCTGATGACGTCATGAAGACGTAACAAATAATATAACATATTCGTTACCATGGTACAAGTTGACACTAGGTTTAATGATTATCCCGTAAACCGTTCGGAAGAAATTTTGTTTGTTTTTTATTTCAGGCTAGTCTCTTTATTTTGAATTCACCAAACTTTGACCTTCCAGTAGACCCGGAAGTAAAGGTCAAGCAAGTTTACGTACACAACAAAAATGTTAAACAATCAATGGTCTATCTGATTACAGAATACAAACATCATTGATTATTTTGTGCAAGAGTAATAGGTGAAAGTAGTTGCTCAAGGCACTTTTTTCACCTAAAATCGCTTGTAATTTGACACCCAATTACGTCATCATGACGTCAGAGTAATATGCACCACTCGGGATAAGGATCGATTATGTTGACAGTTACAGCTTCATACCTTAAACCGTTTAGGAAAAAAACCGCGGAGAAGTATTGTGCAGAAAAAAAGACCTAAACAAAGATTAATCAAAACGATTTTAAACAGTGGTCGGGTTGTGCCCTACCACTTGAAATGATACCATGTAGTCAGTGGGCTTGTGGTAGCCCATATGCCTTTTCGGGTACATTCTTTGAAACTGTCATTATAGATACCTCAAGGAATTCAAAACCACTTGATGCCATTTTTTTGACCCTTTCATGACCATGACTTTAAAAAGTGGTGGTCTCTTGTGCAAAAAAAAGTGATTCAGATAAGTTCGCTTTTCTTTTTGGTATTTAGACAGCTCACCCAAGAGCTACATCACGAGAATAAACATTTCCAGAATTTTGGGGTTGGGGCCACATTTTATAGAAGCGGGGGGGGGGGGGGCAAATGTCATTAACAGAAAATCGAGCTGTAACGGACATTTTTTGTGTGTGTTTTTGGTTTTTGTTTCCATGCAGTACAGTAACCGGGTGGACAGTATGCTTTCCTGTCAAATCATAAAAAAAATTCCTTTTGGGGGTGTGTCACACTTTTTTTCATCATAGGGGGCATATTCCAAAATTGGGCTTGCGGGAGCCAATATGCATTACAGGTATACATTCTTTTAAACTCTCAGGATCACCTATGGATACCACTACGAAGTCCAAAAAAAAAATCGCTTGGTCCCAATTTTGCCAACGCCGCTAGGGTTGCCATTTGAATTTCCAAATGGCAGCCATTTTAAAAATCTATCCTACATATTGTACTCATATAAATTGACAAAATAATCGACTTTTGAGACATTTATGTTCTGATCTTTTATATTATATCCTGAATACAATGCTGACCCTCATTGACAGTACACTCAAACTGTAACAGCCGTTTTAAACTTCAAAATGGCCGCCACTTACAGTTTATATTAAAGATATAATTTGCACTCATTGGAAAAAGTCTAAAATTGACAAAGTTCATTAAGTCACAGAGCAAAGTTATCAAGCTCAGACGATTAAGCGAATGAAATATAAATCACTTGTAACTGAACAAAAGTTTGATGAGGCATTTTATATCCATTTCATGACCTTATTCAGAAAAAAAAGCTTGAGACCGACAGGTATCAGGGGTTATATTCAGATCTGGGTGGATTTCACAAGATTTGTTTTGTTTTAGTACTTTTAAACATTAATTTATTATGGAATAAAAATGTATGTATACCAAATGTATAATTATTATGATCAGTGCTACCTCCAGATTAGATATATCAGGAAAACTTGATAACCAAAGCCTCTTTCAAGAGGTATGCCTGTAACCTTTCATTCTTGTTCACATAGGAAAAGAAGTCTAGAAAGTCAAAGTAAACGATAAGTTGTTAAGTCATTTTATAAGGGCCGGGGGAACTTTTACGACATCTTTTAGCCACTATCAACCCTCGTCCAGCCAAGCTAGAGCGGATCTGGCTCAATAGGAGGGAGAATTAAATCCTGCTTCCAAACAGATGCTTGGCAATGTTCTCTAAAGATGTGTTTCGTCCATGCATAGGTGGACAGATTGGGCAACTTGACTGACACGACTCTATGATATACTGACGTTTGCATTTCTATAGCAGTATGACAGCTTCCGGACTACGCAAGTTGTGATACAACCATAGAGATAGACCAACAGGATAGCCAAAAACAAATTTACACAGACATATTGAAATTGTTTTAAGATATTCCTAAACTTCAAGTTTTTGATGGTGGGCCCCTCTATGGTGAAAAATGGCATCGAAAATATAACCTTAAATTAAGCCATGTATACACAAAAATTGCCAATACCAGTTTGTCCATACGCATGTATGTAGGCATCATTATGGCAGTTCTTTGGCACGCAGTGCTATTGTTTTGGCCAAGTTTCAAATACTTGCATGTGGAAAAACTGGTTTTTGACCGTTTCTCTGTAAATATTTTTCCCCTATCCCCACCTAACTCTCATGTAAACAAAGCGTGACGACATTAGGTATCAGGTCTATTCAACCAACAACTGTGCAACTGCAAGATGTTCCTGCAAAGCCACTACTTTGTACTGAACTGTGCAGATGTGAGGCTGAAGAGATGTGTGCAAATACAGCCAGCCACCCTGATGCTGACACTTTTTGCGAACTAATAAAATGACTAATACAATTCCAGGAAAGCATTTAACCAGTTCAAATTACAAATATATATATTAAATATAATTCAAATCTTGTGTAATCCACCCACATCTGGATTTAACTTGTGAAACTATGTACAGTTATCTGTAGGTCTCAAGCTTTTTTCTGAATAAGGTCAATGTATATCAATTATAAAGGATTAAGACACAAATATATTAAAAGACGATTATTTTGTCAATTTATATGTGTGTAATATGTGGGATAGATGTTTAAAATGGCTGCCATTTGGAGTTCAAAATGGAAACACTAGGGCGTTGGGAAAAAATGGGACCAAGCGATTTTTTTGACTTATTTAGGTGCCAATAGGTGATGCTGAGAGTTTCAAAGAATGTTTACCTGTAATGTACATTGGCTCCCGCCAGCCCACTTTTGGAATATGCCCCCTTTAATGAAACAAAGTGTGACACACCCCAAAAGGGAACAATTTTTGTATGATTTGACAGGTACGCATTCTGTCTACTCGGTTTACTGTACTGAATGGAAATAAAAACCAAAAACACCAAACAAATCTCCGTTACAGATTGATTTTCTGTAAATGACATTTGCCCCCTGATTTTATACAAATTTGGCCCCACCCCAAAAGAGGCAAATTTCTGGATTGTTTTTCTCGTGATGTATGCTCTAGGGTGAGCTGTCTCAATGCTGAAAAGAAAAGTGAAATAATCTGAATCATTTTTTTGTGCACGAAGCCACCACTTTTTAAAGTCATGGCCCCGCGCATAAAACGGTCAGAAAAAAATGGCATCAAGAGTTTCAAAAAATGTACCCAAAAATGCATATGGGAGGTCTTTTTCGCCCGTAAGCCCACTGACAACTGAATGAATACCATTTTTTTTTGGTAAGTAATACATAAATAAACCAGACGAATAGAGTTAACTCAATATTTGTCTTTAAAAAAAATCAATAGTTTTATTCCATTTTCCAACTCGTCAACAAGAATTAATCCATTCAATCTCTATAAAGGAATTTTGCGGAAGAGCGCGGATAAAAAAATCTCGTTCCAAAAATTTGGCGTAACACAATGTGCTGTTGATGGTAAAAACATATTGTCTATTTTAAGCCATTTTTAATATTCTTCCTTACCTTTAATTTCTTTCGCAAGCAGGGCGAGGGAACCACCTGCAAAATACATCAAAAATAAAAACATTCCTCCCGTAAGTCCTTCCATTGCTTCCAACAAGCAACAAGCGAGCTGCCGCGAATTGGCTACAAGTTTCACTCGGCGATGCTCACTGAAATGACACTGCTTCCACTAAACAAGCGAGCTGATGCGAAACTGAGTGCAATAATAAAAAAAAATGTCACTCGAACTGTCTCTTTCATCGTCCCTTCGCAACCAAAATACGTATTAGGCAGTTCCCATGGAAACGTTTCCCTTGTAACAAAATAACCTGCCTTTTGACTGACATTGCTATTAAATTACGCGAGCGGCATCGAAGTGGTTACCATGCAGTTTCGACATCTCTGAAAAAACAATTGAGCAGTTTTTATGGAAACTGTTTTCATCATAACAATACAAGTGTCTTTTGTCTAAAAAAAATATTTTAAATGCGCTTAATTTTGCCTTGAGAAAGAGCTCTGCTTGCTTTTGCATCGGCCCTTATAGTTGGAATTACTTTCTCATCACTATTAAAGCAACAACCAAAAAGGCAATTAGTCACTTGTTGCTTCATTGAACACAACCGCCGTGCGGTCCACACAATTAGATTGCTTGAATGTTCTTTTATTTCTCGTCAGGTGTGTCGGTAGCTTTGAAATAATGAAGTAAATTCTGTCCTTGACGCGCCTAATGAACAGATGTAATTAGTTTGGAAAAATGATAAACACAATAGCCTGATGTCTGGCGTCAGTAAAAATTAACGAATCTGCATCCTACTTAAAATGATTAAAATGTGATACTCTTTCGATATATGTTTGATGACATTTGAAGTGTACCGTCATCGTGTATTCATATCATCACATACCGGTAGACATTTCAAACAGCCGAAACAGCTTGTGTTTGTCCACACACACATTTCTAGTTTAAATATGACGTCATCAGTGGTCACGTGGCGTCATTTTAAAAGTGCATATTTTAAGATTGTGTCTCTAAAGAACCAAGTCCGATTGGAAAATTGGAAATTGGTATACATGTATGTACATGGACGTGTTGCAAACAAAGATTGGGTTAGCATCACTATGACGTCGTCATGGTTCACGAGACGTCATCTTAAAGGTGTATAGTTTAAAGTCCTTTGTTTGAAGATCGTAGTCATGGAGCGATGTTTTTACATAGAATTTATACCTGACTACATATATTTATGGTCAAAACAATACATTTCAGAATAAAAAAAAACAATGCGGAAAAGCCCTATGTTCTGTTCATCGAAAAGACATAGATCTAGTTTTTATTCTTATTTCTTTTTAATTTTTATTTTTAATTTTTTTTGTAAATAAAATTAGAAATAGAAATGCATTTATCACATTCTCTGACCCTCAAAACAGGTCTGGACAATTCATTTGCCATGTGTGTTTGTCTATAGTTACAGAGATATTGGAGAAATAAATATGGGTGACGTACAGCAAAATCCTAACATTGCCTGGCCGTGAAAATTCGAAAACTCAGCGGAGCCTATAGAGCTGGACACCGCGTGACATGGGGCGCTTTTCATCGTAATGTAGGGGCCTACATGAATACAAATTGCAACAGGCTTGTAAAACTTGTAAAACACGTGAACTTGCGTGCTTACATCCTATAGGGCCTAACCTTACTTTAAGAACAGTTAATCGTTCCCCCCCCTCCCTACCCCCCCCCCCTTCAACCACTAATGATGATTGAAATGCCGGAACAAATGGAATGCTCCTACATTTTTCTAAAATTTCCTTAGAATGCAGGGGGGGGGGGAGGTGGGGTCCGGGGCTCGGGGGCCGGACAGGTGTCACATGAAAATTCGACTCCTATGAAAATCGGACCCCTTTTCCCCTATTATTGGTTAATCCCTCGCACGTGACAGGTCATACTCTCCCGAAACGATCCTAAAAATAGCATAGTATCGTGCTCACGCGTGCGCATTACTACCAATGAGTCCACATTTCATGGAGTTGGATATTCACGCTACACCGGCGTGCCTTACCCCCCCCCCCCCCCCCCCCCCCCCCCGCCTTTCACATCAACACCCCCACCCCCACAAACACACGCACACTCTCACCAGGTTTCCTGAAACGTAGATCCGCCCCTGCCATTTGTTTTATTATCAATTCTTAGGTTTTCTTTAAGGAAGAAAGTCAGATTTGACCAGTCACAGTGTGCAATCGCACAGTTATACACTTTTATTGTATCGTGTACCAGAAAGTGCAAGCTCAGTTGCAAAACATGACTTGATTTTAGTTTAGTTTAAGTAGTCTATGGATCATGAATTTTCAGCAAACCTGAAGGCTGGTTATAGCTTTCCTGTCACCGGCTTTTATCATAAAAGTACGCTTGTGGAATGATATGAAAAATAATAACAATCTCTTTAAAAGCACGCTTGACTTTCATGTAAAATTATAATCCCTTTCAAAAACCGAACCCCACGCCTATAGCTCAGAATACCGATAGCTGATTCAATGACTCCAACCTCGAAAACGATGTTCAAATAATTATCTTTTGCTAAGAAAATATTAGTTAAAGGATGGAGGAAAGTGGTAAGAAATTGCTTCAGATCACACCACAGAACATCTAGAATCCAATTTTTTCGGGGCCCCTAAGCGGGCCCCGAACCCCCACGCCGTAAGGGCTTCGCGCTTCGCGCTCGCATCAGTTCTGATCAAGGTATGTCCCCCCCCCCACTTTTGAGAAGCGATTGACGCCCCTACATGACGCCCCCCCCCCCCATGAAATGTTCCAATATTAATATTAATATGAAATGTGATACTGCATATTGTTTCGTTAAGATTGTAACAGTTTCAAAGTTAATTGAATAAAAATCGTGTTTTCGTAACTCACGCCATGCTCGCGCTGATACGAATTGACTCTGTTTTTACCCCAGACACCGCATACAAAAACAAACGCTAATGTAACGCACATGCAGGCACCAGACTATTCCTCATTTGCATACGTGTTCAAAAATCTTGCACATGCAAATGATCCAATACCAGGGTGAGAGAGCAGCAGGTAGTGATGGGCGCGTACTGCTCGATACCCTGGGTACGAGGTTGCATCACCCTTAACCAGCGCCCTGTTTGCAGGGCGGGGGGTACGAGCGAAAAAAATGTGTCCACATGGTCCGCAATGAAAAAGAAATCACATCCGTATGGTGTGTATGCATTTCTATGACAAACTTTTCGGATAGTATTTGCGCGCATTGGCCAACCGCGGTCTACAGCTGCAGCCAGATGCTTTATACATAGGTCATGATAAATGACCCAGAATGCCATCCAAACTTCCTTCACAAGATTCTGTGAAGCTTATCTGCCCTTCCCAGCGCCCCGTTTGCAGGGCGGGGGGTACGAGCGAACGCCGCTCATGCTATGCGCCCCAACGCCCCTGCCACTTAGTGCCAGTAATCAAAGGAGGAAGGGTAATTTATCAGTGAGCAGAATTAAAGCTGAAAAGTAGACCCAGGAACCCCAGGGGATGCTATATTATAGAAGTCCCTTTTTCGAATTTTGACTTGGGTCGGTAGTACGCCCAAAGTCAAAATACGAAAGAAGCCGGGGAGTTCTGGGCCCCAGTTACTGGGTCTAGCAGAAAGGTAAATTCCGGTAAAGGCAGAAAAGCAGAATCTTCTTCCGGACAACAGGGGCCGTATCATAAGTCCGACGCCTCATAGGTCCGACGCCTCATAAGTCCGAAATTTCGGACTTATGAGGCGTCGGACCTATGAGGCATAAAATCTATTTATTCCGCCTCATAGGTCCGACGCCTCATAGGTCCGACGCCTCATAGGTCCGACGCCTCATAGGTCCGACGCCTCATAGGTCCGACGCCTCATAAGTCCGACATATTAAACGCCTCGTTCTTCCGTTGTCGGACTTATGAGGCGTCGGACTTATGAGGCGTCGGACCTTTGAGGCGTCGGACTTATGGGCCTTTATTTGGTTAGGGATTGCGATTTTGTCGGACTTAGGCGTCGGACCTATGAGGCGTCGGACCTATGAGCGGACCCCGAAAATCAGATGGCCATATACATGTATGTACACCATCATTGACTTAGAATGCCGTAGGCGAGAGTGGCAACAGAAGTATTTATTAAGGAAATGGCATGGTGCGAGTAGGAAGAGTACATGTAGGAGGCCTTCACAATGGTGTAACTGCATGGGGACCCATTTGCACCGGGGGGGAGCATTTTTAACATATATAAATATTTTGGAGTGGAGAAACCAAGAGGGGAGGGGCGCAAAGGCGGATCCAGGCAAGGGCGGATCCAGAACACAATTTTAGGGGGGGGGGGCAAAAAAAAAATTGGACCCCCCAAAAGTGGGTCCAAACAATTAGGGCGTGGGGTTCGGGGCCCGCTTAAGGGCCCCGAAAAAAAATTTGGATTCTAGATGCTCTGTGGTGCGATCTGAGGCAATTTCTGACCACTTTAACCAATGTTTTTTTGAGGAAAAGATGGTGGTTTACTCATTGCCTGCCTTTATTGCGATGTCACATAAAAAAAAAAATTGGTCTCGTTTTTTTTTTTTTGGGGGGGGCCATGGCCCCCTTTGCCCCCCCCCCCCCTGGATCCGCCCTTGGATCCGGGGGGGGGGAAACAGGGCCCCCCCCCCCCCAACAAACCCATTTTTACCCCTCAGCCGAGAGGCTCGAGGGGTATTGTCATCGCCTAGGGCGTCCGTCTGGATGTATGTCTGTCCGTTCTGACCAGACCACCCTTGTGGGGTGATGTTCCTTTCAGAACACATCACCCCACTTTTTACACAATGGAAAAACATCACCCCAGAAGGGAATCTTTAGAAAAAGGGATAATGGGAACACAATGCTATCACCCCACAAGTCCGTCTGGCTAGAACGTCCGTCCGTCCGTCCGTCCGTCCGGGCAGCTTAGTTTCCGGATGATAACTTGAGTTAGAAATGTTGTTTGGGGTTGTAACTTCGGTAGAGGGTTGCCCTTGGGAGTAGGCAAGTTGGGATTGGTTTTGGGGTCAAAAGGTCAAAGGTCAAGGTCACCATGGTGAGTTAAAGGTACATGGTTTCCGGATAACTTGAGTTAGAAATGAGATTTTGATGTCTAACTTTGGTAGGGGGTTGCCTTTGGGAGTAGGCAAGTTGCGATTGGTTTTGGGGTCAAAAGGTCAAAGGTCAAGGTCACCGTGGTGAGTTAAATGTAAATGGTTTCCGGATGATAACTTGAGTTAGAAATGAGATTTTGGTGTCTAACTTTGGTAGAGGGTTGCCCTTGGGAGTAGGCAAGTTGGGATTGGTTTTGGGGTCAAAAGGTCAAAGGTCAAGGTCACCGTGGTGAGTTAAATGTAAATGGTTTCCGGATGATAACTTGAGTTAGAAATGAGATTTTGGTGTTTGACTTAGGTAGGGGGTTTCCCATTGGTACAGGCATGTTGGGACTGGTTCTGGGGTCAAAGGCCAAAGGTCAAGGTCACCATGTTGAGTTAATGGTTTCCGGATGATAACTTGACTCTGGCTGAGGGGTTTCAACAGCAACGCTATTATTTTTTTTTTTTAAGTGACGTCGCAATAAAGGCAGGCACTGCCTACAACAACATCTTTTCCCAAAAAAAATTGGTTAAAGTGGTCAGAAATTGCCTCAGATCGCACAACAGAGCATCTAGAATCCAAAACAAATTTTGACCCTCTTTTGGGGGACACAAATTGTTTTGGGCCCCCCACAAAATTGTGTCCTGGGTCCGCCCTTGGAGGGGCGGTTTAATTTATATCAGGGATGTACACGCAGAGATAACAAAGGCTGAAAATTCGACAAAATAACTTTTTTTACAACTTTTTTTAAACTCGTAATTTCATCCTTTGAAATTATAAAGCTTTTGGATTCAAAAAAGTCTGATTTCAGACCGAAATTTCCAAGTTCTCATGCTTAAGTGTTATGTACCTAAACTGTTCTGAAGAACATTTTGCTTCATTAAAAGACATGTTGATACAGAAATGGACCTTCACACTGATTTAACAGTTTAAACATGATTCAAGATTATCTTCAAAGGAAACCACTGGTTCTACATCTTGCACTGCAGTAGCACGGACAAGTTATTAGTTTTAAAGGCACTAAAGATCAATTTTTTATGTGAATTTTTTTTTTGAGGCAACTTAATTCCTCAAAATGTTACGAAGGGTGCAGTCATTAACAACTAACTTACTTACGTTTCAGCTCAGTGGATTTTGAGAAAAACAGAAAACATGCAATCTGAGCAAGGATTTTCTCATTAAATTGGAAGGTACATTTCCGGGTTATTGCAGATGTTTCTATTGTCTTTAAGGTTTAATTAGAGGAAGAGGTTAGATTCTTTACAATTTCATGTCCTTGAATAAAAATAAAGTGACATTTTGACAGCATGAAAACACTATTACAAATATGTTGATGAATACAGTACAAAATAAAAAATGAAACTTTTGAAAGGTACAAACATTTTAATGTTTGTACCTTTCAAAAGTTTCATTTTGAAAGGTATGTAAAAACTTATTGTATGTAAAAACCATACACAAAAATAATTCCTTCCGCTTTATGTATTATCAAATAAGTTACAAAGAAATATACGCTTAAATAAAAAAAAAATTAAAAAGGGACCAAAGGAGGTTTCAAAAAAAGTGAAACATCAGGAATGCCTAATAAACTATCTTCAGGCTAGCCATGTAATATAATACATGTACACACCTTCACTTCTTTTGGCAGTTATCATACTTATTTGTTTAAGGCCACTGGATCCCCCCCCCCCCCCCATTTGTTTGTGGTGAGGAAACAAAAATTAAATATCCAGTGGTCCACATTTGTAAAAAATAATTTTGGAGAACACACAGTACAAAAGCTTACAATGCACCATTTGCAAGGTTAAGCGCACATGAACATTCATATCAAGAACAGCACCCCCTGGTGTCACAAGGTGTCCATCCCCCCCCCCCCCAAAAAAAAGAAGCTTTTTGAATGACCATGACTGGGCAATTTTAGGATTCTGCCGTATGGGTCATCCCCATCCCCCACTGGCCAACACGCATGCATGCAACTGGAATGCTCTCTCAGTGACAAAGTCACAAACTTCATTCAAGTCGATCGAACCAAATGCGATTCAGGATTCTGAAATCTTTTTAGACGGGAATGTCATAACCGAATAAAACAAAATCTGGCTGGTATATAGAATACAGCTCGCGCATAAGATCATTGGGTACTTGTGAATAATATTCCCTGAGCAACTTTTGTTCTGAGGTTTTCTTCTGTCCCTGAGCGTAGCTGACAAGATGGTCAATCTGCAGTCGCTTCAGCACATAGGGGATATCATCTGACGCCTCCTCCAGCTTTCCAATGATGTCATATCTGATCTCACATGGCAGGTTCTGATGAAATATTGGTTTCCAGTGAGGATTTGTACGATGTGCAGGGGAGTCTATTAAATATCTTATAAATTCTGTGAGAGTTACATTGTCTGTGGCCAAAGAGCCTTCCGATCTCGCACGGTACTTTTGGATGATGCTTCTTCCCATTTCTGTAAAAACACTGTTGTGATGGTTGACAAACTTATCCCTGTAGGCTGAGAGAATGCGAGCCAGTGGATTTCTTACAAACATGAAGGTTGTATATTTAGAGAGACGTTGGTGTATCTCTGTTGAATTAAACCTTGGCATCCAGTGTAATGCTTTATGACTGTACAACTTCTGATTAGGCACATTCTTGAAGCCGCCAAGATCTTCAACAAGCAACCGCTCCCAGTTTGTAGATCCTACTTTGTAGACAATACTATAGATAAATTGATGTTCGTCATTTACAATCAGTGGACGTAATCTGCCTGGCTTGGCTGCTAGTGAGCTCACCCGCTCCAATGAAATGTTGTAATGATTTAAACAAGCTTTGCGGAGAGCATTTATGCGGGTTTGATGTTTTTCATCCATCTTTTTCAACCATGCCTGTTCATCCTGTAAATGAGAAATAAAAAGCCAAACCAGTCTTTTGTTATGAACAATAAATGATAAATGACATTTGACATGTTTGATGTGTTGTATTAGTATTACCGCATCTATGTCTATTCTATATTCACTTTTTCTTTTCAAGTCTAGCAACAACTACTTTCATCTGATTTAAATTTCCAGATTGCCAGCATTTAGTACAATCTTCATGTACTTTAATGTCCGATTTCAATAGGCCAGTTTGGTATTCTACTGCACTTGTGAGTATCAGGATCTTATAACTTTTCTCTTTAGGATAAACATAAACAATTTGCAATACAATCAAACTGAAAGCAACTGAATAGAAAGTAATCCTGGATATCATGAGAAAAACTTCATTTATTCAACAGACATGACAGAATATAGGGCAGACTTGGAATGGAAAAAATGGCTAGATAAAAATGTAAACCACAGAACAAGTACATGTGTACAATGTACATGTACATGTACATGTTTTGTGACACTGGAAGTGTTTTGTGACCTGGACGTGTTTTGTGACACTGGAAGTGTTCATGCAAAGTACTTTACCTTTAGATTTGTGTCAGCAACTAGTGCATTATCTTCTGTTTCTCTACTGTTACTCAAGTCCCTTCCAATCAATCCTAAAAATCATACAAAAGTACAAATAATTCCTTGCCAAATCACCCACTTGTAAAAATGAGGAAACTTGTCAAGTATCCAACTCAGGTATGTATGATTTTTCGTTGTGTGTAATACAAATAGGCAAACAGTGTTTCTCCCAACTCTGAGTTGTTGCTGAGATATGTCCTCCCTAACAAAAAAGTATAGTTTCATCATCACTGAAGTTGATTTGCATTTTCAAAGACAGAATCATGAACGTCTCAAAGGAAAATCCTAAAGTACACGGACTCAAATGTGTAAGATTCAGTGGTCACATGTACACCAGCAAGGTTTTTTTTCTTCAGAGAATTTTTTGCTTCAGTTTCCAAAGGAACCTTTTATTTGCAATTTTTGTAACCTTCACTAGGCCTGGTGCTGACAACACTTTTATTTATTACTTACAATATACATGTAGACACAAATGCCTACCATTCAGAACAAGAATGAGATCTTTAGCTAAACTTTACTGAGACCATAGCCCATGCCTGAAAAAAAGGTCTTCAGAGGAAATATTTTATCTTTACATTCCCCATCGATAATATTGGTCAATGGCCATTACCCATTTCAATGAAAGTTGCAGATCTTGGCATGTTTGTATTATGGCCTTTTCATACTGAGACATATCTCGGGGTTGACGCAGGGTTGAAATAATGCAGTGTTTCACACTTGAAAATTCTAGACCCTGCCTTAATCCTGAGATTTGACTTTGCCCGTGTTGAACTCAACCCTGCTCCAGACCAGGATTGAGATTTTCAACCCGGGTTTAAACTCTTGCCAGGGTTCAAAACAGTAGTAACCAAACCAAATAAGCTCGGTTTGTATGAAACAAATGTGAAACAATGCAGGGTTGTACGCTGGGTTTAAAAATACAAAACTCAACCCGGGGTTCTACTGGGTTCGCCCAGGGTTGAGTTCAACCCGGGTTGAGTGGCTCTAGTGTGAAAAGGCCTTTAGTTAAGTATGCAATATCTTTGTTTAAAAAAACTGATCCCCACATGCACATTGAAGAACTAAACACTTAAAAAGTTGCCGACAATTCGGTCCTGTGAGAGCAGGATCTTTCCCCTTTTGTGAATGTTTCTTTATTAACAAGTGTCATTCCATGATGGAAAAATTGTACTCGTGGATTGTACTTGCCTTTGTTCTTCAACTGACATGACTTCAGCCCCAAGATATACACGACAGTGAAGCCTATCATCAAGGTCAATCCCTTCTTAAGAGAAACACGAGCCATACTTTAATCTTGACTTCCACAGCTTGGAGACTTATCGCTTGTAGCATACCCCAAGTCGAATGACTGAATGCGAAAGAGCGTGGTTCACCAGTAGTTATCTACATAAAAATACAACAAGATAGCAAACTAAAATTGTATTCATCTAACTCATTCTTAAGTTTCGATGGCACCTAAAAAGCTGGCGAAATGGCACTGGATTAATTTTGTGGAAAGAGGGCAGGGTTTAGCTCTATTGAGTAGAGCGCTAGAACTTCGATACCCCCGTACCGAAGTTCCAGCACTCCACTCAGTAGAACTGGGGCAGGGTTTAGATTTATGAGAAATTTTCGAAAAAATTCAAAATCGAAATTAAAAAAAAAAGGAGTTCTAGTGCCCCAGTTACTGGGTCTAGGGGTAAAACACAGCAACGACGACAAAACACACCACTTGAAAACGAAGATGGCGACAATGCAGAACAAGTTGGAAAGAGTTCCATACCTGGACATCACTTGACACCTTTGCGCACACCCCTATGAGACAACCCCCCTGGTAAATTTGATTAAATGACTTATTAATTAAAGCAGTCTTTTAATTTAGTAATGTTTTGGTCACTGAAGTTTAATGACCTCTATTACCTCTATTAGGCCACAAAAAAAAATAAGTCGGTCTCTGGTCAGCGCGCGCGTCTATTTTAATTATGCGCGTCGATCTTTTTTTTTTCCAAAATGTTCCGCGCTAGCTCCAACAGCGCCCTCTATTTCCGCACCTCCTCAATTTTTTTTACCAAAGAGCACCAAGGAATGGGAAATTGCACCAAGGCAAATGATCGAAAGCACCAAGGCAAATTATGGTGGACACCAATGTACATGAGGACACCAAAAAAGCAAAATAGTACCCCACCTTGTCTGTACAATCCAAGCTTAAAGAAAAAAAAAAAAAAAAAAAATGCCGCGTGGCCGCGTCAATTCCGGAACTTTGGTCTGACCAGAGACCAAATATTTTTTTATTTTGGCCTTACTTAGGCATTGGCTGACCAACAAACAGTAAGAAATCCCGACTCCTTTATGCTAGTTACGACCGACCAATGTCAACATTTTTTAAAAAGGAGTTTTAGTGGTAGCCTTTGAACTTGACCATGGCTATTTGCCAACTCGGCTCGAACCAATTCGACTGTTGTACCAACTCAACCGTCGAGTGTTCAACTGGAAAAGTCAATTCATTCGTGTCTAACTCGTCCGTTGTCCACCTCATCCGTTGTCCAACTCGTCCGTTGTCCAACTCGTCCATTGTCCAACTGAACTCGTCCGCTGTCCAACTCATCCCTTGTATCATTGTACATGTATGATGTATCATGTAGTACCACATCGCGCGCCTGTTTGATTTATATCACGGATATGGCTATAAATATAATTCATTCACAGCAATATTCTAACTTGCTGAATGGATGGATGCAAGGAGGCCGTTGGTTCAATGGTTGTACTATTTGTGCAGAGTGCAACTTTGTCACTCCGAGCGGAATGTATCACAAAAGTTAATAAATTGATAAAACATAGATATAATGGATCGTAACCAAGGAATAACATTAATGAGGATCTATTACTTTATCAGGAAACTTTCGTTACCATACTTATTTGAGTACTAGTACTCAGGACTCAGCTAATCTAAAATGTGGCCAATTTACTGGACTACCTTCCTAAATAAAGGCCACAGGACCATGTACAAAAACATGTAGAAATTTGTCAAGTTTTTATTTTCACATTTAGACTTTATTTGTAGTATATTCACGTTTTAGAAGCACACTCACCCTCTTTAAAGCAATAGAAAATTAGTCCCCTCTTTTTCAGACGTTTATACTTCGTGTAATTTCCAGGTTTGTTTGCACACGTTGGCGTATCTTACTCCTAGAACTATGAGGCTCCACGTAGTGGAGCCTCATAGATCAAGAAGCCCGCAAAATTGCCTGCAGCACTGTGCACATAACACTAATAAAGTACAAAAACGTCCATCAAAATGGAGACATTTCACACAGAACCGCTGCACAGTTTGCCCCTATACTCCGTACTTTATCTCTTGACATACTCACGTATCATGCGCAGAACTAACATAGGTGGATTCTGTCGGTTTTTTGGCCAAATGATGAAAAATATGCCCTTCAGGCACTGAGCCAACCTGACACTTGAAACGTGCACGCATTATGATCGAGCGATGATTTTCGGTTCGCTCGGAGCGCGCCGCGGGGGGTACGGTACAAGCGAAATGATAGTATGTGCATGCGTACAAGTGCATGTACCGTACCCCCCGCGGCGCGTTCCGAGCGAACCGAAAATCATCGCTCGATCATATGCGTGCACGTTTCAAGTGTCAGGTTGGCTCAGTGCGGAAAGGGCATATTTTTCATCATTTTGGCCTAAAAACCGACAGAATCCACCTATATTAGTTCTGCGCATGATACATGAGTATGTCAAGAGATAAAGTACGGAGTATAGGGGCAAACTGTGCAGCGGTTCTGTGTGAAATGTCTCCATTTTGATTGACGTTTCTGTACTTTATTAGTGTTTTGTGCTGCAGGCAATTTTGCGGGCTTCTTGATCTATGACGTGGAGCCTCATAGTTCTAGGAGTAGGCGTATCTAAATTCCAACACGAAATTACACGAAAAATAGACGTCTAAAAAAGGGGGGATTAAATTTCTATCGCTTTATTATTACAACTAGGTGAGTGTGCTTAAACTTTAAAGCATAAATAAAAATAAAGTCTTAATCATGAATTAATGTGAAAATAAAATCTTGACAAAGTTCTACATGTTCTGGTACATTGTCCAAGTGTGGCCTTTATTTACAGAGGTAGTCCAGTAAATTGGCCATGTCACGCCCCAACTATGGTATCGGTCCCAACTATAGTTGGGCCTGTCCCAACTATAGTTGGGACGGTCCCAACTGTAGTTCCATAGTTGGGCTGGCCCAACTATAGTAGGGAGTTATCAAGGGGGCCCAACTATAGTTGGGCCACTCCAATCTTTTTATTTTGCGGTGTCCCAACTGTAGTTTACATTAATGTACAACTATAAAACGTTCCCTACAGCTCTGATACACGTCTGACTGTACTGGGGACCACTGAAATTAGCTATTGACGGGGCTAATCTATAGTTGGGCCAGCCCAGTCTTTTTATTTTGCGGTCCCAACTATAGTGTACGTTGTTGTACGATTATAAAACATTCCCTACAACTCTTATACACATCTGAC
Organism: Patiria miniata; assembly: GCF_015706575.1. Classification (NCBI taxonomy): domain Eukaryota; kingdom Metazoa; phylum Echinodermata; class Asteroidea; order Valvatida; family Asterinidae; genus Patiria; species Patiria miniata. The sequence continues at coordinate 3,860,440 of NW_024037062.1, forward strand.
TTGACTTGGGACCAATGAAATTATCTATGGGTGGGGCCCTATAGTTGGGCCACTGCAATATTTTTATTTTGCGGTCCCAACTATAGTTTACATTGATGTACTATAAAACATTCCCTACAGCTCTGTTACATGTCCGACTTTACTTGGGACCGCTTTGACATTAGCTATGGGTACGGTGGGGCCCATCTATAGTTGGCCGGCCACGCTAATCTTTGAATTTTGCAAAATGTTGCTGGACTAAAAAAACCCAGCTGGACAACTCATCCAATTATTAAGCAGCGGTGCCACGTGGCAGGCCGGCCCTGTATCAGTGTATGCAACACACATGCACGACGAATACATGGTGCCAGCATGCACCATGGAACTCCAGTCCTAACTATAGTTGGGCCAACCCAACTACCGCACTATAGTTGGGACAGTCCCCACTATAGTTTGGCCGACCCAACTGCCGCACTATAGTTGGGACACTCCCAACTATTGTTGGGACTGATGCGATAGTTGGGGCGTAACACTAACAGCCACATATATATTGGGCTACTCCTAGAACTATGAGGCTCCGCGTGAGCAAAATTGCCTACAGCACAAAACACTAATAAAGTACAAAAACGTCCATCAAAATGCAGCCATTTCACACAGAACCGCTGCACAGTTTGCCCCTATACTCCGTACTTTATCTCTTGACATACTCACGTATCTTGTGCGGAACTAACATAGGTGGATTCTGTCGGTTTTTAGGCCAAAATGATGAAAAATATGCCCTTTCCGCACTGAGCCAACCTGACACTTGAAACGTGCACGCATATGATCGAGCGATGATTTTCGGTTCGCTCGGAGCGCGCCGCGGGGGGTACGGTACAAGCGAAATGATGTGCATGCGTACAAGTACATGTACCGTACCCCCCGCGGCGCGCTCCGAGCGAACCGAAAATCATCGCTCGATCATATGCGTGCACGTTTCAAGTGTCAGGTTGGCTCAATGCGGAAAGGGTATATTTTTCATCATTTTGGCCTAAAAACCAACAGAATCCACCTATGTTAGTTCCGCACAAGATACGTGAGTATGTCAAGAGATAAAGTACGGAGTATAGGGGCAAACTGTGCAGCGGTTCTGTGTGAAATGGCTGCATTTTGATGGACGTTTTTGTACTTTATTAGTGTTTTGTGCTGCAGGCAATTTTGCGGGCTTCTTGATCTATGAGGCTCCGCTCACGCGGAGCCTCATAGTTTTAGGAGTATATATTGGGCTACAAATGATCAAGCTATTATAGGCGGACGCTCGAGTTCTCGGATCGGGTCAATGCAATGTTATGTGCTATTAAGGTGAAAACAAACTCTCGATAGCTTTGCTGCACAATACTCGATACTGACGATAGTCGAAAGCAAAGATCCTATAGCGCCGCTTGCGGCGCTTAGGATCTTTGGTCGAAAGTGATGCGCTCACCGTACCTCGGAATGTGTTCAACGCGCTAGCCACAACTCCAAAGTGCCTCCTGCCTCTAGAAGTAGGGTTTTGTAACATCGACGTCATGAAAGTGTTGTTACCTTTTGCGAATGCATACAAATTGCCGTGATTTCTCAACCACCATTCCGACCACAACACAGCAGCACATGGATGCACTACTGCCAGTACTGGTATGGCGCGGCACAGCCCCAAAAGTAAATATACAGTCTAGTTGCATACACTGCGCCCTCTCGTGTCCCAGGACTTACTTCGCTCGTACCCCCCCCCCCCTTTTTTTTTTTTTGCAGGGCGGGGGGTACGAGTGAAGGCACTTACTATTTTGCTTGCGCGCCGACATACAACAGGCGGCACGCGTAATTTTTTTTCCTAGGAGGGTTAGGGGCAGTGTCATGAATAATTCAGTTTTTCCTTTGAATCATTGCAAGACTTAGGTTCTCGTTCTATTTTCCCCTTAATTTAAAATTATCTCAGTGATAAATTTGGAGAAGAAAAATAGCTGATGAAAATGAGCAGCGACGACGTGGATTCGAACCAGGGATCTTTGTATCCATAGCTCATCTCGCTATCCACTAGGCTACTGTGTGGTAGCTCGACGACAACCGTTCTTTAAAATGCTTTAATGTATTTTAACTAGTTGAGTAACTAACAACAATGCTGTTGATGTCATTGTCCGTTCTCATGGATAAACATGAATTATTCATGACATTGCCCCTAACCCTCCTAGGAATAAAAACTACGCAGGCGGCACTTTGTCAGTTGGGGGGGGGGGGGGGCGGGCGGGCGGGGAACCAGCATGTTATGAGTGGGCACCAAGGGTGTTCCAACATTTCCCCCAAATCTCCAGGCCACCGCAAGTGCTGCAAATTCGAAACGTGGGGGAGGGGGGGGGTGCTTACTTTCTTTTGACGCTACAGTGCGCTCTTTTTTCTTATCAATTTATTCACATTTCACAAAGCTATGCTGTCCAGGGTAGTCAAAAATAGTCAATTGGATTAATTTTGTTTAAATAAACTCAAAACAAATACATGTACTTTAAAAAGACATTTCCTTGGTAAGCGGGAAATTTAAGGTTTTTTTGTGGGGCACCTCGGGGGGGGGGGGGGGGGGGCACCCGGCACTAGGAATTTGTGCTCCCCCCCCCCTTGCTTACGCACTTGTATAAAACCCCAATTTTGGAGGTGGACTAGGGTGAATTAGGGTCCGCACAAAATGTTTTTGATTCACGCTTCTGTGGTTAACCATCGGACTTAAAGGGATTTTTTTTTTAAAGATCATGGGGTATTAAATACCCCATGATCTTTAAAAAAAAATCCCTTTAAGTCCGATGGTTAACCACGGAAGCGTGAATCAAAAACATTTTGTGTATCTTTAAATTTCAACCTGAAAAAGTATTATTTAAAAAAAAACTGCGATATTTCTACCATTATGGAATGACTTTCACGTTTTCTGCCCCAAAATTTGTTAGGACATGCAGGGGAAAAAATGCAATTGTTGTGGAGCATGCATGCAATGATAGCATATCTTGAAACAGAACTACCCAAATGTCTAATGATGCAAAGCACTTTCTTTCCTCTTTCATTTGAACCGAAATTTATTTAGGTTGACATAAATTAACAAAGATACAATGAAAATACTCTTAGAGCCAGCTTATGGACAGCTCATCCGCCAAACAGTATGTATAATATATAAAAATACACGTTTACTACAAATAAGGGTTTAGTAAGGGTCATTTCCTTTCCCCAGTCTAAAATGAAATCTTTGGGCTTTTTTCATCAAGGCCAAGAGAAAAAATAATCAAAGAATGGTCAGCCAAAATTAAAGCAAAACATCCTGATGTTTTTCATCAATCTCCTGTCCACTTTGAATGTTGTATACAGTACTTTAAGTTGATGCAATATTTAAAATGCAAGATGTGAAGTGACAAATCTGTCTCCTGAAATCTTCTCATTTTTCACATTTACAGTATAATGCAGCTCAATCAGTAAATTAAAGGTGCACTTTTGTCTGTAGATTGCCAAATTGTATTGTTTCATATTTTCAACTAGCCTTACTTCCAAGGTCTGGGTAACAGAAAATCCATATAATGTCTTACATTTACAGAAACACTTTTCCAAATAAAATTCTGTTCATTTGAAGTAGCACCAATTTTTTTCCTTGCCTTCCCTTTTTTAAACAGAGAATAAAGCCATCAAATTGTTAGTCAAACTGTCAAGACTGGTGCTGCTTAATTTAAAATGCATATCATGTAGCAATGCACTATAAACACAAAAGGCAATCCAATCAAGCCTTTGTACATTGTAGCATCCACGCCAGCCAGTGTAGTCTATACTGGCCTAGGTTCTTAGACGGTACTCTGGCCAACAGAGTCCATACCTTTCCTATTTAGACCTTGTAAGGTTAATTATTCATGAACGCTACCAACTATTGACTGACATAATTTCTGACCAATCAGATCGTTCTTTACAAAAGCTGACCTTTTGAATTGACCTACCAAATCAAATGTGCTATCCTGAAAAGCACTCTCAAATTTGACGGTGTTATTCCAGATCTGAATATTCAATGCATGGGAAAACGTCAACAACAACAAAAAACAGAGAATCTGATTGGCTGAAGATGAGTGTAAAAATTGTATAAAGTTCCACAATTTTTAAAATGTCATCAAACATTTCCAAGCTTTGTGGAAAGACCCAACACCTTATCCAAACATTCTATTAAAGCCAGCAGTGCACCATATTATTGACTACTAATTCTGTACTATTTCACCATGACTCCTGTAAGACTTGTTAAAATTTGAAACAGAACATGAGTGAGTTGTTAAAAAGAATTTCCCATGTCATTTATGTTTCAGTAAAACAAGCCTCCTCAGGTGATCAGTGGAGGGTTCTAGTTTCTCTCAACGGCCACCTTCAAAGTTTACCGGTGCTTTTTGGCAGTAAATGTTTGCATTTTATACGAAACTGTTCACAGCTCGGGGTATTCTGCCACTAGGAAATATGTCTTTTTGGTCATACTTCAAACAGCTTATCACAGCAGTTTAGCCTCAATTTCTGTGTTCACACCATTGCATTTAATGCAAAATGGTGTACACAAGTACTTTTAGTTTACTACGGCCTCCCCATGAACAATAAATAGCACTTCATAACCACTTGCGAAAGCTCCGTTGAAGAGCAACAGCATGTGTACGCATTGGTTCAAGCGCGTTTGGTGCAAAGTATGCAGAATTATTTTTCACCCATATGTGCAGTCTTTGTGCACAAAGTCATGGCTTCTTCACGTGAGTGCCAGGCGTAGGGCAAGGATGTGTTGAACAGTCCTGCCGAGCTCTCTCTTAGTAATGCTGAGTGGGTACTTGACAATGTGCACAGGGTCCATACACGGCACACATGCCCAGCAGCCTCTGAGAGTTTGGGCCTGCAAGTCGACTTTCATAATGTTTGAAGTCCAAAATAAGTGTGGTTATTTTGAAGGTGCTAGCTGTAGCAGACTTTCAAAGTCTGGCGTGCAGACAATCCTGTGCTTGACTTGTCCTAACCGGGTCATCTCACCTGTCCTATCATCATCATCTAGCTTAATGGACATCAGATCCTAAAACATACATAAAGCCAAAAAGAAGAATGCGAGAATCAAGGATTAAGCTTTCAAGCCATGGTTGTAATCTTGCTTGACACACAAATCCTGGCAACGCCACTTAGAACAAAACAGTCAAATGCAATGGAACTTATGTGAATGGCAATTGATGAAGAGCACCTAACATAAAAATTTTCACTTCATTTTGTAGTCTAGTTTTGAAATATGGTTGGGGGGGGGGGTTACCTCAATGGTGGGGGGGGGGGGGGTACCTCAATGGCGGAGGGGGGGGGGGGGTTACCTCAATAGTGGGAGGTTTACCTCAATGGTACGGGGGTTCCTCAATGGTGGGGGGGGGGGGGTACTTCAATGGGGGGTTTACCTCAATGGTGGGGGGTGTACCTCAAATGGTTTCCCCCCCAAGACAAAACCGGGGTTTGAGAAATTACCTAAGACTGATGGTCTAAGTACACACACACAGCGGGCTACATGCAAGTGGGCCTTGTGTACAGAGTGTGTTTGTGTTGATCAAATGTGTAGCTACCCCTCCCTTCTTCCCCCACCCCCTTTCTTTCTTTAGGTCATGTGTTTTTGTTTAACACCCCACCCCGCCCCCGTCACTGCGCCTTTGAGGCACATTATCATACTATCAACACATAGCCATACATCCAGGAAGTGAACGACTATTCCACACAGCTACAATTGTCCTGCTGGCTGTGCCATGTGTAATTCAAGGCAATGCACTTAGCCCCGACAACTTAATAATTCAAACTCTGTTCATTGCATATGTGAAACTTGACAAGTAAATACAGGTAGTTCCATTAAACAACCTCAAAATATGCTCTTGTAAATTAGGGTTCTTAAAATAACACAGCACTAGTTATGTGCTTGTAGGTTAATTACAGGTTAGATAGACGCTTACAAATAAGCTTCAAATGTTACTGTACCTGTAAAAATCCACATGGTGTTCCCAAGGTAACATCAAGTGTAGCATTTCCAAGGACAAACCTCGTCTTTCCAGATTTGAGAACTTGAAGCTTTCCTAGATAGCCTTCTGGCAGACTCTCCAATGTACACTTGGCTGGTCTATTATCCTAAGGGTCATAAAAACAACATTATTTTGAGCTGAATATTCAGTTGGACAATCCATTTTTTTTTAACTTGTCAAAAATAGTTGTGCAAGGGTGCTTTACAATTTACTATCGATGCTCTACAGCAATCAATGACGTCTTGGGTCAAGACTACACAAGTCACAGTTCGTTACCTCTTTAGTCTTCTTCTGTGACTCCTGATCCACAGCTGGTGTCCCTGGCTCCCGTTTGACCTTTGGCCTCTGGTCTTCATCATCATTGGACAGTGGCTGACCAGGGAGGGTGTCCGGCAGTTGGAAGAACATGAGTTCACCCTCTGATTTTATGCGTTGGCCAAATAAGGCAGCACATGTTGTCCTTTTGGGGAGTGATTTTGTTGCAGTTTTTGGCTGTGCATCAAGCTTCTCTGGGATTGGTTTGGTGTCAATAGCTGTCATCTCAATGTCATTGTCATCACTAGGTTCTTTTTTGATTTCTAAACAAATATAATAGAAAATCATGATATCAGTTTGAAATTATGACAGAAAAGTCTTTAAACTGCATACAACAAGCAGGCTGTATCTTCAAACTTTGATGTACGTGCACATGCACATTTTGAATACAGAACAAGTTTATGGAAAATAATGCAAAATTAAACAATTAAAATGAACTCGAGGTTGAACCCTGAGGTACTCCGTAAAAACCCTGTGAAACCTCCAGGTAAACCCCAAGTGACTGCCTGATTCATTTTGCATTCTCCCCTTATTATTTTTCAATTCTCTGTACTCTGTACAATGCATGCATCAAAGTTCTCCCATCTGTGCACAATTTACATGTATATTTTTAATTAGTGTCTTAATGGTCCTTAGTTTTTTAATGTTTACATTTTGTGGATGTAGTTTTATATGAGGGTTCCTTTCAAAGCGGTCTTGATAGTCACTAAAATGGAATCCCTCTCTAGAGATTACAATCAATAAATATGACATCAAGTATCTTTGATTGGGGATATTAAACAAGTTCATCAGCTCACCCATTATCTTGTCATCTGCACATTCCGTCTTGGCAACGTCTCCCTCATCCTTGACTTCTTTCTTCAATGTGAGTGATGAGACCAGTGGCAGGTGAATAGGACAATACTTTCTGTCATCTTCATCTTTGTCCAAGTCACTCACAAACTGAAATACATTATTGTCATTTTTAAGTTAATCCCGGAAATTGTTGTCATGTCAAATATAGGGTTTCTGTTAAGGAGTGTGATCTTACCCACCCCTCCCCACCTGCCCCTCCCCACCCCCTCCACCCCACCCCTCCCCCCAAAAAACTGTCAAACTGAGTGATATATCAACGTAATAGTAAAGCAAAAATGTAAGGTCTGTCATGAGCCAATTAACAATATGGACCATCAGGCCGAAATGTATCTCCCAGTTCAGTGGCATGAAACAACAGAGAATATTTTTATTCCCCCTGGATGGGATACCAATCCATCGCAGGTTACTGCCCAGCTAATGCTAGACCTCATTTATACTCCTGGGCGTAGAGAGGCAAATGTGGGTAAAGTGGCTTGCCCAAAGACACAACATATGACCAGCAGCTGGATTAGAACCCCTGAAGCTTTGATCATGAGTCACAAACCCTTACCACAGGTTCACACTCCCGCATATGACAAGTATGCTTTGCTTTTTCTCATGCATTTAATAGAAGTGAGAAAACAAAGGTGCTCAAGACTCTCGTTTCAAGGGATTCTATCACCTAATGAATGAGCACACACCCATAGTATTATAGCTTCAGATAACCGTCAGGCAGTGTCTGTCTGTAATGGTTTGCATTGTGACTGGCGAGGGAGATGTAGAGAATCCATAGATTTTTTGATAAATGACTTACATCATCTCTGAGGATTTCTTGCATCCTCCTTGCTTCTTCCTCACTCATCTTCTCTCGTTTGATGGATTTAGTTGAAGATGATGGAGTGCGGGCATCCCCTCCTCCCCCATAGTGACCGCCTCCTATATCCCAGAATGTACAACACGAAGCCATCAATATCAAACAACAAAGAAGTCTTTTGTTTGTTCCCATCCAAAGACATTCCGGGAGTTCATGCAGTAAAATGACTATTGTTGTTGTGTTATCATCAACTATTCATTAAAGTGCATGCTTCAATTCCTTGAATCTTTGAAAATAATTAGTATTTTAACAACTCTTAATGAGGCATCAAATTGACAACAAATCTCATCTCATTATTAGGTTAATATTAATTAGAAAGCACAAACTAATGCATGCACACAGTGATTATAAACTAGGATCACTTAAAGGGGCACACTAGGTCCTAAAATCCCCGAAACTTTTCTGTTTTGGATTGTTTACTTATCCTATTTCAAACATCTGGTTGAAAGGAAACCAACCTAATGTCTTACCGTTCCCGAGAAAAGACACACAAAAAAACCTGGTTGTTTACATTGGACACAACGGAGTACAAATACGTTTTTCCTGTCGTCCTAGTCAATGTACGGTATACACGTTGTGTGTGTCTATTACATGTACATGTATAACATACATAGGCCTATACAGGAATAACACAAAAACGCCCAGTTTTTAAAGGATAGTTGTGTGGATGTCTATATCCTACTTTTTCCGATTAACAGTATTTTGTTCAAAGCGCATTTAGTAGCCCAATTGGGCTGTTCCAGGACGCAGTGTCACTTTAATACACGTTGATGGTTCCAGTGGGCATCTTGAAAACTGGATTTCTTTACAAAATTAACTACACGCTATTAACTTTCTAGGCTTATTGAGGTTTGGATGTAAAAGACTGTTCAACATACATGGGAATAAAAAGCCATATGTATGCCAGCTCTGTTAGCCAATGTATCGATTTAAACTTACCTTTTTTATTTAACCTGTCAGCAGGGCCCTGTTCAAAAATGGAACGTGATTGGATAGTTTCTGGTTTGCCACGCCCCCGACCACGCCCTCGGCCCCGGTCACCTCTCTCAGATCCTTGATTCTTTTGTTTGGTCGTTGATGGTTTGGAAACATCTTTACTGGTGCTGTGTTGACATGCCAAAAAGCATTAAAAAATGTACATTTTAAAACTGTAAAGCAAATACCCTGATCAGTGCTGGGTGAGGCAGTATGGGAATTACATTGTTGGGACAACAAAATATCTACAACAAACTTTGAGAGCTTTTTAATCATACAGGGTGAGTAAAAAACAACAAAACCCAAATGTCAGGACCATTTTTTAGTGAAGTTCTGCATGTAGCACTTTCAATATCTAGGATATGAAAGCCCTTTTCATAAGCTTTCTTTTAGTACAACAATCATTCAAATCACTCATGTACTTTTCACATTACGGAATTTTAAACACAAACACCTTTTTAAACTTCTGTCCACGGATCACAAAAAAAGGTAAGATTTCCTTCAGCAAAACGAAACAATTCACATAGGGATGTGTGTGAATCGTTTTGCTGAAAGAACACTTACCCTTTTTTGTGATCCGTGGACAGAAGTTTAAAAATTAGCCCATTCTAGTATCTCTTTTTTGTACTCATTATTACAATGTAAGTGAACATCTTATCTTGAAATTGTAGGAAATATTCAAAATTGTACTAACCTTTCTCTCTGGCTTTTGTCTTTTCTCCCAGCCACATTCAGATTTGGTTTAAAAGCTCTCTTAAATTAAGGAGAAAGACAATGTTTAAAAAAGTTTAGTTTGTTGGTACAATACCCACTTACAGACCCTTTGGCATTTAATGTAGGGGCAGCATTCAAATAATTGAGCAGACTATTCAAAAGCTAACTCACTCAAGCTTCGCGTGAGTAAACACTCGGTTTAATTTGAGAATACGCCGCTCATTTTGCAGTCTATAACTCTCAAACTCTAACCTTCCAAAATCCTCTTTGCAAAATGGAGGATTTTGAAGGATTGAGGCTTTACTGCAAAAATGTGTGGCTGATTTTGGAGGATGCACTGTGTCAAGGTCTTGGGCCGGACCTTGTATTGTTTATGCTCAGCCATGCATAAACTTAGGCCTAGATTATACTTTAAATCCCCCGCACTGCTCCAGGATGTCACTGGCTCTGCCTCGTCATATTGACGGTGATTGCTGGAAGATTTTGCAGGATCTGGATCAATACTGCAAGCAATCTCCCGTTATGGGATGTATAGCTTATCTGGATTGAGGCAGTGGTCATCCCTCCAAGGACCGCATTCAAGAAATAACGGAGGATTTTGCAGGATTGGGGCTGTATGCAATTTTGACATGGAAGCAGTTGGAAGATTTTGCAGGACTGAGGTTGCATCCTAGCAAAAAAGCCTAGGGAGTTAAGGTTAATTGCTAATAACCACACAGGCCACTGACATTTTACAAGTACAAGATGTTTATACAGAGCACTCAGTTTGTAGTAAAATGAACATTACTTGGCAAGGAAAACAAATAGTACATGTAAATCTTTTCCCTGCGACAAAATTCAAAGGGAGTCAAGGAAAATCCTGGATTTGAGCTACATTCACTGTTGTAGGTCACATGATGGCTAAACAACCATACTGAAACAATGCAGGCTCACAAAGAAGTCAGAAATGAGAGGGGTTTGATTTATAAATATAACTGACATACAATTACAGATCCTTGTCATTTGATTGGTTGAACTCACATCACGTGATATTCATTATTGCTCCCATTCACGCTGGGGCTCAAAAAGTCCCATTCGCCCATGGTGAATGGGATTTACTATTCAATAGTTAGGATCATCCTTGTTCCATGGCGCGGTATTTGTGTGCAAATGCATGCTGGTGTGCGCGTTGAGTGTAGCGCGTATTGTTCCCAAGAGCCAGTACCTGCAGAGTTGGGTTCAAACATTTTGTGAAGGGGTAGCTTAGAAGAGAGAAATACCTTTCCCATCAATTTTGTATTGAAATAGAAGTTCATTTTAACTGTAAATCAAATGACAAGGGTCTATATGTCAGTTATATATAAAACAAATAGTGAGTGGCTTTCAATTGTGAAATGGAAGAAATTTCATTACTCGGTAAAGTCTGAACTTTTCCATTTCACTTGACATGGAAATTACCTTTTGTACTCCCCCCAGTGTCAGGTCCCTTGCTGGTCGCAATGAGGGAAGCCTAGTGCTAGGATTGACTGCACCCCCACGACGTCCAGTAAGCCCCCTGGGTAGGGGGCTTGCACACTCCCCAGGTGACTGCTGCTGCTGCTGCTGCTGCTGCTGCTGCTCTGACATGTTGTTCTCTTATCAACTGAAGGCTGTGAAGAAATGGCCGAATACACTCTCATTGAAAACCCATTTTTCAAGTTTAAAGCTATAGTCCATCATTTGCAGCTGTCGAGCGCAAAGTGAGTCCCCCGCGCAAGTTTAAACTTGCGCGCGCATTCATTTCCTTGCTACAAATTGCGCACGCAAGTTTAAACTTGCGCACTGCATAGATTTTCCCGGCTACGCATACAGAGCCGCTACCCTATTTTGCCCCTGGGTATACTCATGCAGATATGTAAAATTATTTTTAAAGCAGATTTTTTTCTCCGATTTAATAGCATCACTGAGCTTCGGGAGACAATGCCTTAATGCCTTTTTTTGAAACATTTGATTAAATTCATTAATTAAATGATTTGCAAATTTATTTACCTTTTAAAATAATTACCATTTTTATATGCATAGCGTTTTTAAGTTGTAAACATTTTTAATATGAATTATTGAGCCTGGAATAAAAAATATTTGTTAAAGTAATACATTTAATTAATTAATTAAATTAGTAATGCATTCATTAATTTTTTTCAAATTATGCATTTTTGAAGTGTACACAGCGCTTGTTATGTTATGCAAGTATTTCTAAAAACACTATGATTGAATTATTGTACCGTACAATTTATTAATTGTTAAATTAATTAGTATTTTTTTAGGCAGTGTATATTTTGCCGGAGACGGCAAACCTTTAGTAAACGTTAGTTTGCCAGATATGCACTGAACATGCGCAGTTACTGTTTTTTTGTACTTAAACATTTTCCGGTGACAAGTTTTAGTCTGGCTCCATGCCAAAATTATCGTTGTTACCTCGTATTCACAAGATGGGATTCAGACCATTTTATAATTTCGGACTTTATTTCCCTTTTTAAAAAAATCCTCCAAAGCCACAAATCTGAAAAAAAAAATGTAATACTATGCAAAAAGTGTTTGAGACATGTTAAAATAATAAAAGAAGAATATTCTTATTTATTTGGGGATGAGAAAAGAAAAATGTGGTGCGGTCGGAATCGAACGCGAGTCATCCCGCTTACTAGTAGAGCCTTTGCTTAACCATTACACCAAACGTGCTACACAACTTTTGGTGGGAATTTAATACATCTTATAATTCAGCCCTATTTTAAAGAGTACAGCGCCCTCTGTTGATATGGATTGCCGCCGGCAAACCTTTAGTAATCGTTAGTTTGCCGTCATTACCTCCGGCAAAATATCCACTATCATTTTTTTTAAGAGTAAGTACTTTTTTAATTGTAGAATACAATTGGTGTCACTGTCAGGTTGCAACATTTTTTTCCCTACATTTTTACAGAATCTAATTACCTTGTTTAAAAAGAACGGAATGATCCATGCAAATGCGATTGTTGATGATTTTCCTGATTCTGTCGGTCTGGCAACCAGCCCCCAGCGGCGTATATATAAGACTTGAATTTGACTTTGAGCACGAGTTTGACTTTGCCTTTGGCCGGCCGGGCAAAGACGTGACCTCAGCGCAGCTGGCCTGTTATTCATGTTTGCTGCCCTCTATTGACATTGTCTGTCAAAAGTCTCCCATTGATGACAATGAGGGCATTGCTCGTCAGCTCGGACGCAATTAATTTTTTTTCTGTAACCAAGTTAGTCAATTTATTTATTTATTTATTTATAACATTTATTTACCCAGGGTATTCCCGAACAGTTTAAAACTGGTTTCCATTGGGGCCCTACATACAATAAATAATGACATGTATATACAATACATCACAAATACAATACAGTTCAATACAATGGGATAAAACATTATTTGATTAATGCATAGTTGTTAAGCAAATATTGTAAATACAATATATTTTTAATCTATTATAACTAAATTTACAGTGTGAAGGCTTTACTATAAGGTGGATTCAGTGAACACGAACAATTTGGATCTATCTTGTAACATTAAGAACAAACAATCATGCTGTTACTATATTCGCTGATTACGGGACGGGGGCGAAAACCCCGCTTTTGGGAGAAAACACGGGGAAATTCCCATCCGGCTCCTTATTATCTCCTTATTATTTTGGCAACAAAGTTTTGCGCATTCGTCAACTGGTAGAATGGTTTTCAGACTTTACTTCCCCTTAAAATAATCCTCCAGAGCCATATGAATCACAGACATAAAAAAAATGACACGTATTCCATCGATCATAATAATAGCACTTGAAAATTAAACACAATTTAAGAGAGAAAATTCACTCACTTTATGTTCAACGCATGCGTATTATAAATGATTTTACCATTTGCCCACCGACGGACAGTTTTCCTGGTTTTGCCCGCCTGGATCCCCGGACACAGTTTCTCATTGCCTCCCTCAATGTTATTCTGTCATTTACCTCGACACTTTGCCCCTCAGGATCAGGATATTCTGTCCCCATGCAGAAATCGCTTGTCCCCTCCGCCCTCTAACACAGTAAGCTACCCAGAATGCATTGCGTTTCCGGAAATTATTTTACAAACGATTAGCAACCACCCAAACGTTGTTATAATAATATAATAATGATATCGGAGTCTTATATAGCGCACGTATCTACCAACAATTAGGTACTCAAGGCGCTGGAAATTATGTCTATTATTAAAGAAAGGTAAATAAAGTTTATGAGAAATATGAGACCCATTATGTAGCACCTTATAATGGTTTACAAGGTACTGCGGCGCATATTGCAGCCACTGCCAGAAACACCGGGGCAAACCCCTTCTCTTAGCGATAAGTGTTACTGGGTTTTTTAACGTGCATTACACAACACACGGGACCTACGTCCCATCCAAAGGACGAAGCAATAATGGTAAAGTGCCTTGCTCAAGAGCACAAGCACCATGTTCCCACGGTCAGGATTCGAACCCATGTACCATGGCACACGAGTCGAACACCGTAACCGTTGGACCACAGCACCCCACATAATGTTACATGTTTATGGTTGTTTCATAGACATCGCAAATAACGGCTTTGTACGGCATGACCCCCCCCCCCCCCCCCCCCCCGGCATGACATCCACATACATAATTTGCGCTAATAGTAGTACGAGTAACTTGGACCCAACTTATCGCCTTTTGAACAATTTTGGACATGGTCTGGCGATAGTAGCTATAGGGTCATTGACCCAAAAACCCAACGTTGCCCAACAAAAACATCAGATTTCACCCTCAAAAATGGCCCGTTACTAGATACGCCACCTGAGGCACAAGTAGACATCGATGATTAAGATGGTTGCACTGAAGTTTACTTGCGATCTGGATGAAAAGTGAAAATACCTCAGGTGGCGTATCTAGTAATTTGTAGGCCTTTTGAGGGTGAAATCTGATGTTTTTGTTGGGCAATGTTGGGTTTTTGTGTCAATGACAGAATTGTGTTGTTCGGCATATAAGGATTAGCTTGGACCTCGCCAGACCATGTCCGAATGTTAAAAAAGGCGATAAGTTGGGTCCAAGTTACTCGGACTACGCTAATAGCAGGGATATTCTGTTATGTGCCGTGGGCCGAGTTTATTTTATCCAATGTCTTATTTTTTGGGGTTGCCACACCCAAGAAGAACGGAAATAGGTCCTGCAAGTGTCATATACATGTAGTCTGAGAGCCCAGTGAGGTTTAATGAGAATATCGCGCACAAAAGGTTTGATGGTGGCAGCGAGTAGGTGGGGGTGTCCAATCTTCAAAACTGTCATTCTTAAGTGTTACACCCCATGCGTTTGGGAGGGGGCACCGCCTAAAGACCCCCAAAATTGACTTAATTAGAATATCGCGCACAAGCACGGTTCCAACGCGAAAATATAGTATTTGATTGACCAATAACTTATAAGAATGAGAAATCCCGTGCATTCCATGCTTAACAATAGCCTAATTAATGCTAATTATTCACCTTTAATTAGAATTTTGAGCACAAGAGCGAAACTTTCACTAAAAGCTCATTAACGTGACCAAAATGCAAGATCCGCAACTTAAGAATGAATATTCCCGTGCATTTTGTGCTTAAGAATGAGTTAAAGTTCAATAATTAGCCGCCCGCTAAGGAATTATTTTGTTATGTGTTTAATTAGAATGTTGAGCACAACGATCATTCCAACACCAAACGATATTGTATGAGTCAGCGTTTGCAGAATTTCAACTTAAGAATGAAAAATCTCGTGCAAACTCTAAGTTGAGAACGGCTTTATTTACCGCTAATTACGATTGTATGGTATGGAGGCCGATTTCTGCACGGCTTAAATAGTGAAAACGTATAAGTGTTAAATAACACTTATACGTTATTCGCAATTGCGAATAACGCGAAACACTTGTTAAATAGCGAAACTCTTTTGTGAACTAGCGCAATAGGATTAAGACAAACGTATCAGATTGCAAAACAAACCCCCAGAATCGCGAAATACCGTGGCAGTAATTTCACAAATAAACAATTTCCAGGCCACACACAAGTGCTGCCAATTTGAAAAGCGGGGAAGGGGGGGGGGGCTGGACCTCTTTTGACGCTTCAAAGCGCTCTTTTTCGTATTAAGCCCGGTTCATACGAACAAAATGCACCAATTACAAATTGAAATTACGACTTTCCCGTGCTTCCTTCTGGTGAAATTCGTCTCTAAAAAAATTAATTTGCCAACCGAAGTGGAAGTTCATGCGGCGTTCCTGACAGGCAGCTAGCCGAGTTGAAGTAGTCTGGTTCTCTGACCAAAATATTTCCCTTTCTTTAACATACACACGTGAAGGGTACTGCGCATGGTATATCATATCCGAAAAAAACATCGCATACGCGATCAGAACAGCCAGCCAATCATAGTGCCGCACGCCTCAATTTAGCATATTATAATTAAAGATGCGCGCACTGTGATTGGCTGGTGGTTCTGATCCCGCATGCGATGTTTTTCGGATATTATAGTAGCCTCGACTCCAGGGGCGCTTGCTGGGAAACAACATGGCGCTGCAAGATCGTACCCACGGGGCACGAGGTTGATAGGGCCAAAACTAGGCGCGTTCCCCTTCACATGTGTACATTAAAGAAAGGGAAATATTTTGGTCGGGGCGGGACCAGACTACTTATACTCGGCTATGTAGCTGCCTGTCAGTGTCAAGACGAACTCCACTTACTGGCAATCTTGCTTAGAGACGTTCGATTGCAAGTCAGAGTGGGAACTATCTTGGGTAAGCCCTTCAAAACCAACATCGGCGTGCCTCAAGGAGACTGCCTCAGTCCCATTCTCTTCACTCTATACCTGGCAAAAGCACTGAGACAACTTGACCCGGAAACATCCGAGACACGATTCACTCTTCAGGATCACAATTACTGCACGCAGACACAGTCCCAATCCCTTCCTGTGGAACTCGAGAACCACAGCTACGCCATTTGCCCGCCAGCATACTTTGAGATGGGATTACAGTACGCTGATGACATCACTTGGGCAAGTAACAATATCCACCCGATAGCAACTGTGGAGAGGAAGGCACCTGAGGTACTAAAAGAGCGAAACCTCACAGTAAACACGTCTAAGACAGAGAAACACCTCATCAGTAGAAACGGAAGCAACACCAGTTGGAAGAAATGCAAATACTTGGGATCTTTTCTCGATACTGAGCAAGATATTACCAGGAGGAAAATACTTTCGATGGTATCTTTCAACAAATTCAGGAATGTCTTCAACAGTGATGCAATCTCAAACAACACGAAACTCCAAACATTCCGCGCCTTCATAGCATCTGTATTCCTATACAACAGCGAACTATGGACATTGACTAAGTCACTAGAAGAGAACATTGATGCATTTCACAGAAGACTGTAGCGTTCAATCCTAAATATAAAATGGCCCAAGAAGACAGAGGTGGCAGCAAGTCATTTTTTTGCAAGTCCAAGTCAAGTCACAAGTCATTGTTTGCAAGTCCAAGTCAAGTCACAAGTCATTAGGTCCAGTCACAAGTCAAGTCACAAGTCATTAGGTCCAGTCACAAGTCAAGTCACAAGTCATTTGGTCTAAACACAAGTCAAGTCACAAGTATCTTTGTCCAAGAACACGTCAAGTTGCACATTATTTTGTCCAGCTGTAATAAGCTAAAAGAACCTGGCGTCAACTTACGAGTTATTTTGAACATGCCTCCTTAATTCCCCTTTTTTCAATGTTGCAATTACTATTCTTGTAATTTATCACATATCTGTCGGATATTAGCCCTTTGTATACTTACTAAATTTACTTTACATTGTAGAAATAAATGCTGAGATGACATGAAAAAAAACTTCACTCACTCGATTACATGTATAGTATACTTACACTTTATTGTTCAATTTTCATGTAAACTAAACGCCTACCAATGGGTTAGGCTATCCGGTATTTTACATGCGATTGACAAAGGCCTGCTTTCTTTTCATGAAAGGTTCCTTTCAAAGTTTGTTCAACCATGACATTAAGCAAGAGACTTGGTCATTGAAAACCGTGTGTAGTTTGTTGTGACAGTCTTATTGAAAACTTTTGAAACTAGTGGGAACTATTCATTTTACTGGATTTAGCGTCTGACTTGGGTTGGTAACAAGTCATTTTTTTGCAATCCCAAGTCAAGTCACAAGTCATTGTTTGCAAGTCCAAGTCAAGTCACAAGTCAAAGCTGCTATTTACAAGTCAAGTCACAAGTCACAAAAATAGCGACTCGAGTCCGACTCGAGTCCAAGTCACATATGACTCGAGTCAGCAACTCTGCAAGAAGATCACCAATAAAGAACTGTACAGGAGAACCAGCGAGATCCCTTGGAGTACTGCCATTACCCGAAGACGTCTTAGGTGGACAGGCCATCTCCTGAGACTACCCGAGGAAGCTCCTGCCAAGCAAGCACTTCTAGAGGCAATCCGCAAGAACAAGCTACCAAGAGGGGGACAACGAACCACGTGGCTGGAGAGAGTAAACAAGGACCTGACAACCACGGGGGTCAACATCAAGGATCGATGCACGTGGCACGTGGCATCAGACAGAGAACAGTGGAGAACACTTACAGAGTGCGCGATGTCAGATCAACTTGACGCAAGCGCCTAGATGATGATGATGTCAGTGTCATGAACTTCACAACTTATTTGCATATGTATTGCGCTGCTTGCGTAAATGAATCACGGTGCGAGAACATAATCGTCAAGTCGTTAGATTTGTCGCAACTAGTCTCATACCAGCCACGCCGATGGAGTTCGCCTGAAGTTCACAGACAAAATATGACTATCTAACGACTTGTCATCAAGTCTATATTCGCTTGCGCCTGATTACAACCCTTTTGCGCGTCGACGCTTTGTTCACGTTTCATTATATGTGCGTTATTCTATATATCTATGGTTTATTGACACGTTTACGCGCGCGTCCGATTAGTTCAAAAGTTCGATATCGTTAACTTTGATGACAGTTAACGTGTTTATCATGTGACGTGACGAGAATAAAGATTACTTTCACCAAAATCAGTCACGTCGCTTAAGTACATCATGCATGTCATGCCGTGATTGATCTCAGCTTAAAGCGAACGCTCAACTGATTCGTCTACTCCGCCCTGACAATGTCGGAAATGCAAAAGAAAATTTCAGAAGAAAGTGTTGTCTCTGACAGCGGTAGTGACTTGATCATTGATGATGAGGGCCCAGAGTTGCGCTGGGTCCGACCTGATATGTCCTTCCATCGCTTCGTCGTGAAAATCACCGAGTCCACTATTTTCAACGCGTTCATCATGTTCACGATAGTCCTAAATGCGATTGCAATGGCCCTGGAAACTGATTTTACACTCAAGGTGAGTATAAAGGCCCAACTCAGCTCAGAAATTTAACAGTCGACATCCAAGTTCAAATTTTACATGAGACTTTAGGTTTCAACAAATCGAATACTACAGTCGTTTTCCTAGTTCCGGATAGCAAACATCATTCAGGTTGCTTTCAGCTCAACTACTCCACGAATTCAAGTGACATTGATTAAAAAGTTTACCTTGAGATGGAGAGGCAACGAAATAATTTTCAAAATGTAAATAAGCTCTTTTTATTTTGATTTTTACGACGTCAAAAGTACCGATGTCACTTTTCCTAGTTCCGGATCGGTTCAATCAGTTCCGAATCGATCAAAACTGCTTCACGCGAAAAAAAATCATGTGAGAAACCAACCGAAGCATATTTTCAGATAAAGTATTATTTTATTTTCCAAAAATCGTTCAAGCCTTAATTTTCTCATGAGCTCTAAAATAACAATTAAATAGGAACATTTGCTGTTGGGGCTGTTTTTTTTTTGGGGGGGGGGGTGTTTTCTTTTCTTTCTTTTTTCTTTTTTGAGCAACAAAATTACTCAATTACTAACTTGAACCACTCCAAGATGGGATAAATTACACGAGACCCCATTCTTCACAAAGTTACTAATGGACGGCTATATGAGCACGGAAGGAATATCCTGATCAATGGCATTCAAATATTACCATTCAAAACCCTGGATCAGGGTTCACAGGTTCCCTGGGATTTTCTCGTTTCCAACCTCAGTTTTGTAATGCAGGGCAATATCAAGGTCCAGGAAGATGGATACAGGAAACCAGACTCAGCTTTTCTCATTATTTGTTTTTCAAAAAAACCTCTTGTATATAGGCAAGATATCGAACAGCCTTCCTTGTTCTGGATGAGCTGTTTCTAGGCATTTACACCCTGGAGTTCATGATGAAAATCTACGCGGAGCCGATCCGATATTTCTACAGCAGTTACAACCTATTCGACCTTCTGGTGCTCCTAATGTCATACGTTCAGGTACGTGGTACGCCCAGCCATATAGGTGGGGCCATCCCAATTTGATGTAGTGGGACGGTGGTATACTTTGGGCGTAACCTCCAAACACAATTTTCGGTCGACAGTTCAGAACTTCGAGTCTCTAGCTTAGGTATGTTGATTTCCCGACATTATTATTAAACTTAAACAGCAATTTCACCATCCCATGATGCATTATCTCAGGATATCGTTATCCCACTTTCCCATGTGATACATCCCACTTTCCTATGTCATACATTATCTTACATCTCTGAAGGAGATAGTGAGAAGCGGTATTCAAAGATAGATCACAGAAAAGGCGGGCTGGTATTATAGATCTTTCAGAAAAGTAGAACTGCATCTTCGGATACATATTTGTGTATTTTTTACGAGACTGAGAAATCATTATTGCATCCTCTTTTTCCTCCGATTCAGTGTTGCGTTTTCATAAACTTTGAAAACGGTTTCTTTGCCGTTTTATTATAGCAAACCAGTAACGATGGTGCACACTAAAGTGTAGGAGTGGGAAGGTAATGTAGGACAGATCTTATAAAGCAAGACATTTGAAGCTCTTAGCCCGCTGACTAAAATGTGATTCAAGTATCAGCTTACTTTATGTCGACTCTCGACGAGACAGGTACTTCTGATCCACGTGGCTGGAGGACAAACTAACCTCGGTGCGCTGAGAACGTTGAGGGCGCTACGAACACTGAGGACATTGAGAACTGTTTCCTTTGTTCGTGGTCTCCAGGTAAAACATAAAAGTTGGGTAAAACATAAAAGTTGAAAGTTTATAAATAAAAAAAAATCGAATTTGTTGAAGAGCACGGGAAACACCACAACACGGTCCATAATGCGTTCCACATAATGATATCATCATGTCGGGGTCGCCTGGGTTGTGACGACATCACGAGCCAGTCCCTGAGTCCTCTTCCTCCAGCTGTCTCGATCTACCATGCAGGTGCGCAGCTCCCCTGCAGATGTGAGATCAGTGTCCCTCTTGAGCTGGTCCACAAAGGTCAGACTTCTTCTCCCTTAAGGCAGTGCCCTGGGTGGGCTCCCACAGTATGATATAAAGAGATTGCAATTTCGAGTTTCGGTCAAAGATATTCTCTCACCAGGAATTAGACTTATTGCGATATACCGCAGCAAAAAGTGCAAAATATGAAACGTTACAAAATTAATTATCGTCATCACACTTATGCAAAAATAACATTCACGCACGATCATATTCTGCTTTCTCTTGTATACCACGACCCAAAGGTTCTCGTGACTGCTTTGTTGGACACCATCAGAAATTCTGTCATCAACGTGGTCCTTCTGCTGCTTCTCATGATGTTCCTATTCGGTATCATGGGCTATTACTTCTTCGGCTACAATGAGGGGAGTGACAAGGAACACTGGGGCAACCTAGGCTCTGCCATGCTCACATTGTTCAGCTATGTCACGGTAATTCAATTTCACATTCTGTAACTAGCGCATGTTCATTCCAAACGTTCGTCTCAAGAAGGTGCGGTCACTCTATCGTGACCCCATGCATTAGGTGTCACCATTGATGATGTCTTTTGTTCCTTTGTGATACGTATGAGTAGACACTTTCTTCTACCCGTAATTACTGAATCCAAATTACTAAACCTGCATGAGAAATATGTCCAGGTATATAGGGCAATAAAATAAAATAACAATTGAGCAGTGCGTTTGTTGCCACCAAGTATCTAAAAAAAGACTCCCATTTCATACCAGCTTAAAGATAGACTGATTGACTGACCAATGAACTGTGTGCATTAAGTTATGTTGCTCTTCTCATCATGTATTGTTGCATGATGAGAAGAGCAACAGTATATGAATTCCTCGCACGAGGACTTTCGAATTTAAAACTTGAACAAGTAAATCTACAGGATATTCAAAAAATTAGAAAAAAAATATCCATAGCGTAGACTTTAATCAAGTCTTTACGTATATCTGTACGCATATTGTGCAGACCAAAGGCGGCATCCGAGTTGGGCCAAGTCTATGGTGACGAAGTCACCAGGCAAGATAAATTGCTTTCTTCTTTAAGGTGGATGGTTGGACAGATCTGCAAGCTGAGTTGGATAAGCGTAACATGACAGGAAGTCGCTTCTACACCATAGCCTTCATATTTCTGGGTCATTTCATTTTCACCAATGTCTTCATTGGAATGATCATAATGAATATTCATGACGCTACCGAGGCCTACAGGCGGGAACAAGAGCTTGAGAAGGAAGAGGTAAAAGTCTGTGCTGCGTCATGTGATTTCATGACGTCAACGATAATAATGTCGTTTCAGTGTTACCCATACACATTTGCCACGTATTACAATAGGTTTGAATCGGCCGGTGATAAAATACATTTGGGCATGAAAGACGAGGAGACTTGAGCAATTTGGTTCATAGAATCATACTTCTCTTTTTAGCGAGCTTTCAATCTGTAAAGAATGACGCAAAAATGTAAAGATATTTTTTATGGGCACAGTATACAAAGATTGTTGTTTGTATAATGGATGGAAATAAATTCAAAGGACTAGAGGGATTGCGCATTCACGTGGTAACCCATGAACATGGAATCCAAAAGTTGTGCTGGAGGGAGTGACCCGAAATGTACATTATGCTGGTATCAGTAAAAGGTTCAAACTTTCCTTACACGAGGACGGTGGAGATGGACATTCCACGGCAGTGGTCATATAAGAATTGACATGTTTTACGATAATTATTCGTTTCTTATAGGCTGTCCAAAAGAAGAAGGAATACATGATCCAGAGACAGCACAATGAAGTTCGCCAAATGATAGACAAGCAGGTAGGACGTACAAGCAGCAATGTAAATTCACTGCGATTCACGTTTAATTATTGTAATACTGACAGCTTGGGAAGCTTGTGCAAACGGAAAGAATGTGGAAAAGTGTCTCTGCTCAAGTGTGAAGTTTCATGACCGAGAGCAGCTGCTTCCTGGCTTGATCTTAATCGTCCTTTTACTTTGGACATACATGTATACAAACTTGGAGTTGTTGTTGTTTAAAGCTGTATCAAGCCCAGGTACAGACATTAATTCCTGTTAATAAGTCACTGGGAGACTTTTGAGACGCTGGTGGCAGCAACCACAGTACACCGGTCCTTTTCCATTGTTTTGCTCGTAACCTCAAACCCCCCCCCCCCCCCCGCCCTGGAAACAGAGCGCTGGAAAGTGCTGATGCCGCCTCGCATGATCTTTTGAAGGAAATACGGATGGCATTTATGGGGAACTTATCATGACCGATCGCATGCAGCTAGCGCGCACTACGTAATAGGATGCACCCCTGAATTAAAATTCCCGTATACACCAGTGCTAATTAAATGCCCATACTTCAAAATTCTTGTAAAAAACTAAAAACTCTCACAGGTATTTAAGCTGCACAGAAAAATGATGATAAATATGTAACCTTTCATTTTCTTTTCATTTTTGGGTGGGTTGACCATTGACTTTTCGAGATATTCTCACCCAAAGAAGACGACCCCTATTTTTTCCAAAGTGGAGAAGTAGCCATCTTGAAAAATGATTCCTCCACAACATGGCAAAATAGCACTTTCGAGCCTCACACTAAAAAAAATGAACCCTGACTGAATTAATATTGAATCAATTTAATGATTAAATAATACTTGAAACTCAATTTTAGTTGCTTTTATGTTGATACTTGAGTTTAAAAGTGAATTGTACTTTATTTATTAAGAGTAATTTCGTGTAAATACTTCATATAATTGTCCACGCTCAAAAAATCGATTTTTTTTTTTTTTTGATTTTTTTTTTTTTTTTTTTTATATACATTGTGGGATGAAAGGACTTTGGGAGCAAGTAACCAAAATAGACTTTTTAATCCGATATTATGCCCGTTGCCATGGTTACGGGCCTTTATGTGTTTTGGCCATTTTGGGGCAATTTTGAGGCTGCAAAAATTCATTTTTTCGCGTTATTTTCAAAGGCCATCCAGCCAAACTGCAAAGTAATGTCACAAAAGTAACTATATCACGACAAAGTATCATCCTTACCCTTACAAGAAAAAATAAAAACGCTTCTGAAAAATCTCCTTTATATTAGGCCTACTTTTAGGCCCTTTAATACAGCATGTTTTTACAACTAGCAAAATTGCATTTTTTACCCCATTTTTATCCCTTCAAAATGGCACTTGGCACTCGGAATAATTTCCCTTCGGCTATGGTTAATTCAGACATTGGTCTTTTCATATCTGGTGAGAAAATTTTGGGTTATTGTATAGCCTTTGTGCAGTAGCGCTCCAAAAATGGTAAATTTCACAAAAACCTTAAAAAGTGTATTTTCATTTTTTTCCATGTTTTGGGTAATAAACTTGTTTAATTGGTATTGTTCATGAATCTAGCACATTTTCACGAACAGAATCAGACTGTGTATCATTTTTAGACCATTGGATGAATAGTAGGTAGTGTATTTCCCCCCACACCTGGCTAGGCCCCGCCCACTCCCCCTGTGCCACCGAATTTTGAACGTGTATGTTGTATAACGAAACAAATGTATATAAGGCCAAAAAAAAGTCTTCGGTTTCTGGTATGCGCGCGTGTCGCCGTAGCCATGCGCGTCGGCAAAATGAAAAAAAAAATTCAATGAAAGATGATGTCTCAAAACCGCCAAACTCACTGGTTTGACTGGAATCATGCTGCTGCACAACTTTAACGTGTTTTTAGATTGGGTTATGTTCGAGAATAAGCTATATGTGGCCTCTCTGGACTCCCATATATTTGCACTAAGTTTAGTCGGGCACCATTTGCAGTCATCAGCCGACATTTGAAGCAAAAAAATCAGGTTAAAAAAAAAAAAAAAAAGCCGCGTCGCCACACCACTTTTTGGGCAAGCTCCATACCAGAAACCGGAGACTTTTTGAGGGGCCTTAGAAGACAAACGAAGGACGCTCACAGGGGGAACGGAATGATAGAAACGCGTTTAAGGGAATGAAACGAACTCCAGTGATGTGCACTGAATGAGACACAATAGCATGAATCTGGCAAAGGGACAGAGACAATGAGCATACAGGATGGAATAATACTTTATTTATTCAGATTAATTGGTAAAAACACCCGTCTCCCAAAAATACAGCTATCCAATTAAAAGTAGTATACCAAATTTGATTAAAAACCGTCCAACAGAGTAAAAATACATTAACAACAATAATTCCCTTAATTACAATAATTCCCTGAATGATATGAAAAATCTGTGCGACAATTACATGTAGTCGTGTATATTATAATTATTTTGAGTTGCATTATAACGAAATACAAAGTCAATTGCAAGACTGAGCAGGAAAATATATACTAGAAAAACTGCATAGTTATATTTCTACAGAAATTCTATTGATAGAGGATAGTCGTTGTGTTTTCCAAGCTTTTGATAGCATTTTTGAATACAACCGTTGAATGTCAATGAATCGAAAAATAAAAGTTTTGAATTTATGGGACGGAGCAGCGTTTTGTGCATTTTCACTTTGACGTAGGCCATGCCAGATTGACTTATTCCTTAAACTTGAGCACCCTTCGTATTTCTTAGACCTCATGGGTAGACTTTATGAGTATAGCGGCCGTCTTATAGGGCATCATTTGTTATTTAAATTCAGCAACAATGAGTGCTTAAAAGGTTTATTTCTGGTATGTCACAGCAAGACAATGTATTGCCTTGATGACTGCTACCTATAAGGTCCATATACGCCTTTTTTGAAATATTGTGGGCAAGAGAGAGAGAGCGCCTTTTTTCAGTGGGTGACCTCTCATGTATATTCACCCCGCAAATGTATTATATTATGTTATTCATTTTTTTAAAACTATTTCATTGAAAATAAAACATGACGTTGCCGTTGCCATGCGCGTCGGCAAAATGAAAAAGTTTTTTTTTTCAATGAAAGATGATGTCTCAAAACCGCCAAACTCACTGGTTTGACTGGAATCATGCTGCTGCACAATTTTAACGTGTTTTTAGATTGGGTTATGGTCGAGAATAAGCTTTATGTGGCCTCTCTGGACTCCCATATATTTGCACTAAGTTTAGTCGGGCACCATTTGCAGTCATCAGCCGACATTTGAAGCAAAACAATCAGGTAAAAAAAAAAAAGCCGCGTCGCCGCACCACTTTTTGGGCAAGCTCCACACCAGAAACCGGAGACTTTTTTTTTGGCCTAAATAATATGCAAGTGAACACTTTAGAAATACCATAGAGTTCCTTTTCACAGCCTCCCCTTCCCCCACGCCCGGGGGCATTGCTTGGGGTTGAGGGTGGGGTGTGGGTGTGATCACCCACCAATAACTTAGCATTGTCGGTATAATCATTGTCACATGGGCAAAACTCATGTGATTGCAAGCCGCAATGAATAATAATGGCCATATCCATTGTCCTCTGAATGAAGTGCACCATTATTCAAATGATGTCCAGTCCTCCCCTCCCAGCTAGGCCCCGCCCCTTTCTTTGCCACCAAATTCAGATTTTGATTTCTGCATGTATTTGCCTAAATTAAATTGTAAATACTTGATATCAATTTAAAAGTGAACTTTTTACGATCTACACCAACAGCCGTTTCACAGATAGCCCCTTCCCCTGCCACCCCCACTCCCAAAGCTCAAAGAGAACCACGCCCTCCCCAACAAGTCAACAAGTACAATTTTGTTGAGATTACATACATGCATATGGCCTTGGGGAAAGTCTGAATTATGTAAGGTTGCTTTTTAACAACACGGGGCAGCTTGAAATATCAGAAAAGTGAGGAGGAGAAGGGGTGTGTATGTCGCAGGGGTGGGTGGGGGTGGGGGTGGGAAGGGTGATCTGGACACATGCATGTACGCTGTACACATTTGTTTATATTGCAAGCTACTTTGGAATTACAGTAAAAGGTGTGGTGAACAAAATGACGTTTATTTTATAATTTTCAAAACGGAAAAGATCTGTCGATTTAGAGAGCAACTAACTCTTATTTGTTTATATTGAAATACATGTACTTTAAAACAACGATCACTCCAGTGAAAGCTCCGAGAGAACACAGCATCAATTTGATTGCATGAATTTCACTCTGACTTGACTTGGCTATATACATGTAGTGTCTGAAGTATTTTTTTTAGTGGAAGTGTCCTCCGAATTTGTATTTGCCTGATCAACATTAAGTTTTGTGGCACCAAATACACTTCTGTAATGTGCTTATTATTACCATGGCAACCGTTGTAAAGACATCGGTGCTTATAAACTTAAGTCAAAAATACTTCCATTTTCAAAGCCTATCACGGAAGTATTATCCTATGACTGAAATTCATGGCTATATAATTAACAACAATACATGCTCAGTATGTAACGTGGCCGCCATTGGTACGAGAAGCGCATGTATAATTTTCACCTTTCAATCTGTACCATTTTGTTTGTTTTGATGTACGTTTCTTATAGTTATTACATGAATGAATTGCAGAGCATTAAATAACATCACCACAATTGTGTATATTTACTTTAGTTTTGCCAATTCGGGTTGAAAACCCACACATTTTTGGAATAAAATCAGTAATTATAAGTCCCTATGGCAGTGACAATGGATGCATACAATTGCTTGACAGGGATGAATGTTTACACAAAAATACAGAAATTATGCCCAAAATGTTATCTAGACAAGAGTTTGGAAAAAAATATATAAAAAACACCTCTAGTGGTAACAGCAATAGAACCAAGAATGTCATATCATAGAGTAATGGTCAACCAATATTTTCCTGCCAAATCGGTTGTAGGAAAATTGGTCAAAGTATATGCAAATCAACATGGGATCACAGTGTGCTTTTCCCCCTTCCTTTCAGAAAAAAAACCCATAATACCCGCCAGAAAGGGTTAAAATCTGTAAGCACTTGTGGTTCGGTGGGGAAGTTGATTTTTTTTAATTAACACATTAACAAGACATTCCCTGCTTGTATACAAAAAAACCCTGTAATTTATAAGCACCAATACATTTAGATTGCTTGCCATTTCACAATGGATGCACCACAGAAGTGTGGCCACGTGCTTGATCTGACCATATTTACACGTTCAATTCAATCAATCAATAGGGAGGCCATTTTGAGTTTTCACTAGAGTGATAGTTGTTTTAAAGTACATGTATTTTTATATAAAAATATGAGTTATTTGCTCTCGTAATCGCCATATCACTGCTCTGTATTGAAAATAATAAAATAAATGCAATTTTGTTAAAACAAATTTCAGCATTATGTACATGTACCATGTACATGTATCCATATTACACCCCCCCCCCCCCTGCGCTTTCCAGATATTCCAAACCACTCCCACGTTGACAAAAAAAATGGCGAAACCTACATAGTGTATGTAAATATGTGGACTTTCCGCAAGGCAGTATGTATCCTTAACAATAATACATATTCTGTACAATTCTTTGGAAGGGGAGGGGTAGTTGCTCATAATGAGCACTGGAGTAGGAAGAGGGATGGCACGGGGTGGGCTGTGAGACGGGTACGCCTGTTGGTGTAGATTATGAAAGCTTCACTGGCAAATTGACATCTATTTACAATATTAATTTAGGCAAATACATGCAGAAATCAAAATCTGAATTTGGTGGCAAGGGAAGGGGCGGGGCCTAGCTGGGAGGACTGGACATCATTGGAATGATGGTGCACTTCAATCAGAGGACAGTGGATATGGCCATTATTCATTGCGGCTTGCAAACACATGATTTTTGCCCATGTGACAATTATCATTGTACCGACAATGCTAAGTTATTGGTGGGTGGTCACACCCCACCCTCAACCCCAAGCAATGCCCCCGGGGTGGGGGAAAGGGAGGCTGTGAAAAGGAATTCTATGTTATTTCTAAAGTGCTCACTTGTATATTTACATTTGTTTCGTTATGCAACATACAAGTTCAAAATTCGGTGGCACAGGGGGAGTAGGCGGGGCCTAGCCAGGTGTGGGGGAAGTACACGACCTACTATTCACCCAATGGTCTAAAAAATAATACACAGTCTAATTATGTTTGTAAAAATGTGCTAGATTCATGAACAATACCAATTATACAAGTTATTACTCAAAACAAAGGAAAACACTGAAAATACACTTTTTAAGGTTTTTGTGAAATTTACCATTTTTGGAGCGCTACTGCACAAAGGCTATACAATAACCCAAAATTTTCTCACCAGATATGAAAAGACCAATGTCTGAACTAACCATAACCGAAGGAAAATTATTCTGAGTGCCCTGGCAAGTGCCATTTTGGAGGGATAAAAATGGGGTAAAAAATGCAGTTTTGCTATTTGTAAAAACATGCTGTATTATAGGGTCTAAAAATAGTATAAAGAAGATTTTTCAGAAGTGTTTTTATTTTTTTCTTGTAAAGGTAAGGATGATACTTTGTCGTGATATAGTTACTTTTGTGACATTACTTTGCAGTTTGGCTGGATGAGCTTTGAAAATAACGCGAAAAATGAATTTTTGCAGCCTCAAAATTGCCCCCAAATGGCCAAAACACATAATGGCCCGTAACCATGGCAACGGGCAAAATAAAAGTTTAAAAAGTCTATTTTGGTTACTTGCTCCCTAAGTCCTTTCATCCCAAAAAAATTTTAAAAATTCGATTTTGTTTTTAGCGTGGACACTTATATGAAGTATTTACACGAAATTACTCTGAAGTGTCATCCACACGAAGAAAATGAGTAAAGACAACATCATTTAACATTGAGTCAATCATACATAAACCTTTTGGTTAACAGATTCATCATGTGCGCTTGATTCATTTCAGTACTAAATACTAAATCCAGTAACTTGTTGATGCACCGTGAAGTATTTACGTCATTTAAACACAACAAAGCTAAGTAAAGCTAATATCGATAAAAGAGTCCTTAACCTCATGTAAAATATTTTGATTAGTAAGTTGGAGTAATGAACACGTATATCACACAGAGTGGGTATAACTTAAATTATTTAAGTCTTCAATGATAAATTAAATTTTCAATAAAAATTGTTTTAATATTAGGTTGTATGTATTTGACATTAAATTGCTTTTCGTGCGAACATAATATATAGTTTTTCGGGGGGTGTATTTACGTCCAACCAACCAACAGAAAAGGAGTTATTCTAATGACTTCTGAGTGTTTTTGAAGATTATATTAAAGTTATAGTCCATCATTTGTAATTTGTGCATTTTGTTCGTTTGAGGCAACAAAAGTGCTCAAAATCTAAAGAAGGGTACTGAACAACTAACCTGATAAAGTTTCAGCTCAGCTTCAGCTGTATCGTGGGAAGACCTGTTTTCGCGGTGCCCTATTTCCGGGTCCTTACCTTCTGCGTTACGCGGCGCGCTGTAAACAACTCCCCGTGACGAAATAAACTTTTCTAGTTGCTGACAATCTCCTCTCCTCTCCGCTGACCCAAAAATGTGGAAAGTAAAGGCTCTACCGGTAAGTTGTACTTGTAAATATCAAAATTTGGGTTATTTAGGCCTAATACGCAAGGTACAAAACATGTTTATATTGCTAGAGCCATAAATAATTATTGCATAATCATTGAAAGTTTCAGCTTACAAAGTTGCGAAAAAAAATTCGTAATGATCAAAATCACGTGACTGGTTTGAGTGCCGAGCATGATGGGAAAAAAGTACGGAGGCCTATAAAAGACATGTGGCTTATATCATTTTTCTCACTGTCTAGAAAAATTGGTATTTTCCTCAAAATGAAGGAATGAATTAACATACAGCAAAGGCTTATTTTGTATAAGACGGTTATTAATGTGCATGTGAGATATTAAAAATATACATTTGTTCATGAAAAGAGCGTGTGTTGTGCTTTCTTTAATAAGACTATACATTATCAGAGTAAAATGAATGATATAGGCCTACTTAAATAAATACTTAAATAATTACTCCAAACTCAACAATAATGCACAACAAAGGTTGATTTATATCTGATAAAAAGAAGATTCTTAATAAAATATTATATTATATTAAAATATTATATTAACTAGTTTTATGAGCAACTGATTATGTGACACCAATAGCAAAATCTATATAAATGTTCTTATCCTATAGAACATGTGCACAAGCCCTCTGTTGCAATCCAGAACAACTTCTTACAGAAACTACTCACCAACAGCTTTGTCAAAAGCATTTTGTCTCGTGATTGATGAGAATGGGTCAGTTGGGGGTGCTGCGAGGAGGTACGGGGTCCCTGAGTCCACATTACGGGATCGTGTTCTGGGGAAGGTTGACCCCGAAGCAACAAGATCGGGACCAGCTCCTGTGTTCAGCCTCGAAGAGGAGAACAACTTGGTGGACCACCTGAAGAAGATGGCGCTACTGGGTTATGGATATAGCAGGGCCGAAGTTATCGATACAGCCACAATATATGCTGTCAGTCTCAACAAAAGGGACGAAGATCATCCACTCAGCCTCAAATGGTTTCGCAACTTTATGACCAGATGGCCTGAGCTGAGTGTCAAGAAGCCACGTAGCCTGGATCTGTACAGAGCGAAGGCAACCTCTGAAGAAGTAGTGATGGCATACTTCGCCAAGCTCGATGAGGTGCTGACAAAATACAAATTGAAGGATGCACCTGAAAAGGGTCTGAAACAAAACCATTCCCCACCTTTCATCGTTGGTTCGTCCTCCTCATCCACCCCACTTGCTGTGACAAGCGGCAGAGGGATGACCGTTACCATCATCGGTGCTGGGAATGCTCTGGGTCAGCAAGTACCTCCATACTTTGTATTCCCAGGACAACGTATGAGGCAGGAGCTACTCAATGGCTGCTTACCTGGAACAGATGGGACCGTCAGCGAAAGTGGTTGGTCGAATACTGCTGTCTTCATGACATACCTTTCAACACACTTCTTGAAATATGTCACTGCGAGCCGAACGGAAGATGAGCCAATACTCCTTCTCTATGATGGTCATCGATCTCACATCAACCTACCACTGATTGACTGGGCAAGAGATCAACACATCTTGCTCTTTGTCTTGCCTGCACATACAAGTCACGTCCTACAGCCACTTGATCTAGCATGCTTTGGGCCATTTGAGAAGATATATAATTCCCTCTGCCACCGACAAATGCGAGCCAACTCAACGACAGGGATTGATAGATATTCAGTCTGTGAGATTGCATGCAATGCATATACAAAGGCCCTCTCTCCAGAGAACTTAAGGAGCTCTTTCAAGAAAGGAGGGATTTACCCTTTGAATAGTGGTGTCGTTGATCGTGCCATGTACGCTCCGGCTAGAGCTCTAAACAAGTGCACCTCTAACCCAGCAACAAAAGAAGGGGATTTCCCCCAAGTATCGGAGGTTGGCCCGCAAGGTGACCATTCATCTGCAGATGGTGGCCTCCATGATGTCAGACCAGATCTGTTTAAGGAGAGAGAAGACTCGATCGGACAAAGAAAAAAGGTACATGTCGCTCTCTTTGCGATCATTTTATAAAATTTAAGTTTTTATAACACTATTTTAATTCAGGAATTTTCCCGGCTTCAATTACCTTGTTTTATGTCTATTTTTCTGTGAGGAAATAATTGTTTTATTTGCTGCCTATGTTTCCTCTATTGAAAGGTTCCAAAAAAGAGGCGATGCCTTAGCTCTGTAGTATCAGGAAAGCCCATCACAGAAGAGGTATGCAGGAACAAGATCGCTGCATATCAGGCCGAGAGCAAGAAAACCCCAACATCCAGACCACTCAAAACAAAAGCAAAGAAGGTTCACACCATATCTTCTCAACAGTCTCAACCTGGCCCAAGCAGTCCTCCCGCACTGCAACACATCATCGCTTCAACAAGAGCACCGCCATCATCTGATAACGACAGCGCCTCGGATATCGATGACACTGCTGACAAGTGCTGTGTTTGTCGCCGAGTCCGCCCCATTGAACTCGCTGAGTCCATCTACTTCACCTCGTGGGGCCAATGCATGTTCGAGAACTGCATGCACTGGACACACATCAAGTACTGTTGTAGTGTAACCCGTCTACGAGCAAAGGATACATTTTATTGTCCCTGTCATGGTCTCCCTTGTCTGCAGCCTGCAAATCAGTAAATGCTATTCAGTTTCATTCATTCTTAATCATTTTCAGAGGAGAAATTATCGTCATAAAAAAGAAAACAAATAAAGACCCCAGCTGGAAACCTTTTTAATATTTCAAAAGTGGGGATATGTGTAGGGGTCCATTGGGGATAACTGCTTTCATTTCCAACTTTTTAGTAAAAATAGGAAACTTCCCATTTCAGCAATCGTTTTTTTTCCCGGCAAATCCCCCCCCAAAAAAAAGGCAAGATCACTGAATGTACGTTAAGTCGATCATATTCCAGGCAGGAAACTCGAAACGATACATTTCAATTGCCCATTTATAAATTACATTTACAAGTTTGCCGATTGAAGTTTTGTGTTGCCCAAACGAATGTTTCGGGAGACACCAGTCCTAACATTTCATGTGACCGTTGTGTTCGTATGTTAAAGTTTATTTAATGTTTTTTAATTACTCTCGTTACCTAAGTAGGCCTATTCGTCTGAATTTACATGAAAAATTGACCTAATTAAGTACCAAAGATGATGTAGGATATATTTCATGTCAAAGGTCGAAGGTCAAATGAGGTCAGCTATGATTTACAGAGGTTTAGGTTTAATAAGAAATAGGCTACAATTAAAAATAAAACACGACCACTCAAGAAAACCTGAAAGTAGAAAAGCAAAGAAAAATTTGTAAAATGTCATTTATTTATTTTTCATTTGAAATTTATAGCTTTAATACCATATGATATATTTTCGAAGTATAGAAGGTTGGTTTTTGGAAAATATAAGATAGCTACCGACAATGGAGCCTGATGGAGACACGCCGAGTCAAGACATACATTTATTCCACGTATGACTTTACCGGGACACCGTACCCCCCGCAACCCACGGAAATAGGTCACGCTCGACGCGTGGAGGCGCTTCGCGAGGACGTCGGAGATCGTTCCGTTGTGTGAAAACTGCGAAGGTCGTCCAGTTTTTATTGTTGTTTGCATATTGCCCATGAACTAAGGAAGGTAAATAGGACATCCATTGGTATCTTGCACTTGTTAATTTTTGTCAAAACAAAGAAAAAGCCCTATACCCGCGAAAACTGGTCTCTCGAGGATATATTCTGAGAAAAACAGCATTCTAGGATCTCAATTTCAAATCAAAAGTTGCTGAATCATGTTTTGAATTGCGCCTGAATTCAGCGTCCGAGACACGTTCTCGCTGAGCCGAATGCAGCTACGCGATGTCGCGCACTGATCTGACGAATAATAGCAGCCGGGGGTGCGTGTGCGTCGTGCCAATGCTTGCGCGCGCTTCGCCGAATAACAAAACGAACTACTAATTTAAATTTTCCTACAGTGCGTCTTAAGAAGCACCGTTGGAAAGGCCTTCTTTCGTTGATTACCTTCAAAATGACAGCTTGCCAGAAAGAATAATTTCACAGGGAGTTTAGTCCCCTTACTATCTTTCAACCAAGTATGTTTTTCAACAATAATTACGCCAGCTACTTTTCGGATAGCTGCAAATGATGGACTTTAGCTTTAAATGGCATTACGCGGCCATCGTATCCCTGTTGTAAATCAAGCACTTCAGTGAATGCGCGAGGAGTCTTGTCTTGAGAGCAGTGAGTAAATGCAAACAGTGCACACGTTCTTTCACTACTGCTGTCGATATTAAATATGAAAATTTAACTTGGAACTTCGTTATAAAGTGTACTGCATGAGAATAGTTGTGATAAGTGAGGATACCCTGAAGTATGTAGCAGCACTACAATTTGGTAAATCTAACAACGTAGTAGATAATTCCATTATTTTATTAATTACTGGATCCCCTTTGAATTTAATTGCAATTACTTAAATTATATCAAGTTGAATTTACTGATTTCAATTAAGGCAAGTGGGTTGCCTTAAGTGTTTTTAGTAGATCCAACTTACTTAAAAACTGAAGTGGCGATAACTTAAAAAATATTACAAGTTGAAATGACGTAATCGAATTAAAGCAACAATGTTGCATTAATTTTATTGAGTAGATCGAAAGATTTTTTTTAGTGCATTGCATCCAAAATGCTCAGAATGGAAGCCCCAAGTCTGGGCCGGATGTTCATTGCCATAACTTTTCACCTTCCCAATTGTTTGGCTATCAGAACTATTTAGTATATAATTTTTTGAGGGGATAACTTATGATTTATGAGCTCGGCGGATGGATTTAGGCCATATAATACTCTATGATTTGTGTTTAGGCCTATTTACCGGTGTGCACCCGTATGATAAACAGCAGCAGCGCTGCATGCTACGTCACAGGTCACGCAAAATCTATCCAATGAGAGCTCAAAGAGATCAGGCCCCCCCCCCCTTTCAAAACGTCCCGTTTACAGGGCGGGGGTACGAGCGAATATCCATTGTTTGCCTCATATTTAGCATGCGGCGAGCTTTTAAGCTTATGCATAATGACGTAAACAATTGAAAAGGACCGGTGTGTTTGTTGCCACCAACGTCTCAAATGTCTCCCATTCCAGACCCCCACATGGGACGGGCGACGGTGGGCGCTTTGAGTCCCTGGAAGTGGGAATTCTCCCTCTGTTAGAGCCAATACCGTCAGTTGCACTTAATTGCTAGATCCATTCAGATGAGCACCGTGCACGGCTAAGTTAAATTTCAGCAATCTATATGAGATCAAGCGATTGACATGCATTATTAAGTTTTTGTTGATTGATTATAACATCGTGGGGTGAGCCAAACAATTACATTATTTCCCGATCAGAATCGTGGTCACTACAAGAACTTTTCGGACATGGTGAGAGAGTTCCAGAATACGCTAAGTCATGACGACTACGTCATTTCTGTTGACCTGGCAACCAATCTGACGTGGCTGGAAACCTACATAGCATCTATGGAACACCATGACAACACTGTGTACCGGTATGCCAATTACAATGCCTTAATTCTTCAATCAATCAATCAGTATCACATTTATTTCCATACTTATATTCAAAACGAAAATACAACAGCATATACAATATTAGGCGATGTGAATGAAATACAGGTGCAAAATCATATGAAGTCAAAAGTACATGAGCCATTCTGGACAAATCACTAGAAAAATCACGGTTGTTGAAGCACTTTATTAATTTTACTTGAAAAGTTTACAAATCAAAGATTTGATAATTTTATTTTCATTTTTAGCAATATGTAAACTTATAATAATATCCATCAATTCACGTTTCATGTTTATACAAAATGACGTCGTTAATTTCCTGGATGTGGGAGGAAAGGACACACGTCAGTAACGTAACGGGAGACTAATTTGCAAGGGAGCACTCAATGCGTTATAAGCAAGAGGCATAGCATACACTTTTCCTTCCCTAAATTCTCCATGTGGGTATACAATGCGGGGCCGGGGCATGGGAGTGGAGGCCTTGCGCCCCCTCTTAGATGCGCCACTGGTTCCCGTTCCATCAGCTGATAGTCAAGTAACATCACTAACAAACGCCTATAATACATGTACCTCAGCTAAAATATATCCTTAACAACCTTGATCAAAGACAACTAAAAAGTTGTCAATCAAATCTTGAGTATACCCTATAGGTTTGAGCTGTCAGAGAGATTCTCATACATAGGTTATGATACATATCGTCAAAAAAAGAAATATGTCTCTCAAAACACATACCATGACCAAAGTATACGTTCTTCTTTATTGTGTCTATAGCTTTAAATTACAGAAATTTGAGACGAGTTGTTTGTTCCTCATTCATTCCTTTTTCGTTCACAAAGACTTCAACAGCTTCAGTTCGAAATGTGCCACCTTCTGGCATCGGTGCTGGAGAGAAAACTCAAGGAGCGATACGGCATGGTTTGATGGACTCAGTACATGAAGCAAGAAGACGCTATTTGTCCGACAGCCTCCTGTCGTGTGGGCGTGGTCCTACAACACAACCTGATCCTTGGACATTGGATGCCATTAAAACGGAGCCTCAATAAGTAAAAAAAAAAATTGTGATAATTATTATGTGCATCTAGAGAGATTCTTATACATAACATATACGATACAATATACAAATCGAGTTAAAGAAGCATATTTCTAAGTAAGCACTAATTCTAACTGCATGCTCCCTGAGCCTAAAGCGATTAAACTTTATTTGGTATTTTGTTTCTCCTTAATAAGCACTTTCACGGGTGTACGCCATCTTGCCTCCGGGGCTACTTTACACGCGTTGCCGTGTACGCATTATCAATCGAAAACTTTTGCGCTTCAAAGTCCAATCGTGTGTTCATATGAAAATATGAACGCGGTGTTATGAAAATTCGACTTCTATGAAAATTTGACTCCTTTTCGCTATTACTGGTTAATCCCTCGCACGTGACAGGCCACTCTCCTGTAATAGACCTATTTATAGGCTATTATCATGCTTACGCATGCGCAATACTACCAACGAGTCCACAGAGTCGATCTGATATTCACGCTACACCGGCCGCGTCAAGCAACGCGTGCTCTTTTTGCCCCGTGAACAAGATGCGCATATTTACCGTAAATTTCTGTTTATTAAAGTTGCTATATACGTGTTTTTTTTTCAAAATTTCGATTTCCTTTTCCGAACGAAATTTAAAGGAATATAACAAATTCAGGACTTTATACAGTTAAAAAGAAAGGTTTGAGAGAAATGTTACAAATATTCATATATCTGGTGACGCATCAGCTCATACATTTATGTATGTTAAGTTTGGACTCGCGCGTTTTGTACTCACCTAGTCCGCCGCAAGGGCGGATACATGGGGGGGGGCAACGGGGGCCATGCCTCTACCCAAAAAAGAGCGCATTCTTTTTTTTAAGGGACGTCGCAATATAGACAGGCACTGCGTACACCAAATTTTTTTGGTTAAGAAATGGTTAAAGTGGTCAGACACTTTTAGTCTAGCAAAAAAACTAAAAAGTAAAAAGTAAATACCTTAAGCAAATGCTTTCCACTAAAGCATTAACCTTATTTTTATTCTTACAAATGCAAGACAATGCTTAAAATGTATAGTAAAAAACGTAGCAGTAAAAGCAAATGCCAATTTATATACATACGACCCAATGTGCTAGAACGTGTCTGTGTACACGCACACCCGCAGAGCTGACATACCGACGAATAAGCGAAAACCCTGTTTCGAGTAATTCGCGTTTGAAGTTGGACATTTTTTTGGGCGTCGTATTTCACCGTTAATGATTCAATAATAACCCTTTTGGCGTATGTTCGAAATAAAATAGGAAACGTAGCATCCATCAGGTTACTTATTTAATCAGAGAAGTTGTACGGTATGTTTTTATTTGAAGGTAAACGTATTCGTCAGTTTGTCAAATTACAACATTTCTAATATAGCCGGTTGTTCTTCACACTGTTTGTATATGCTATTCGTCAGTTTGTCGGATCGCGAGCCCTCTGTATACCGATCCGACAA
The DNA here is from genome assembly GCF_015706575.1 of Patiria miniata. Lineage (NCBI taxonomy): Eukaryota > Metazoa > Echinodermata > Asteroidea > Valvatida > Asterinidae > Patiria > Patiria miniata. The sequence continues at coordinate 3,898,982 of NW_024037062.1, forward strand.
ACTGACGAATAGTATTCGTTGGTACTTTGAGCGCACACCGGTTACCAGCGAAACTCCGTTTTGGTCACTATGTGAAATTCTGTATTTGTTATTGTGACTGATTTCCCACAGGCGGGGCTCCGAATCTCAAAATCCAGACACGAATTAAGAATTTTGGCATAAATACTTAATTGAAAGCGCAATCTTTATAAACCACAAAATAACCAAATCTCAAAATCGCCAAAATGATCGATTCGCCGGTATGTCAGCTCTGCGAGTACATGCGCACATTATGGAAAGTTAGGCCGCATCCGAATCAACAGTCTAGAGCTAGGTCTAGGTCCGCGCACATTGAACATACACGGGGACGCGCTGACAATAGACGTAGCCGTAGCTTTGCAAGCCCGTTTCGGACACGGCCTCAGTCTGTACAGCTGTTGAAATTATTATCCATAAACGGCACTCTCGCAAAAGCGCATGCGCACATTATAGGCCTACTGACTTCAGAACGAAGTAGGAGCGTCCCGCTCTTACTTAGTTCAAGGGGTTTTTGTGTGGTATCTCATTGGAAAGCTCATAACTAATGTGGTGCCAGAAAATTATCAATTAAATTTGAAAATGTATTTTTTTTTCAAGGTGCTAGACCCAAAATCCACATTTTGTACCAACTTCTAAATTCACTGTCTAAATTTACTGATTTGTACTGAATGGCATTTAAAATAAAAATCGCGGATTGCCTTTCAAGTGAAAAAAGGGCAAGCTACACAGGTTGAGTCAAAAGAAAGTTATCCAGTTCTATGAAATGTATATGTAGCTTGTCTCAAACATTGGAATAACTACATTTTTACTAGTAGCAACTGTGAGAATTTGGTACACTCTATTCATAAGTTAGATCCATTTTATTAGAAAACCCAAAAAAAATCAGCTTTCACAAAAATCATTAATCCCGGTCACTTCTTTTTTTTTACTCACATGTTGCACAAGAATTCAATTCAATTCAAAGGCAACATTTATTTTCATACTTTCCACAAATAAGTCAAACTAAGTTTTCAAAATAAAAAGAAAGTAATTGTATAGATTAAATAAATAATAATAATACAACAATGTAGTACAACGACTAAATATATTAATTAAGGGTGAGGAGTATGGGGCTGTTCATATAAACCGAAGCTTGTAGAGAACAGCATAAAACATGGACAATACAGGACAGTATACACAGACAATAGAAATAAACACGAAAACAGTCAAAGGGAAACTAAAGACAAGACAAAACAAAACAAAACACGAGACGGGACACTAAAAACCGAGATAAATTGAGTAGTTGCGATGAGGATAAGATAAATAAAAGAGACGATGAATTTTATGAAAGAAGAGATGTGGCTATGGAGAGTGGCTGAGGAGGGAAAGCTATGTTACATATTGTGATAGGAGCGCCTTTTTGGACGAGGATTTAAAACAGCCCACGGACGTTATTGTTCTGATTTCGTTTTCAATGGTGTTCCACAAAGTAACGGGGACCATAGAAACGGAGAGTAGAACTAGAATAAAAGGTGCGGGTACGAATGGGACATATAAATTGTGGCGGGATCTAGTAATCGTGTGTGCTTTGGACTGATGAGAAGAAAGAAGAGAAACTGTTGGGGAGGAGTTTGTGAGTGAATTTATACATAAAGATCCCTGTGTGAAATTTATTTAAGTCATTAAGAGTGAGGGTATGTAGCCTTTAATACAAATAGAGGTGCTGTGTGCTCCCGATGGTGTGAGGAAGTGCAGATACGAATAGCTCTTTTTTGAGTGATCTAGAGTGCAGCTTGTTATTGGATGTGCGCGACCAGACAATATTACATATAATACAATAGTTTAAGTAAGGGAGGATAAGTGAGTTATAAAGCAGAACCAGGCATTTAGGAGGAAAAAAGAAACGAAGTTTAGACAGAATACCGGGATTGCGTGAAGCTACTTTTGTGATAGAGGAGATATGCTCAACCCAGGAAAGTTTATGGTCGATGATGACACCAAGGAATTTGGTTGATTCAACCCTTGTAATAGAAATACCGTCACTTTTAACAGGAGGCCTGGGCAAATCAATATGTTGACAAGAAGCTTTACTAAAGAAAATGAAGTTAGTTTTAGTCAGGTTCGGAGAAAGTTTATTGGCCTTAAACCAAGAAGAAACCTTGACAAGTTCCGAGTTTAATGTGTTAACCAAAGAGGAGACGTTAGGGTTTGAGTAGAAGATTGTAGTGTCATCACCGAAAAGAGTGATAGGAGCGCCTTTTTGTACGAGGATTTAAAACAGCCCACGGACGTTATTGTTCTGATTTCGTTTTCAATGGTGTTCCACAAAGTAACGGGGACCATAGAAACGGAGAGTAGAACTAGAATAAAAGGTGCGGGTACGAATGGGACATATAAATTGTGGCGGGATCTAGTAATCGTGTGTGCTTTGGACTGATGAGAAGAAAGAAGAGAAACAGTTGGGGAGGAGTTTGTGAGTGAATTTATACATAAAGATCCCTGTGTGAAATTTATTTAAGTCATTAAGAGTGAGGGTATGTAGCCTTTAATACAAATAGAGGTGCAGAGTGCTCCCGATGGTGTGAGGAAGTGCAGATACGAATAGCTCTTTTTTGAGTGATCTAGAGTGCAGCTTGTTATTGGATGTGCGCGACCAGACAATATTACATATAATACAATAGTTTAAGTAAGGGAGAATAAGTGAGTTATAAAGCAGAACCAGGCATTTAGGAGGAAAAAAAAAAACGAAGTTTAGACAGAATACCGGGATTGCGTGAAGCTACTTTTGTGATAGAGGAGATATGCTCAACCCAGGAAAGTTTATGGTCGATGATGACACCAAGGAATTTGGTTGATTCAACCCTTGTAATAGAAATACCGTCACTTTTAACAGGAGGCCTGGGCAAATCAATATGTTGACAAGAAGCTTTACTAAAGAAAATGAAGTTAGTTTTAGTCAGGTTCGGAGAAAGTTTATTGGCCTTAAACCAAGAAGAAACCTTGACAAGTTCCGAGTTTAATGTGTTAACCAAAGAGGAGACGTTAGGGTTTGAGTAGAAGATTGTAGTGTCATCACCGAAAAGAGTGAAATTCAGGATATGAGAAGAGTAGCAAAGGTAATTTACGTAGATCAAGAAAAGAAGAGGACCAAGGATGGACCCTTGGGGGACCCATCGATACTAAGGTGAGTTGAAATAAATAGCAGATTTATCATTCCATGGCCTTAGTGTGAAATTACTTGTGTGCTTTTTTTTTGTAAACTTCTACCAAATAGTCCAGAAGCAGAAATATAACAGCAAGGAACTGTACAACTCCAAACATGATAAATGTCGTCTTGAAATTACCCTTCACGTCGAAAAGCCAACCTGGAACAAAGAAGAATTAAGTCAAACTAAACTACTTCAAAGTACGCCTGAATTAACAATTATTTGAGCCGTTAGTTTGGATAATTTTGGGAATAATTTAATACTATCTCTATAGATCTCATAAAGCAACAGCTTTGGCAAGTGATGTCAAACCAGTTTCTATTGTGCATTGTAGTCCTAGTAGCACATCCTTTAGTGTATGGGCTCCGTGCGCCAACAAAATGTCCAACACTTTTCATGAGAAATGAAAGCAATGACATAAAGCAAATACAAATTAACACCAGACTCTGCTATTATGAATAATTTAAAATGTGTGATGAAACATAATCCTAATGTTTTAAGCCACATTTAAAAAAAAATGGAATTGAGGCTAGAATGCATAAATAGTCTGGCACCATCCCACTCAACAGTTCACAGCTTATAAAATGAATTCTGGGAACATGACCGAAATGGCTTCCTCGTGAATTAGGTCCATAGTCAACCTCGTCCCCAGGGTGTCGAGCAGTACACGCCCATCACTACCTGTCCTCTCACCCTGGTATTGGATCATTTGCATGTGCCAGATTATTGAAGGCGTTTGCAAATGTGGAGTAGTCTGGTGCCTGCATGTGCTTTACATTACCGTTTGTTTTTGTATGCGATGTCTGTGGTAAAAACAGCATCAATTCGTCGCGCCGTGAATTGTGAAAGCACGAAATGGAAAGGAGTATTTTGGGGAAGGCGTGGACGTTATAATTACAATGATCGTGAAAACACGTAATGCACTTTGGAATTACCAACACCAACTACACGATATAAATCCATTACTAGCAAATTGCGGTATGGAATCAGGATACAGGAAGAAAGTTTCCTATCCAGGGCTTACTATTGGAAACGAGGTTGGAAATAAAGTAAGTACTGGGGACGAGGTTGGTGTACTACCTGAGCGCGACTCGCGCGAGCCTGCAGCCACCACAGAAAATGGCTTCCGGCGGATTTATGACAGCGCGCACGCAAGATGCTGAAGTGTCGCTCCCAGCAATCAACGCTTCAAAGTGTAACAATCCCTTCTATTATTAGTTTACTTGTTTCCTTCCACGAGATTTTTCATCAGTTTACACATCTTCGTTTTACATACACAGCATTCGACCAAAGTCATACACGTTTTCGTTTTTAGTTGGCACTATTTTTAAAGATATTTACCTGAAGCAAAGCCGGATAAAACATCGCTGAATCCTAGGAACAATCCTTGCCACATTAACATGCCAAGCAGTCGATCATCTGACGTCATATTCCGAAATAGGAGGAGCTTAACTGTATTGCATATGGCGTTTCCTGTTCCTATAACCATAGTCACTATCAAGAGACCAGCATAGGACGCCATAAATGGGTCCACGAAGAAGAAAATACTAGCCAACAGAGCCCCGATGCACATGGCCCATCGGGCTTGGACAAGCTCAATCTGTACAAAGAGAGTTGCCACTAACTTTCCAATTATATTACCCACAGCAAATGATGTTGGTAGGAAAGATGCCTGCATAGGAGATAGTCCCTGATCGATTCCGTGTGGAACGACGTATACTGCCCATCCTACGAAGCAAAATGCCACCACGCAACACGCCAGAGACACCAATAAGAAACGAACATCAGTTAAAACCCCAAAGTCAAAGGTGGCTAGCATTTTGCTGCAGCAATGTTCATCTTCAGCAGACTTTTGTAGACGTGGTGAAGTGTTACTTGGACTTCTCTCTACAGTTTGCGGAATACGATGATAACTCTGTTGATCTCTGTCCACGTTGGATGTTTTAGCTACCGCTGCCACTGGAACCAGATGGAACGTTAAGCCTGCAATGATCATCATGGCCCATCTCCAACCGTAGGTATCGAGGAGAACTTGGGTGATGGGACCGTAAATCAAAGTTCCACACGACATACCAAGATCCCCAATGAGTACAACCAGAGGATAGTACTTTTTGAAGTATGTTGCGAGGAGGGACACAAGTGCGTAAATAAAACAACCCGAGCCAAGCCCTGATGAGAGAAACAGGAAATATGGGCGATGAGGTTATCTCCTGATCACTGGCTCTTAACATCCATTTTCAAAAATTAATTTGTTTTATTAGTGTTTTCTTTTCCAAATCCGTTCTATTTCATCATTAATTTACACTTTTTATCAACTATTCAAACACCATTTAACTTTACATTGTATTTTTCCATTGATTTTTACTAGTTGTTTTTGTTGACTTTTTTCATTGCAAGAAATAATCAAGTATAGAGGATGGCTGATGAACGTTTATACCTGCAAAACACACGACGAACACGCCCCACTCGACGAAAGTATGAGACTGCGCGGCCAAAATGTAGCCCACGGTTGCCATGACACCACTCAACAGCAAGACTGGGCGACAACCGAACATGCGCAGTAGTGGTAAAAGAAGTGGACCTGAAAGCCAAACAAATCCTTCCATTACAAAGTTACAACCATGGGCGTCGGTATTTTGAATGGGGGTGCCATTATCAAGTTTGCCGACGGACCGTCACGCAAAATGAATGTCATTGATAATTTTCTGCCAAAAATTATCCCTTTAACTCCATTTCTAATTTTCTCCACAAGTATATGAATGGTTAATTATGCTGATTACTTTGGACGATTTGAATTTTACAGTGGGATTAGTTTAACCTCAAAAGTAAATTGTCAACATTTGGCCCTAATGGAAGGTGCTCGTGTTTCGGGAGATTGGGATGGGTCATCAAAGTTGATCGTCGTCGTCGTTCGTATAACTCGTTCCTGGAGGTATACCCGGAACGTCAGTTCTCAACCACTCCAATTCGGTGTCGTCAAGGTCGATCAGGCCAGCAGGTCCGTTGGGAGGGCCGAAAATTCGACACTCTCGTAGAATGTGCGTGGTCGTCTGTGGAGAACCACAGGGGCAGGTGTCGTCAGCTCTGGCGCCAACTAGGGGTAGGAAAAGGTTAGTTTTTTCCCGCACCCCGTCCGTAGTCGGTTGAGCCTAACCCAGGGCTTGCGCTCGAGGTTGTGCCCTGCTGGCTTTGTTGATGAACTCGTGCATGCTGGTGGTCATGCTCTCCCACTGCTCTCTCCATCGATCTGCTACCCAGGACGGGGAGAGTGAGAGGCCGTTCTTTAGGTCACAAGCACGGGTTACGAAGTGCCGGCGGTTGATTCGCTGCGGAGGGCAGTTGTCAGGGATGTAGGGCACTAGGCTACCGGGCGTGTTAGCCTTCTGTGAGAGCTTGAGGGTCAGATGGTCACGTCTGATGCTCGCGGGGGATGCCTGCAACCATGGGCAATGCTTGCTGATGTGAGTGCCATGGTACCGGCTCAAGCTCACAAGCTCACAACCCTGCAAAGCTACAGCCAACCGAAGCCAGCAACACAACTCAACATACGCGATATCGCTAAGGAACGTCAGCCATCAAAGTTGATATGATTACATCACAAATATCACATCAAAACTGTAGCTTGACTTTCTTTCGAGATTTGCCCTCTTTAGCTTGATCCGTGATTTTGAGTCGTCACTAAGAATCAGCTCACTTCGTAACTGCCTGCGAGCGAGCACGTGCTTGTGTTTTGCACAGCTGTAGCAGTCATTACAACAGTATTGGAAGTGACTATTCTGCCGAATATCGGACAGGATCACTTCCTCCACCTGATCCAAGATTCGTATAAAGAATAAAGAATCTGTAGATCTCGGAATCGTTAGATTTGTTTGAGGTCATTGTATCAGCATATTTACGAACGATCCTGTTCACCTACAATCCGCTCACGAACAGTCCTGATTCGATGCAAGATTCCCTATTGCACGAGACGTTACCACTGATCTATGTTGAGATAAGGGTTTGAGCCCACTGCAGAATCACTTTTATATGTTAAAAATCAATCTCCTGTAATTCCCTTAATAGCACATTTTGGGGTGTTTTTTTTGTTTAAAAAAAAAAACCGGTTTGATTGAAGAGGATACAGTCACAGATACTTACCCATCAACAATTGCACGGCAAGTGACAGGGATGCCACCCATCCAGTTAACCAGAGATCAGTGTCAAACTCCTTCGCTATAGTTTCCACAAACACACCCAGTGCTTTTATGTTTCCAAACACGATCATCTCTGCTGTAAAAGTAGCAATGACAACGATCCATCCCCAGCCACCTTCTTCGTAGTGACGATTCGCTGATTCGTTTTGACACCTATTATCAGATAATGCATGGTTTGTCAACGAAAATCACCAACCATGGTTAACAAAATTTGCGAACTTCAAATCTTCGCGGTACTATGTAAAAGTCTTGATCGCCAGTGCTTGAGCGGTACACTGTACTTGTCCTGGACTTCGCACGTACAGTACTTCACTTTCTAAGATTCTGATTTAGGTTGAGAGCTGTTACTTTTGCTCTCATATAATATAAGAGTATTGTGTATATTGTGTATATATATTTATATTGTGCAATCCAATTCGCAGAAAATCGATTGTCTATTGTGACACAGGCTGAATTGAACATTCTTTATCATTTGTTACAATTTCAATTCGCATTTTCTGCATTCAATTTAAATAAATTATACAGGCCTATACAAATCATGAAACAACTTTGATTCATTAATTAATGATTCATTAATTAATCAATGTATACCTTATTGATCATTAATGTGTTTGTTCTTATATACACAAAGGCCTATGTGAAATGTAGGCAAATGAAATGTAGTGTATACTGCGTATTTGACCTCGTTTTTAGGAGGAGGATCATGATCCTCATCGAGGATCAAATCGGTAACCCCGGCGAGGATTATAAAACGGGGTGTGTCTGAGGCGTAGTGACGTCAAGGCTGAATGAGTATTAATACTCGAAGATATATGTAGTACAACAAAAGAGGACAAAAGGCGAACGACGATGGAGACAACGCGCGCTTAAGTGAATATATATTGTGTATATATATTTATATTTTCTCTGTTTGGTTTTTTTTTTGGTGTGTGTGTGGGTTTTTTTGTAACTTGAAGCGTCAGTATAAACAAAACAATAGAGTACAATGTGTAACCCAATTCATGGTTGAAGGCGGTTATCGATGACTTATGGGCATACTCTCGTGAGTGAAACTTTGCCTTCTTTCTTCTTCTTTTTTTTTGGGGGGGGGGCCTTTATTATTATTATTACTCACGCGACATGTTGTCCAGATGTTGATGGTCCCAAATACATAAACATTTAAATTATACATTTATTATTCTAGATGGTTGAATGGGTGTAGTAAAATTAATGAATGTTATGTATAAATACGTTTTTATATATCGGCCTACGAGTATATATTAAAAATGCCTTACAACAGAAAGCCACGGAGCATATAAAAAAAAAAAACCAATGAAGTGTCAATCTGATTTTACAAGTACAGTACGTGTATTTTTTTAATTCACATGACACAAAATCAATGACATTTAATAATGAATCCTTTAGCAGGAAATAATGTGTTAGGTTTATGTAGAGATCTGGATTTATTGACCCAAGATCCTATCCCCGGCAAATATAATTGGAGACAGCTAGGCTTGATTCATTTCTTATATCTTCCGGTTGATGGTACTAAATACAGGCTTTGTCAATATAGGTTGGCGATACAGTGTTTTTCTTAGTTACATGATTTAGAGCGTTCTTTTAAAGAACCTTAAAACTTCTTGGTGAAAATTGCAAGTGCATGTATGTCTGGTCTTAACATAAATATTGAAAAATAATTATATGTGGCTTTGTGGTAATAAGGGCTCGCCAGAAAAGTTTCTGTGTTGTGATGACATATATGTTGACTTTGTTGGTCCTCAATATAGTTTTAGAGCACTTTGTATTGACTATTCAACCAACCTTGATTATGATGACTTTAATTATAATAGGGTATTAGATGCTGGTAGTCTAATTGGACAGTGGTCTATAAAAAAATACTAACTGTTCTAGGCCTTGTGGGTCACAATATTTACTTCTTAACCTTGTCACTCCCTGACACACCAAGGCATATTTTTTAACAATTTGAATGTTATGTTGGCGATAGAGTTGCTAGATTCAACATTACAAGCAGGGAGACCTTAAGATCGTATACGTGTACGCTCTTAATTACATTGTACATGGATTCGCAGATTGTTGAACACTTAGTTCAGGTTGGCCTACTTTGCTTTCTATACGACTGAAATTCAGAGTGTGCTTCATCCAATCAGTTTTGGATTCATTTAATATCTTTAATGCTTGCAGTTTTTTGTGCAATGCCATGTGGCGGTCGATCAGTGATCCCCTTACAAATGTTTTATGGCACAACCACAGAACCTACAATACTTTGTATTTTTTTACAAACACTGGCCTAACAAGGGATATTTACGTCTACAGCACTTTATGTGGTCGTGTCGAAATTCAGTGTGAGGACTATTTTTTTTTTTGGAAAACGTCGGCGTATAATATAGACCGTCAAATTTCTTTTCGTAATTTATACTCAGAGGTTAAAGCAATTCGCTTTCCCTTTATTGCGTTTTCTTTTGAAACACTTTGGATGGATAAAAAAGAATGCCACCCATTCGGTAATTTAACTCAGTGGCAATTCGCCAGCATGTAAATTGTCATTTTTTTCTTGGAGTATGCCATTCATTTGTGACACAAAACTATGGTGGTTTAAATATACACGTAAATCAATTTTTAGGATCCTGGGCAGTAATTATTTTCTGGTAAGGATTGAGAAAGGGGAAATGGTTTGTAAGCTTTCTATCTAGTAGAGCAGAGTGAATCTTTTATGCATATATTTTGTACCTGTGAGGTTTGTTTACATGTTTATGACTGGATTAAGAAAAACTTGAATGCAAATGTGATGGTAAATCTGTCATGAGACAATATTTTGTTTAGCATGCTTAAGCAAAACTCAAGTGCCCTCAACTTTATAATTTTTCTGTGCCGTTACACATTTGTAAGATTACGATGAATTGTAAACAGTCTTTTTTATTATTTAAAATTAGATAAAACGACACTATAAGATTCACACGTATTACATATTGCAAACTTAGTTTTCTGTTTACATGAAGTTATAAAATCTTTATTTGATTGGAAAATCAATGAAAAAAAAGTTTGTTTTAAATGAATAAATGTTTCCTCCGACGGGGAAATGAATCGTTTGCCGTCTGCTTTTAAAACATCTTCCTCAATGGTCACACTCAAGTCGGAACGAATTGAATCTCTTTGCAATACAGAACGGTGAAACTGCCTAATGAGCTATACCCTCATAATATACTTTTTAACGATGTCCAATGCGTTTGACCTCCACATTATGCAAACTACTTTATGCATGCAGACACGTTTCCTTGACTGGTTCTATTTTTCTGTTTTGAATAAACATCTGAATTAATTGTTGCATTGGAAATTACGGGGGAAATATTGAATTAATGTTGGAAGAGTATACGGCTAACAATCACAGGTAGCTGCAGATACGCCTTGTTTTAATGACGAACAATTCTGAGTAATAACTACGATACATAAGTGGGTTTCCTCTCGGTAGATATACTAACATTAAAACCTGAAACGAAAAGACTCTTCAGTTTTTATAATAAGTCGAAACCTTGCTATTCACCGTTCTTTTTATCACTGGCTTATAAACGCTCCCGAATCTGACACAATGACCTGCTGAGCCATTCTTTTGCTTAAAAAAGGTGACTAAACAATTAAGCTTGTAGATTTGCACCTAAAACTTATCGTTCTTTAATGTCCTAAAGAAAAGATTCCCATATCTGGCCATCATTAGTCACACTGTGCAAAACCCCTATGGGACTGGTCTGAAAATTTCTAAGTGTTTTCTCGGTAAAAATTCAAAATTTGTCCATGCTAATTTTGACTTTTTAGGACATAATATCACTTTCTGATGGCTGATAGGTCATTTAAGGGAAAATTACCGATGGCCAGATATGGGAATCTTTCCGTACTAAATCATCTTACCTGTCTGCGGCCATACTGAATAAAGTCTCGGTCTGTGACGAGCGAAGTTCAATATGAATTCAGGAGTAAACGAAGAATTCATAAATGTGCCAATATGTTCCACTTTCGATTCATGTACAGGTAAACCCCTGCGGGAGGCTGCTTTACTTTAGGTGCAATATACATGCGTGGAGGTTAATCAGTTATTCGTACAGAATGACTTCCATGATACTGCGGCGGAATTATATTAGCTAGTAGCCTATACACCCTTTGTGGCGGAAATAAAGGTTGACAAAGCAGTCCGACCTGGTCGAAGAAAAGAATTTGACCTGGCCTTACCCACCGACCTCACGCAAGGATGAGCTGCTACCCAGACGCAAGGGGTGGTATAAGTTAACGAACGGCGGCCTACACTGTTTAAAAAAATCGCTGTTAATATTTCACACAGAGATCCGTATGTCAATAATTACAAAGGCCAAGTTATTGTACAGTGGTTTCTACGGAAGCGTATTTAGGACATGACCGAAATTTTTTTTAGGCCCACTACTTCGCCCGGGCAGATTGCCATTTCGCCCGGGCGGATAACCATTTCGCCCGGGCGGATTAGCATTTCGCCCAGGCGGATTACTATTCCGCCCGGGTGGATTACATTCCGCCCGGGCGGATTACTATTCCGCCCGGGCGGATTACTATTCCGCCCGGGCGGATTACTTACTCGCCCGGGCAGATTACTAATTCTCCCGGTCAGGCAGACTACTTATTCGCCCGGGCGAATTAGTAATCCGCCCGGGCGAAATATAATTCGCCCGGGCGAATTAGCAATCCAACCGGGCGAAATAGTCCTAAATGGTCATGTCCTAAATACACTTCCGTACGGAAGTGTATTTAGGACATGACCAAAAAAACATTTCCGGCCCTCTATTTCGCCCAGGCGGATTACTATTTCGCCCGGGCGGATTACTAATTCGCCCGGGCGAATTATTATTTCACCCAGGCGGATTACTAATTCGCCCGGGCGAATTACTATGTCGCCCGCGCGGATTACTTTTTCGCCCGGATGGATTACTAATTCGCCCGGGCGAATTACTATTTCGCCCGGACGGATTACTAATTCGCCCGGGCGAATAAGTAGTCTGCCCGGCCGGGAGAATTAGTAGTCTGCCTGGGCGAATTAGTAATCCGCCCGGGCGAATTAGTAATCCGCCCGGGCGGAATAGTAATCCGCCTGGGCGAAATGCTTATCCGCCCGGGCGAAATAGTAATCCGCCCGGGCGAAATAGTAATCCGCCCGGGCGAAATAATAATTCGCCCGGGCGAAATGGTAATCCGCCCGGGCGAAATGGTAATCCGCCCGGGCGAACTAGTGGGCCTAAAAAATATTTTCGGTCATGTCCTAAATACGCTTCCGTACCTCCGTAGTTTTCTTTGTTGCCAGTAGAAGGCGCAACACAAGCCCGCGGGAACGGGGGGTGACGTGGGCGCTGCAACACCCTTGGGAAAACCTAACTATTTTTCAACTACCGGTCAAAATTTACCGGTTTTTTCGGTCCAAATTTTGTTTGCTATTGGTTCCATGTTCATGAACGGGTGCAGGCCAGCTAGACTGGTTCCCTTACCTTACAATTATCCGGCATTTTTTATCCATTCCATCTTTAGTGGAGTCAGGGAACCAGACTACTTGAACATGTTTGTTTTTCTTGGTTTTCCAGCATTTTCAAACATAAAATTTTAAACATGTCAGTGTAACAATATTTGATCTATTATACTAACCCCCCAAATAGTTAATTTCTGAAAATTACAGCAAAAGCCTATAATGTACGTTCCCTTTAACTTGAATCAAAAACCATCCTTTCGGGTTTCATAAGTTTCAGAATACTTCAGTTTATTTCATCACATTGAATCCAGAATCCAACATTTGCCGGGGCCTTAAAGCAGGCCCCTGGCCCTGTGGCGCCACGCCGTAAGGGCTCGGAAAATAAAACAAAACATACACGAAGGAATTTACTAAATGTAAGAAAGCAGCCTTGCAACAATAATATTTACATGCGATGTCATGCATAGGTTAATGATAAGAATTGAATGGAATCAAAATGGAGATAAAAATACAGGGTTCTCCACTTTTCAGTACGGTTAAACGTTTTAAGTACAACAGTATATTCTGAACAAAATAATCAAATAAATTGTATTTATAATCTCAAAAAACTTTTGCTAAAAAAAGTAAAATGAAGTGGCCAGGAATCGCCTCAGATTGCACCACAGAGCATCCATATTCCAAATTAAGCTAGGACGTAAGGGCTTTGCGTATCGCTTTGGCATTAATTTTGTCCCAGTCCTTTAGAAATTCCAGCACCCCCTGGCAAAAGTTTGTTCCAGCGGCAGTGGCGCAACAATACCTTTTTGTTAATTTACAGAACTGTTGTTATATGCACAGTATATTAAACCGGGAGCTAGGTTGAGTTTAATTAACAATTTGAGCACAAACGGTTTGATGGTACCAATCGATTGGCCGTCGGGGGGTAGTTCCGAAATGACCATTCTTAAGTTGCCCTACGTCGGATGGGGGTCAGCATATGATGCATTCTAACTTACATTAAACCATTCGTTACTGTCACCCATTTGGTGGGCATGGCTTAAATTCAAGGCGATTTATGGGGGTCCGCTCATGAGTCCGACGCCTCATAGGTCTGACGCCTCATAAGTCCGACAAAATCGCATCCCCTAACCAAATAAAGGCCCATAAGTCCGACGCCTCATAGCTCCGACGCCTCGTAGGTCCGAAAAATTAAACGCTTCGTTTTTCTGACGTCGGACTTATGAGGCGTCGGACTTATGAGGCGTCAGCTCTATGAGGCGGAATAAATAAATGTTATGCCTCATAAGTCCGACGCCTCATAATTCCGAGTTTCGGACTTATGGCGTCGGACCTATGAGGCGTCGGACTTATGATACGGCCCCGATTTATGGAAGCACCTTGCTTCAAACGAGTCCCAACTCCTCATTTTGGTAGTAAAACACAGAATCTGCATTCGTTAACTTTATTTTTTACAATACACTTTAAACACCATGTTAAGGTATATAATTTTGCCCCTTTTGTGGTGCTACATATCTGAGTACATGGTAGGGGTAGAATAGTATGCATACTGACTCAAAGTAATTTAATGTTCTTCAATTAAATATTTCTGATTTAGGGCTTCTAGTATCCTGTAGCAGTAGATTTACATTATATCACCTGTCAAGAGTCTTCATAAATGCAGTCAGTTTCCCGTCGTGGTTTATTTGATAATTTATGAGTTTGGGCGTGATCCCTGCTATAATTAGAGAACTGTGACTTTACAACATGATTTTAACGTTAACCTGTTGGTGTTATTTTGTTGTTTCTTTGTTGCAGACGCTGTAGTCATTGCCTGAGAGCGAATAAACAAACGTTGAACTTGAAGAGCAAATAGTGTCATACTTATTTAATAATGGCATCGTTTATGGCTTCTAACAAGCGCCTTCTGATTGAAAAGAAAAGACATTGACAAATTAGGATACCACCAAAATTTGCTGCATAGCTGTGTAAAAACAGCACGTGGGAAAATTTTCTAAAACCACCTTCAACGTTTTCTCACTTCTAAATTATACAAGTTAAGGCGAAACACTTTCACACAGCAGGTCCCAAACTTAATTTGGGCAAAGAATTTGTCATTAATCGATAGGTAATTTTTTTTACTAAATGCAAATGTTCCCACATGCCTTTAATGATGCTCGACTCTTGACAGTTGATTAAGATGTACACATAGGTTACATTAGCTTCAAGCCTATGTGCTCTGTTGGTGAACAGTTGTTTCTTTGTTTATGGTTGTTAGGGATCGTGACATGCAGTGCGTGTACCAGTATTATATTTGAAACTTTCACGATGGTGGGATTGCTGTGTGAAAACAGAAAAAAAATGCAATGCCAAGTGATGGTCATGCAGCATTTTAATCCAGACAAAACAATGAACCATGCAGCTTTCAGACATTAAGTTGGCACATTCTTGTCCATGATGCTTGTGATCTGCAGCTTGAAATGGGTCCAATTTGAAGATGCAGTACGTGATTTCCACGTTGTGCTAAAGTCATTGGCAAAAGAGTCGAGATCTTCTTTGAGCCCTTCATTGTCGGCCTTGTTGTTTAATTAAACAGTTCTAGGTTTCTTCCTGTTTATTTGTATAGTTATGTTGCAGTCAGCAGTCACGGCCTTATGGTCACTCATACCGAGAACGACATTTACGTTTTGTAGGCTGTCAGGAGCGTTGGTAAGGATCAGGTCGAGCACATTTCCCCTCCTTAAGTAGCCTCAAGGACAAGTTGATCTAGGTAGAAATTGCTGACAGGCTGACCATACTCTCGTTTACTGACTTGCCATACTGTGATGATGGATGCACTGTCATGGTATTCCAGTCAATTGATGGGAGATTAAAGTCACCCATAAGGATGACTCTATAGGAACAGTCTTGCCATCAAACAGCATCTCAAGATCCCTATGCAAACTTTGGATGTAACTAGGGTCATTTCCGGGAGGCCTGTAGTAGCTACCAATGTAAACTGGTGGTGCCCTACTGGTTTTGACTTTGATGCATGGTCAATCTGTCCCCACTTTCACTTTGCTAGCGATAATGTCATCTTTATAGGCGATGAAGACCCCGCCTCCATGTATGTTCCTATCTCTACGCTGAACTTTAACTGTCTCAGGAAACGCTTCTACATTTTTGATGGTGGCATCAAGATGACATTCTGTACCCATCGCTATGTCTGGTTGTTCCTGATCAATTAAAGCAGCCATTTCTGTCTGTTTCCTTAAACTCTTCAAACCATTACAGTTCACTGTTATAAGTTTAAGTTTGCGTCTTTGCTGTTTACGTGTAGCATGAGATCTATTTTTGTTTCCGTCGTTAGATACACAGGGCGGGCATTCTGGGTGAGAAGTTTTTGGAGCATCATCATAATCCGGCAGAATATCGCAGTCAGAGTCACTGAATGAGTTATCTGATGATCCACTAACAGATCTTCAAAGAAGCTGCTACTGAACTTCGGCATTGCACATTGTGGACAAATCCAAGTAAATCCTTGCTCTTTACCCAGGAACTCACTATACTGCTTACCAGAAATACCTCCACATTTAATGTGGTATAGTCGGACTCCCTATTATCGCGGCATCCCTATTATCGCGGCATGGGAAATTTCTCTTTTTACAGTGTCAAAACTCCTTCAAGTGGCGATTTTTATCCATTTCACCAGTCATCAAGGATTTTCTACGGAGTTGTATAAAAAGGACGATTAAAAAATGTTGTGTCTTTCGGGACTTTTAACGATTTTAATAAATATTAACGTTTTCCAAAACTTGCAAAATGTTCCCTCACCGTGTCTGCTAAAAGGTACCGTTTATATTTTAACATAAATCTTTAATTGCACTCTGTCCATGAAAGTTCCATTGTCTGGTTCCCATTCTTCAGCTGCAAATGTAAAATGAAGTCGAACGACGATATTTGCAGTGTGAAATCGTAATAACTTTTACGGGATCAAAATAAGCACCGCGCGTTAGAGAAAATAAAACGGCACACCGTGTAAAGTGAATGGCGCCCTCAATCGCCGATCAGTAGACTTGCCTCAGGGATTTGTGTTCTCCTTTCGGGGGAAGGACAGGGTCTTAAGAAATCATCCTGCAGACATTTTGCCTTTAATCAACTTGAACGTTACAGGGAAAATATCAGACTTTATTCAGGGGGTGTTTTGGTCAAACATAAACTATGAACAAAAAAGTTGGGATCATTATAAAAACCACTTCCCGCATACCGCGATAATAGGGAGTCCACCTCCGTTCGCACACGCCGCGCATGTCTATTTTCACAGGCATCGTACACGGAATAAACCACACTACCCGTCAGATTTTTCTATATTAATTTAAAAAGGAAGAGTTATACTACACATAAGACAGGACAATTCTGGAAGGTTAGTGGGCAATCTCTATTCCGAACGAGAAACGTGATAAGTACCGCGATAATACGGCGTTCCATCCTACCACTGTACACAGTCATCACACTCTAGGCCTCCGTGGTTTTTAGCAACCGGTTTTTCACACAAGCCACAAGGATATTTCACTGGGCCGGGGTTTTCATGGATATCTCCGCTTAGCACGAGGAGAATATGCATCAGCATTATCATACATACATGTTGCAAAATTCATGTGGGAGATGTTTAAAATTCTCATGTTTGTCAGTACTCCCAAGCTGTGGCGGGAGTACGAGTCCGCCATCTTGGATCAAACTCACCCAACAGGTCCCAATTAAGTGCGTCACAATTACATTGTAGAAAATTCTATCAACAAAATAATATACGAAGCAAAGACAAATCTCCGGCAAAATCCAACACCTTGCAGTGAGAAATTAAGCAATCATAACTTGCTGACGTTTAGAATTCTCATGTTTGTCAGTACACGCCATGCTACAGCGGGAGTCTGCCATCTTGGATCGAACTCAACCCAAGTGTGTCACACAGTCACATTGTAGAAAATTCCTGCGACAGAATACACGAAGAACAGGGATCAAAACTCCAGGAAAATCCAACCAGTTAAGACCTTGTAGCGATGGTTACTTGCTGAAACATCTTTTTATGAGGAAGGCGTTAAAAATATCCAAAACTCAGGAGCGATGTGTGGAGACATGTTGACGTGTCCGGAATCATATAGTCGATCCTCAAACAACGTCCAGTCGGTCCTCAAACAACGTCCAGTCGGTCCTCAAACAACGTCCAGTCGGTCCTCAAACCACGTCCAGTCGGTCCTCAAACAACGTCCAGTCGGTCCTCAAACAACGTCCAGTCGGTCCTCAAACAACGTCCAGTCGGTCCTCAAACAACGTCCAGTCGGTCCTCAAACAACGTCCAGTCGGTCCTCAAACAACGTCCAGTCGGTCCTCAAACAACGTCCAGTCGGTCCTCAAACAACGTCCAGTCGGTCCTCAAACAACGTCCTCGACCCATTTTGATCCCTCGACCCATTTTGATCATTTGTTTTAAATATGAGGCGTCTGTCTTTATTTTTAATTAACCTTAGTTTGACTTTCCGGTTAACCCGGGAGTAATGGTCAAGCAACTTGGTTTTTGGACATCAAATATGTTTATCAGTGTCAACACAAAATAAACAAGATTTTCATGTTGTTTATAGAAAATAAATGTTCTCAAAGAAAACCGCTTGTATAATAGTTACCTGATGACGTCAAAGTGAAGTGACAGTAATAGGAAGTTTCAAGTCCGTATTGCTGAACGTTTTGAAGAAAGGTCGCAGAAAATGTTTGTCCAAATAATCCCAAAACGTAACATTAACAACCCATATCACCTTGAAAAGTCGATCAGATAGAGCATTAAAGTTGATACTTCTGGGGTGTGGCACCTTGTAAAATAGATTTTCAAAATGAATTGATAATTTTCACGAATTCCATTAGTTATGAGCTTTCCAATGAGACATCGCACGACAATTACATTGAACTTTTGAATTAAGAGTGAGACGCTCCTAACTCGTTCTGAATAGTGTGCACAATTTCTGATTTGGAGCCCACCATTTAAACCCTTTTTTCAACAATATATATAAAGCCTGGAAAAGCAAACAAGCAAATTTATTTGTTAGAGGGCATTATATTCCTTTCAATTTCGTTCGGAAAAGGAAACCGAGCTTTGGAAAATCCCGTATAACATACCAACTTTAACATGATTTTGTCCGTTTAGTTCATTATTTATAAATTAACGAAAATCACGTAAAAGTCTATGATTGTAATACCTGATGACGTTTCAATGACGTCACGGTAATATATACCACTATGTGTCAGAATATCCAGTCCAAGTTTCAAGTTTATATGAACTGTTTTGAAGAAAATTTGCGGAGAATAATATCATTGTCCAAATCAACCCTCCCCCCCCCTCAACTTGAAAATGTGAGATTAACAGCCTGATTACCCCAGAAAAGATTTTAACATATTAAGCGGCCCAAAATGTTCCTAAAATACTAGCAAATTCATATTGATTCCAAAATTGGGTTGATTTGAGCTGTTTTCAGCTCAAAAACAGCTCCAAATGTAATCTGCCCGGGCGAAATAGTTATCTGCCTGGGCGAAATATAGTGGGCCAGAATTTGTTTTCGGTCATGTCCTAGATACACCACCGTAGAATATACATTTACTTTCGCTGCATTTTCAGAAATCAATGGATTTGGGGCTTAGTATGTTATTGCAAAATATTGTGTACATGTTTAAAGGGCTCGTGCAATGTCATTTGTTTAATGCAATCCTTGGAAAATGCACCTTTATTTCTTATTTAACATTATTTTCAATTGCCATTTTGAAAATTGCCATTATTTTCAATTTATTTGCCACTTGCCATATTTGCCATTTTAAAGGATATTTGGTGCCTTTTTCGTTTTTATGTTTATTTCCATATTCATGATCAAAACTGTTGTGTCATTCCTGGCAGAAACGTCAATGTTACAGCCATTTCAACACCAAATTGCAAAAGTTGCTAGAATTTGGAGCATTTTGCTGTCACTGATAAGTAATACATGGCAGTAAACAAACAAGTAACCTTTTCTCGCAAATGTTTTCAATGAGCAAAATTAATTTAGGTTCACAATTTGAACAGAAATCCCTAAACTGAAAAGTGTGTTCCTGGAATGACATCACAGCAATAAAAATGTTCAATAAATGGTTTTCATACATTTAAGAGGACTAGAAAGTTGCACAAAATGTGCTCCTAAGAAAAGTTCATTGCATGGACAAATTAAGTTCATATAGGTACTGGAAAACATACAAAATGTCCACTTTTGGCAATGACAGCACAACAGGTGTCACAACCACACAACTTCTCAAACTAGATTCTGCACATGTATGGTGTTTACCGCAAACTCTCCCTAGCGCCCTCAGTTGGCCGGAAAAGAATGCAAAATTTTAAAAGCTTCAAGAGGTGCACTTTTTAAGAAAATTAACAAAACGGGGATGTCGAATAGTTTTCAAACATTTAAGATGAGAAGAAAGCTGCACAAAGGTGTTCCTATGAAAATTCCATCGCATGGGCCCAATCAATTAAATATGTTATCACGAAAATGCAGATTTCAACGATGAATGTTATTTTTGAAAAACCGAATGAAGCGATAACGTTGCAGTTCTCTGAAATAGATAATTAAATGATGACAAATCGTATTTCCGAGATACGTTATCGTTGGATTCCGTGTTTCCGAGCTAACCTTATCGTTTAAATGTGTGTTTCCCTGATTAGTTATTATTGCATTTTGTATTTCAGTGAAAAGTTATCGTTGAAAAAAACGGTTATCGTTTGGGAGTTTCAGTGTTTCCAAGAGTTATCTTCATAGTTTGTAACTTGAATGGTCAGTACGAACAGCTTGAATTGCCTTCCTCGATAATGCCTTAACGAGGAAGGCAATTCAAGCTTGCGTAGTATAGGAACCTTTTTCCAGGTTCTTTTAAAATTTCGATTATGAGGCACCAATTCAGGAGTCGATATACAAATTATGGAGGATAGTATTCAAACATTCATGGCCAGTGGTAGTAAGGCTAGGGTGGAAATCCGATACTGATTTTCAAGGGGAGAAGTTGATGAGGCGCTGAAGTAAAAATTGCATAAAACAGACAAAAGGCCTGAAACTATGACTCCATATTTGCACTATTGAGTAAAGACGTTCAATCAAGGATTAATATCAAGACAATTGAGATTTTGAGCTTCAAATTCATGAGCTTCAAATTCACAACGTTGCTTATTGGCACAGTTACCCTATTAGAACATTATGAACAATCATGTAAAGAATGGTAACGTTGTGATACTTAGCTCAGCAAACAAAAACGGAAAGCCTTCCACGTTTATAGGCAACCCTTCACTAATTAGGCCAGTTTACAGACACCTCGTTTTCCCCGTTGTTTGTTTTCTGGGCTAAATATTACAACGTTATCATTGTTCACATGATTTTCCATAAGGTTTTAATAGGGTTACTGTGCCAGTAAGCAGCTTGGTGAATTTGAGGTTCATCAATACTGAGGTTTGGCAAGACTACTTGATGATATCTGGAGACAAGGTAAATGCGCGCAACTTTGGGGGTATAATAGTAGCCTTTTTGGATCGTTACTGTACTATGTCCTTATAATTTTTCAGTCACTTGTATGATTAAGAAAATGTTATTCAAGTAAGGGTGTACAAGTAGAATCATTCAAAAAATAAAAAAATAAAGAATATACCCAAATATGGGAATAAATATATAACACGACAGTGATTACCAATGTATGCAAACTAGGTATATTTGGGTCAAAATTAAGTGTGGCATCCACCCACATCTTGTTTGTTATGCTTCAAAGAATTGATCTAGCATGGATGCCAGCTATTACCAAAAAATGCCTTGAAATTATTTTCTAGAGAACTTTTCCACATTTGGCTGGCATAAGCAAAAACAGCAATTCCTCCCGACAGTTTTACACCAGAATGCAAAAAAAAAACCTGGGACGATTGATCGTCACTTTCAAACAAAATCATTGATACTGCAAACTCGACGATATTAGTATCGGCAATAATTTAAGAGGTCGTTAATAAACAGCTTTGCCTCTGGCTTGCACGAGCAAAAATATTATTCTCTTCGTGCATAGTCGAGTCGCGCAGCACTCATCAAAAAGACTGTAGGGCGCCCTCTGTTGCATTTTCATTCCTCGAAATCTGGAGCTAGCTTCTCTGAAATGAAAGAATTCCATCTTTAGACGGACACATAAACGTACAAATCACTTTTCGACTAAAAAACTCTTGGTTTTATTTTGGGTCCTTCTTATACTTTGTTGGCGGATACACTTGCTTTGCAAATTGCATGCAACTTAGCAAGTAGCCGGCAGCGTAAGCGGTGAGCGCCGCCTGCCTTTACATAGTACATGTGTTGGGTTGTTGTTTTTGTACACACGCGCGCGCACGTACGTACGTACATGTACATGTACATGTACATTTACGTGCACGTACGGGCATTCGCATAGCTACACACACATAACCCCATGATGTAGCTGGGCGGCGGTTCACTGTCGTGTCGAAGACAGCCGAAGGAAGCGCTTCAACCATCTTGAGCTTCAAAGTCCGGCCTGGTATGACATTGAGAAAGAAAGCAAACTGGGATATCTCATCGAGGTAGTGACACCTCTTCAAACTGGAATTTGGTAGATTGAATGGCCCTGTCACCCGGGCCTGACCGGGTAGAACAGGGGGTAAATCTGCCGGCGTTATTGAGGCCAGCGTACAGCATGGGGCCGGTGCCGGGGAATGGAGACACCATCCCAGATAATAACGGTGATCGCAGTAGCGATTACGAGCGCATGGAAAAATGGCTGGACACTCATCCGGAGTTTTCCCATGATTATTTCGCTCGTAAGGCTACACGTAGTATGATTGATGGCTGGTATATTGCCAGAGCAGTGTCTCAAACTGCCAAACCCCCAATGGCCGAGTCTCCACATTCACCAAGCAGCTCTTCTGGAAGTAACACTCCAGTTCGAAAAGTGTCAGCATCGGAATTTGAGGTGCAAGGTTCTGGGGGTTCTCTTGGCAGAATGATATCTACTGTGGATGGAGCCCCTAGTTTCTTAGGCACAAGCCACCTACACCTTCAAGGCAATTCGAGGTCATCACCAACACGATCACGAAAGTCAATCAGCGAGCTCAAACAGCTTGATGATCGAGCCGTGCTCATGGAATTAGTTAAAGACATTGCAAATGATCTTGGCTTAAATTCCTTGTGCCACAAAATTCTTCAGAATGTCTTGATTTTGACCAAGGCAGATCGTGGATCTCTGTTCTTGGTTTATGGCAAAGGAACAGACCATTGTTACCTTGGTTCGAAGCTGTTTGATGTAACTAGAGATTCAACAGTAGAAGTGGCAGGCAATGAGGAAGTACGTGTGAGCTGGGGTAAAGGAATCATAGGATATGTTGCCAAGACAGGAGAACCAGTCAATATTGCCAATGCTTACGAGGTATGTACATGTATGTTGTTGACATGGTGTAGATTTAGATGAGATATGATGAGCCTAACTGAACCTAACTGAAGTGAGAATTTTGTCAAATGGGTAGGTTTACCAAATCGACGAGGTTGTCTACTTACGAATGGTACACTGTGCATAGCATGAACTAACTGGCCGCAGATCAGTCTGCCAGCGCGCAGTTTTTGGTGCAAGGGTTGATGCTACCGGTATAAATTGGGAGGGGGGGGGTCTGGTGCATCCCTGAATGTCATGTGTAATCGCTAACTCTAACAATTAGAGGCGCTAACATTCTGACATTTTACGCAATGTTTGTATTAATTAATAATGGCTGTCGTACTTTTGAAGCATCAGACTTATGATGCGTCGGACTTATGGACAGAAATAAAAGTAAATTTAAGTGTTGGATCTATGAGGTGTCGGACTTATGAGCAAACCCCCCAAAGCCGAGGTACAACATCTGAAAAGGCTCGGTCACTGTTCTGGTAAGACATGACCGGAGTCTGCCAGAGTCTGACCTCAAACCCGGTCTGATGATAGTGCCAAGCTGTAGTAGGTTGTGTACATAGGGTGGGAAGGAACTGTGAAGTGCTTTGAATGTAAAGAGAATGATCTTGTACTGTAGTCTGTATTTAACCGGCACGAAGCCAGGGATTTCTTTGACCAGTAACTTAGCAGACATGCATCAGCACTCTGTACCAACTGCAAGCGATTGAGGGTGTTTTGAGAAAGACCATCTACATTGTATAGGGAAACGTCCCACCCCCACCCCATCACACCCCCCCCTCCCCCCCCCCCTTTCTTGGTGTCGATGTTTTTTTTGGGGGGGGGAACAACTGTTGTTTTCCTTCAGTTTATAAACATGCATGCTGTAATTGTTTAATCCATAGTTTCCCTGTTTTTCCCAATAGCCCAACACTGTATGGTTTCAATCTACAGGGACATGTTTTTGTAAATAGTGTCATGCAAAGTAATAAAGGTGGTAATTGGATGGGTTAAGGCCCGAGTCCATCATTTGCAGCTACAATGTATCCAAAAAAGTAACTGGCGTAATTATTGTTGAAAAACATACTGGTCGAAAGATAGTAAGGGGACTAAACTCCCTGTGAAATTATCCTTTCTGGCAAGCTCTCATTTTGAAGAAATCAACGAAAGAAGGCATTTCCAACGGTGCTTCTTAAGAAGCACCATAGGAAAATTTAAATTAGTTGTTCGTTTTGTTATTCGGCGCAGCGCGCGCACAAGCATTGGAACGACACACAGGTGCGCGCGGTTGCTATAATTCGTCGGATCAGTGCGCGACATCGCGTAAAGCTGCAATTCAACACAATTCGAAACCTGATTTAGCAACTTTTGATTTTAAATTGAGATCCTAGAATGCTGTTTTTCTCGGAATATGAAGCTGAAGCTGAGCTGAAACTTCATCAAGTAAGTTGTTCAGTATCCTTCATTAGATTTTGAACACTTTTGTTGCTTCAAACGAACAAAATGCACTAATTACAAATGATGGACTATACATGTAGCTTTAATAACATTATGAGTCTGGATTCAACAAATCATGGACCGGAATCAGTCAGACCTGTGCTGGTTGATGCAATCATTGGTTGAGATGGCTATCTATTTTTAAGCTCTTTTTATAGGACTTTCAACAAATTCTAAATTGTTATCGGATATCCTAGCTGAATCATTTTTATGATTTAGAAGAATGCTGGTCAACTCCTACATTTACATGTGCCAACTCGTACCCAAACCAATATTACACAAGCCAACTTATACTTGAGCTTACTCGCATGCCATCTCAGATCGTATGGGCCCATGGGTGCCGCGAGGGGGGGGGGAGGGCAAGGGGGGTGCCCCCCCCCCCCCCCCCCCCCCCGGAAAAGCAACCCAAAAAAAGGGCAGAAAATAAAGGGGAAAAAAATAAAAGAAAAAGAGGTGCAAAGTCATATTGGTGTAAATTTAATGGGTTTGGGGGGCAAAATGTCCCTGCCCCCCTCTAAAACTGATCAATCGAGAATAGGTTGAGAAATACAGGAATTTTTTGGGAAAAATATGTTTTGCCCCTCGAGAAAAAATCCTGGCGATGCCCATGAGCCACACAACGAGTGACTGCCTGCATGTATTATTTAGTAAAACCAAAGAACCTTTGATTTCATCGTCCAACAACTAAAGCCTGACAATATGCACAACAACTAAAGTCTGACAATATGCCATACATGTACATGTACGTGTAAATGTACACCACCATGGAGCTAGGTCTATAGCTCCATGACCATAAATCGAAGCTAGCAACCTTAATTGAGTACGAGAGTAGCTCGTGCATAGTGCGCCCTCTAATGGCACAACAATATAGACCAGCGCACCTACTTGCACTAACGTCTGCCATTTCGTATCAGCGGTTTAACTTTTTCTTTATTTTGTTACTAGGCTTTCCTAGGAAACCAATCAGTGATCGATAAAATGGTTCAATGGCTCGCCCGACGGTTGTAAACATACGGGCTATACGTGTGGTGATCCAGCATCATCATAATTATGCAACGCAGTGATACCCCCAGCCCCTAGTCAAACCAGTGAGTTTGGCGGTTTTGAGACATCATCTTGTATAGAAAAAAAACCTTTTTCATTTTGCCGACGCGCATGGCTACGGCGACGCGCGCGCATACCAGAAACCAGAGACTTTTTTTTTTTGGCCTAATATACCGAATATTCAAATATTGGATCATCAACTAAATACTTGAATAGCTGGTTGCCAGTTGGAATATTAAAAAAAAAAAAAATATGCACATACATGAGTGACTGTGGTTAATTTTATCGTAAAGTTTGGCGCTTTGTTGTCAGGTGCGACATTTTGTCAACCCTATCTTTGTTATCAACGGCGGTTCATTGTTCTATCCTTTTGCAGGTTAAAGCCCTTGGAAGTTATAAAATAATCGCCTTATAAACTGGCGCACTCTGCGTGCAACTTCTGACAGGCGCGGCACACAGTGCAGGCAGCAGTTTTGAATATCCCAATATTCAATCATACGCAGTTTCTAGGAATCGAATACTAAATTATTCGAAAAAGGGCAGCCCTAAAAATAATGGCAATGTGCATTTCACATCAACAAAATTAAGGGCCTGGGAAAATAATATAGAAAATGGTGATTTAACAGCAGGCGTGTAGCCAGAGTTGATTTGCTCATTGAAAAAGTGGAATTTGCATCCCAATAAGGAAAAACCCAAAATGACATGTATACATGTCATTTCCGGTTTTTTTTTTTTATTTTCACCATCCCTTTCATTATCCATTTTCGCTGTTCTGATTGTGCTTCTATCAGTGACCTGATTTTGCTTATAAAAATCTCTAACCTGCTACATGCTGCTACTCTGCACCCCCCATGTGTACGAGTTGGCTCACGTATGAGTTGACCTGTTCCCTTTTAGAAGGCCTCAGGTTAAAGGGAAGATACAACATTTGCAAAAATCAAAAACGAAATGATCAAATTTTCACGAAATACCTTATTGAATTAGTAGGAAATGACAGTCTAAAGCATCCTGTGAAATTGTAGCTCCTGTTGTGCTGACATTTTCAAGAAAAACTGAATTTTTCCAACGCTGGTCGGCCGACCAGCGTTGGAGAAAACTGTTTGTTTTTCTTGAAAAACTGCTCCTAATTTTTCCATATTTAGTTATTCTGCATTTTCTTTGCAATTGATTACACATGTGTGATATGAAGGGGTACAAGCCTGCTACATGTAGACTGATTCTCTGACCTAACAATTCCTCAAAGTCTATATTGCACCGTTTCATCTTATGTGGGGTCAGGGAACCAGACTTCAAGAACATGAGTGGTTTTCTTGGTTTTTCCAGCATCTACAAGCCCAAAACGTGAAACAAGTCAGTTTAACAATATTTGCTATAACATACATGTACTAATCTCCAAATCCATTAATTTTTTTAAAAATTGCAGCAAAAGCAAATGTTGTACATTCCCTTTAATGTTGAACTTTTAGATCTGTCCAGAGATGATTTGGAAGAAATATGTACCATCACAATAGACCGTACTTGCATGGAACTTGTAACCAATGTAAATAATATGTATACAAATGATAGTGCAAATGGATTATCGTAAACAAAGTATGTATCCATGCAGCTCTACATGGAGTGAAGACTGAAGTAAAATCTGTCAGCCATAAGATTTAGATAAACAGTTATCAATCAAATCAACATTATCAAGCAAAAGTCAGTTTGGGTATAGTTTGGGTGACTTGGGATAAAAAATATTGGTTACTCACGTTACATTTTCAGTTACTCACGTTACAAAAGTTACTCATGTTACCAAATTTAGTTGCCTTTTATTCTTAAATGTGTGTATTAGTGTCAACAAAACACTTATATTTATATCTACGGTATGTTCATGCAAAGAATGATAATCCTAAATACCAAAATTTAATTCATTAGAAATGTTGGTGAGAAAAAGTTTTATATCTTTTCGGTTACTCACGTTACATTGACAAAAAAAGGTATAAAATGCTACTTTTTGACATCTAAAAATGGATGACGGTTGTGAATTGATATGTTTCAGAGATGAAGACTATCATACATGCTAGAAATAAGGTTATATTCGAAATATCTCTTATTGCATTAAAAGCAATCAAGGGTTAAACTTTACCAATTGTTTTGAGTTCTTTGTAGTACAAAAATATTTTTCACTTTATGACACGATTTCTCAAAAAATGTTTGATAAAATTGGGTTTTCTTTGTTAATTTCTCATACTTGAATGTATAATCTGTAATAAAAATGTGAAACTGGGTTAAAAAATAAAACTTCTTTTTCCTTAGCCATGTCCATCAAACCGTGGAATTGCCCATAATTACAAATCAGTAATTAGCCAAGAAGATTACAAACGAGGAATTATTGATCATTTCTCTGATTCAATAAGTAGATACGGTATCATGGTTAATCGGCTCTTTACCGTTTCTTTCATAACGCTCGAATTGCCCACATGACAATAACACACACACAAAAATATCAAATTGATGGCATGCAAAAGGAATGTGTGTGTCCTTCACGTGTCACAAATTACAAGCCTCACTTGTAACATCTTGAGACTACCGGTATAATGGACGTCAGAGAACTGCTGTTGGGATGGTGCTAAATGTAATACCAGTACATGTACATAATACATATTTATGTGGTCAAATTATGAGAGTTGAGATTATGTCCATGCATGTAGCTACACATGGTTTGTCTTACCATCTGTTCCTTGTTCAATGGTCTTACCAATTGGCACAGAGGACACACAGTACATGCCACCTTGTCTGCATACTCGTACAGTACTGACCAACTTTCACTTGATCAAAATACACTATCGGGCATGTCGGGCAGTCACTTCATTATCATGTAATGGTAACCCATGTCAAACCTGTTGCTCCCTGTACTGCCCATATCCACCCTAGAACTGCATGGTTTTATGGAATAAATACAATGTCAATTGAATGTGGTACAGGTGCTGGGTTAAGCATCCATTGATGAGGGCTTACCGGTACTTGTACAATAAGGGTGAAATAAGTGCATCATGATCAATGTAAGTTACGCCATGTTTTTTTGACAATTCAAATATCAATGTCATATCAAAAGGTTTATCATGTTGTAACGGTATAGACATGCATACATGTCCAAGTGTTGAGTATTCGGAAAATGATGATTATTTTTTTTTTATCTACATATAATCCTTTATTCCATGTTGGCATCAAACCCTGTAACTTAGAGGTAATGGACACCATAATGAAAATATGTTTGTATCCTACTTGAAATCATCCTGTTAAATCATTGCACCTAGTATGCTGTAACGATGTGACTTTTACCGTAATTTTCGGAATATAAGCTGCAGCACACAAAAATCTGCAAATTAAGATTTGAAGTCGGCGTACTAAGCCGCACCAGCATGTAAGCCGGTGAATGACAACATTTTCCCGCAGCACGTGAGAGAGTATGCAACCCACCATGTGTTGTCTGACTGGAGCGCTACGAATCTTGCTTTGTGGCAACAGATGCTGATTTGTTTTGTTCTAAGAATAAACAGGTCTGTTTTTACAACAAAACTTATCAAATTCTTGTGATTACTAACAAGAAGTAACGTTACAGATTCAAGTTTCGATCGTAACTTTCTTCGAAAACAGTCAACATGATGCTGACATTTTTATGGATGAATCCATTAATTTTGTAAGGGGTGATTTAGCCCCTGTTTTGAGTTTTACATCATTTCTTGAATACATTTCAAGAAAAAAAATTATATTGAGACGTTGAACAACAGATTATCGAATAAAGAAATGTTTTGAACACCATAAAAAGTATTAGTCATCTTTTTTCTTTTTTTAAACAGTGGGAATATTGGTAATTATTGTTCCCAAGAAAGAACACCCCTTTATTACCACAAATGGTGTGATCCGAAATGCATATGGGGGAATGCATGCAGTATCACATACGGCTGGTCGCAAGCGTCGACGCGTCGAAGACAGCTTTCGCCGTACTTTTTACCGCTCGGTACCTTTACGTGGGACGTGCTTTCGGTTTGTAAATGACTTTCTTAATTGATAATTCATTTTCAGCAACAGATCTCTTCTTATACCGGTACATTAAATACACATTTTGAATTTCATTTTTATTCTTCAAGGCTCGGTGTATAAGCCGCCCTGTGTATAAGCCGCAGTCAACATTTTCACGGGCAAATTCAACGTATAAGCCGCGGCTTATATTCCGAAAATTACGGTACATGTTTAAATGTGGGGGGAAAAAAACAACCCAAAATCTAACTTTATCTGTTTACAACTTGTCCAAAATGATTAAACGTAACCTGCATTTAAAAAAAAGGGACTTATGTTTACGCGATCTGCCCTCGCAGTTACACTTGTAAGTTGTATGCACTTACATTTAACAAAGAATCAAGGATGCATTTAACCCTATTTAATGTACAAAGCTTTAGATGTACATGTACTGCAGTACGCAATCATATTCCAGGTAGGTAAATTTATACCTTTGCAATGACGGCCGCATTCTAAAGCATTCATGTTATGTAAAATGTATACAAGTGATTGTGTTTGATGTTTTATGTTGCTAGGAGTGCTAGCCCAGGATCGACGTTCATTGTACTATTAAATGAACGGAGTTACACTTCTGCAACCTGGGTTTGTAATTTATTTGGTAAAATTACAATTGCTATAAATAATTAATTTCTGGTTTAAAGGGAATATACATCATTTGCTTTTGCTGTAATTTTCAGAAATGGATGGAATTGGGGGGTTGGAAATATAAAGCAAATATAGTTACACTGACTTTTTGGAGGTTTTGGGTTCGAAAATGCTATAAAAACCAAGAAAAACGATCATTTTCCTGTAGTCTGGTCCCCTGACTCCATATAAGAAGAAACAGAGCAGTTTACATACATTGGGGAATTGTAAGGTCAGGGAACCAGTCTAGCTGGCTCGTACCCGTTCATAGTTTTGTAATCGATTGCAAACAAGTGCAATGGTCAATTGGGGCCAGTATTTGAAAAAAAAGCCAGTTGTTTCCAACGCTGATCGGCCGATCAGCGTTGGAAATTGATACAAAAATACCACTTTTCTTCAAAATGACAGTATACCAGGTGCCATAATTTTACAGGATGCTTTAGACTGTCATTTACCAACATCCTATTAAGGTATTTCGCAAAAACTTGGTAGTTTTATTTTTCGATGTTTGCAAATGTTGTATATTCCCTTTAAGCGGTACCGGTACATTGCACGCTGGTTTGCTAGTTCACAGCTGTATGGCATGTATGGCAAGGATCTTGCTGGACTTGTTTCCATCAGAGTGTACATAAACCTGAAGCATCTTTGCAGAGGAACACACCTGAGCATGGGCCCATGGCAAACCATTAGTATTCAAGAGCCTATCATCTTGTGTGCAGTGTCTGCAATGTAGGAAACCCTTCAGGCAAACTACTGTAACTATTACTCAAGTTGTTTCCAAACATACAGGTGACTGGAACTCTCAAGCCAAAAAAAATGTATATTTCTGCTTCCGATTAAATGGCATTTGAAAATAGGGTACATATACTGGTAGTACTGTTTTGGGCAATATTTTTGTGTACGATCATTATGGAGGTGTCTGTGTGTAGTAAAGAATAAAAGGTAGTCATTGATGGTTTTCGGTTTTTTCCCCCCAAAAATTGGGTAGGGACTGTCAAAATACATGCAGGGTAGGTAGGGTAACCAGAACAAAACTATTTTTTATGCCCCGCGGCGAAGCCGAAGGGGCATACTGTTTCCGCCTTGTCCTTCCGTGGGTGGGTGGGTGTGTGGGTGTGTGTGTGGGTGGGTGGGTGTGTGGGTGTGTGTGTCCGGACAAATCTTGTCAGCGCGATAACTTGAGAAATACTTTACATATGAACTTCAAATTTGGTTTGTGGATTGTCCTTGGTAATCCTAAGAAGCCTTTTGCATTTGGGGCCGAAAGGTCAAGGGTCAAGGTCACAGTGGCTAAAACAATAGAAATCTTGTCAGCGCGATAACTTGAGAAATACTTTACATGTGAACTTCAAATTTGGTTTGTGGATTGTTTTTGACAATCCTAGGAAGCCTTTCGCATTTGGGGCCAAAAGGCCAAAGGTCAAGTTCACAGTGGCTAAAACAATAGAAATCTTGTCAGCGCGATAACTTGAGAAATACTTTACATGTGAACTTCAAATTTGGTTTGTGGATTGTTTTTGGCAATCCTAAGAAGCCTTTTGCATTTGGGGCCAAAAGGCCAAAGGTCAAGTTCACAGTGGCTAAAACAATAGAAATCTTGTCAGCGCAATAACTTGAGAAATACTTTACATGTGAACTTCAAATTTGGTTTGTGGATTGTTCTTGGCAATCCTAAGAAGCCTATTGCATTTGGGGTCAAAAGGTCAAGTGTCAAGTTCACAGTGGCTAAAACAATAGAAATCTTGTCAGCGCGATAACTTGAGAAATACTTAACATATGAACTTCAAATTTGGTTTGTGGATTGTTCTTGGCAATCCTAAGAAGCCTATTGAATTTGGGGCCAAAAGGTCAAGGGTCAAGTTCACAGTGGCTAAAACAATAGAAATCTTTTTTTTATTCTGAGATTATAGGGATTAGGGATTAATTCATATAAAACCTACAGAAGACACTAATGCTGTCAATGAATGTTCCATGTGACCAAGGTACATGTAAGTTGATGTTAAAAGAGTGGTGTTATGTCATGGGAACAGTCACGGTTGCGGGGCATTTGTGTTTGTAAACACACCTGACTTGTTTGTTATGGCCTTGCAGCTTATATGTTTGTACATGTACATGTACATGTGTGCTGGGAGAGTGTGAATCGTACGGTATATTATTTTATTTACATGTGATCACATGTGTAATGATGTACAATGTACTACGGTACCTGTACACGAAGAGTTGTAGTTATTACATGTAAATGTTGTGAGCATGCAGCCTGCACAGGCAGCTTAGCATAACATGTACCGTGTTAGGTTCTATACCTGTTGCCAATGTGTGTGGTTCATGAGCTGGACAGGAGTATGCATGTACATGTACTTTCCACTTGCACAAGACTGCAGTTGCTTTTGTGAACTTTATTTTGCATAATTTCCCTCAAAAAGTTTGACAGGGTGTCCCAGAAAAATTGTCTTGTGCATATTTACAAACTGTACGTGTACTGTACATGTACAAATATGCATGCTAGGATCTGGCACTGTCAGTGTCATTGACCACAGAGCTATTTGTACACACAAATGGGGATGATAACCTAGAGTCCAAAATCCAGGGCATACAGCAAAGATTACTAGTGTATGAATTGACGAATAGGCCCAATAATTGGCATATATGTCAACTACATAAGTACACACGCTACTCGCTTGGCCTTTCATTCATTCCACAAGCTGTACATACATGTATTCATATTAACCAGAACCCCATCAGTTCATGGAAAGGAAATAATCTGAGAATTTGCTGTGGCAGCATGCTCCCAGAATGTCCGCATGGAGACAGATCAGGGATACATGTATTAACAATGAAGAAATTGTTAAAAAATTGATAGTGGTACATAATTAATGATGATAACCAAGCAAAAACGGGATCTGGACATAAAGGAACTAGTAGTAGTGTATCCAGGTTTGGGGTTGCTAGGGGCACATGGACAATCTTTCCGAAAAGTAGCCCAATAATTTTGTTCTTTTATAAAAATGGTAAAAGCTGGGAGATACCAGTAGGGGCAAAGATTTTTTTTAGACCTCAGTTTCACTAGGATTTTTCGCTTTTTCCTTGAGAGAAGCCTCTAAAATCATCATGGGTAAAACTAATGCAGGGATGGTCACATCAACCGGGCACTGGGCGCCACATGAAAAATCTGCAGCAAAAAGTTGCAACATTCTCGTCAATCACTACATGTACCTTTGACTTTCGAAGATGTTCAAATGTTTTTCAAACCCGAAGTTTTTTAAACAGATCACTAGTAAAGTTGTAGTTGTACCGAAAATCCTACAAAATGTGGTTTGAAAAATTGACACAAGTTCTAGCTTCAATGTACACCATTCAAAAACAAAACCAAAAAATGTGATGGTGTTTGTGTTAATGAAAAATGACATGCACACACAATTATTTTACTGCTGATAAATTAAGGTCCAGTACATGTATGATTTTAAAGAGGTACATTTATGTATACATGTATTTTTGTGTTACAAACTGCAGAATTATTGGTCATCTTCCAATCCAATATTAAAAAATAAGCATTCTACATACATGTATGTAATTAGTACATGTTCAATACAATCAAATTGCAGTCTGGTAATGCAACAGCAAAGCAAACATACTAGTACAGTACTGTTTCATTTACATACAGTCTGATATTGTCTCCTTTTGGAGCTTGGCCAGTGCAACTCAGTTGGAGTCCTGTCCCTGGCATTTCAAACTGGCAGGCAATAAACTTCATACTCATAGGGAGTAAAGCCAGCCAGTAACATGTGCATTTACTGTACATGTGCATACATGTACATGTACACATGCTATGAATTATTCCATTTGGCAATATTTCCTCTTTATTGGGTAGAGGGCTGGTTGGTGGTTGATCCATTAATTAAATTGTTTTAAATATCTTTTTTCTCTTTAATGTAAGCATGACCTACATGTACAATCAAAGCCCCCCCCCCAACTAAGACCTTATATTAAAGCTATAGTCCATCATTTGTAATCTCCATAAATACAAAATGTACATGTAGACAGAGGCTCTGTTAACAGAAACCATGTGCTTAGCACGTCATGAAATTGGGCCCAGGTAAAGCACCAACATTTTTTCTTTCAAGCAGTCTCAAATCCAGTCTGGAATCAAGACTACACCTTCTGTACAAAATGTATAGTCCAGTGTAGTACACTGTACATGTTCTTGTTTGCGGCAGTCTCCCTGACTGTTCAAAAGAAACCTCAATCAAATTCTTTATCTGAATGTCTTGAAGGTTTCTGTACTGTACTGTATGCAAGGCCAGGAAGCAGAGAGGTCTCCAATACATGTTCAGGCATCACAATGATGAATTGTGTAGGAATTTCTGCACTCGCTCAGAAAACACCTTAGCTGTAGCCCCACCCTAGATACAGTTGCGCAGTACGCAGAACAGTGTACAGTATGTAGTGTGGACGTACATGTCTAGACGGTTATAAATACTTGCAAATGTCATACATCAATATATTGCATTGAGTTAAGATGCATGTAAGTATTTTGCTAGGTGAAGAAAGCAATAAGACTCTTTAGTTACGGTTGCATTCTACATGTACATGTACATGTATATCAACAAGTCTCTTTTGTGATTTTGTGAGGTTCATAAAAGAACTGAAGGACCTCAATGTTCTGGACAGTATGCTCTGCCCGTCGTCGGGAGACTGTTTTTCAGAACCTCACAAACTCACAAGAGATTTGTTACATGTACACATGTACATGGTGCAACACTCAACTTTCTCTTAATGAATTGAATTTAATCATACATCTACATACACAATTTAATTTACCAAAATATGCCACCCTACACTAAAATGCCACTAGAAAGGTGTACTGTATACATACATGTGCAACCTGTGTTCATCAGGAGTTTCCAATGTCCAGAAATGTGGGAGGGGGGGGACACGACTGACTCAATGTTTTAACCGGTATACATGGTATGACCTACCATGAGGACTCCTACAACAGGTAGATCATACTGTCTTAAACAAAATTGACCCTAGCAGCACATTTTTTTATGCAGCCCCACAGGTACTACATTGTGGGTACATACATGTACATGTATGTTGAATTATCGGTATGGCTCCATCGAACCAGTTTGACCAAACCAATAACAAACCATGCCATAGTGCTGTTGTTACTGGTACATTTGTATGTCACCGGACCAAAAGTTGTTATGTAATTGGTCAAAGTTCTCCTGAAGAGTCAAGAGGCCATGGGGATAGGTTCTTGTAAACACATTTTGTCAGACCAAAAGTGATTTTTTCAAACTAGATTGGACACAAATATTCATTTTCATAAAATATTCATCATATACACAATGTATGTTTCAATTTTCTAATGTATGCGTACAGACATACTGTACGGTATGTATTATTATTATTATTATTATTATTATTAATCATTTTTGGTAATGAAACCAAGGATTCCTCAAAAGCGCCCTAGGCACTGTAGCTCGCAAGCCTGAAGAAACCTGTGGAGAGAAGACAATGAGAAGAAGGTACAGCTTTAGACGTGGGAGGAAAAGCCCAGGAGAATATTCTGGGGAAAACCCACGGAATCAGGTAGGGACTGAAAACCCAATCCACATATTGGCCCAGGCGGGATTCGAACCCGGGTCACAGCGGTGGAAGGCGAGGAAAGTACCGCTACGCCAACCTGACTCCATGTACCATGTACATCAACCTTACCATCTTTACAAAATGTATGTGGACCTCACAACAAAACAGGTCCACATAATGCAACAAAAAAGTGTGGACTAAGCCAGGTCCACATAAGGTTTCACCCTTTCTGGAAAACAGGTTTAGAGGCATTTTTGGGTTAGGGTCATCTGTCGCAAAATGAAGAAGAACACTCAAGAAAATCAGGATAAAATATTTGGGTGGAGAGAGTTTTCGCAGTATGAGTAAAATATTTTGTCCTCCGGTTTTCCTTAACTGTGCGAATACAAAGGAATGTCCACATACGGTATGTACATGTACAAAATGTATGTAAGGTAGGCCTGTGTACCTACATACATGTACGTGTGTTTATGGTAAATCGAGGACACACACGTGCATCATCATCGATGAATCGAGGACAGGAACCGAATCGAAGATGACCAAATAGAGCAGTTGGAAAAAAGTTAGTACATCGTATGAAAAAAGGAAAAGGGAAGAGGAACAATAGAAAATCCTTGATTTACACCATACACAAACGTGTGTATGCGTGTACGTACATACTGGGTATGTACGCTGCTTTTTTGTTCAACCTTGTCTCCAAGGTGTCGAGCAGTACGCTCCCACCACTGCCTGTTCGCTCACCCTGGTACTGGATCATCCGGATGTATCCAAAATGCTTGGATACTATGCAAATTAGGCTCCCTGTGGGTTATGTGTTCTGAGGTATTAACAGCTTTACATTTTGTACCAGTTTCTGTTGACCTGTGTAACAATGTACATACTATGTACATGGTATTCTGTATGTCCTGGTGTACATTTAATAAGCCCATCTTGGCCTTATTGACAATCAACGCACTCTTTCCACTGATGGTCTTTATCCATGATTGCAGTGATTAATCTGACTCAACCCATGTACACTTTGTAGAGTTGTTTTGATGGCATATTAAATGATCTGTTTATTTTTAACTCTGTACGTGGTTTCTGAAGTTGAAATGAGAACCACTTCTGGCTGCAAGTTGAGAGTTGAATTTGCAATTCAACTTGTTTCAAGTGTCATCTACATGTGTGATGAATGACACCACTACATATATTTTACGTGATTTCTTTTTGAGTTTCGCAATTGATTTTGATTGATCAAGTCTTTCATAGTGTTTCAGTTTTGTCTAACAGTACAGGAGTCTATTTTTATTAAAGAATATTCCCTTAAATTATGCATGCATAAAAGGAGTTGTATTCCCATTAGGGATGATAAAGAAATGCACATTGTATAGTGTGGGAAATTGTTCATTACATGTACATGTAGTTACCACATACATGTACCGTACATTACGTACTAAAGTATGCACTATGCAGGAACGTGTGTGCACATAAACGTTCTGTTCATACAGTAGGCCTACACACCTACAGTGCATGTTTATGCACTACTGTATAGGGTACGCGTTGCTGCTGCTGTAAACATATGATACCTTTATGGAAGAGATGACCTTTCAAACAATCACCTGTACATAATTTAATAGCACAGTTCATATACCGGTATCTTCCGTACAACACCTGATAAATTTATTGTAAAGACTCAATATCTTAACTCATATACATGTATATGCACAGAAAGAGAAAATTTTACAGGAACGCCATGTACATTTGTAATTGTACCGGTACAATTGTACGTGATATAGAAATCTGTACAATTAAGTTGCACACGTACAGACTGTACATGTACACTTTTATGCATGTATCTTAATGTGTGAATAATATCAAAACATTCCAAGTACACTTTACATTAAATTAACCTCCATGTAGTGCAGTACAATTAGGTATCTACGACTATGTATACATCTGTACACGTATGGAAGATAAATAAGGAGACACCAAATCGTTGCGAGTTGCTGTGGAGAACTTTAATTTGTGACGTTTCGGAAAGTACAGTATAGGCCTATCACTTCCCTTCATCGGACCTAAGAACGATAACAAAATAAAACAAAGACGCAATGTAAGAAAAACTTAAAAAGAGCAAAAAATATTCAGATACAGTAAATATGAAATACAGCATAACAGAAACAATTCAAATCAACTTAAAACAAACAAGGGAGAGAATTCTTACATGTACCGGTACGGTGTCTTGCATATTTATGTAAATTCTACAATATATAGTTTACTTACATGTACTACAACAATGTACATAATGTATGTTCTTTTTAGTACAGTAGCTGCTGGGATTTTTAAGTTAATGAGGGCAAAAAGTCAATGTGCATTGTGCATGTGCCAGTTATACATGCATGTATGTACATTGTATAGTTTAATATTTGCATGAAAAACTGTTAAGCTCCAAACCTTTGAAAGAAATGAGCAACTGACCAGATTTTTGGCAAAAACATTACCATAGAGCTACACATATTTTATGCAGTGCACATCGCACATAGCAGTGTAATCCTAGGCTGTTTGGAGTCCATTACAATCCAATATTCCGCTGTGATGTGGTCCATGGCATTTTATAATGCCCTAGGGCATTGGTACTCAAGCTTCCATAGAGGTGCCATTTGCCCTGTGGGTCTGCAAAACACATGGATAATATCACAGCTGACAACAATTGTTTTCATTTTAAACAGTTTATCACAGCAGACTGTATTATATTTAATGAAGTTGTGTGGTTCTATTGAAAAGTACATCACAAGCAGTAGACTTCCAATAAGATCATGGAATGAAAGGCTTAATGCATGCAACATATGTACATTACGGATACTGATTCATGCCAATGTTTAATTTGGCAATCATTTAAAATACTTTCATACACTGTTTAAACATTTATACATGTAAATGGCTCCCACAGCCTGCTCCAGCACATATGTGCGTCACACGAAGAACAGGCATGGAAATTGATCTCATTTATGAAAAAATCAAACACACTTAATTACATTTAATATACCGGTATCTGGAAAATGAAGTAACAGATACATGTAACTGCCAATCATTGAAACATTTATAAATAGGCCTTGTGCGTTAAGACGGAGTCAAAGGGCAACAGTTTTGTATCACCTGGATCTACATGTAGGCATTTTGTACAATGCATTGTCACTAATTTAAAGTAATGAAACAGTGAGCACCGTCTGAGATACCCGGTACCATACCTGCAGCACATAATCTCTCTGAAACTTCATGGGATAAATACAAAGATGCCTCTGGAGCTTTGTGAATTTCAATTTGACAAGCATCCCTGATCTCTGTAAAATAAACTAGAAGGCAGATCACTGGAAAATTTGGTTCCATTTGGGAAACTGAGTGGATTTGAATTGTTTTCTTTTAAACAAGTAAACATTTGACGTCACATCCTTGAAGGGTACACTCTCATCTGATGATCACCACAATGTAGTGTTACATACACCTACATAGTGTGTTGAGTACCTGCCACATTTTAAAGGTCTGGGTTAAAGAAAATCCACTTGGTCTTAACTTAAGTACAAATGGAGAAAATGTTTTAAAAATTATCCTTGTTGTTTACATCTGATGTGGTCGTGCTAACATCAACATTTTGTTGTTCCTTACACTGCACAGAATGTTTACCGGTACATGTACATTGTACAATGAACATGTACAATGAACATGTACATATTTCCAGCAGTGAAAAGAGCTACCGGTATTCAGCAGCGTATCCAGCTTTTGATGTCGGAGGGGGGGGGGGGGGGGGGGGGGGGGGGGGCAACTGCACATGATCCGTACCCATCTTCCAAAACTGACCATTATTATGCATACTTTTCATGGTGATTGTAATGGTTGTTGAGCGGGTTTTCTTTTGTGGGATTGATGTCAGGAAAACTCTATAAAAATTAAAGTGGCCAGAAATCGCCTCAGATCGCACCACAGAGAGCTCTATTCCTTCCTCTATGCCTAGACACAGGCATGACAAGTAGCTCATTTTTCGCCTAAACTATAACAAATCATTTTATTATGTTTACGCATTGACATATCAATTTAAAACACAATGCAGTGTTTTGTTTAATACAGTCGAATCTCGTTGGTACAAACTCTGTTAATACAAAATTCTGGTTATAACAAACATAAAGCCTTAGTCCGACTGTGCATTTATGTGCACAATGAATGGGACTGATGTTCCTCTTAATAACAAACAATTTGGCTAGGTCCGAACGAGTTTGTATTAACAAGACTCGACTGTACATAGTATTATTCATTAGGACTTTTGGTTTTAGTGTGTCATATTTAATCAGTTGGAGAACCCCTCGACAGAAAGCATGTTTCTTTTGGGTGATCCAGCGGGAGCTGGTTATATTGTGTATGTTTTGTCGAAAATTTTCTTGTGTATTTCTGAGTATTTAATGTTTTTGTTTGAAATTGTTGTAACAAATGTATCCCGAAAAATGAAATAATTTGTAAAGTTGACAGATGTACAGCATGTGTAATTCACAGTGTAATAAACATACAATTGCAGTTTATAATGTGGGAATTAAGTGTCATTACAAACATCTCTACCTTGTTCATATACTCCTATTGATACCGTTCATGGGTGTGGCTTCTGCTGATAGATCAAGCCAACAGCAAAGACCTGCACAGTCTAGGTGACCAACATAATGTACAATATGTACTTAAATATTATTGTATCGCATGTACATGTAGGCCTACATGTATTTATACACCATGCATTTCAGGGTGTCTGCATAGACTTTTATACTTTGATGCATTCAAATCAGCTTGGTATGAAATGTACCCATCATTCAAGAAATTATAATCATTAAATTACATATGAACATGTGTATGTAGCAAAGTAAACTCTGGGAATTTTTCTCTTCACAAACGGTATTTTCATTAAACCCCTTTGCTATTCACATCCAAAGGGTTGCTCCAACGACACTACAACTTTATGCTTTGTTGAAGATTGTTAGAATCCCTACCTATAGATCTTGGATTTTAGTTGCATGCACTGATTTGCACATGTTTGAAATCCACAATGTACATTTTGTACATATTGCTGTGCACACAACTGTCATGAATGAAATGACAATGTGCACTTTATTGTATGGTATGGGTACCCTGGAATTCTGGAGAACATCAAGCTGATACCCGATCAAGATCAGGTAGTGGCGTATTTGTGTTAAGGGTTGAAAATGCGGGGAGCTATGTAAGGATGGTTTGGTTGAACAGACAGTTACTGTAATGTGAGAGATACATTGTAGGCCTCCAGAATAAGAAACTAATAGCCCCATTTAGGCTAACAGATTATAATGTAACAGTCCAATTGACAGTTTTGTTGGGAAGTGTAATATATCTGGGAAGATTGGTGTTGGAAGAGTGACTGCCTTAAAAACGAAATCCCTAGAAATGAACTGTATAATTTCCAGAAATGAAAAAGCCCTTTAGGAGGTTTGTTAGAAAGTTAATACAGCTCCCCCCTCCCAAAAAAAACCCCTAAACTGGAACCGTAAAAATGTTTTTTGTATAATCTGCATACTTTGTACGTGACTGCAGAAAAATTCGGAACTTTGCGTAACACGAACTTCCGATATCTCAAAATGTTTATCCATTTACTTGAAATTTTACTTACAGTGTATCAAGATTTCACAGTAGTTCCAAAAGACAAGTGCTACATTTCATTTGTGCATGTACCGGTACATGTATATTACAGACGGTACATGTACATGCAGGAACGTGTACACTTTGCTTATGGTAGATGGCATTCCATCTCCGTAGTGGCAGCCAATAGCATGATTGCATCCTGTATTTAATGTGAGAAATGTCCTTGCCATTGCAAGTATTGCTTTATTGGTCTGTGTGGTATCCCTGTGGCTATTGTGCTTGTAATCGCATGCATTCACACACATTTGCCTTTGTGACATTCATCCCAACCCACCCTAGAAACCCTGAGTGTAGTAAGGCAACATTATAGCTGTGTGATTACACACTGTGTAGCTAGCTCACTCAATGGCAAGAACATGCCTTTGATGTAGAGTCAAGTAATAACAACGGCAGCTAGGTCTCTAGGGTTCTGTTGATCCATGATAATAATGGAAAAAGGTTTTAGGGATAATTACATTTCTTAAGCATGTACTGGTACCGTATATGTACATGTAGTTCACCTGTGAGAAAACATGTTGGTCATCAACTTGAAAAAAAAATCTGTTTCTATTTTTTGTTTAATATCACAAGGTTTTAGACTAACTGTCCGAGCTGATCATTGACAGCTTCAGTTTTTGTGTTGCTTGCTGTCCTTGTTTGTTTTTGGCTGCCCTCTATAACTGTACGTACACCTGTGAATTTTAAAATTCCAGACATGCACATTAATATCAATCAACTTGCACTAGTTACATTTTCACATGTTGCTTGTTAAAAATGATGAGCATTCACTAAAAGCATTCAGTACATGTATTGTATTGTATTGTATTGTTTTTATTTCCATTTGTCACAAATTAATATAATGCTAATGCAACAGTTTATTTACTACAACAATAACTAAACTTAATAGAATGCTAATACCGGTACATGTACAACACTTTGATCAATTAAACATAAATGGTGACAGATGGGGGAACCAGGAAAAACGCCTAAGCTTATACAGAGCCTGGTCCCGTTTGTGAATAACTTATTAAATAAACAACAATTAAAGCTATAAATTAAATCAGTGATCAATAAATTAATTAATTAATTAGTTGGCATAATAGTAGAAAAACTGAAGGAAATTGAAATATACTAATTTACATTAATAAATACCTTGGAGAGTTGATGGTTTCTGATTGGTCGAGACTCGATCACGTGGCCGGGAATTAACGGTGATAATGGACCGGCTTCAAAGATCAAGCGAATAAATGGCCCCTGAACCAGCATTGATCCAGCCCCGTTCAGCCCCATGCAAGCCACTGATTGGTCAAAATATAGTAACAGTCCTGCGGTAGCTTTTAACAATTGAGCACTGCACATGCGCTCAACCCCCATTGCGTGAGACTGACGCGCGCGTACGCAACACAGTTGCTAGGGATGCGTGCGTGCGCGCGCGTAAGGAAGTTTTCAAACGACATCGTACAGCAGTGCAGTATATACTGAGGATGTTTACGACGAAAGTGTAGATCTACGATTTATTTTCTTTGAACTCTTCACCCACCGACATATTTACCTTTCCTAAACCAAGCATCTTTGTAATTCCGGACACAAGGAATGTGTAAACGAGATTTCAGCTTCCCCCATCAGGTAAAGATATGAAAACATTGTTGTAATTTGTTTCACTACGGCAGCAGTTTCTGTTGAGTTTACATCGCTATAGCTGTTAAGCTAAAATATGGCCCATGAACATGAACACAAAAAAGTCTGGAAATATCGCCGAAAGAAAGTCACAAAATTGGAGCATTTTAACTGTTTATTTCGTTAAAAAGGTATTTATTAATGGGAATAACAGTGTGAGGATCCGGTCTTCACTGCGTGATAATGACCGGGTGTGGGGGTGACCGCTGTTAATGGACCTCGACTTCGTCTAGGCCCATTAACAGCGGTCACCCCCACACCCGGTCATTGTCACACAGTGAAGACCGGATCCTCACACTGTTATTCCCTTAATATAACATTTGATTATAATGGAGTGTG
This sequence comes from Patiria miniata, assembly GCF_015706575.1. Taxonomy (NCBI): domain Eukaryota; kingdom Metazoa; phylum Echinodermata; class Asteroidea; order Valvatida; family Asterinidae; genus Patiria; species Patiria miniata. Next base: position 3,942,754 of record NW_024037062.1, read on the forward strand.
ACTTATACAAATGTGAATTACGGGTGCACGTCTTATATAATACCGGAAATAAGTAGATTTTTTAGATATGGGCAATTCCACACCAAAGTGGACATGACACCAAAAAATTCAAATACATGTGACTTAAACAAATTTGGCATCAAATGAAAGCTAAAAGTCTATATTTTCAAGATTTGAAGTCGGAATTTTATTTTTGATACATTTCGGTACCAAAAAATAGGATTACGTAATAATCCTGTTTTAATCCTAAAAATGTGATTAATAGTGATATGAAAGTATTCTACCAATACACACACAAAATGACAGTACTAATGCCATCAGTTTCTGTCATGAGAAAGTATTGGTCTTGAAAAACCGACTGAAACTTGTTTTTAACGTTTTGCGTAATTTGTTTCGCTTCAGTGACTTCTAATATTTCAGCCTTCGAAAATGTCCTTCCGTTACCGAAAAAATACATATTTTGCAAAGCAAGTTAAGGTAGGCCTTCAATATGACATCATAACTGACACTGCTGTACTTCTAGTTTTTTAATTACAATCAATTAAATCACGTCCTTCCGTTACCAAATTGGTAACGGAAGGACGGTAACGGAAGGACAAATCATATTTTTATCAAATGTTACGACATTTGTGCTCATGTTTGAAAAATGAAAATCTCTGCAAATACATGCATGTATAATGAGCATTGAAAGGACATTCATGTGACCCACCTTCACAAAAGCGGGATAAGCAGGGCAAGGTGTCTATTACAAAGGATGGCACAGGCATATAACATGTACAATGTACATGTACATACATACATGCCGATGTACCAGTATGTACCGGTACATGTATGGAGTTGTTGCAGAAAATCAAATCATAAAGTAGCTGCCATCAGCATTCATGGACAATAGAGAAAGATACAAATTCTGTGAAGCCATTCCAGAAACAAATTAAGTCAAAAATTAGATGGCAGAAAGTACTGGTACTTTGGCAGTTTGGGGCACTTTCATTCAATTTACATACATGTTGTGTAAGATATATCTTTTGAATTTACATGTATGCACAGTCCGAAAGAAGGGTATAGGGGTAAGCTGATTCCAGAGAAGGGGGCCTTGGTGTCTTACTGTTTTCATGAATGATGTGGTCCTAGCCCTACATGTACCAATGTGAATTTTTTTGGCTGATCTTGTGTTATGTAAATGGACATCTAGATTCCTCACAAACATGGACCTGATATTTGTACAGTTCAAAAATATTTAGTGTTTTATATTGTCTAAAAAGGGGCGCAGAGTGTACACGGCACACACGTATGTTTGGAAGTTTGTACATGTACCAGGATGACAACGGAAGTGCCAATAATAGTGGTGCTCGGTGAGTGCAATAATGAAGTGTGCATGAAATTATGCTATTGCATTCTGCAGTAACATTCTAAGCTGCCGGTATAAGTGCAATATGTGGTTTTATAACACCTATCCCACAGATTCTGTGTCTTGATTGGCCGAGAGCAAGTCACATGTTACTTTCTAATTTTGCTATCTTTCTGTGCACGGCCAAAAGTACTATACCCGTAGCAACCAAAGTACTATACCATTAGCAACCAAAGTACTATTTCCACGGCGCTGTATTTGTGTGCAAATGGATGCTGGTGTGCGCGTTGCACGTAACGCGTATTGTTCCAAAGAGAGCGCGCCGCAGACTTGGGTTCAAACATTTCGTGAAGGGTACCGTAGTTTGGAAAAGAGAAATACATTTTCCACTAATTTTGTATTGAAATTGAAGTTTATTTCAACTGTGTTCAGATTTAGATAATTTAAAATATTAAAATCAAGCAGAATCTGTGGGTGAAGTGTTATAAAACAAATATTGAATGCTTTATCTCGTGGTGAAGTAAAACTAGCCTCCCTCGGTGATCCATGGAGCATTCTACATTTGTATTTTCCCTCGGTTTCGCCTCGGGAAAATAGAATGTCCATGGATCACCTCGGGAGGCTAGTTTTACTACACCACTCGAAGCATTCAATATTTGTATAGCATTATACATTACATGTACATGTACATGTATGAAGGTTGAGGACATGTTCCATGTTTTGTGTCTGCATGTATCAGACTTTTGCAGTCAGAATCTTACAAACAGAATGAAATGATTGATGATGCCGTTTGTTCAAGAAGTCTGCTGCAAGTATGTACATCTAGTCCCTCAGTGTTGACCTCAATGGCATTTCTGTCATGTGCCCATGATGCACAGGTATATATTCTTCTTGTGCGATACAGTACAGGTTTTGGGTGTTGATGTACATGTACATGTACGCCAACGGTATGCATGTGAGTCTGAATTGAAAACAGTTTTTAAATAACTTCAGTACCATTTCAGGCAAATGAAAACTGTTTCCAGTTCAGACATGACTTAATTTAGTAATTTGATTATTCATAGTTGGATTTTTTCAGATATTTGTGTTGGCAATGTGCCAATACCAATTTTTTTCCAAGTGCCTTTCTGCAATCTAAATTGAATGTGCCAGTCGGAAATTGCTGCCAATCGGGATTTGCATGTGCCTGTTGAAAAATTGACAATAAGTTTAATTAGCATATTAAGAACATTGGGCTGACTATACTGTGTAGTGTTCCGCAGTTGATAGGAATAGTGCTTATACCTAATTGTAGATCTCAGTTTTGTCACTCCACAAAGAGACTGATCAAATATATGAACATAAAAGTACACTCAAATCACCATAGAGGTGTTATTTTGTTTCTTCTTGAGAACATGCCATAAGCTCATGATTTCTCAGGCATTCCACAATAATGCCAGATTCCTTGCCACTACGTAAGTTACGTCAGTTAGTGATACCGCCTACCCCCCCCCCCCCAAATTCACACAATACATTGATTAATAATTGTGGTAGGACTCTAATATATGTAGCTATTACTTACATGGGGCCGTGGCATAAGTCCGACGCCTCATAGGTCCGACGCCTCATAAGTCCGAAATTTCGGACTTATGAGGCGTCGGACTTACGAGGCATAAAATTTATTTATTCCGCCTCATAGGTCCGACGCCTCATAAGTCCAACGCCTCATAAGTCCGACAACGGAAAAACGAGGCGTTTAATTTGTCGGACTTACGAGGCGTCGGAGCTATGAGGCGTCGGAGCTATGAGGCGTCGGACTTATGAGGTGTCGGACCTATGAGGCGTCGGACTTATGGGCCTTTATTTGGTTAGGGGATGCGATTTTGTCGGACTTATGAGGCGTCGGACCTATGAGGCGTCGGACTTATGAGCAGACCCCACTTACATGTAGATGTACTCATGCAAAAAATCATGGATGTAAAAAGTTCTGATATTTTTTTGAAGATAAGTGAGGCTGCAATAGAGTTTGATGTCAAGGATGCTACTTGGTGTTTTTACCCCGAGACCCCTGTTTTGCCCTGGGTAAAAACACCCACTCACAAGACATTATTAAAGGGAAGATAAAATATTTGCAAACATCATAAAACAAAAAGATCAAATTATCACGAAATACCTCACTGGATTGTTAGGGAATGACAGTCTAAAGCATCCTGTAAAATCGTGGGGCCTGGTGTGCTGTCATTTTCAAGAAAAATGGGATTTTTCCAATGCTGGTCGGCTGACCAGCATTGGAGAAAACTGGCTTTTTTCAAAAAAATGCTCCTAATTTTTCATAATTAGTTATTCCGCGTTTTCATTGCAATTGATTACACACAGTCTGTGAAGGGGTACAAGCCTGCTAGACTGCATTCTTGGACCTTACAATTCCCCAAAGTCTGCAAATTGCTCCGTTTCATCTTAAGTGGGGTCAGGGAACCAGACTAAAAGAACATGATAGGTTTTCTTGGTTTTTCCTGCATCTACAAGTCCAAAACGTGAAACAAGTCATTTTAACAATATTTGCTATAACATACCCGGTACTAATCCTCCAAATCCATTTATTTCCAAAAATTGCCTCAAAAGTAAATTTTGTACATTCCCTTTAAGCAAATAAAAAAAATTATTATTAATTAAACCTTCTTAAAGGGAATATACAACATTTGCAAACATCGAAAAATAAAACTACCAAGTTTTTACGAAATACCTTACTAGGATGTTGGTAAATGATAGTCTCAAGCATTTTGTAAAATTATGGCACCTGGTGTGAAGTCATTTTCAAGAAAATGGTATTTTTGTATACATTTCCAACGGTGGTCGGCCGACCAGCGTTGGAAAAACCTAACTATTTTTGAACTACTGCTCCAAATTAACCATTTTTTCAGTCCAAATTTTGTTTGCTATTGGTTACATGTTTCATGAACGGGTGCAGGCCAGCTAGACTGGTTCCCGTGCCCTACAATTTTCCATCATCTATAAATTGATCCATTTTATCTTTTGTGGAGTCGGGGAACCAGACTACTTAAACATTTTTGTTTTTCTTGGTTTTTCCAACCTTTTCGAACACAAAACTTCAAAAATGTCAGTGTAACAATATTTGATCTATATATATACTAACCCCTCAAATAGTTCATTTCTGAAAATTACATCAAAAACCAATGATGTACATTCCCTTTAATATAATATCAACTAAAGAATAATAAAAAAATAAAATGTATTTTTTTTTTATATAAAATAATTTTAAGTGATGTACATGTATGTATACATTGTAGGCTAAACCTTTGACGGTCATTTTTTAAAACTTTATATTTCACATTGTTTCAACATCACCTACATACCCTTGTAATTTGTTAATGAATTTAATTTTTTTATTATTATTAATTTTATTTACATTGTACTTCTTAGAAATATATTCCATTTAATAATTCATCTGATCATATTTTACTAGCAGTGGAAACAAATAAAGTGGGCGTTTTTACCCCATGGACGTTTTTACCCCAGTTTACCCTATTGGATGCACAATCATTTGCTGCGCTGCTATCATTGACGAGCTATTACCGGTATCACAACAATGTGTTGGGAATCTTGTAAAATCCCCCCTGAAAAGTGGGGGAAATTAGTATACAAATTTGCTTCTGTAGACAAATACGGTCCATTTTTGGTAGCAAGCATACTACATTGAAAGAGTTGCCATGAAGATGCACAAAACTCTGGTAGCATTTTGTACATATATACACTTTCAAGTGCGTATGCTACTGGCTGAAATTTGGCAGTTTGGTTCAGAGTTCCCATAGACAGGGATGTGTTATAGATGAAAACTGACATGATGTCAAGATGACGTCACTGTATGATTTTATATAGATTTTTGAAGTTTTCTATATTATCGCCATATCTCATGAACACATTGTGCGAAATTCAAAATTCCTTTTGTGATAGGTTTGTTAGCTTATAGATATTTGCACGAAAAATTTTACAAATTTGTGACGTCATGATCATGTCAACAACTGACATTTGGTACCAGCAAAATTTTACATAACATGCACTTTGAACTTTGTTCGTATGTTGAATTGATCATTTACATGACTGCACATCGACAAAAAGTATAAACTCCTGTAAACATTAATACGGAAAAGCCATGTATATTCTGTTCCTAAACAGACATAGAACTAGTTTTGTTTTGAATATGTTCGAATACTACAGATATGATTAATATTCAATACACATAAATGGGCAATTTCAGCATGATGACAGAGCCAATTAAATAACCATGATATCTTATTAATGATTCAGAGAAATGATCCAAAACTCCTAGTCTGTAATCTCCTTGACCATTACCAGATGATGGATGTTTGAAAAAGAGCAATTTCACGGATTTATCAACCTCAATGTTAAAACTTCAAAAAATCCAAAAGCCACAAATGAAACATGTTTATCATTTTGAAACTTATTATCTGTATTTCACTGAAATATAGTTTATTTCTAGCAATGTTCAATAGTTCAGCTGTTAATTACGTTTAACTGAAAAATAAACTAACAGACTCATAAAAAAAATCTATTTGTCTGAGTACGTCCAACACCATGGTGTTTCGAGCCCATTTCTACTACATGTACATGTATGTACATGTTCATCAAAAATGATTTTTAGTTTTTAATCATTGTAGTAACTAAATGATATATTTTATCATAATTAAACTCCACTATATGATTTATAACATTGTCCAAAATGTACAAACGTCAGACACCGTGCCCAAAATACATGTCAGGTTAATTCACTGATTTCTTAATGTCTGTTACAGACATTGCATCATCATCATCATCATCATCATGCTGGAATTGCCCAAATGTACAAACAAAGCACATTCTTTGCTCAAGTATGTATACATGTACATACCTCTGCATAATAGCAAACTGTACAATTCAATTTTATATTGAAGTAGAAGCCACTGTATTCACAAAATGTACGTATGTATGTACATGTACATGTATAAGTACCGATATGTACGCGTACATGTACATATGTACCAGTATATGTACCGTAGTTGCATGAGCACTGAGTGAGGTACTGTAATCAAATTTTCTAGTGCCCTGGAAAGAGCCCATTCAAGTTATTAATGCTTGCTGGTGATTGACAGGTACATGTACGTGTAGATAACATATTAAATGGTTTCATTCAATCATGGTTATGCGTGCATGTCATGCATTGCCAATTCTTTCACTGCCAAACCTAAACCAAATCACCATTTTAAATTTCCAAATGAAACTGGAACCCAGACTTGAGGATTGGCTTGCAAGCTTTAGAGTTTCATAGTTGGCTTGATGACTGGCTGATAAGAGATTGCCTAGCCATTACTGGCCATATTCTATCTCCGTCGGTAAGGTTTCTAGACTGTCAACTATAGATGCAGTATGGATAGAGTGACAAGCGTTAATGTGGAGTGTAGGTTATCAGAGTACAAGCAGCTGCTGAATGACACAGGGAAACAACAGGGAGAACATGTATACATGTACATGTATATGTACATGTACAATATTGTAATCTTATCAGCGGCCAGTTTGGTCTCAAAATTCTCTTGTTCCCCCTCCCCCAAGTTTTAAAAATTGCTGCATTAAAATTTACATAAGAGACTTACATGAAATAACTAATGGCTCATAATTAGTCATGGATATTTTGCACATCTTGTGGATTTTTTTCTTACAATGACTAGTGCCAAATAAAATGCATGTTGAAAAAATATACCATGTACATGTACATGTACATGCACAGAACATGCACCTGTACTGTACCGGTACACGTACATTGTACATACATGTACACTGTTCATGCTCATGCATACATTTTGAAAGGAATAAGAATGTTATTCCTCAATGATTTTGAAACTGTCAGTCGCAAGAATTTTCACAGTCTTGTGTCTGCATTTAGGGCTATACACACCGGTACTTGGCGTACATGTACTGCACATTGCTACACGGGCCTATAGCATATGGTACATATGTAATTTACTACAATCCACTTCATCGAGAAGTAGATACTTAATATGTGCATGGCACTTGTTGGAGGCACGGTCGTTTCACCACTTGTAGCTTGCAGTTCTAGCTGTGTAATTACATACGTACGTACCGTACATGTACCTTTTATGTTCCATTGTTTTGTCTCCCTTACACCTGTACCTACGTGAAATTTCAAGATTATTTACAGCAAAACACATGCAGTCAGTCATAACTGTTGGCCTGGCCATACAGTGTGCAAGTACATTTACGATGTAGATGTATATTCTTGTATTCTCCCATTCACTGTCACAAGTTGAATGAGGAATAAGTGAATCAAAAACAAATTAAAGTGTTCTTTGCTGACACTGTGCTTGAAATATTTGCCAGACGGTGGAAGTGTTTAATTTTAATCTTTAAAGACATACATGTAGTCCATCATTAGTAATTTGTGCATTTTGTTCGTTTGAAGCAACAAAAGTGTTCAAAATCTAATGAAGGATACTGAACAACTAACCTGATGAAGTTTCAGCTCAGCTTGAGCTGTATATTCCGAGAAAAACAGCATTCTAGGATCTCAATTTCAAATCAAAAGTTGCTGAATCATGTTTTGAATTGTTTTGAATTGCAGCTTTACGCGATGTCGCGCACGGATCCGACGAATTATAGCAACCGTGTGCACATGTGCGTCGTGCCAATGCTTGCGCGCGCTGCGCCGAATAACAAAACGAACTACTAATTTAAATTTTCCTACAGTGCTTCTTAAGACGCACCGTTGGAAATGCCTTCTTTCGTTGATTTCTTCAAAATGAGAGTTTGCCAGAAAGAATAATTTCACAGGAAGTTTAGTCCCCTAACTATCTTTCAACCAAGTATGTTTTTCAACAATAATTACGCCAGTTACTTTTTTGGATAGCTGCAAATGATGGACTCCGGCTTAAATTGTATGTTGCTTCCAACTTCTTGCAAACTCCCACCAATGTGTATAACTGGGTGAGTTGATGAGCTCATCCAGTACATGGTTTTGTGACCAGTATGTTGGCAACTTGGCTAAGTTTTGTGAATCAGTGGTAAGAATATGGTTCAGCTCAGCAATAAATGTGTTACCGGTACATTTTAACTGTGCATGAAGTACATGGACGTATGAAACTTACACACTGGAACTGATGATAGATTTTTTTCTCTTTATGATTTATTGCAGGATCCTCGATTCAATTGTGAAATTGACCTGCAAACAGGGTACAAAACCAGAAGTATGCTGTCTATGCCCATCAAAGCCCCGTCAGGGGAAGTGATAGGTGTGGCGCAGGTCATTAACAAGATTGGCAGTAAAGACAGACACGAAGCCTTCACTGATAGTGATGAAAAGGTAGGTCAATTGTCTAGCTTTGAGTAAAACAAAGTGACACCAATCCTGGATGAAATGAAATTCTAGTCGTTCCCTGGATCACTGAGGAGGTTCTTTCATAAGTCAATTGAGCCAGATATTTCTAACAATGTCCATTTCTATTGGTTCATGTGTTGGCTGCAAAGTGTGAAACAAATTATTGTATCTATTTATAGTAGAACGTACTGCATTATTTTCAGATGTGCTCACTTCATTACATCATCAAGGTATCTTGAATTTCTTCTGTCATAACCTGGATAATCCAATAAAATATTGAAATATCCAAATTTGATAATGTTAACATAAAATCCAAGTTTCTGATGAAATTGCTATTGGAATTTAACTGAGAGTTAGACACAACCATGAAGGTGCTTGTAATCATGCACAGTTTGAGAATGAACTTGAACAAAGCCAGGTGCCAAATTGTACAGGTACAGGTATGTAAACCTTTGCATCACAAAGCTAAGAAATCATTCCGAGTTATAATATTGAACCAGAACATTTTTTCACATGTGAATGATATCTTTTTTGAGTTGTATGGTTCTAAGAAGGATCAGTTGGTTTAACTCAATGTTTGGAACAGTGTGCTCTGTGTGTCATCAGGAGACACAATATGAGGAAACTTTCAAGTCTCCTGATGACGAGAAGAGCATACTGTTTAAAATGTCGAGATAAACCAATTGGATCTTCTCAGAACCACACAACTCAAAAGAGATATCATTCACGTGGTGTTACCGCAAACCTCCCATTCACTGTGTAATGTGTGAAAATTGTACAAGTGCAACCGCTTTAAGTGGACATGGCAGAAAAGTGGAATATTTGTGAAATCTTCAGAACTACAACCAAATTAAAGGGGCCAATGAGACCTTTCAATTGAGTGGTGTGTCAGTGAGATTAAATTTTTTTTTTTTTTTTTAATGGGGGGGGGGTTTAAACAGAAATTGGGGCTTGGGGGGGGGGCTAAAATTATTAATTTTAGGTTCAATTATTACTTAGTTTCTTGGGCAGACAAACTATAATGGGATTAACCTTAATGTGAGTTACTGGGCATTCCTGTTTGTCTATACATGTACCTGAATTTGGTCTACCATTTTTATTGTCCACATTTCATACTTTTGTATAGTAGGTATGCGGTACCGTATCACATAAAAATGACTATTGCAGATTCACTCTGAGTATTGCTTTTAATTTCTGGCATGTCCTTTTTTTGTGCAATGCAAGAAACCACATTTCCAAAGAGTGCCGTTCTCATATGAGGGATTAGGTACCTGTTCAAAGTAGTTTTTTAGGTCATAAGGGAAAAGCCTTGAATGCTTGTGTTGTTTTTGCAACAACAAAAAAGGAAACAGATAGTCCGACTAGTATGAAGACCACAGCACTCGGATTAAAAGGACACACAAAAATTTAAGTTACCGTGGAATTGCCCAGAAAGGTATTATGTAGCTTACTAATGTATTCCTATTAACGCATTCTTACTAGCTTGAAACAATTTCTTGATATTTAGAGGGCCCAACATAGGATTTTTCAGTTGAAAGAATCTGCCAGGATCAAAACCTCAGGCTCGCTAACTTATTCAGTCTATCCAGTCAGTAACCCTCCTAAACCTATGCAGACATGCAATTTGTGCCAAGTTATCCTTTATGTAGTCAAAATCAAGCAAGAGACTGTTTTCAACGGTTAAGAGCTCTTAGCCTACCGGTACATAAAGCAGGATTGACTGGCTGTGACTGTTTATGTAACTTGATAAAGCTATGCTTTGACTGTACACGTACCAGTACATTTAGGTGATTGATAAGCCAGCTGTGCCTGCCACTTGTGTGCTTTTGTCTCTTGACTGAATTTGACTAGTCACAGTGCTTGCTGAAAATATGATCTGACTGTTGGTGACTAGCCTGTGTACAAGGCATGGCAGGGGAAGAAGATTGATTTTTTGACTGTCTGTGACTGTTCAGATAGCAGGAGGTATTCATTTTTGTAGATGTTTGAGATGCGAGTAAAAATGGGTTGAACAGAACTACATTATGTACATGTACATGTACATTGTACCTACCGGTATGACTATGAGAATGACTGTTGTGCACATGCATGTATTTCGTTGGATGTAGATGATGAATTGATCCACAAATGTGTTTACACCTAAATATTGCCTGATCACTTGATCAGTCAGGAATCAGATCGTGCCCAAAAGGGGTATCAACATGCAGGATTAGCCTTGGATTGTATCCTTATTGTGCTTGTGTTGACTCTAACTGTTCACTGCTCTGACAATCCCCTTGAGGGATCCAATGTAAACATGAAGTTTCAAGCAGTGTACATGTACAGTACCAAGACATTTGCAATTGATTAACTACAAAATGTATAATGTTATAGTTCAATATTCAATACTGACTTTCATGTATTTGTGTTTCCCTCCTTTTTTATTTCACTTGATGAATACAGGTATTTGCTCAGTATCTCCAGTTTTGTGGAATTGGCATCAATAACGCAAGGATTTATGAACGGGCAACTATGGAAATAAGGCGAAATCAGGTGGGCCATTGATTCAGGATGTAATGTAAAAATCAACTTGGAACCAAAAGTCCCCTTTATTTCATGTTCATTTACATGTAATTACGATGACAATAGATCATTTACATGTAATGCATATTAAAGAGCCAATGTATAATGTGCAAATCATAACAGAATATCAGAGAGGTTAAGTTACAAGTTTTTTGCAAGAAAGTGTACGCCTACCGGTACATGTAGGTGTTGCATCATGGTTACGCGTGCAAAATATGCATTGGCAAAGCACATGTGCAAATCCTGGCTTGTCGTACGCAATGCCAAACACATGATTTGGTCATTCCTTGTAATGTGAAGGAAGGGAAGTAAAAACCACCTCATTTCTCACACATGCAAAATTGTTAAAGATTGATTTAAAGAATTTTTATCAGAGTTCACATTAACTACTGTCATAATCAATAGACTTGAGAAGATTGTCTCCTTAAACAGAAGTATTTGTCAACATTTTTTTAAAGGTTCGCATACACAGATTCTATGAAATGCCTTCCTAAATCCTTTCCGAGTACGTGATTGGGAACGCAAGGCTTTCAGTACGTGTTGCCGTACACGTTTAGGCAAACTAAACCCCTCTATTAACGGTCGATTTTTTCAAATTAGTTTGAAGAACGTTATGCAGGGTTTAAGTCTGTGACTCACACCATAAATGATGGCGGAACACAAATCATAATAGCATATATTTACTTTATAAGACTAAAGGTTGATAATCAAGGATATTATCATTGCTCATGCATGTATACTCAGCTTTGTTTTGAAGGAAATCAAAGAGTTTGCCCCCAGTTCCAGGGCACTGGAATGTACATACATTAGTTTTACAAGGCAAGCAGAGCTCATTCAACATCTAGGCCCAATTTCTATTGAGATTTGTGTTGTAACGTCACTGATTTGAGCAACTGTTTCCTCTGGGGTTAAACGTGCTTTCACGGTGCTTACTGCTTACGGTCTCTATGAAATAGAGGGAGGCTCTGTTAGCATAAAATCGGCTATATGTTAAGCAGCTCTATGGAATTGGGCCCTGTTTAGCGAGTGTCACAATATTGAAACCAAACAGAAAACCAAAATAGTCGTAAACCCTGTGATTATCCTCATCCAACATGATAACAATATTTGAAATACTGCACAGCTGTGCCAAATGATAGCATAAGAATTTGACAGCTGTGCAACCAATTGATTGTATAAATCCAACATATGCATGTTGTTATTACCAATCGTGTTGTGAAATTGGCAATTGTAGCATATTTCAATTTTAAGTACATGTACATGTACGGTATGTACAAACTTGTACGTTTGCATGGACCTCACCTCACACACTCTAAAATTCCAACTGATTATACAGGCATTTAACCTTATTAGGATCATGACAATCCATATAACTTCAGCTTCAGATCACTTACATGTACATAGCTCACCGGTAATCGTTTAACTCTTTGAACCGAAAAGAAATTGACCAAAAATCTTGAAATATGTCTGATATTAGTTGAATACCGATAGATATTGTTGGATGTTTCTGTCTTTATCTGTACAAAAGGTACTGCTGGAGTTGGCCAAGGTTCTCTTTGAGGAGCAAAGCACGCTATCCAACATTGTGCGGCGCATCATGGAGTTGACTGTATCTCTATTGCGTTGTGAACGGTGTTCGATCCTATTAGTCGATGAGACATCTAAGGTTAGTTGATACCATGTGGATATTCAAAGCAAATACACACAAGTGATTTTAATGCCCTGAGGTATTGCAATGGTCAGTCTTGAATACCGATGGGATTATATAGTAATGTACCTGAATTTGTATGATGACAATTGAGGTCCATGCATCATATGTTGAGCAGTTTATGCAGTGAAGCAAGGCAGACTGCTACCATAGATAAACCCTAGTGCCTGCATTGCATAGATGCAGTAGAGAGATGCAGCCATGCTGTGCGTGACTTAGCATGCATAGGGAGATAGCAAAGCAATTTCCAGTGCATTATAATGATACGGCCAATGACAGTGCAAGCTACGCATACACATGGTAGATCATGAATATTTATATGGTTGGTATTTGGAGAAAAACAAAATTCACATCTGTAAAGGGTGAATATATATAGGCCAGATTGTTTGTTGCTTCTGCTTTTTTATTATTATTATTAATTTTATAATTGCTTTAACTTGTTTGGTTTTGTTTTCTGTTTCTATTGGTTGATTTTTGCAAGTATAATTGTTTAACTCTGCATTATGTTTTATTTCATTTGATTGGTTTGTATGTTCTGTGTTATTTTCAGAGGAATTCAGGTCACAATTTGTTCTAGATCTCAATACTGCTTGAAGTCTCAAATGATTACATTATTTTCATGGCGATGAAAGCAAGAAATCCAATTATTCAAAGAAGGAATGTGATTGCGATTTGATTGCGCATTGCTTTATCTTGACCATGTAGCATTGTTCAGTACAGTAATCATGTACAGTACATGTACCGGTATGTAAGATTTTCTGAGTGATCTCTTTTGAATATTTAAAATATAAACAAAATCATGACATAGTGAACTGTCATTCTTCTTAACATGTTGACTTTGTAAGTTCATTTAATTTATTACAACCTCTGTAATTGCCTCAAGGCACTACCCCGGTACATGCGCAATGAAATGAGTTTACCATCGGTATACTGTACATGTACGTACATGATATTCTCATTATACCGTAATTATGTGATTTGAATGGAACTTAATCCAGATTTTATCGTTGAATCGCTTATCGTATGAAATTAGGTACACATTTTCTGGAAAAACTGCCCAGCATGTACTGTATGTTATTATGTGACCATAACTCTTAAAAGTTGCATTACCAATAATCCTTCTTTCTTTTCTATAGTTAAACGTGAATGCAAAATTAAGTTTATCTATTTTGCACTGTACATGTAACAGTTTGATAATCTCCATACTGACATAATTTGTTTGCTCATATTTACAGAGAAGGAAAAATAAGCGCCAGCCAAGCAAAGACACGGTACATATACTAACTTGTCTTTTAACCAACTACCCCTCATCGTATCATGCTTGCTGCCTCACACACATGAAGTCACACTGCATGTTTGTATTGGTTTCATCTTGTCTCACTGCCAAATTTGTTGTGTTTGCACTGTCTTGTTGGGGGATGCATGGAAACAATGAAAGAATTGATCAAATTACCTGGCAGAATCTCCATTCAGTCTGGAATCAACTGTGCAAGACCATTTGCTTTCATATTCAGCTACATGTACAGGGTGTACATGTGCTGCTGCTGCATTGCATTATGCTAGACCTTGGTAATTAAAATCATAGTTCTGGATAGAAATTCTTTTTTTCTTTTTTTTTCAAATTTTCAGTACAAAAGCTTGCTCTTTAGAGATCCATGCAAAATTGTCTGTTTTCATTCTAAATATCTTTTCTATGCATGATTTTACAGTGTTCACCGGTTTCATTATCTTCTTATTACATATAGCTCTTTGGTAATTTTTTGATGGAAAAGGGTCCATTCTATGTACATGCATGGACATGTGCATAGACATTTGCTGACACTTAAAGGCAATATACAACATTCGCAAACATCAAAAAACAAAACTACCAAATTATTATGAAATACCTTACTTGACTGTAAGTGAATAATAGTCTCAAGCATTCTGTGGTATCATGGCACCTGGTGTGCTTTCCTTTTCTGGAAAAGTGGATTTTTGTATCAATTTCCAACGATCGTTGAAAAAACTGACTTTATTCAAGTACTGCCCCCAATTTACCAAATTTAGTTAGTCCGCATTTTGTTTGCCAATGGTTACATATCCTTGATCGGATGCAAGCCATGCGCTACTGTCTGGTTCCCTGACCTGACAATTCCCTGACATCTATAAATTGTCCCGTTTCGTCTGAAGTAGGGTCACAAAACTTTAAACAGGTCAGTGTACCATATTTGCCACAAAATACTAACCCCCAAATCCATCCATTTCTGAAAATTACAGCAAAAGCAAATGTTGTATATTACCTTTAAAACCAGTCTCAATTTGCACATGTACATGTACGTATGTAAACCTAGAGTGAAATATTGCACAGGCTTGCTCAGCATGCAGGATGTTATTGAGATGTAGTGTGTTTCCTGTCAAATGGACAAAAACTTCTTTACTTTATAATTGTTGAATTTGAAAAACAAATGACACAATTCTCCATAAAAGTGGTTTAGAAATCAACATTTAATTTTGGACAACATAACTGTCTGATCACAAACTCATATTTTATTCTAATATGGTTGAGTCTTAGCCTGTTATACCAGTGCAAATGTAATTTGCTAATTATATTATCAAAGAATAATGACAGGAAATAGTATCTCTTTCGTTTCAAGGGAAAGACTGTTAATGTTCATATATTAGTGGATCAATTCTGAAAGTTATATGTGTCAGTTATGAAACAGGAGTAAGGCAATTTGTATGTGAAATAAAACACCTGTCATCTTTCTCTTTTCTCTATCTTACACAACATCTACATGTATGTCATATCTTTCAGTGGCATACCCAGGATTTGGCTTTGGGGGGCTCACAATTTTTAATTTTTTTTTTTTTTTTTTTTTTGGGGGGGGGGGGGGGATTATTTTGATGTTGGTGGCGCCACTTACACCCCATTACCTATTATGCTACTCGAAAATAGAACACATACATATCAACAAGGTCAAATCGTGGGACTGAAAAAAAATTTTTAAACCTCTTGGGGCCCCCCCCCCCCTTGGGTGCGCCACTGATATGTTTCAAATAGTTCTGGTGTTGCCAAAAACACAAGAAATTTAGATAAACATACATTCTTAATTCTTCAAGTTACTGCATTATATTACTTATTTTTTTCTTTTGTTTCAACAGTGTTTTATTAATGTAGTTTTTTGGTTTTCAAATTACAAGTGAACGACACTTTATGTGTGATTCTTGTATGTTCTCTAACATTCTGAAATATGCCGGTCCTAAAGTAGCATGAATCTTTGTACACTCATATTTACTTTGTCATCAAACTCCATTTCATTCCTTTCTTTCACACATACCACTGATCTCATTTCATTGACACCGAACATACTGGTACATCATAGTTACTTGTTTTTCACACTGTATACCCTTTTCGCAGATCATATTTTCAGTTTTTTTTAAGTTTGAAGAGCCAATTACATTTGTGGTGCATGTAATGTCTTGTATTTACTTGTTCAGGTCTTAAGGGGAAAAAATGAGAGAACAAAATAATGGAAAAAAAATGATGTTTTTATAACAGTGTTGGACAAAGCCTGTTTGTTTTGGCTATCACATGATTTGTGGTAAAACATGAAGAAGAAAAAAATTCCTAGACCATCCGAGTTGTCATTTAGCATGTACATACATATGTACATGTAGTGCTGTGAATCTTTCATAAAGTTACGTGTGCGAAATATTTTCAAACAACAATGACTCAAACTGAAACTGTTACTCTAACTTGTTGAAAAACCAAATTGCATTTGGCCTTCAAACGTGGTACAGGAAAGCACATGAATGAATGTTAATATGTGAATCTTGTACCTCATCATTGACCATCTGTATTGGTATGAACATGTACTGATGAATTTGTGGTATTTTCATGTTCATACAGAGCATCTTCTCACAAGTGTTTGAGTTGGGCGTGGATGATCTAGAGAACAAGGGTCCCAACAATGGAAGCAGGTGAGTACGTAACGCTACAATGTATCTGTTCAGTGTCAGAATGTTTTTGCCTCACACCCCCAAAATAAATTATAGAAACTCTTACTATGTTGACGCTTTAGTAAAGTCGCTCAGGTCAGATTGTGATGAATGACGTTAGCATTGTACATGTATTATTTTTCTTTTTGACCCACAAATTGGTGTTGCTGGTCTCTCTAGATCTGCTGGTCCTAAATACATGTACATTACGTGTACATGTACCGTACATGTAGATGTATGACAAAGTTACACAGGTTTCAGACCGGCATTCCAGATTCGTGCCAAACCAAATTGAATTAAGAGCAACTTGAGTCAACCCCAATTGCGTTTGGTTTCAGACTGACAAATGCGCTTTGCATGGGAGCTACACCTTTCACATTGCATGGTTTTGTTTTTTGTTCAGCGTAAATACGTTTCTTCGCGCCATTCCTTGAGATTTGTTTTTCGACTTTGTTTTTCAGTGTTTAAATTAGTTCTGTGAAGAAGCAGCAAAAGATTGGCCAGCAACATGAAAGTCGGCAAACATAGCTGATAAAACCTTGAATTATGGCTTAAAGAAGGAAAAGGACAATAAAAACGGGCTACTAAGGGCTTGTGAAGAGATAGCACATTATTAATGCATGGGCAATTCCAGGGGAAGTGTAATGTCCGTGACGGAGCCAGTTAACCATGATGCCTTATCAATGATTCAGAGAAATGATCCAAAACTCTTAGTCTGTAATCTCCATTACCATTATTACATGACGGATGTGATCATGTGTAAGATTTGAAAAATACATTGTCACATTTACTCACTGGCTATTAGAAGCTGTGTCTCGGACATTACATAACGCTGGAATTGCCCACATGCATCATGGCCATTTTCTTGCTGCTCACATCACCTACATGTATGGAGTTTTCACCCATCAAGTCCATGCTTTATAGAGAAAACAGTACCGGTACATGTAGGCTACGTAAGACAGGGTGAGTCAAAAAGAAAGTGACCGAATTTGAAAAATATTTCCAAAATATGTGACTTGGGAGACATAAAGTACATCTTATTGACTTGTAACTGTGAAAAATTCACGTAGTTTGCATAATTTATTCCCAAGTTGTGTCTATTTCAATAAAACGACCACAAAACTCGGCTGTCCACCACTGATCATTTACCCTTCTACGAAATGATGAATACCCATTGAATACAATGAAACATGGCTATTTTCCCACCTCGATGAATGAACGAGAACTTGCAAAGGAAAACGTACACAAATCACCATCAATATGTCAGAATAAAGGGTGGACTTGTTCCTCTTATTCAAAACACAAAATCTGACAGTAAAAATAATGTTTCAGTCTTCATTAAAATAATTAAAATCTCATTTGTATTGGACTGCTTGTGTGTTGTCTGTAATTCTATCTCAACTCAATACCTAATCCAATTTGGCATTCCACGGACAGCTATAAAATGGTAAAACGTGCTTAACTTCTGATAGCATAGATCAATTTCAGTAATTCTTTTTTTTGAGATGAGGGGAAGAACATGCTCTTTTAAGATACAGGTGTATACTTGGTGTTTCAAATTTGATTGCTTTTTAAGGAAAAAAATCATGAATTCAGGTGACTTTCTTTTTGGCTCACCCTGTATAACTACTATCATTGCACCTTCCGTCAAACAGTACCTGCGCGGGAGCTGCAAAGGTCTGTTGCCATGTGATGTGTGATGGCCAAAGGTCAAACTTTCTAATTACCGTACATGTACATGTACATGTACATAAATCTGCATAATTGAGTTCTGCTCAGAATGAGAGCAACATCTCAAACCAAAGGGCTGTAGAGTCCTTCCGACTGTCTGCAACAGTTGATCTTTCAAAGTCTTGCGGGTATTGAACTTTAACTTTTTCAGTTAGTTTATTCAAATCTCAGAAATAATTTGGTTTGGCGTGATTCTAGAACTACAGTCTGAAACAGGAATAAGAACTCCAATCATCATCAATAAATTGTATTGTACTTCAACTTGTGTATGCCATTATTTTAATTCTCGAACTCATGCTGCCTGTCAATCCTATCTGTGTTGTGTAAATTAGACACTTGGGCTATTTGACAGGCATGCACAATCCAACAAATATTGCAGGCTTGGTAAAAGGTAATGCACTGCACTACTGAATGCCTTTCATCATCTTAATGACAAATCAAATAAAAGTGTTTTGAGATCCTCAGTTTGTCCTTTTACAGTGTGCTGTGGAATACTGAATATAGCTTTGTCTGTTTGCTTTTCAGTCCTGAGTGTTGTTTTCCAATCCACATTGGAATCACAGGGTATACAGCAACTACTGGTGAGGTGAGCTATAAGACAGGTTGCCTCAGGTATTCTCTCCTTTATACGGCAAGCTGGGCAATCAATGTTTGGAATGCGTCGGCTTCATATACACACAGGTTTTAAATGCAAATGCAATATGCACAAAGCCATACAAAAGTCAAGTAACATTTTGAGCCTTCTATTGGTTTGTGCACAAACATGGATGCGCCCAGCAGGTAATACATTAAGTTGGCTCTCTAGTAATTGAATGCATCGCTCTATGAATCTTTAATACACTGATTTGTTCACTATGCATGCATATTTACTCTCTTAATTTGTGATTGATGTGACTACAACTTGGTGAACAATAGTTAAAAACAAAAAGACATGCCTACATGCAGATGTAGGCATGGTAGGGATATGCTTCGACGCATGGTAGGGATACGCTTCGTATCCCTACCATGCGTCGCAGCGTCCTGCGATTCATTTCACAGAACGCGTCGTAAGTGCGACGCGTCGTAGGTGTATTTATTGCACAATACAGTGACTGTTTCATGTATTTATTCCGCATACAGTAAAAAGTCGTCTGATCGACAACAAAGAGTCGTCAGATATCCGCTCCAAAACTTTTTAAAACATAAAACAAAATGGCAAACTTGTAATGCAGTTTGAATGGGAAACAAGCTCGCGGTGGACTGATAGCTACTTTGGAATTTAAACTGCAATATTGCAGGCTAATTAATAATTACTTCAATGCATTTTCCTTTTGCAACTTTACACACAGTGTCTTGGTATTATAGTCTCATTTATGTAATTTGTATGGCATAAAACTGGGTAAGAAAAGGACGCTTCTTATCTCGCGATGACCATCAGTCACGCCGTGACTTGCGACCTGTTTAAAGCTGTTGTCAAGGAACTTATGACAGTTCAACACATCACAAGTTTGGTGAAATGGATCGTACAACATGTCGCGAGTTGCTACGTGTTACACGTCGTAACTCGGGTTGCGACACATCGTAGTGTTTCTTGAAATCGGGCCCTGGTACTGCACCCAATATGTTGTGAAATATACAATATATATGTGTATTCAAAACTACTTTTCGTTGTTTTATTGTTGGTTTTAAAGAGCATTTCCATTAATCATTATTTTCTCTTTTTCACAGACTTTGAACATTGCCGATGTGTACAAGGATTCTAGGTTTGATCCGAAGGTGAGCCCTTACATTTGAATCTCAGATTTAGTGAATCTAGACCAACGATTTGTATTAGACATAACTTCACTGCATCAATACATATCATTAAACACTGTGTAACCCAGCATTGCTGAGAAGGTAAAGGAACCCAGGTAAGCAGGATTCCTGTGATAACTTTACCTCTTCTGGTTTTACGGCAATGTGAATATCATTTAATATCCTGATCAAGTTTAGACATGGTTCCAGACGTTGCTGTGAGGTTGACCCAACTTTCTTGTCTCATGGTGTATATTAGCTCCATGGTATAATCAACAGCTGCTCAAAAGTCCATACCTGGCGCTTTCTAGCCTGCCCCACCAGGCCACATGTGTATAGGGCATAAAGTGAGGTACAACTGAAAGTGTAAACGTACATGTATATGATGTGTAAGCTTAGTTCACATGAATACATATTTGTCTTCAAGCAAACTTGAATCCTTAATCCTGAATAGTCATTCCATGGCAATAACATAAGTATGGGCCCCATGTTGCAAGGTGCGTATATTATTGAAAGGTGCGTATTGAGCACTTTTCTTGGATGCAAGCACTTTACTGCTGCACACACTTGTAATAGGATTGCGGTTCAAGTTTGTGGAAGATAAATTTGTAAATGAAAGTAAAATAATGAAGTGTGTCTGTGTTCCACATGCCACTGAGCCTTTTGCCTCATGGCATAGTCCACTCAAGCTCTTTGGATACAATAACACATAAATTATGCAATAATGCATATATTAAATACATGGCGCCACACACAGGTAAATCTGTGTGCAAGATGTTAGGGCCGTCACTTATACACTGACGTTAGTAAGGTCATGCATGACTGGTTCATGTTTAAGGCATTAGACCAGAGGACTATTTATCAGCATATAAGCACATCTTGAACCAAGACAAATAACAGTGATAAGATCGTTGCCTCAATCTGTGATGTAAAGTCAAAGACTAATGCATGAGTGTCTCTTTGAACTGTGGAGAAGGGTGAGCTTGTATTATATATTAATATGCATACACGTCTATGCACTGTGCGTACAGGGATGATAGCATTGTCATGCTCCATAGCAATTAATGTAATGGGTTGTGTGCCTAAAACTCGTACAGTAATATCAGTTTAGATCTCCATTCTAAATCAGAAGAAGGGCAATTCCACACCAAAGTGGACATGACACCAAAAAATTCAAATACATGTGACTTAAACAAATTTGGCATCAAATGACAGCTAAAAGTCTATATTTTCAAGATTTGAAGTCGGAATTTTATTTTTTATACATTTCAGTACCAAAAAATAGGATTATGTAATAATCCTGTTTTAATCCTAAAAATGTGATTAATAGTGATATGAAAGTATTCTACCAAAACACACACAAAAATATGTACTAATGCCATCAGTTTCTGTCATGAGAAAGTATTGGTCTTGAAAAACCGACTAAAACTTGTTTTTAACATTTTGCGTAATTTGCTTCGCTTCAGTGACTTCTAATATTTCAGCCTTCGAAAATGTCCTTCCGTTACCGAAAATATACATATTTTTTATTTATTTTTAAAACTTGCAGTATGAATGCATTGAAAGTTATTGTGCAAAGCAAGTTTAGGTAGGCCTTCAATATGACATTATAACTGACACTGCTTTTCTTCTCGTTTTTTAATTACAATTAATTAAATCACGTCCTTCCGTTACCAAATTGGTAACGGAAGGACGGTAACGGAAGGACAAATCGTATTTTTATCAAATGTTACGACATTTGCGCTCATGTTTGAAAAATGAAAATCACTGCAAATACATGCATGTACAATGAGCATTGAAAGGACATTCATGTGACCCACCTTCACAAAAGCAGGATAAGCAGGGCAAGGTGTTTATTACAAAGGAAGGCACAGGCATGTACAACATGTACAATGTATACATATATGCTGATGTACCAGTACTTGTACATGTATGGAGTTGTTGCAGAAAATCAAATCATAAAGTTGCTGCCATCAGCATTCATGGACAATAGAGAAAGATACGAATTCTGTGAAGCCATTCCAGAAGCAAATTAAGTCAAAAATGAGATGGCAGAAAGTACCGGTACTTTGGGGCACTTTCATTCAATTTACATGTGTAAGACATGTGAGGTGCAATCTTTGACAAATTATGCCCAAGTTAACAATTTCAGTTTGGATGTTTATAAATTAATTGTTACTACTCTAAATCATTGTAATTTGATTTCAAACATTGATTTTAGAGTTCAATTAAAAGCAACACCTAACTAAAGCCATCAGTACTACCGGTAGATGTTTTTACCTTAAATGTACATGTAGGCTGGTCGCCCCCCCCCCCCCTTTAGATAAACCACTGAACCGACCGGTATTATTATTAAAAGTTGTTGGTGAACATGTAACCAATATACTCAAGAGTTGAAATACTGTGTATTTAAACTTTTAAGGATTGAGGTGGTGGGTTTGAAGTCCATTTCTGTAGTTGTCTTGTGTTCGTGAATTATGTGTTTTGGGTTGTTTTCGTTTTTCTTTTGTTATCATTAATTAGCAGGCTTCTATCTTTATCTCAATAGTTTCTTGGGTATAATTATTTATGCCAGGTCTGCATATTGTTGATTTCACATTCAGTTACACATTTCAGCAATTTGTTTCACTTGTATAATTAGTGTAAATTCACATTTTGTTCATGCTGTAATTGAGTAAACCTTTTGTCCTTCCGTTACCGTCCTTCCGTTACCAAATCATAATCTGCTTAAAACGTTGTAATTATATTACCGAAACACTTAAAGTCAAATGAAAGGCGGTATAGTATAGATAAAGCTTCAGGGATTCCATTTCTTACCTTTAAAATATAATTGCCCCATAAAATTCACAGAGTTTACGCAAAACGCGAGTAAGTTGAAAAACCCTTGTCCGTTTTACCGTCCTTCCGTTACCGACCTCATTAATATTCATAATTCAAAAACGGGAGGCATTCTTTCCCCCTCAAAAGTGTGGAAAATGAAAGTAGCATTATAGCAATACAATTGTGACATTTATTTGCTGTAACTATGAACAGTGGCTGTGATACACACATTTGAAATTTTGTTTAATGAGTGAAAACGTCCTTCCGTTACCGTGGAATTGCCCAGAAGTGTCACTATTGAAGCACAATGATCATGTATCAATATATTCATTGTTATATTGTGCCTTTGATAGTGTAATTTCATTGGTTGGCTGGTCATACCAGCACATGTCTGTCCTGAAAATGGCTGTTTACTTTGTATACACTGTGTTGCATATAAATTAAGTCTTATACACTACGTTGGGCAGGCATGTAGGGCGCGTATCGGGCAGCCCCGTGCGCCAGGTGACTGAGAACTGCAACCGCTCAGTCTCATGTCTGGTAGGAAAGCTGGCAGTAATCAAAAGGTTAGGTTACTGTGCAGTCATCTCATTTATTTAATAATAATGATAATTTAAACTTTATATTGCTCTGCTTCCATTTTTTTAAATAATCAAAATTGCATTACATTGAAAAACTTTGACCAAAAAAATTGCTGTTAAAAAATGAACTTAAAAATACATCCATCTACCGGTAGTTAGCATAAAAAGAAACATAATACACAACACCAATCCAGAGCAGGTTAATGTGGCAGCCATGTTGCGTACATGCATTTAGAGTACAGTTTGGGTCAGCAGCAGATGATAAAAATCTACAGAAATACACAAATCTTCACAAAAGTCACAAATTTATATATGAGCCACATCATAACAGCAGCAGAGTAAAGCCTATGGTAGATGTCAAAAACAAACTGAGATAGAAATAGATTTAGAAATGTGACTGTATGACAAATTTTTAAAAGTGGGAGCTACATCAATAGCGCACTCTTACATAGTAAATTAAAACTTTATAAACCATTATGTTTTGACTTATTGGCATGATATACATTGTAACAGAAGATTTGTTGACTGCTGTGATGTGGGACGTGACGGTTTAACCCCCTTGGGACGCATCTACGTATATGGCGCCCTCGGCTTGCGTTGGGTGCTATGGCCATATCACACATTACCGCAGTCCGTAATTGTTAACTGGTCAATTAACTCTTTTGTGGTGATTTGAGGTGCACAGCTGGTATGTGTGCATATGATTGCATGTACAGGTTCAAATACCAATACTAATTATATCAATCAATAATACAACTTTTATGGGCATATTGGTAGTTCTATGTCATTTGCTCCTGGTGTATAGCTGATGTTTTGTTCAACTTCAGAACCTATTGAGGCTCTTTCACACTATCCAAAATCTCTGTGTTTGACCCAAGTCAGACCCAAGATTTGTGCAACCACTTTCACACTAGCAAGAAACCAACATGGCTCCTACGTGGGTCTGGTGCTTGGTCAGTGTGAACTGTATGCATTGTCAAGTCATGCTGGATCAGATTTGGTTCAGCTAACGGTGGACCCAATGTTGATATCCACACGGGTTTACATGGTAGGGTGGAAAGCCTTTTTTGTGTTGGTGAATAGGCTACATATCTTCAACAGGAAGCTGATATGATTTTACAAATGTATAGTGAAAATTGCTGGCTAGGGCTGAGTCTGATGGAGTATTCAAATTTCCATTTAGTTGAATTTTGCAATGCTTTATTCTTGGCACTGTGCCAACTACTGGTATTGGCATCAGCATTACTACAATGTCTCTTGTCTGGCAAAGTAATGCATCACATGCATAACAACTACGTGCATGAAAGTGGGGGGGGGGGGGGGTGTTGGCTGGCTAGTTTTAACAAAACACACAATGAATGCCACAAGGAGAGAGAAGCATGTCATACTGTAGTGAATGACTATGGAAAGTACAGGTATAATCAATCACGTTTAAAAACCAGGTTGCCACTGCAAACATGTACCGGTACGTGTATGTTACAAAATAAATCCTGACGTTCAATTACTCCAGATATCACTGCATGTCACCCCACATAGAGTATTGTTAGACACAGTAGGACCACTGTGCACAATTAACCTATCGCGGTAGAATTGCGTGAATGCAGCTTGTGAAATATTGTCCAATTACATGAGATACAAAATGGATGCGGAATGCGCAAAATCTGAGACAAACAAAACTTAGTGTACAAAATTCCATAGGGTTGTCTAAGGGGTGTGGCTAACTCGCAAACGGCGATAGGTCAATTGGGAGGGACCACTGCAGTGTTGTAGTACTCGTACTCGGTACTCGTACTCGTACTTGAGTACTTTTTTTGGAGTACTCGTACTCGAATGTCAAAGTACTCGTACTCGAAATGACGGTACTCGTACTCGGGCAGCAACGTACTCGTACTCGACATGTCGAAATTGTACTCGATCATTAAAGTACTCGTACTCGATTAGCAGTACTCGGGGGGAAAAAAAATGTTGTAGCTTCACTTACCATGGCCTTATTTTATCGATTCTTTCAGTTGGAAATTGTTCTTAACAGCTAGCCGTGAGTGGGTCTGTATATCGGTCGACTGGGCCTGGACCAATTACGCACAATGAACCATTTGCCGTATGGCCGTATTCGGAAATGCGAGTACTCGTACTCGTACTCGTACTCGGAAGTACTCGTACTCGTACTCGTTCTCGTACTCGGAAGTACAAGTACTCGTACTCAGAGATCCTTTCTTGTACTCGGAGGTACAAGTACTCGTACTCGTACTCTGCAACCTAAGTACTCGGCAGTACTCGGTACTCGGAAAAAAGTACTCGACTACAACACTGGACCACTGGGAGTCTCCTGAATGCATTGCTGACAGTACCTAAAACTTAAATGCAGACGCGTTTGATCATTTTTATGTAGACCACGCAAAATAAATTTTAATTTATTATTATTATTATTATTACTGTGGTCAGCTATTCATACTCTTCAAACCATAGAGCAACCTTGTTCTATGTTCAAACTAATACCAGGTTGCATATGAAGGGGATATAGATATTGGATTGTTTTACCAGGGTAGAGCCCCTCAACTCTGGTCCCGACCAGGGCTGAGTTTTACCTGTGTTGAGCACTGGACCTGTGAAGATGCTGTCTTGGATTGATGCTAATGTGAAAGGGGTTGCCAGAATGTCATTGTCAGGGTTCAGCATGAACCCATGTCCAACACAGAGATTGTAGTTGGTGTGAATGGGCCTTACATTGTAGATGAATGTTCTTATTGAACATGACCTACATGTAGCCCAAGCAATGAACACAGCATAAATAGTTTTGTGTCATTCAAGCTACTTGTCTAGAGTATCATATTTAACACATGGTGAAACTCATTTGAGGATGAACCTAGCCCTGAGAAGACCCTTCCCTTGCCCCCCCCCCCTTTTGAGTCCCTCCTTTCCCCTCCCCATTATGCTTGAGGGTCATTATACTTGAGAACTACCAGTACTAGTCATGAGGAATTAACAAAGTATGGTAATATTTCCTGTCATGTGAAGTTCCATGAAGTTGGCCCCTGATATGAAAGTCCATTAATCACTTCTTGCTGGCACATTCAAAATAGATCTTAATGTGAAATGTACGTGTGCATATTTTTACCATTGATAATTTGGATGCTTTGTAGATTGATGAAGAAACAGGGTATAAAACACGCCAGATGCTGTGCATGCCCATCAAGAATGCCTTTGGATCTATACTAGGAGTCATCCTATTGGTCAATAAGCAAGACGGTACACCCTTCAATAGGAATGATGAAGACATGTTTGAGGTATGGAGTTATGATCAGAGTAAATGTAGTGCAGTCAATAGTGAAGATATGTTGATTTTGTTCACACTAACCACATGGAATAAGTATGCAAGTGTGGACTACCCCTGTCAAATTTGATGCGTGTTGTCTTAAGAATCACCTGACTAAAGATAGTTGCTTCATGTACATACATTTATATCACATGACTTTGGACAAGCTCATAGATAGTTGCATAAATAGGTTAAGTAAATATGGGTTAGAATGGCATCAAAACGACGGACTATCTTCAGACCAGACCCATTGAAGGCTCTGCTGACTATTGAAGCGAATAAACCCTGCTTAATAAAGCAGAACTTTCTGTGCTCCTTGTTAGTATACTTCATGTGTTAACACTGATGATTAACACTGCTCATCCAGAGTGATACAAACGCAGGTAGACAATAGAAAACGAAAGCTGCAGCCCTCATTTTCTTTTGTCTACAACAGCCATTCTATGTAAGGGTCATCACCAAACTCAAAAATTGAAGTGAAAGGAATAAATGTTGGTCAGTTATATTTGATAAGAGGAATATTGAAACCATCTAAATCTCAAAAGATTTTTAAAAATAAATCATTCGATTTAAAGTTTCAGCCTCCTGAACATGGATGAATTTTGTGGGCAAAACGGAGGGTCAGGGGTATAAATCACAAACTGAGGAAGTAATTGAAGCTCATTCATAAGATTGTGCTTTATCTGCATACATTTGATAGCTATTCCAGTCTATTTGATAAAACATTGAGAATTTTTCCAAATGTCTTCAGTATTTTCCCACTATTTCATCGTTAAAACACCCTCAAAAATATGTCACGCGAGTCACAAAATAGGCCTTTTTTTCAGATTACTTAATAACTAGAGAGGGATTCAGCTAGTGTTTGATATTTGTAAATGAAATAGTGGTGGTCTATCAATAAAAGTATGAATATTCTTATTTGCTCTACATTCCTTGTAGAAAAAACTATCTCAAGAATGTCACGCGAGTCACACATGGTGTATGTCACGCGAGTCACCAGGGGCGGATCCAGGAATTTTTGCAGGGGGGGGGGGTTTCATCAGCCAAGAAATCTGAAAATGTACACACGTTTTTTCTCCGGACACTTGGCCTCCGTAAAATCAAAAACTGGGGGGGCGGGGGGTGGGGGGCTGGTACCAATTTCAATCGGGGGCGCTGTTCAAATTCGACGATTTTTAACACATTACAGAATGGTGTACCGTAGTTTGAACAGGCGGACATTAGACCAGTATAATTTTGGGGGGGGTGTCACAGCAGGGGGGGGGGGGGGGGGTTCAACTTATTTTTTAGGAATTTGTATGAGAATTTTTTTTTTGACAGAGCTGGGGGGGGGGGGGTTGACCCCCAAAACCCCCCTCTGGATCCGCGCCTGGTCACAAGCGAAGCCAGGAATGTTTCATTTACATGTAATACAAAGAAACAATGCCATATTAAATTATAGAATTGGAATTAAGTCTTTAAAAGCATTAGTTATGTAACAAGAAATTGAATCAGTTTTTTACAAATGTATATACAGTCGAGTCTCGTTAATACAAACTCGTTCGGACCTAGCCAAATAGTTTGTTATATCAGAATTTTGTACTAAGAGGAACATCAGTCCCATTCATTGTGCACATAAATGCACAGTCGGGACTAAGGCTTTATGTTTGTTATAACCAGAATTTTGTATTAACAGAGTTTGTACAAACGAGATTCAACTGTACTGTATACATTCCTATACAACTGCATCATTAATTGCAGCTCTTAACTTTTAAGGAAACTGTGACTCTACATGACCAAGAATTACAACTGTTTTCCTGAAATAATCACCCGTGGATTGATGACATCACTTCGTAACTTAAATTCCGAAACATTTTTTTTCTCTCCATGTCATTGTTAAGGATATTGTGTTTAAACCAGATTTCCACCCCCAACATTTGCCAAAGTAAAGGGATAAATAGCAGTTTTCACACTCTTTCATAAGGTATTCACAGGTAAATCATTTTTATTAATATAATATTATGATTTGATTTGTTATACTACAATTACAGTTATAATGTGAAAGTGAAAAGCTACTGTGTCACGCGAGTCACGCATTTGTGTCACGCGAGTCACATTTTCTTCAGGCCATTTCTTACAACAAGGGATATTTGGCACAATACAACTTATGCATATATTGGGTGAGGGTATTAAGTTCTAAGTTCAGTAAGAATAATTTTTAGAACACTGGTAGATCCATAGGAAAAGCTATTTGAATCAAGGGATGTCAAAAATCCCTTTTTCTATCCTGTCACGCAAGTCACGTCAAAGAAACTGTGATACATGAAAAAATAGCAATTTTAAAGTAATCAAATAAAAACTAAACCATAAATTCACAATGCCCTGACTCAAATACATGCTAATTTGAGTTGAATAAATGCCAGGTTAACAACAGTAATGCATTAAAACTTTACAATTTGTTCAAATGTCACGCGAGTCACCATGGAATGGCTGACCTGCGTTTGTATCGACCAGGATCCACCTTACAAGGTTAATCCAAATGCAGAATTCCCTGGTTAGCAGAGCCATGAATTTGGCACAGGCCTGCATAGGATTATTGTTGTTTGACCTTGATTTGTTACTTTTTTCCCCAACGCTGATTAAATATTTGTGTATTGCTAGAATACATGCTAGACAACATGTACTTTAATGTCACTTTTAAATGAACTTTCAACCAATGGGGCTTACCATAGGTTGTGTTAAGAAGATCAGATTGTGGATCAGTTGTATTTTCTTTCTTTCCGATACGACAGGCTTTCTCCATTTTCTGTGGTATGGGTATTAATAACACCCACATGTATGAGAATGTGTGCCGAGCTGTTGCTAAGCAACGGGTAGCATTAGAGGTAAGGGAATCACTTTATTTTTTTCCATTGAGTTGAGTTGTTTGTTATAAAGCCTGATTAGGTTCTGGTTTGTGTCTATAGACCAATCCCAGCATGCATTCACTTCTATCATGAAGGCCCCCTTCAATGGCCACACATTGTGCTAGCTGCTGTTCAGCTGATAGGGCAGTGGCTTTCCACAGTAGCTTGCACAATGCTTCCGTCATGTGTTTTACAGTGATCACGTGCCCTAATTAGGGCTGCCCATTTTTCAAATAATTTAGTATTTGATTATTTGAAACGGCAGTGCCCG
Organism: Patiria miniata; assembly: GCF_015706575.1. Lineage (NCBI taxonomy): Eukaryota > Metazoa > Echinodermata > Asteroidea > Valvatida > Asterinidae > Patiria > Patiria miniata. Next base: position 3,973,108 of record NW_024037062.1, read on the forward strand.
AATATTTGAATATTCAAATCTTGCCGATCAAGTTTTACACGCGCCAGCTGCAACTGCGTGCCGCACTGGCCAAAAGTTGCAGGCAAAGCTCGTCGGCTTAAACTTACCTGCGGTGATCGATATTATGGGCCGCTGGTCAACATTTGCGTGTGCCTGTTGTAGTATGAAGATTGTCATGTGTATATTAACATATTTTTAAAGTAGTTGACATGCTAGTGTATGAAAAAAAAGTGGCATCTGACAATAATGTGTACTTGCATATGTTTTTTTTTCTCGAATATTTGAGATGCCAAAAAGCTATTTGAATATTTGGTTGATGATCGAATATTGGAATATTTAGTATATTCAGGACAGCATCATCTACAGAAAGGAAACTTTGAATTTTTCACACTTTTGTATGGCTATTTTCTGTATTTTTATCGCTATCAAAGAATACCTTACATCAATGCACTATTATTACATCAACTATTGTTATGACAAAACAATACGTACACAACATAAGTCTATTATTATAGTCTACACTTATTTACATGTATAATGCTCGTCCAATGAAAAATAGGGACATGACCTTCTCATAAACGAATACTTGAAGTATACCTTGAACAATTTTGAAGCAAGAAATGAAACAGAGATAGACAAACTAACATAAAGGAATGAATAAGTAGATGAAACAACACAGAGGGAGAATATTACAACATCCATGAGCAAATGACTAGTAGACCCCCGATGACCACTGATGGATAACATGTTTGGATTTGCTTGATACATTTGTGCTTCCCATAATATAACCAGTTTATACTGAACGTGTCTGCTAATATAAACACTGCTCAAATTTCATTCTGGTTTGTATATTACTTATCATTCACTGCAGACATTGTCATACCATGCTACAGCACCGCGTGAAGAGGCCATCAGATTAAAGGTAGGATCGCAATGTGCTTCTTCAAGGTTGTTTGCAATGCTCCAGTCCACTTTGAATAAAAGCACATCCCATCTTGAAGGTTCTGGATCAGAGATGACTTTGCTGTATTTGCATGACATTAATCACTTGGTATAACAAACAAGACACAGAGTTGCTCCCTGTCTAGTCACCTAAATATGACCTCTGGCCATAAAAAAAAAAATTTAAAAAAGAAATACCAACTTGTTGACTGTAATCAACTTAACGGAATCTTAAAGGACAAGTTTTGAAGACAGATCATTATTTAGTATAAAAAAATACTTAATTCAAAATGTCACCTGAAGGTTTAGGAATCTTGAAAATGCAAGAAAAATATAACAGCCAGAATATGTCAGTTCCCTAAATCAGACAACTGAAATGCACAGCTGAAGCTAAGGACATAGCTTGCTAAAAATGCCTCAAGACTCGTCTATTCAGCAAACTCATATTTCAGCTGCATCATTGAGAAACACGCCTTTACGACTTTGTTCCATTCACTTTGCAGAAAATGGCCGTTCCCACGATTACAGAGATTGGACTTGATGATTACTTCTTCAGTGACATGAAGCTATCGGAGGATGAGACGCTGACTGCATCACTTAGGATGTTCATAGATTTGGATCTGATCAACCACTTTCGGATTAACTATGAGGTAAATCAATCAGAGTGTTTGAATTGATAGTTGAGTACCGAGTGTATAAAGCATGGGAAGTATCTCTGCCATGAGGTTCACAAATTGCAGGCTGTTAACTCCTTGCTGATAAAGAAGTAATGATGTGAACCATGGATTCTGCTTAGGTTCACGGCTACATAAGGAAGATGCATCTGCAACTGCATTTGTTATGATGTACCAGTTTATGCACCAACACCTCTAACATACCCCTTTTAACACACTGGTGTACTTGGGTTTTTTCTTTTGTACAGCGCTTTGTGGTTTTTTAAATGGAAGGTGCTATATAAATTTTTAATTATTGACGATCCCTCAAACCATGTTATATCTGTGTACTGTTCAGTGATAAGGAAGCCAGGACTCAAGCTGAAGGGCCTATCTACATATTTTGGCTGATGACTTCAGATATTTATCAGTATCGTTACCAGGGCCTATTTTCATGGCACTGCTTAACAGTTAGTAGAAAGTTGTGCTAACTATTGGAGAAAAATGTGCTAATTTTAGTTCTACATGTGTATTTCACAGCGTGGATGTAAATAAGCCGTGATATAGGTCATGGGTCATTCGGGATAATCGAATGCGCATCGAAGGCGCATGAACGCTTAGGGAGATGGGCACACAACGCTTGCATGTTAATTACAAGCAGAACGGGCGTTCGCGTGACATTGCATAACACTGCGTAACATCACGTCAGCGATTTTATCCCGAATGACCTTTGACCTAGACTAATACCGAACTGGCTTATACAGATGCACAACATTGAGATTTCTATTGTTACATCACTAATTTAGGCAATTCTTTTCTTTGGTTCAGCGTGCCTTTTACCGTGCTAACTGCTTAACGTCTCTGTGAAATAGACAAAGGCTCTGTTAGCAAAAAATTGTGTGCTTAGCAGCGTCACGAAATTGGGTTATACTTATAGTGTAGTGAATATCAAGTTTTGGTTAGCGTGGTTAACAAAGCCATAAGCAGCCTGGTTAAGCATCTATCTGTGTTTGTTATTGACAGACCCTGTGTCGATGGCTGCTGAGTGTTAGGAAGAACTACCGTAATGTCAGATACCATAATTGGCGCCATGCTTTCACAGTCACACAAACTATGTATGCATTGATCAAGGTGAGAAACTGTCAACTCTGTGCATCTACATGTATACAAATAATGGTGAGGCCGTTTTTTGTTTAATTACTTGGATAACAGATTGTTCAGGTCCCGACGTGTGGAGGCGGCCTTTACAGCACGCTCATAATGGTGCACCCAATATTTGGACACGGTATTTATTTGGTTATGAAAGTGCTCAAAGGAAATCTAGTTTTAGTGCTCAAAACTTATCAACAATTTTATTGAGCTGAAAAGAGGCAACTTTAGCACTGAAAATAGAGTCTGTAGTGTATGCACCCTGACAATGAGCTAGCAGCTAGCAGCATGAAATGCCATGTTGACTGGCCACACGCCAAGTGCAGCATGCAATGTGCCACCCTATCAAATATTAACGTTAAAACCTCGAACTAATGCGAAAACACGTGCAAATTATATACATTAAGCAGGAGAAGTCATGTTCACATACTTAGCAAAACTTTCATATTTTATATCGTTCCAAACGATGTTTGCTTGGCATTTTTTCTCTAAATATTTCGCCACCAAAGTTTGAAAGTATAAGTGCATCGATGCAGCTGGTTTCCATTTGTTCTGCTTGCACTCTGCCTTGGTGACCCAGTTTAACCAGTGCGATACGCCGCAGAACATACAATCGAGCAGCGAGCATGTTGCAAAGCGCTACGTGTAATCCCGACTCCAGGATGGTGTTTAAAAGTGAATCAAAAGCTTGTGTTTACTACTCGGAAGGTGACATTTGTTTTGGCCATCAAAAGTGGCGATTTAATAAAAATAAATTCAAAAATTAAATTTTTGGGGGGCTGTGATTCTGTAATCCAAAAAAAAAAAAAAGTCCCTTAAAACAAGTCGCATGGACACTTTCACTCCTTTGTAGTTCTTGCATTAGACGGAGCATATGCAGCTCTTTAATTTTATATATCGCTCAGTTTGACATCCTGACATTATGTCATTTAGACATGATGCAGGTAACAATGACATTCTCTCTTGATTTGTCGAAGACCACATCCGACGACCTGAGAAATGATGAATGTTACTAACAAAGCTGATATATCAACAATTCGTGTCTTACGGAGTGTAATTCAGAGCCAATATATACATGTAGCAACTTAAACCAATCTATTTGTTGGCAATTCTCGAGATGAAACTATTATTGAAATTGGTAAGATCTGTGCTTATTTTGATACTAAGTTTGGAAAACTTTACCATGTTCGGTAATGGTTATGAAAGGCAGCTGAAAAGTTATGGGTCTATATACTGGGTTTTGTTTCTTGGGATATAAGTGAAAGTATCCTTGCCAATAATTCAGTTTCATGTGGGTGTATATGATCTGTCCTGAATAGAACGGAGGTATGCGTGACGTACTGTCTGACCTGGAATGTCTAGCGCTGATGGTTGGTTGCTTGTCACATGACCTGGATCATAGAGGAACGACTAACAATTATCAGATCATGTGAGTAGTTGACACGTATCGAGTGGGTCTATGTAAGTCATCACTCAAACTTCATTTCCCTTCCTGTTTGTTTTTACTTGAAGCAGAAATCACAAGATCTTGACTTGGAAGGTACTCTGAAGAAATGCCAACTGGAGACATAATTTTGAAACTAACCATTTTCATTAGAAGTTGTATGGACCTGAAAGGGAAAGGTGCTTGATGCATAAGCATACGTGTTTTTCAATGTTTAATACGTTTATCATTTTATTTAATGGTTTTTGGAGGTCTAATTTTATTTATTCAGTCATGACAAAGACTTTGTCCTAGGATATTAAAATTGTCAATCACTTTGACATATGTCTGTGGTTGTGTAACAGGTCCGAGTCCCCACTGGCCCAGCTCTACTCAACCTCAACTATGGAGCATCATCATTTTGACCAGTGTATCATGATCCTCAGTAGCAAGGTAAACTATAATATCTACTTCATCTCAATTTATCCATGGGTTCAGTGTGGTCAGGATGCTGTGTGGCTGTCTGTCAGCACTGACTTGGTCAAGCCATGAAAACAAACAGAACACAGAATCTAGCACAACTCATTACTTACAGTCAAGCATAAATATCCTTTGATATTACAATCTTTAGTGGGATTTCTTAAAAGAGCAACTCTGATGACATATTCATTGGCGACATGTTAAGAAATGCAGCCATTTGCCTGCAGTCTGTGCCTGTAGGTACCTATATTGTTAAGCGACGCCAAACATGTCATTTTCTTTTAAAAGGTGATGTGTTTCCATGGATACATGCAACAATTCCTTTGAGGTGAGCAGTATCATATTCCATCCGTACATCATCCGTACACAAAAGTGGAAGTACCAAGAGCAAAATTGCAGACCGTTTTTGGAGATTCATCAGAGCAAAGCATCACATTTATTTCAAATATTACCTCATTTTAACATTGAACTGCTTGATTACTTGTAGCAAGTTGTTTCATATAGGTGTCTAAACTACTGTGATTTGTTTCAGGGCAATGAGATCTTCATGAACCTGAGTGCTGAAGACTACAGTCAAGCCATGCGCCTCTTAGAACATGCTATCCTAGCCACTGACTTGGCACTCTACTTCAAGTAAGTCTTCATCTTATCTATTTAACCTGCATTGTTATGCATGTATTATAATTCCAAAGCTGTATGAATTCTTGATGTTTTAGGAAGACTGTGGAGCATATGACTTGCATGCTTAAGGCTCAACATGGCAGCTGCTTTGCGGTTTGTCAATTTTGACCCAGCATATTTCACTCGGCTTGACTCGGTTTGTATCTGTTATTTTAGCCATGTATTCCATAACAAGCCTCGTGGTAAATTCAACTTACAGAAAACACCAAATCATCAAGTAAATACAGTTCTTTCTTTTATAAGGAGTCATTTCCCTCTCTGTCCAGGGTTGGTGACTGTTGCACACACGTTGTCAACTGTCCTGTTCATTTGATTAGATTGAAATTTCACCAAATCATAGACTATTTGTTAACATGGCTAGTACATTAGTACAAAATGTGTTTACAAGGTAAATGTTAATGAGATACGAAACTAATTTTGTTTGGTTTCAATTTGTGCTAATATAAACCATGATGTAAAGAATTGCAATTGAAAGTTTATTTCAATAATTTATCATGAAAAAGGGCTTGCTTGTGTTCTCACTAAATTTGTGATGATTTTAGTGAGAATTTTAGTGATAACTGATGATTGGAATGTCATCAGTTATCAAATGACATGATTTCCTGTGCTGTGGTTTGGCACATTATAAGAGTTCCAAAGGCTATCAATCTCAAGTCAAGCCACAAAAAAATCAAATGTCTGTGACAAAGACATTCCTTTGTCGTCAGTGATCACCTGTTACTTACAATAAGCCATTTCGGTATTCCAAAATAGTCTGATGCACAGCAAGATTCAACAATTTTTTTTCAGGATAACCGCAGCAGATAAATGCACACAAGGCTACAGGGGATGTGGTAACCATGTCTGCATTCTGTGCAACTTTTCGTGCAATCGAAAAGAGATGGAACTTTCGTTCGCCCAAAAGTTTTGACACACAAAACACCTAAAAACACTTCACTGTCCAAACTTTTTTTGCAAAATGTTACACTGCAGAACACGATGATCTCTTCAATTTTGCTGGTACCCCGCTATGCTTTTGCACGCATATGATGAAATTTTTATCCCGAAAGAAAAATTGGCAAATCTTGATGTGCACATGCGCAGTTGGAATACCGAACTCACTTATTGTGACCTGACTTCAATTGATGTGATTACAACTCTGTACCAAAATCCTGCAAAAACAATGTTTCAAAAAGTCTTTTAAGTTGAAAAGACTTCAAATGCTCGTAAGAAGGAACAACTTGTGTGAACGTTGAATCAGGTTGTTCATTGTGGGTTATATGACTATGCAGGGCTTCATTCCTTTATATGAAAGCGATATGTTTGGTGTTCATGTTAATCATTTGGATGAGTTGCTTTTTCTAGGTTCCGAGGCGAATTCTTTCGACTTGTTGAGGAAGGTCAAGATGATTGGAGTAATGATGATGACAAAGACTTACTACGAGGCATGATGATGACTGCATCTGATGTATCAGCTATCACCAAGCCATGGGATGTACAAAAAGAGGTAAATCACGCTAGCAAACTTATCTAATTTAATTAGTCGGGAACCGTTAACATGATATATGTTTCAGAAGCTAATGTAGAACCACCAACCGGACTCGTGTTTAACATGAAGCACATGAGTAGAACAAGCTGCTGACATGTCTGATCAGACATTTCATAGTCATACCAGTAGAGTGTCAGATATCAAGGGCCAATTCGGGCGACTCACAATACAGTGCGCCACCAAGAGTTTGCCATGGAGAGTCCATTTTTCAAGTTTACAGTCGACAAAAAATGGCCCAGTGTCAGTAAACAACTTGAGCTAATTTGTGATAGATTGGGGCATACCGTTCTGCCGCCTTACAAAAACACCGTATTGATGAAAAGCAAAGAAAAAGGGCAAACAAATACTTGAATTATACACTTATGAAACTACTGACCGGAAACGCAGACAATTACAAACGACCCGTGTTGCAAATTTGTCAACCATCTCCCACAATAAACTGGGGAAAATGAACTCTTTGTGGCAAACTCTTGGTGGCGCTCTGCATTGTGAATCGCCCGAATTGCATGGGGTAGCTGAGCTCTGCAGTTTGCAATATATGTGTACGGGTCTTTAGGCGGCAAAGTCGCCTCACTAGCTACGCAGGGGAAGTCGCCTGCTAAGCAGGCGAGTGGATTATTCTTTGCTTGACGAAGCGAATCTTGCGAATGCTTGAAGCTACTATTCTTGTAGTTGACAACCAGTGCATACTCAACTCCATGTGCGACAGTACCGGGCTTCGCTCTGTTGACTGGTTGACAACTGTGAATTTCTAATCTCTTCATTGAGCGGGAACCAACGAAATGCGAGTCAATACCATAAAATGCCCGGAAGTCTGTGCAATAACAAAAACGATATTGTATTGTCATCCGGGTACTTCTCTGAAAGTATGCATTACGCTGATTTATTTTACTATTTGGATTCTGATATAAATAATAATATCCCATATACCAAGCTTTAATACGTATTGCACTATTCTAAGATGTACTCAGTATTCCTACTGCATATACGTGTAATAGGATAACCACTGAAAAAAAGTGATTACTATGTGCACGTTCCATCTTTACTGTGCATCAATTTGACTTTAAGATAACTCATCCCACTCAAGCTTGTGGAGCATGGAAAATGTAATGCGTCTGTGTCCCACATGTGACTCAGCCTTCGGCCTCGTGGCATGTGGGACAGAGACCCACTACATTATTCCATGTCCCACCCACGCTCATTGGATATCTAATATAGTCAGGAGCAATTGGTAAACCTTAGTTAAATTGATATTTGCAGGTTGCACAGCTGATTTTTGGGGAGTTCTTTGAGCAAGGTGATCTAGAGAGGCAACAGTTCAATAAGACGCCAGAGGTATGTGGAGATCATATTATGTTCATGTTTAACCTTATATTTTGTACATACATCTGAAACCAACCTGAAACCAACCTGAAACCTACAATATGTGACAACTTGTACACGATCTTCATCTCTACTGCCTTTGTTGTACAGAGAGTTAATGTAACCTATACTGTACGAAATCAGCATAGTTTTCTGATGGTTAAAAACTCAAGATGTGTAAGAAATCTTCAGCAACATGATACATGGGCAAGGTTACCCCGGTATCTCATAATTCACAAAACCATAAGAATAGTTAGTGCATGGCAGCTCTATTTACGTAATGATGGGAACATTTGAATACGTACCTGATTGCTCAAGCAGGATTATTGTGCTTTTAATGTTACCACACCTTCATCAGAGTTGTCATGAATTCTTAAATCTACTCTTGTGGTCAGATTTACCCCCCTCCCACTCCCCACAACTTCTTTCCTTGAGTAATGTTAGATGGTTATTGGTCTAGAGAATTTTAGTACACAACTTGTCCTTTAAACAGGGATTCAGGTCTATGATGCCCCATCATCTGTCTGAGTTATCTAGTCAGCTGTTTGGATAGGCTTGTTCATTACTGCGTACTATGCCTGTCCCTTCCTGGGCACGTTTGTCTGACCTGACCCCCCGTCTGAGCCACAAAGCTGTTCATTCTGCTGTTTTGTACTGTACAGACAATTTGCATTCAGCTGCCTGCTTTGAGGTGTATTTTCTTGTTATTCTAATCTAGTAACAATTATATCCTTGTGGAACAAAAGCACACACCTCAATGATGACTGATCGGGATATGTAGCCTGCAGTTCCAGCCCCAGCAAGCATCACAGTGCCATCTAGGTTTTACTGAACAATTAAGAGCTGTACCCGATTTCATGAAACTCAGTGTAACATACGATGTATCGCGGCGCTGCAGCTGCGACGCGTCCAGCAATCTATTTCACAAAACGTGTCGTAAGTGTGACGCATCGTAGGTGTATTTATAGCACAACTCGGTGACTGTTATGTGTATTTCTTCAGCTTACAGTAAATATTCGTCTGATATTCAACAAAGAGTTGTCAAATCTCTCAAAAAAAATTTAAAATGTAAAACAAAATGGCGGACATGTCGTGCAAATTTAAAGGAAAACAAGCTCTCAGTGGACTGTAGAGCTTTTAAATTTCAACTGCAGTATTCCACGCTAATCCATAATTATTCAATGAATTTTCTATTTAAAGCTTTACACTCATTGTCTCGGTATTATAATCTCGTTTATGTAATGTTTATGGCATAAAACTGGCTGAGAATAGGACGCTTCTTATTTTGCGAAGACCACTAGACACGTCATCGCTTGCGACGTGTTTTAAGCCATTGTCAAGGAACTTACGACGCGTTCAACACATCGCAAGTTTTGTGAAATGGATGTACTCAGTATTCCTACTACATGTATGGCATAAAACTGGCTGAGAATAGGACGCTTCTTATTTTGCGAAGACCACTAGACACGTCATCGCTTGCGACGTGTTTTAAGCCATTGTCAAGGAACTTACGACGCGTTCAACACATCGCAAGTTTTGTGAAATGGAACATACAACATGTCGCAAGTTGCCACGTGTTACGCATCGTAACTCGGGTTGCGACACGTCGCAGTGCTTCGTGAAATTGGGTGCTGGTGTGTTGGGGCTCATGTCACAAGCCTGATCAGACTGACAGTATTTAGAACCAAAGGAAATGCAATGACTTGGTGATGTTTTCTTACAGGACATGATGAACAGAGAGAAGTTACATCTTCTACCAAAGATGCAAGTGGGCTTTGTGGACTCAATATGCATGCCTGTGTATGAGGTATGTCAATCATATCCAGACAATCAATCTAGGTCATAGTGTGGTTTGTACCTGCCAGTCAAGTAATGGACACTTTGTCATGAATGAGCTTTGCATCTTATTCCTCAAGCCGATCTTAAGTTGTTGGTTAGATGTGCTGTACCTTACCTATATGCCATACAAATGTTCTGCTTTTCTCAACCATGTCCAGTGGTAAAAAAAAAACTAAATTCAGGACATCAAAAAGTGTTTTCAATTATTGTATTAAAAGCAACCATTCATGGATTAATTTGAGGGCTAAAAAGATTAATTTAACAAACAAAATAAAGTTTTGGGTTGTATTTTGTGCTTTTGGTCTTCCAACCCATAAACTTCAACTTTGACTAAGTCTGCCCTTTCGTTATTGTGGTTCAGGAGACAAATCTTTAAGTGAAAATTTGTAGGTGTTCTACTAAGACACACAAATGAAAAAAAAATCATGTGCACTGTTTCCCCATAGCCAGGGCTATGCAAAATGTTACATCAGTTGATACAATCATGCTGTGAACATCATAACGTGCTCATGAAGTACCACTTTATCAAGAACTAAATCGGTTATGGCTGTTTCATGGCTATTACCTGGGGCTTGCATTGGCTCGTCAGAGATTTTCACATGTTTCTAATGACCTGATTCCAAGAGGATTACTGTCATCAAACCTAAAAGCAACTCACTAAACACAAAATGTATGCATGCAATTTTGCCTGGCTTTTTGAACACAGGGATAAACAATCTCTGGCTACAGAGAAATCATTGGAGTTTCTGGAATTCTCAACAAACAACTTGTGTGCAGGCCGTTCAAGGATGACAGACTTTTCAAAAATATGTAAAAATGTTAAGTTGCAGTGAATTAAACTTTTTATCAAAAATTAAACTTAAAATTGGGGTTGTCTTATGATGTCTTGCGCAATGAGTTTACACTTGTATTTTTTTAACATGTGTAATGGAAATAATCAAGAGTGTAATGATATGTTGTTGACATTGTAGGCTCTATCTAAGACGTCAGAGAAGTTAACACCACTACTGATGGGCTGCAAGGAGAATCGTGATCACTGGAAGGGTATTGCTCAGGAATATAAGCAACCAGTCACTGAGAAAAAAGAGCAGAGTTCATCAGATGAGAAAGATATCGATGAATCGGAAGCCATGCCATCCTCAACAACTGACCAGCCAAGCAATAAAGATTGATGTCATACAGCAGTCTGCTCACACCAATGCTGTTCTCAATTCATCCTTTTCAAGATTTTTACCTACTCAATTTAGAATTCTTGTGACATAGTTCTAGTAAACCAAGGACCTTTTTCCTCGTACTTTTAGAAACACCATTTTAGTATTTTAAGTCAATTTAAAGGCTTGTATCACTCAACTTGAAGCATAATCCAGACACACATACAGGATATTATACAGTTGCAAAATGGCATAGTGTGGTTTGGTGGAGTTGGTATGCCCTATTGTGGAATGTATTCAATGTGAAACTGTTTTCCCGTTTCACAAATTTAGTGATAAATTTATTGTCAAATGTATGTATATAATTTAATGTTGGATAGTTTTTATGATTAATTTATGGGACTGTGCAAGTTATGATGTGGATAGCTGAGTGGGTTTCTTTGTCCATCCCACCCAGTGGATTCTACAGTATTGGAGGTTTATCGGCTGGACTCTCAGGGCTGCAAGTTGTCCTGCCAACTTCTCTGTCTCTCAGACTCTCTCCACCTTTCAAATGTATTTGTACAGGTACAAAATGTAAATAAATGTTCCCTCAAACGTGTGCTACAATATAACAGTAATATATTGGCTCCAGTTCAAGTATTCTATCACCCCCATGGTTTTACAATTTCATTGTTTGGACACTGTTTTTCTTCAAAGCTGTGGTTGCAGAAATTAAAGTTAAAATATATTCAGGATTCATGAATGGAGATGAATTTAAAACTTCTAATTGTTTTTGTTTTTTTGAGATATTTCTTTCTTTCTTTATTTCTTTTTTTTGGGGGGGGTCGTAACATTTGTATCACACTTTCGTTGTTCATGTTTTGTAGTTTGTGTAACTCAAGTGAAAAGTGAACATAATGTTGACATTGTCAGGATCCCCATGGATACAAGTTCATTGGTTATCCACTTCACAATTATACACATTTTGGTTGCCAACATTGGATCTTTTCCACGATTAATAGTAATTCTTTGGATATAATATTCCATGGGCACACAGTGTATTGACAAGTATGGATTGGGTATAAGTAATGGTGAACCAGAGTTAATCTTAGTATAATTACAAATATACAGTTATGGTCTACAGGCAACTACATGTGTATATGGACAAATGTGAATCTGTGCACGTCACAAATCCTATTGGTCTGTTACGCCATCAACAGGCTTCACATCGGTACAAAAAGGAAGTGACTGTGAAGTTGCAGCAATTAAATTTCCATTTTCCATTACATAAGTATGTTTTCTATGAACATCAGCATCAGCAAACAGCAACCAATGTACTGTGAGGTTTGATAAATAGTTTGGCAGACAGTGAGCCAGTTGTTGAGTGTGAATTAATTACACAGCAAGTCTATGGCATGTGGGTTGGTCCATAATAGACTCATCTATTAGGCACTGCCCACTGCACACATGTGGCCAACGACACATTGCCTCTCAAATGTCATGTACACTACATGTTCCAGACACATGCGTCACACACACAATATGTATCCATGCATTTTGGATTTTTGTGCATGTATGTCGGACATTAAACGTAGAGTACATCATTTCTCATTTGTGCATTTTTTTCATTTGAAGCAACAAAAGTGCTCAAAATCTGAAGAAGGGTGCTTAACAACTAACCTGATAAGTTTTAGCTCAGTGAAACGTATTTTCCGATGATATGATCCTATTCTAGGATCTGGATTTTATTTTAAAAGTTGCCAAGTCATGTTTTGAATTGCACCCAGATCAGCATCTGGGACACGTTCTCATTCAGCCAACTGCAGCTACGCGATGCCACCCACTGAAAAGAGGAATTGTAGCAAGTGCGTGTGCGTTGTGTCAATGCTTCGCGCACCAGTTACCAAGTACAAAACGAATTACTAATGAAATTTGAAAAGAAACGTCTTGAGATGCATTTTTGGAAATGATCTTCTTTCATTGTTTTCTTCAAAATGACAGCATGCCAGAAAGAATAATTTCACAGGGAGTTTAGTGCCATTACTATCTTTAAACCAAGTATGCTTTTCAACAATAATGTTGTCAGTTACTTTTTGGATAGCTGCAAATGATGGACTGTACCTTTAAACATAGCTGTGATCGGTCATTACACCATAGGTCAAGGCTAAGATCAGTCTATTGCCCATGCTGACATGCCATATGAAGAACAATATTCCACATGACATTGTTTGCTAGGTAATCTCACCGTACTCAGAAGCTGTCCGGTGAATGAATCATAGGTCCTATTTGAATAACAGTTACTTTATCCCAGATATTGCCTTTTACATGGGTGTAAGCGTAAACCTCTGCCATTTGAATCTTGATGTCAGTATTCACACTGATACACTTGGGTTGATGATTCCATCCATTTCATCCGTCAAATGTATCAGTGAAATTAAGGCCTACAGCCCAATTGCTGATGGCAGTTACATGAAGTAAGGCATGCCTTGCTTTTGCTGTGCATATGAATCATGGCAACACACTATCTTGTAACAAAAAGAAGTTAGAGTGGTCTACCCACCGTGTCTATGACATTAACTTGTGCTTAAGTCAGTGTGGTCTTGTTGTTTAGTTCCTGTATAATTTTGTCTGTTGTACTTTTTACTGTTTCATAAACACCTACTTGTTTTTATTTGTGGTGTTTTTTTTGTGCATAGGATAATTGTGTTGACACAGACAGATTTTTGTATGCTAAATGTGAATTTTATAATGAGTGCTGACCTAGGCTTTAGATATGAAAGTCACAAGTTGTGATAGTGCATGCTGAGAGGTGGGTCTTGGCATGCTATTCAGATGCAGTGGATTCTCTGATGAATTTCAGCCCCATTGCTGATGTGGCTATAACCTGTGGTAGTACACTGATAGACCAGAAGCATTCTGCTACCCACAGATCATTATCTTGGTGTTATTAACTGAAGTGCAATACAAACACAGCTATGTGTTGGACTGACTCACTATTGGGCATTCAGCTGGGATAGCCCACAAATTAAGGTCTCTCCACTTACTTACAGTGGGGTCCCTTGGGGGAAGATGAGAAAGGAAATTTCAGGTTTAAATGTAGGAGGAAAACCCCAGAAAACAATTTCTGGAGAAAATCTGTGGAGTCAGGTAGGGACTGACAGACGTAATCACATGTTGACCACATGCAGGATTGGAACCCGGGTCGCAGCAAGGATAGTACAGCTATGCCAACCTGACTCCCCTGATCAAACTCATCAACTAACTTTTTGTTCCAAATAACTCATATCGTCATCAAGTGAATGTATATCGCAATCTAGGGAATGAACCAATTAGACATAATTTCAATTATTCTAGGGTTTGAGGAATTAGGTTGTTTGTTTATTTGTGATTGATCATACTTGGCTTATTCACAGACATAAATAACAACATGAAAAACATTGAACCAGGTGAGATACTTGAGCTTATTTCTACATTTTGGAAAATAAATAAGGCATCATCTTATAGAAGTATAGAGGTATAAGTAAGAAAGAGAACTCAGGTACCGATCTAAGGTATTAAACTAACAGAAAAATAGAAGTTTAAAGGACATGAGCAAATTTGCAATTTTAGACTTGAGTTTGTAGCTAAAATGTCAGTGTTAAATGACTTTATCTGACATGCTTTTTTTTATACATTTGTGTCATTGATGCTGAAGCTTAGGAAACATGAAGAATTCAGTAATGAAAGGAAGTGAGAAACTCAAGTCAGTCTGTCCAGTGGTTATTGCACTAGAAGATTCAAGATAGTCAGCAAGTTGGTAGTGTCATTATGATGGAATGAACTTACATATTGTCAACAATTAGCACTTCAATCTGCCTTTTGAGCAGAATATTTTAAAAATCTATTGTCAAAAGGGATTATCAGAAACAACCACAGCATATTGTGCCACATGCTGTGTGTTTTCTGCCTCAGCTGAATTCACACGTCATTTGTCAAAGTAGCAGTGTGTTCTAACATGAAATCAGGTACATTCTTTTTCAACAAATATCAGTGAAGATAAGACTAGATCCTAGACAGATCACAAATGTACTCCTAGCATGAATGTACGGTGTAAAGCTCATTTGTCATTGTCCAAGTATGTCGTTGATTGTAAGCATATAAAGGAAGACAGCCACACTGCATATTCATTTGGGATGAGATACCCAAATGGACAAAGTGATGATTTTAGACAAATGTGTGTTCAGGTTATATCCTGTTGTCAAATTACATGGTATCTATGAATAATGATTGTAAATGCTCTCAGCAATAAACTTAAGTTTTGATGTTTGATGATTTCACAGATTGTACCCTAACTATGCACTTAACTAGACATGTTTTACTCAATTCACTCAAGTCAGTGGAGAGTGTGTTCATTTCAAGATGGTGTTGTCACCACTAAGCTGCAGCTAAGTGTATTAATTGCTGCAGGCAAACTTCTTTTGATAACATTTCTTCAAATCTTTTAGAGTTGCTCGATGTGTGATAGGGTAAAAGTGATGTTAACATTGTTTGTCATCTTTGTCGTATTTAGATCTTGCTTTGATAGGTCTTCCTGTTAGCAGGAGAACAAGCAGTCATAGTTAAGCTCAGTCTGGGCTCTTCAATATCATTTGCTATGGGACTAACTATATGTCACAATGACCAGCGACTCGCCCTATTTAGACAGGTTAATATCTAATGTCAGATTGTTTCTAATTATTTGTCCTTGTCTGCATCATACATTTCATAGTCACACTACTTGGATCTTATTTGTTTGTTGAAATAACGCTTACATGTGTTATAGACAGATGTACGCATTATTGATTGGGCTAGTGTGAGGAACTTCCCAGCTGCAAGTTTTTCATCATGTTTACCTGCCCTGTTATTGACAGTATTCACATTCTTAGGTTTTGTACAGTCCTTTGGATAGAAACACATTCTTTTTGTGATAATACAACGGGCCTAGCAATCCAGTGTGACAATGATTATTTGATGTCAGTTGATGATTATCTGGGAGAGTGCTACTGAGTTGTAGTGTGGGACATGAGTTGACCGTGTACCAGTTATTAATTGGGCAAAATTGCTTGTCTTGCACGGGCATTAACTCTTATCAAGACTATAGGGTTTTAGAGACATTTATTTTTACCTGTAGACCAGATTTTGGATTAGGAGATGTGAGGGATAAAATATTGCGGTTGATATTTTCCAAATAGTGTAGACTAGTTTCATGATGCATGTGTGACAGGTGTTTGACAAAAGTTTCATCAGTCTTCAGCCAGATTGTCCCACAATTTGTTTCACGGTGGGCTCGGGGGGTCATTATTGTTTCATTCACAATTTACACAGTTACAAATATCTAGCAACAAATACTGCAGTTGTGACGTGATGGCTGGCTTGGGTTCTTGGGTCCATCATTGAAGCTTCAGAGAAAGATTTTGCTAGGATCCAACTAGCCTTGGTCAAAGCGTTTGTCAGTAGTGTCCATGAGGGTGTCTGGCCACTAACTATGCACTGTATGTACGAAGCGCAAACAGTGACCTCACACGGCTACAAAATGCAAATCAGTTGGTGAAGGATCGTGTTGGCCTTTGTCTTGATTTTGTTGCGGATTTACATCCAGTTATATTTAGTCTGCAGACTCCAAACATGTTGGAGAATGTAGCCACACTATTCAGCTCTCGTCCATGTCAAAACATGAGCATCCACGAGTAAGTACTGAATAGTAATCTCATCTGTATTTGCATATGAGGTCATCACTCAAAAACAAGTGACAAAATTAAGAAAAAAAAGATAAGCCAACGCAATCCATTGTCCAAAGGCGTTCATTCTTTACCAACTGATTTGCATATTGTAGCCACATGAGGTAGCCATTTGAGGATGCTGTTTCATGCTTCGAACAGTGCATGTATGAATGGCGCTCAGCTAGTGTTTGTTAGCGGCCAGATACCACAACAGTCAATATCGATGAACGCATTGACCAAGACTAGGATCAAAATACAAATCCTCCTAACTTAGACTCACATAGATACGATGAAGTATTGATGGCACTAGGATAGTGTTGCCAAGAGAATCAGTATTACATTGTAATACAATAACATATGGCCTTTTATTTTTCTATTTTTCTTCTCTGTAGACACTTTCATGATCCGTTAAGATTTTTGATGAAGGGAAGACTGTTCAATCGCTTGACATCATGTTGAAATGTTCTTACAACTTGAATTCTAGTCAGATAGGTATTTGATTGTTTTAGTATGAATCAGTAACCCTCATTTTGATCATGTTAAAACCTAGGTGACCAATGAGGATATGGTTAGATGATCACATGACCAAGCCTATTGATTGCCATTGGTGAAGTCACTCAAAAGGCTTTGATGACCTAACAATAGATTTACTTTTTAAAAAGTACTCTTTGCGTATAGTTAGAAAATACTGATGTACTACACCTTTTACATACTTTTTCACTTTAGCATTTCAATTTGCTATTCTAGACGTAACCATTTGCATAGAATACAATGTAGCACTTTTTCAGATATATTGAACAAATTTGTATTCATAATTGTGAAACAAGTAAAGTAGGCAAAGTATTCTGTGATGTGGGTCAAAGTATGGTCGCATGCTACATTTAGGGATAGGATTTAAATGTAAAATCAAGAGTCACTTATAGCAAAAATTTCCTTTGAATATTGATGACCTAAAAAAGGTAGTTAGAATATTTAAATTTTCAAGTTGAAATTCTTAGAGCAGTTTGAGTGGATCCAGCAATTTGGTTAGTGGTTGGAATTGACTCAGAATCTCAGTCACTCACTAGGGAATGGATTTTGCATTTGTGCTATTTTTAATGCGTACTTAATTTTTCTCTAGGGAGAGTGTTGACATAATGGTACACTTATTGGATCACCATGCTGTTTTATGAAGTGGTTGAATTTACTATTACTGAAGAGATAGTGTATCATGATTGCCTGTGGGCTGAGCCTAGACAAATTCCTAAACCTTAGCTTTATTGCTACTCAGATGTGTAAAAGAATTGGTATCTTATAGGTTAGCAAAGATCACAGACAAAACAAAATGAATCCACATTTTCAGGAAGGTTGGTTAAACCTAGCATTAGATACCATAACCCATTACAATCCACCAGACTGTCTCCAGGGGGTGTGGCATAACCACCTGTTTCAATTTCAATAGTTGTGGAAGTAGATAACCACTACCAGACATATTTGTTTTCAATGATGTGTTTAATGAACACATTCTTGAAAGCAGCTTTTTTTCATGGATCGTTGAATACATTTTAAAGTTCAAGATATGGTAGCTTATCACACAACCTTACAAATATTCTCTAACTGGCAACTGAATGCACTCATGCCTACTACGTTGCGTCTCAAAAAAATGCAAACAAAATATAACAGAATGCCGGACGTAGAATGTGTAACCAACATAGATAATATAGGTATGGTTTGAAAGATGCGCCTTTCCAATTTAATATGAAACATCAAATGTCCAAATCTGATAATTTTGACAGAGTTATGAGTAATTTTCCAAGAGAGGTCAACTTGACCATGGGACCAAGTTTTCAATTTTAGGCATTGGGACAAAGGCAGCCTAATTGCCTCTGTGTGGATAGTTGCCTGACCTACAAAAAAATGTGTTTAGCGAGTAAACACAATTCTAAACACTTTCTGGCTATTAGTTTGTAAACATGTTTACATGCTAAACATTTTTAGCATGAGGACGGATTGTGTTTAGCCATTGAAACTTGTTGTTTAGGAATTGGACACGTGCGTTTAGCTGGTAAACATGTTTACAAACTGATAGCAAGATTTGCCTAACATTGAAAACTTGGTCTCATGGTCAATTTGACCTCTCTTGGAAATTACTCAGAACTCCCACCAAAATTATCAGCTTTGGACGTTTGATGTTTCGTTAAAAAGTGGAAAGGCGTATCTTTCAAACAATACGTATATTATCTATGTTGGTTACGCATTCTACGTCTGGCATTCTGTTATATTTTGTTTGCATTTTTGTTTTGAGGCACACTGCATAGTACAGACAGTCAGTATATAGTGTCAGTGTTCTGATTTTGGTGGAGCTGATTTGGGAAAGAAGGTGTTGGTTACAGGGATCATGATGTCATAATTTGGAAGGAATTGTTATGATTAGTTTTTTTCCACCCATTGTTCATCCCTATGGGAGTACAGGGATAGTACTGTACTTTGCAACAGTAATCTGTCTGGGTTCCAAACAAGTCAATTTCTTAAAGAAAACATGGGTGAAAGGTTTCTCCGAAGTAGAAAACCATTTTAATTTGTTTTCATAAAATTAGATAGACCTTTTGCCTTGAAACTAGTCCAACGATTTAGTACTGATTTGGTGATCATGATGACTATGGCTGAGCAGCCTCATTCTTCCCAAAGGCCCTAAGGATTGGCAGCAGTTTGCCGTTATTTTCTATTTTCTTGCCATTTGTGCTTTTGGTGACTGCATGATTAATATGTCAGTGTGTATTGGGTGTGAATCGTAGTTTTGCGGTGAAAAAAGGTTGTTTGAAAGCAGTACCCTGTCATTACATCTCCAGAAGCAATAGGATCAGTGTGGGAATATTGGATATTCTCAAAATCATTTTGCCAAATGCTACTTAAAAAAGGAAAGAAATTAATAAAACAGTACATGTACATAGGATGACCTACACCAATAGCTCAGTTATTTACAATTCTTCTTGTCTTTGATATTCAGATATTTTTACTGTTGTTTTCTGCTAGGTCTGTATTCATGGACATTTGAAGAAAATAGATTTTTCTTGATGGAATTGTGCACAGTAAAGTTGAAGTACTTCAATCATATTAAAGGTTCTACAGTAGTCACGTATGAGGCAGTTTGTATAACTATGGGTATATGAATAGTATTGAGTGACATTTTTCTCATTTTATTCAAAATTTTGTGATTGAGGCTTTCTGACACATTTTGAAATTTTAATGTTTCTGTATGTACTAACCACATTGCAAAAATTGTTTCTTCAGAAATTATTATTTTAATTTTTGTAACTACTTTTAATCTGCATTCTGGGGAACTGAATATTTGATTGTTTCATTGCGCCAGTGTGGAAAGGGAATGTGGTCAATGTGTACATTGAGGTTAGCACGTGATCTTTCATGAGGTAATTCAGATGCTACGTCCTTTATAATGAAATGGAGGTTTATGTCACAGCCCATCATGAGGTTTATATATGTACAATATGCTGTGATTCTGATATGTATCTTAATGTATTATTCTGAGGATAAATCACAACACTGGATCACATGCAGTCGTCTGTCATGAGGTTCATCATGTCTACATTATACTGTAGATCTGATACGGCCATTAATACAAATTGCTGTCAAATTTAATGGTGAATTTGAAAGAAAACTGGAATTACATCAGTGAAGGGCAAAACCCAATATTATTCAATTCAAATAATGTCAATAAGATACGACAGATTTTTTGAATAATAACAGAACTCAGCAACATACCGAAATCAAAATGAGACCTCACATTTGTAGAGAAAGAAGCCAATGACATCGGTCTACTAAACGTATTGAGTCAGAATTGAGACCATGTAAATAATATGGACCTAAGAACAGATTCCTAATACACTGCACTTTGTGTGTACTAAACATAATTGTTCATAAAGTCACACTACAAGTCATGAGGGGTGCATACATATGTACCCCAATACCTATGTTCCCCAATATCATGAATATCGATGTTCCCCGAAATTCTTATCCTCACCCTAACACTAACCCTAGCCCTAATCCTAAGGATTTCGGGGAACATAGGTATAGGGGAACATCGGGTAGACCCCGTCATGAGTATCTTTCATGCTTGGTCATCAGGGTTACTCCCAAGGTTTGGTCTCTTTCAGTTTACAGCTGACACACACAACTGTCATATGTCAGGCCATTTTCACAGAGTAACTTTGTTGTTCATACATCAACGTAACTTGTCCACAAAAATACATGAACGAGTGCTAGAATGGCACTGTGTATTATATAACTCAACCGTTGCAAGTGGCCATATTGTGGAAATGTTTTGAAGGTCCATGAATATAGTAAATTGGCCAAGTTAGTAACCATGTCTTGCTGGACTGCGTAATGACACAATCAAATACATGTACAACAGGTATGGACAGAAAGCATGAAGCAGCAGGTTTATCAATCTTTATTGTGTGGTATGAAAGGGACAAAGTATTTCTGCAGTTCTGTCCAAACCAATACAGCAATGTAACCCATTAACACAGTACATGTATAGCATCTCAACTAGGGATTGCATTTAGCATTAACATTGACAGAAATCAGAGCTCACACATAAAGTATGCCAAAGTTATGTCATTTATTTTCTGTAGTAGTTTGTACATCTTTCATATCAATTTTATTTTATACTGTCATAAAGCAATTGTTGAACTGCTCCTATTTTTGATTATTTTCATTACTACATGGATGATCCATGATCATTATTGGGGTGTGTGGGGTAAGAGGTTGATATACTCCCCGTTTTCATCTTGGATGCTATTTTTGTTTCCTTCAATTAAAAGCACGGTGTTAATGCAAGTTGCCATCCAAACTACTCAACATCAAATTGTAGTATCTCTGCAATATTGTGACGATCGAGATAATGGTAGTGGGTGCCTGTTCAGAATTGATCAAAGCACTCCACTACACGGACACGGAGTATTATGTTTTAACTGTCAGTGCTGCGCAAACTGTAGTATATTTTGTACATATTTATTTATTTGAGTACAAAAGACCACCCTTTCATCTGATTATTAAATTGAATTATCTGCTCTGACATGTGTTGTATCGTGTTTGATGTTATGTGTGGATAAGTTTTTACTGAGTGTCAGGGATTGAGTTTAATAACTGTTTTGGCAATAAGGAATTGAAGCATTTTAGCATTACTGATTATTCCTTGATCCATATCAACTTTTTCAAAAGCCACAAAAATATGTCTGTCCAATTGGTCTTGATAACATAAATTGCATTACATTTTTAATCATAAATCTCTACATTTGTACTCACTTCAAATTCAAGTTCCCACCATCTTCAATCTATCTAGCCACAAATTCATCCAGCTACGTAATGACACCCGGGCATGCACCAGAGACCTGCTCGTGAGCCGGGCAGAGGTGTTAACGGGGCAGACACGAATATTTTGGTCAACCTTCATCCCCCACTCGCTGGCACAGATTTACGCCACTGATCGTGTCATATCCACTACTTTTTTTCAGCTTGTCCAAGGCTAACAAAGATTTAAAAGTCAAATCATTGACAATAATGAAATTTAACATTGGAAGTTCTTAAAACAATGCAAACAAAATCATCAAGGCAACTGCATCAACTTCAAAGGCAAGTTTTGTATTGCTATAACGCATGATATGCTCTAAATAGCGAAAAGATTGTATAGCGCCGGGCCGCTGCGCGTCTTAGGGTGCGCGCAACGTGCAATAGATCAAAAAGGTTGGATGAAAATTCATGGTGAATGGAAATAAAAATGCACAGTTATGCATAATAAAGGCCACGCAATGCTTCAATTGATGTATGCCGCGTGGCCTACAATCCTCCAATCAAATGACGAGGATCTACTTGGGTGTTATATAATACAATATAAACCATTTTTTTCCAGGATGTCCTGCTTCAGATGCAACTCCACTGATGAGTGTTCAACATCATAATTTTAACATACAGATCTATTATTGTGGGATAACCTTTTTTTCTTGATCCATCCGGTATATTTCACTAAGGCAAATATTTTGCGACAGACATGTCTGCAGACATTCACGTAGATTTTCACTTATTTCAATTTGAGATAGACTAGTTTATAATACATCGTTGAAGGGCAAAACTCAATATGGAATTGGTGTATATTTGATTAATTAATCAGATGTCAATAAGGGGTTGCTTTAATTTTAGGCAAATTATAACTATCCTCCCTCTGTAATTAGTACAGCATTCAATTTAAGACACTCAACATATTTCAGTCAAAGCAGTCAATTCATGTTTAGTGTGTAAGAAATCAAAATCAAATTTCAATCTTAAGTTCCCCCCCCCCCCAATCATATTTTAAACATACCAATCCATTTTGAATTTCTGTTTGCATACACCCAGTAGAACCAATTCAATTCGAGTCAATGACCAAAAGTACATCACTTATTTTTAAAGATTGTTTCAAATATTTCACAATGATGTGGGCTTCAGGAATGTTCAACTTTGTTTTAAAATCACTACATGTAATAGCTGTACGACTCCTGTAAGTCTGTGACTGGCATTGATTTCATGTCTTAAAGAAACTTGATATGTGTATATACTTTCACTACCAAGTATCAATCCAATATCAACAAAATGGCACGTTATGTCTAGTCTGTTGGCTGTTGGATTTCAGAAGACATTAAGATTTAGAAACTTTACATTGTACAAAGGCATGAAGAATGAACTCAAATTCCAGCACATTTCAAATTGTCATTTCACTTTATTTTACTTATTTTAAATATTTATTACAATTCCCTTTGAGGCTAAAACATCTAGCAAAAACCTCAGTACTCTAAAGCCTATTATAATTGCCAAAGCAACCAGTTTCCATGAAAAAAATTATTCAACGTACTGTCACTATAAAATATAAATTCAAGAATCACCGATACAAAATGTTGTAGTTAGAAAAATAAATTTGGCATTTCAGAGCGAGATTAAATTTCAAACCTATGCAATTAGCAAAGCTATTAGGACATCATGCAGGACCATAGCCAGACAGGTCTGAGGAGTGCATCCTGTTAGAGCTTTTTTTTTAAATTAAATCTGATTTTTTTTTTAGTGTTTGACCATGTATGCATTCAACCAATGTCTGGATATTTTTTTTATCAAAGGACACATTCAAATTTAAGTAAAACGTTCTGTTGGAAAAAACATTATCCAAGCATAAAGAAATTTTGTTAAAAAAGATTCAAAATGGACAGCTAAAAATTAGACCACATAAAATGGGTGGCTCAGCACCCACCCCAGCCCTGGCTATGGACCTGGGGCCATATTCATGAAACCTTACTAAGCCTAGTTGCTTACTAAATATGCATGTAGTTGCTTACTAAGCCTAGTTGGAAACTAATTGATATTCATGAAACATTGCTAATGCTAGTTACATTCTAAGTTTCTTACTTAAGTTAGTGTAGATCCAGGGCAACTCTAAGTCACTAGTTGGCAACTATATCATTTTTTGTTGTGCCAGACTTGGCTTTTTAGGTGGTTTTCCCCCTCCGGTTGCCTTCTTGGACTTTCTCATAAGGTGTTGGCTGAGAATAGCCGCCCATGCATCTTTCTTTTTCTTGTTAGTGTTTGCATCCTTATGCTTAATTCCTCATACTTGTCTGCCATAATGAGTTAGAACTCTTCTTGAGAATAATTTGCCTTCCTTGCCCTTTTTACTTTATATGCAAATTGCTAGAGAATTTGATGTTGATTCACTTACTTGCATTACACAATTTTTTCCTTCTTTTTTTGCTAATCCACGCAAGTGCTGGACATGGATTAGCCTAATGCACCTGTATGTGTTGTCATCACATTCCATACATGCCCACTCCATCCAAAGCACCCAAATCTAGTTACTCAGGTATGCAACTAAATTCTCCTAGTATGTCACTAGTTAGCAATGTTCTTAGTAAGGTTTCATGAATAACAATTTAGTTGTCAACTCCATATTAGACTACTAGGCATTTTAGTATCCTACTAAGGCCTAGTTGGCTGCTAAGTTAGTAAGGTTTCATGAATATGGCCCCTGCATTATAGTCTAGTTACTGACTATAAGTATTGTAACCGGCCACTGATGTAATTGACTTGAATCAAGTTGAGTCATTCTAAGGCAGTGACTTGAGTCAGTCATTAGGCAAACAAGGTCCTGTGCGTCTGCCTTACTGAAATTGTGCAATTATGTTGAGTCAAAGTTTTGCTTGAGTCGATTCAAGTCAGGCATCTTGACATCGTGCTATTTTAGTTAGCACACGCATAACAAACTGAGATTAAATTCTGCAATGATAGTATGACACCGTACTAGGAGGCCCTGCTATGGAGTACCGAAGTGTGACATCATTTAGAACCAGAAAGTGTAGGGCAAACGAATGGAGTACGCGCGCGTGTTGGTTCACGGGCTGAATCACGTGCTAATGTCTTTTACACACATTTACTGCGTGTGACGTATTCACTCCGGTACTCCATGACATACACCTGCAAGCCAGCTAACAATTTGACATGAAGTAGGAACTGGAAAGTAGTCAATGCAAGTCATGACTCAATCAAACTTGAGTCAAGTCACTTAACTTAAGTACTAGACTACAATAGAGGTCATAAAACATTGGTGCTAAACAATTTAGAGTTTTGTTCAAAAGCATAACTTATCTTGTCAATGTATAATTTCAGTTTAATAATGGTAATTTTCAGAAAACAAAAGAAAAGAGAGTTCTTTTCAATCGTTTTCATTCATGTAACTGCAAACTGCTATCTACTGGTCCTGAAAAAGTACAAATGGTACGAAAATGCTCACTCCACCACGTCTCGACTTTGAGTACCTCAAAACAGACTGAGGCCAATATTCCAAGGAAATAACAAAATTCATAAATTATTATTTTTTACAGATAATTTATGCTAAAAAGTTATATTAAAAATAATAGGGAATTAAATTTGAATTTTGCATGAATTCAAAAAGTTAACCATTTAGTACAAACGTTTGTAAGATTTTCAAAAACAAACTATACCTTTGGTATAAAGTTCAAATATACACATAAATCGACTGTTCCTTAATAAATGTACTTATTAAAACCAAAATTTCAGCAAAATTATTTGTGCAAACTCTCTGATGCAACCTTTGAACCTCAGGAAATTGGGCCTAAATTGACAAGACTAATCTTTACATGATATTATTTGTAATGAATGTATATTTAAAATCCAACAAGGGAGCTTACTGCATTAATGCACACCTAAGCTTTGTTTAATCATTTCTGACCAAGTGTGGCTAATACACTGACCAAATGGGGACAGTTAATTCAAATCTCCACACACAATAGAATACAAATGACTGCCAAATAAAAGTATCTTTCCTCATCAGTTTTGTGCCTTACTTTGGTCATAATTCAATGTGCAAACCTGTAACAAGTTGAATTGTGCTCAATCTTGGCCATAGTTTAGGAAGGCATGGCCAATAGCTGTCATGTTTTCCACATTTCTCTGAGACATATTGAGTACAATTCAGAATATGAGTTTCACTTGGTGACAAATACACCAATGCGCTTACAAACATCCCAACTGGCCTTATATTCAATCTAATCCTCCAAATGAAACACAAACCTTTTCACAAATAAAAAACATCAGCCAACAATATGATGCAAGCATCCCAAGCAGGGACTAATAAATTAACTTTATGTACAGCTATTTCAGTGCAGAGAATTTTATGTTAGTCAAAGTGCATGTGCTAGGATGATACTTATGATCAAGAGGCATTTATTATGGCTGCGGTTAGGTTGCACATGTACTATACACAACGCCTGAATAAATCCCCTACATCTGATTGGTGAGTTGTTGATCGCGTCATTGAATTATTCATCCTAACGCACAGCGCGGCTGCACCGCAAAAATAGAAGTTCCATTCCACTGTAAACAGAACTTCCTTTGCACGGTCTCACTATTGGCTGCACTCAGGTGGCTCTGATGCTGTATACCAGTTTACAAGTTACCAATCAGATGATGAGGATTTATTCAGGTGGTGTACAAAACCAATAATGAATGTTTCACATTCGTGCAATGGAAAGAGTAATTTCATTGGAAATAGATGGGATGTTTCATTCCACTTGGTTTCGTCTCGTGAAATGGAACTTTCCATCTGTCACCACATGAAATTCTTACCACTGCACTCATAAACATTCCTTATTTGTATACTAATGAATACAGGCTCACATCTAAAATGTACAATATTCACTCTAGCATCAGCTGGATTACATTTTGACTGACATCAGAACAATTGACTTGGACTATCAAGAGTTCAAGTCAGATGTGATTATTCGAAATTGAACTGAAAACTATGTTGCAATACAAACCTTAGCATTTGAATGGAGGGTGTATCATTCACTAATACCAATCATGCTCTGATATCAACTCCTCCAGATTTTTGTCCATCAATGCATTGGTTTTGTCTATGAGTTCTTTATTGCCAGGGTTTGGATGACTGGCTGGCTTAGGTGTAGGGACTTCAGTACAATAAGCCTTACATGCAACCATGGACGGCACAGCGCTAGCACGACACAGTCTGGTACCTAGACTTGTCTGGCTGTCTAAGTGGCATTCTCTAACACTAGAATTAGTGAATGTTTGTGTACAGCTTGATATGTCGCTGTAGGTCATTGGAGTAACTACATCTGGCCTGAATGCACTACCTCTGGGTCTGCCATTCTGCAATTAAGACAAAATGAACCAATTCAGAAGTGTTTAATTTAGTCAGTAATATGAAAGTGTAGGTATTCTATATATTCAAGGCAAAAACAAAATATACACCTAATTGCTATACAGTTATATGCTGATGTGTCTTTTGTATCACATGAATTACAAACATAAAACACAATAGGAAATTCTGGGAACGACAAAAGAAATCTCAATCCTACATGAGTAATATTACGAGGTATTATCATGGACTGGTGGTTTCACAGGATGTCAATTATACCATTCAACAACCCGGTACATGATACTATGTTCAAGTTAGTGTGGAAATTCAAGCCAAACATACATACATGTACAGGTACAAAAACATGAAGTTTTTGTAAGACCACTTTTGTACAGACTAATTGGGTGATAGCCATTTTCTGAGGTGACACCAGGCTCATGCAAGAGGCGCTCAGGTACATGTACTAGGTAGGCACTCCAAGCTCCCTCGACCAATAGGGCTAACAAAATGCGCACGTGCCTCATCTTCAAGAACGCATGCGGCATGCGCGTCGACGTGGTTCCACCATAAAGTACTCACACAGCACACAGCAGTCAATATAGGTGCAAACACATCCATTCTCTGCTCTCACAGGTTCCCAATTTGTGACAAATCCTCCTCATGTCCTAGGACTGCAACCACACAGACTCCAATCTATGATCAGCAGAGTGACTTACACATCTTGAATTTAATACTCTAGACCACGAAGCATAAAGCTAAGAACGTTGCCAGTTGGATATACATGTATATTAAACTTATATATCCACCTCCGACTATCATTTACGTCCGAGGTTCAACAGGGTTGAAGTTAGTTTAGAATTCTCCATTATATAACTACATGAGAACAAATCCAGAAAAAGTAAACAATAAATAGTCATTATACTTATATATATGGCAGTATGTGGCAGTTGGGTTTCTGAATTAGGATATTCTTTTGAAGCAACTTACATGTACATTAGACGTATGTGCTGTGAAGGGCTGACTGAGACTCCTCACTTGGCCTGTGTCAAACAAATGCAGAATGAATGGAATACATAGATATAGAAAACAGAACTCACACATAATGCCATCAAGATCCTTGGTCAAGAAAGTTAAGTGTCTTTTTGATGAATGTCTTTTAAAGAAACACAGACTTTGGCACAAAACATAAGAATTCTATCACATTCCACATAGTATACATTGTCTGCTAAATCCTCCACCCATGGCCTAACAAGGAAAATGCAAAGAAACAAGCAATTCTTCCTTGCAGATGCATCATGGGATGGGGTATATAGGTCAGCAATACTAGATCCAGACTGTGACTCAACCAATCACTTACAAGCAGGAATTCTAAATGCTTTTCTTGTGTGTGTAATGTAAGCACACTTCACAACATGAACTGATTTCACAATCAAGTCACCGATTAAAACAATTCATGTGAAGACATTATCTTGACAGATTAACGCTAACATAGGAGCAACAATTGTATGTTGCGACAAATTTTAACCTTTTCAAACAATGGCTTTAAACACAGAAACTTATTACATCATGTGCAGTTATAAAACACAATGTATGCAACATGAAGCAACTAAAAGCAAACACACTGAGCCACAGGTGACAACGACACCTTGACCAAACAACCATTACTCAAAGGACCAAAGCAACAACTACTTTACCTTGTAAACTCTGTCGATAAATAGTCCATATGAAATGATGATCAGCAAGCAAAACATGGTTGGGGGAAAATAACAGAAAAATATTGCAACAAATAAAAATGAAGTGATAGGAACTTGCACTTTATCCAACACGAAACATGTAAAGACCAGTTCATACTTGGCGCAGAGGGAATGCACATGTCAAGTTATGACATCACGCAAAGTACAGTGTATTCACATTGAGAATTCACAAATGTTGAACTCATTTCAAATCGGGGCAAATGTCACAGCGAATGCCTCTCGCTTGAAGTATGAAGCAGCCCCAGATACACGTAGCTGTAGATGTGCATTGCTGGTGTTAGTCAGCAAGATATAGAGGATGTACAGGCATGTAACTGGCAAGGAGTTTGAACTGATGGTGGACAGCAAGCAAGCATGTTAGACATGCATTATGCAAATCAACACATCCACACTTGCTCCAGTGTTGAACTCTGCACATCCTCTATACATGGTATGCTTCTAAACATGTTAACATTTGTTCAAATAACCATTCATTAAATAACCTCAAACACGTTTGTCTACAGTGTACTTTTTATTAAACGACCTCAGAAAATACAGGTGTGATAATCAAATGTTTATCGAACGATTTCTACTTCAGTCCATTATGAGTCAATCACAAGTCACGGGATGAATGCTCCTTTGACACTGTGTGGGTTTTGAAGATGAAACATGTACCCGTTGTTTTTTTAAAACTCTACCTTTGGTGTACATGCGTGCGTTTAAATTTGACTGGCAACTTACATGTTTGAGGTATTTATGGATGGAAATGCAAGTAACAGCCTTCTCAATGCACAGCACTTATGACTGAATGAAGAGGAAAACCCTTGGCATGTACATAACCAGCATGCAAATATGCAGGTGCAAAATAACAAAAACACTGAACATTTAAAAACTGTTCAGTTTGCAGCAAAACGAATGTTTGTGCTGATCAAGTAAACTGTGAAGATGATGACTGTAAATCAAGCAAACAGTGGCATTAGTTTATTAAAAGTGGGGAAATCTGGCCCTTACCTTTTTGTGTCCCAAAAAAAAAAACCTCATATTTTGGTTCTTAGGCAATTCAACCCTTAACGTGACCACATTTCTCAGTGTTAAATACTGTAACCCGGAACATGAGGCAAATCCTGCATATTTTTATCAAATGTGGAAATTTTATTTAAAAAAAATAATAAATAAAGATTGATTGGAACCTTTTTTGTAAAGTTCTAATACCAAAACTGTTTGATCATTTTCAAAACCCTTCAATGAGTTGCTGAAAAAGGGTTGAAAATGCAGAAGTTTTAGGTGTGAATATTCTCAAGGCACATTACATGCCTTCCCTTGTTTCCCCCTTTTCTTCCCCTCTCCCCCTCTCACACGCCCCGCCCCCTCTTTAAGACTCTCGTTTTCCTGTAGAGGTGCAAGTCACCTGTTTCATCTTGCCACTCACTGGCTTAATCCTTAATCTGACATAATCCTTTTAGCAATTTATTTCTATTATAAGTTTTAGTATTTTTAAATCTTTGATACTGTATATCTTGTAATGTTCATATTTTTGTTAGCCAGTGGAAAAATGTAATAAAATAAAAGTAGAAAAACATGCTTTCAAAACTCACTTTGCACACAGTGCATTTCGTCATTGAAGGGAAACCATTTCAACTTCATTCAATTGCTAAATCCCATCCAAGGTCCATGTTACAGTGCTTACCATATGTCTGCTGTGTACCAGTCACATTGTTTCTCCGTGTATCTTCATGCATGCCTGGCATGCCTGGCATGCCTGGCTGTGTTACGCCGTTTCTTCTGATGTCTTCATGCATGCCTGGCTGTGTTACGCCGTTTCTCCTTGTACCGGTATCTTCATGGGTGCTTTGCCGTGACATACTGTTCATTCCATCTTCACTTCCATGTATGCCATATTTCTGCCATGCACACACTGGTGCTTTCTCAGTATTCTCACCACCTAAGAGTTGAGATGAGTATGAGAGCCAATTGTTGGCAACGTATGATTCACGTCCAGCGTTTTGATTCCTATTGAGGCTTGTCATCCTGCTGTGGGCATCACATGATCTTAAGTTGTCAAGAGTCTTCCTGTCATTCACAAACACATCAGCTGACATTCTAGACCTAGGTACATGTATGTGTGTGTGAGTGACCTGTGATTGGTTGGGTCTCATAGCAAGTCCACCATAATTCTCTTGCTTGGCAGACTGTGAGCCTTTATCTTGCATGTACAACTCTTGAAGCTGCTGCTTGAGTCTGTCAACTCGACTGCTGTCATCAGAAGCTTCTTGTAAGTTGATGAGATTTAAATCTTTGGCCACTAATGGTGGCTGACTTGGACTGTGAACAAAGCACAAAGAAGAGTGTCATTTGTTAGGACAGTTAACCGGCAGTATCGGCCCAAGACCCCTATGAACTAGTCGGTAATGGTAACAAAAAATCATGTTAAATCATGTAAACAAAAACATAAATTAGGGCATCAAACCAATGTTCGGCTGAGGGAAATAAAAGTGCTTTAGATATGATCAGATATTTTTTTTCTGAAATCTTAAAATTTCCTAGATTTTGCTTTACAATTCAAGTCACAAGCATTGCTGCAAAAAGACATGGGTGACTGTGCACATTTCCATCACCACAACCAATAGTATTGTTTAAGATTTTGAGCAAAAAGGACCATACCACCATATATCAGAAACGATAAATGAATGTATGTGACAAGTGTACCGCATGTACATGGGCATAGTACCACTTCTGTATGGGTTTCTTATTGTGTTGGCTGGATTAGTCGTCGTGTATAGTATTAAGGATTGTGCGCATGACAAGAATTGCTGACCTGGCAGGAGACGTGTCCTTCTGACCAACAGGATAGGCATCCAGGTCACGTAATATAGTCAACCGTCGATGAAGGTTTCTGGACTGTAGCACAGCAGTGTTGTATCTACTGTGTAGTAACTGTCGCTTCTGAGAAGATATGCCATCCAGTTTCAAACATTCCTTTAATTTGGCTGCAACAAAAGAAGGTACGTATGAAAGTAAACTGATTAAAACAGTGCACAAATGAACAGTAGCATACAGCATTTCAAACAAATGTCCTAAATTTTGTCATATGAAATATTTTGATCTCAAGAGCATAGGGATAAATCTGGCACCGTCAAGTTCCAAGAATGTAGTATTGTTTTTTTGTTTTCGGACAAGAACATTTTGAATCATTATTATGGGCAAACACCTATTTAAAAAAAAAATCAATCAGATAAAGTCTTAAGGCCAATGAAAACAGCTCTCCAACAAAGTTCAACAAGATTCCCAAAATTTCTGAAAACTTCTCATAATCTCAACAAAACCTTGCACTCTTGATTTCTTGGGAGTATACTAACCCTATCTGGTCAAATTTCAAATTACTGATTTGAATGTTAAAAAAAGAAGCATGTTTTAGATTACTGTCATTTTGTTCCCGTGTTATTGTTATACTTACTAACTGATGCAGTGCAGAGAGCTAGAGCTGTAGCTAAGTCACCAGCATCTCCCTTCAATCTAGACTGAGCCTCCAGATCAGCACATTCAGCACAAATCTCATCACAGACAGTATCCACATCCTGTAGCCCACTCGATGCTTGGTAATCATATCCGTCTGTTTGCATCTGTTGAGTGGATTCTCTTGCTGTATCCACACTGTCTAGTGGATAGCCTGTGCGTGTAGATGTAGGTGTCTCAATGGAATACACACTACCAGAGCTGGCACTGGATCGATCTCTGCTTCGATACCCAGAATCTCTGCTTGCAACTGAATCTCTGTTTTGAAGACTCTGACCTGACACCAGGCCTCTTCTGCTTGTTTTAGGATCAACGCTGGTACTGTGGGAATTGTCGGTGTGTTGTAACCCCTGACTACTTGTATTTCTAACCAATGATTCAGACTTATCGTAATCCCTGTCTATCCTTTGCATGTTCCTCTGCTTAGCTTGGTCCTGATTGATGTTCTGCTTGTCTGGCTTTAAGATACTATCATAGCCATATCGATCAGTTCTTGCTGCCAGTGATAACTCTTGATCTGATGTGACTCCATTCCTGCCCTGCTGTGACTGATGCCCATTGCTACTCCCCAATGATACATCACTGGTGCTAGACCTCTTCTGCTGGATATTATTCTTGATAGCGCTGGCCAGTATTCCTTCCTCGGCCAATGCAATGTTCTGCACAGACACTGACTTACCAGCTCTCAAATCAAAGCCTTGGTGTAGATTGGGTACACTGCCAAACTGGGCCTTGGTTTGGTTGGTTGGAAATCCCGCTATTGGAAGAGCCTTGTGGGGTGGCATCATGTTAGCCAACCTATTAGTCTGACCACTGATTGGTTGCCTATCTGGGATGCTAGTGGGCACAGTGCGTGGCTGTGAGTCCGGTAGTGTACCGTTACTAAATGAGCTGTGACGCTGAACTGTATACTTGTTATCAATATTCCGCCTTGACTGGGATGCAAGGCCCATCGTATGACTAGGACGTCCACTCCAGGATTCATGTCTCTCCAGTTTCTTAGGATGGGGCATTTGGGTGACAGCTGTCATACGATGAAGAGGATGAGTAGACCTGTCATTTCTATCTCCTCTTGGGACAATGGGAGATGCAACATGCATGTCAGATACCGGGAAACCTTGAGATCTAGTAAGTGACACATTGCCAGTGACTTCCTCACTCTGATGTGGATAACGTGAACTCATCATCAGATCATCAGCCAAGCTATGGCGTTGATCACCTTGCATCTTTGTTCTACTCTGTGCTACTGATGATGAATTTGGTACAGTACTGGTCGTATCAGTACTTAGCTGGTTAGAAGTTAGAGGCTTCTGAAGGGTCCTGTAAGATCCTTCATTTTCGCGTACACTGGTCTTTCCAGCATAACTGCCTGGGCGTTTGTGTACTGAAGACTGACTATTTTGGCTTGTACTATGCCCACCATCCCGCCTAGTCTGTAGTTTCTGCACTGCATCATGGCCAATCTCTACCACATGTTTCTGTCCTGGTGCTGCTGTATCTTGGCTTGCATAGACTGGCTTATACTCCACAACTGGCTGCATTGGCTGATATTTGCTCAAGTTTGAAGTGCTACGAGGATCACGTGCAGGATGGGCTCTTGAATTTTTGTCTGTGGAGAAAGCGATAAAAAAAAACTTGATGAAGGTACTGATCACATCTTATAGAGAAACAATACAAACTGGTATGTCTAATGTGAAGCAATATTTCCTAAGTACACCCATATTTTGTTTATCTTTGTTACAATGTCTTCAATTCTTTGAAGGCTGAAGAGGACTAAATAGCTGGTGAGAATGTCTACTGAACTACTAGAAAAGTAATCTACACTCATTGTGTCCGGACAATCCAACAAATAAAAGTCCTGATGAGCAAAGGAAGATGTGATAGAAAACTTGCAAGAAAAATGAGAGAAAGAAATGTGGTGCATCCTCTGAAACAAATTGGGAGACCTTCAACATAAACCAGGATAGCTGAGTCGGTGAGCAGGAATACAATGATTGGATCCTGCTCAACCCATCATTATATCTGATGGTTGAGTCCAGCATCAGGTTGAATGTTTCAAAGCTGTTTCATTGAACCTTTCTTCCTACTGACAAGCTGAACGCAGCCCTATGTTTTTCCCAGCCTGTTGAATCAATGTTCCATGCTTGAGGATTAAAGACCAAGTACAAGATGAGATACAATTCCTACCCTTATTCTTGGAATACATAACTTCTGGTGTAACTGGAGTTAGTTTCATTTATTGTTATACTTGTTTCTAGTGGGTCCCTCGGTAAGAGATGAAGAAGGAAATTAGTTTTAGAGGTGGGAGGAAAATCATGGATTAATATTCACGGGGAAAAAACCCATAATCAGCAGAGACTGAACACCCACAGACATGTAGACCCTGGGCAGAATCAAACCTGAGTCACAGCTGTGGAAGGTGAGGAAAGCATCACTAAATTAATCTGATTCTCCCGATGCAACACAAGTATGTGTGGTCCTCTCTAACTTTCTGAACCTTCGTACAATGTTGCCTTCAGACCAGAGTTTTAGTCAAAACAATATAAACTGGAGGTTTTTTTACCAAATAAATTATTTAAGCAATCAATAAATGATGTACACCTGCATCAGATAGGCCCAACAACTCAATGCTTAAATGTGTTGCATTGTTGCATGTGAGATCAGATATAGAATCATGACAATGTACCTGTTGGACTCTTGAGCTGTGTGTAGCCAGGTAGTACTGTGGATTCCTTAGGAGCCATTTCTGTAGGTACTGGGGTGCCATCAGGGTTTGCAAATAACAGTAGCAATGGCTGTGAGTGACCACGCTTACATCTGTTCACAACATCTCTCCAATTAGGTCCAACCTTCATGAAAAATATAGGAAAGATGCATAGTAGATAGAGATAGAAACCTGAAGACTAGCATAAACAGGTAAAGACTAATCTTGAGCCTGTCACGATTGATTCTGAAACCTGCACACACAACAGAACACCGTTTGGTCAATCGCACTATCAGTGCATATCACATGTGCTGAACTTTAAGTAAAGTGCACATTTGTTTTCCTACTTACATGTATGCAATGGTATGGCAAGTACGACATGCAATTTATAAACAAGTTTGGGTAGTAGTCAACTTTAACCCAACTTTAACAGGCATAGCTTAATGTTCAATTGTCCTGTATGTACACAAAATCTTGGACAATCTACAGATTTTCTTCAAAATTTACCAATGCAGTAACTTTTTGTGGTTTTGTTTTAACCGTTGCCAGAACTTTCTGTGGGTTTAAGAAGTGTGAACTAACAGTGTATTATCCTGAAACTCTGTTACCTGTTTGACCGTTGCATCATCAAAGTACACCCAGAGTCTCAGTGCTGTGTTGTAGAAGAACGTGGAGTAGTGTTTGCCATAGTATGTTACCACGCCAACCAAATGAAGGGCAGCTCGCTTGGCTTTTTCATCAACTACAGAATTAAACAACTGAAAGCAAAAAACGACAACTACAGATTAAACTCTTTGCTCTAAATTTTTTTTTTTTAGTCATCTTCAAATGAACCTTGTCTCAAGACAATCAAATATAAAGATGAATGAATGGGAAGTATTATTTCTTTCATTTCATGAGATTCGTTGATGGCACAGATGTACAGTATAACAATTCCATTCATTTATGAGACTAACATTTACCAACCACAAAAACCAATATTGTAATTTCAAGTCTTCTGAAGTACATGAAAAACATTGTCATAGCTTTGAAACAGGTTTTAACAAGTAACCAGTAATATTAAGGAAAGATATTTTTAAAACTCATCAGATCTGGGTAATCGTTGCAAAAGATGGAATAAACTTAACAAATTTGTGAGCATCACTTTAGAATCATCTAATCCCATATTCTTAACTAGAAGGCTATAACTATTGGTTGTCTTACATCAGGCATTCGTAGTGATGTACCAAGACACTGGATGACGTCCACAATGTGATCCTTCTCTGGACGATCACTGTCCCAAACCAGGCCAATAGCAACTGCAGGGAAAATATGGATCAACAATTCAGACATTCAGCATGGAAGGGGGTTGTGCATAGTATTCCAACATTAGCTAATAGTGGTTCAAGGTGGAGTAGACCATTTGCAGCTATCCAAAAATTAACAGACCAAATCATTGTGAAAAAGCTTATTTGGTTACAGATAGTAATGACACTAAACTCCCTGTGAAATTATTCCTTCTGGAATGCTGTTATTTTGAAGAAAACAACAAAAGAAGGTCATTTCCAAAGATGTGTCAAGTGGCACATTTTTGGAAATTTCCGTGAATGGCAATGCGTTCTAATGTGTAGTTGGTTTGCAATTGGGCAAATCCATGAATGGGTGACAACCGGTTGAATGAGAATCATGTCCCGAATGCCGATTTCAGGATTGTGGCATGAGAGGGAGCAATTCAAAATATAACTCGGCAACTTTGGAATTGAAGTGGAGATCCAGAATATTGTGTTTATGTTTGTTCTGTTTTCTTGAAATATACAGCACTCACAAAGCTAAAACTTCATCAGGTTGGTTATTAAGAATCTGCCTTTAGATTTTGAGCACTTTCGTTGGTTCAAACCAAAAAATGAACAAATTACAAATGGTCTACTCTACCTTTATTAAACTAGCCACACAAATAGTGCCTGGGGTGCAATGGGAGGGAGCCGGAGGGGGAGGGGCACCCAATGGGTTTCAAACTATAAAATACAGTTTTTGTTCTCCCAATAGTTTTAAAACCATCTTTACTACAATGTCAACATTTGGGTTTGGCCGATAGACATATTCAACACCTCGATAAAACATTTACACTTACCAACATCGGGGCAGTTCATGAGAACCCTTCTTATGTTGATCTTCTTTCCACATTCACTCTAATAATAAACATACCAAGTTGAATCAAATTAAAAGGCTTGTGACAAAATTCCTAGGTAGCTAGGTAGGGAGGATGTCTCCCCTCATCCACCACCTTGCTCCCATCAGACATTATCCATGTACACAAAGCATGATGTCATTTCATATCACAGCTTTGATTTCTTCTAGTATCTGCAAAGCAAGTTCTATAAGGAATCACTCCAGTTTCTCATCACAAACTGAATTCTTACCCTGATACCCTGTTGCTTATAAACCTTCTCCCTTCATGCGCAGCATCAATATTTCTACTTTGTGAACTGTTTCTTCATGTTTCTGAGGTTCTTTCTCTTTCCCTTCTTTGTGTAGCCCTAACCTACGCTGGTCTGTCCACCAGTCAATTGATTGGCTATTTTCATAAGCGTTGGTGTAGCGGTATTTCCTTACCTTCCACTGCTGTGACTCGGATCTGAATCCCGCCTGGGCCAACATGTGGATTGGCTTTTCAGTCCCTGCCTGATTCGATGGTTTCCGCAGAATATTCTTCTGGGGTTTTCCTCCCACCTCTAAAACTGCAACTTCTTCTCTGTAAACTGTAATGGTAGTTTGCGAACTACAGTGCTAAGGCGCTTTTGAGGAATCCTTGGTTTCATTACCAGAAATAAATATTAATTTTAATAATAATTATTAAAGAAAACAAAGGTGCTGAAATTATATCTCAACACAAGAATGAAAATAGTTTGAGCAAAGAGAATGCAAGCTGTCTTACCGGACAATCTCGGATGTCTCCTACTGCTCCTGCATTCCTCAACACATGACCAAAGCAGACAGAGCTACTCCAATGGTGTCTCTCTCTTAACTTCTTGGCCTCGGTGCTACAAAGATACATGGACAGACAAAACAGCAGAACGTTTCATATTACTAAGGCTGGACCTGACTAGTGACTATCTATGAATGATAGGGCTTGTTTGGCCCTATCTGAGGTATTTCTTAGGGCTATACAGAGATCAAGGTGTATCTAAAGCAACATGCAAACCACAGCCTGTCTTCACTTCAGGAAGGAACTTTTAGCGGTGAAAGTGCACATTAGAAGTTCTTCAGTAAGTTTTTTTTGTATGAGACCAGATCCTCCAATATGGGTCTGGAAGGACGTTATTTTTACATATCTGTTATTCATAGCAGTAGAAACAGCATATTACCCAGTATGAAATCTTAATATATACGTGGAAATATGTATGAAATCTTAATATATCCCAACATTATGTGGGTGAAGTTCCTACTGACCTGTGCACAAGATTTGTCAAAAGGTTGTTATTCAAAAGTAGTTTTAACTTGTGACTCATTTTGTTGGGTTGGGTCACATACAGGGTGAGTTAAAAAGAAAGTGAACTGGATTAATGAATTCTTCCCCTTAAAAAGCAATCAAATTTAATACACCAATGAAGCATGTATTGTGGAAAAAAGAATCACTGAAATTGATCCATGCTATCATCAGATGCAAGTTTTACTAAAAGAATCCACTTTATAAGCTGCCCATGCTTTGAGGTTATTCACCTGAGTGAGAACCACAGATTTCACACAGGCACTCAAATTTAAATGAGATTTCTATCATTTGAGTCAAGTATGAAACGTTATTTTTACTGTCAGATTTGTGTTTTGTATACAAGGAACAAATCAAGTCTTTGTTTTTAAAAGATGATAGGAATTTGGTCTGTTTTCCTGTGCAAATTTCATTCATTCATATTTTTTTCTAACTCGGTCACTTCCCTTTTGATTCATCTTGTATAAAAATTAACAATTGGCAGACATACATAAACATGCTGTGCAAATACTAAGCAAGTACTTACCATATAGCAGTACAGGAAACATAATGTACCATTTGAGTGAAGGGAAAGGGCTCTGATGTAGCTCCACATGTACAGACACTCTGTCATCAAACATACAATTGATGCCAATGTAAAT
Source organism: Patiria miniata (assembly GCF_015706575.1). Lineage (NCBI taxonomy): Eukaryota > Metazoa > Echinodermata > Asteroidea > Valvatida > Asterinidae > Patiria > Patiria miniata. Next base: position 4,012,786 of record NW_024037062.1, read on the forward strand.
CAATTGTGTTGTTAAGTCCATCACAAGTCAAATCACAAGTCCAGTCACAATGAACAGGGGATGAACATTAACAACAAAGTCTTTGACACGGTTCATGTAAATAGCTTGTGGCTTGACTTTGAGGAGTGATGGACTTGTCAGGTCTTGTAATGGATTTGAATATAACACGACTTGAAGACAGTTCATCATAACTTGATCGCAACAGATCAGCAATTTACGCAGGCATGTACATGTATATAGACTACAATCCCATAAAGTGGAAAGCGTCTCAAAAGAGGAATTAAGATACAAAACAAGACATTTAAAAATAAAAATATTTCTAATTGCATCTAGTTTTTCAAATAAACTGTACAATGAGACATTTGTAATCAACACTCTTTGCAAATCTAAAGATTTTAGTGTTAATGCTAGTGAACTTGAGTATTATTATATATTCCAGTAGGCAAGAAGGTTCTGTTGATTTTTTTCTCTGTACTTGCCAGTTGGGTCATACCAACTGATATAGTCACAGACTTCACCTCGCAAACATGTGCGCAAACATGTGCACAAAGAAAAGCCAGGATTTCAGTTGGTACCTAGGCATCCATACCTTAATGTTTTGTGAAGTTGTCAATATACAATTTGTCTTTAATCACACCATAGAACTGTTAACATTATTTTCTTCAGCAAATATTGCTGATTTCAACACATACATGTATTCATGTGGAATACTTACATGTTCAATGAGTGTCATAGCAAACTTGCGATGTGGGATGCAGTATTTAGCATCACACAATTCCTCCTTGATATCATGGGCAAGATGAAAGTGGATGCGAGTCAAGATATTCTCCTGTGCAGAAAAGCAATCAGCAGGAATAGTGAGGGATATTTAGAGTGCGGTAACAGCCATTTTGTTTGACACATATCCACATACATACACATTTCAGTGGAAAATTGATAAACATACAAAAACGAAGTTGGCATGTCTGAAACCCAACTCTATTTTGGTCCTTATTCTATTTGATTTAGCATGACTCTGGAAGGCTAGTCAGAACGAGGCATTACTGACTGGATTGACTTGACATAGACAAATCATCAAAGTTATTAGATGACATGGGAACACGAACAAGTTGCAAAAACCATGTTCACTATTTCCTCACTGTTCCCATGTTACTTTTCCTTTGAGAAGATTCTGCAAATATCCAAACGCCAAAACCTCTGACTTTTACAATTTTGCAAATACACATTGTTAATTTACTCCCCTTCAGATTATTTAAAATGCAGAGCCACAATATAGCAGAGAGTGTCCAATTCTAACATAAATGTAGATCACCCAAAATTGAGTATATACTTCCGATGTCAGGTCAGTTGACCAATTTAGATTTAGATGAGACATTTTAAAGGAACATCTAACACTAGGTTCAGACAGGCGTTCCAGAGTCGCGCCGAACCAAATGAAAGTCTAGATTTGAATTAAGTGCGTCCAAAGTCTGACGTCTGAAACAATTAGTATTGACCTGACGCGCTCGATGGCGAAAGATCGACTGTTGGAGTCGTTAGAATGACTCAGGAGCGACTTGGTTTCAGACGTCGCTCTAGTCATGAGCCGAACTCAATGCAAATGTATGTAAATGTATGTAAATAAGTAGTGACCTTCAAAAATAAGGACTGCAGGCAATGTGTTTAACGCGCGACGCTTATAATTTGAAAGTTTTCTTTTAGCAGATTTAATCCTTTCAAACACGAGATTTTGATGTCGTGTTACAAAGCAAAAACTTACTGTACGTCCCACTGTCGCCCCAATACAACACAACATACATTTTTTTTAAAGCGGAAAACCGAGACTTCCAGTATCCATGTTGTACAGGCACGGCGCAGTCTTGAAATACAAATTCTTCGTACGTGGCGTGACGTGCAAGAGATAACGCGAGCGCACATGGCGTACGTGCTAGCTGTCTTCTTCGATACACGCGCATTTCGCGCAGTACGCTCTCAATCAGCGTCGATGCATCGATTACGTATTACCATCGACGCTGCATGTACATGTATTAAGTTCGCCTGTCTGAAACCAAAATTCTAATAAGGTCGACCAGGAGTCGCGCCTAATCTATTTGGTTCGGCGCGACTCTGGAACGCCTGTCTGAACCGGGGGTAAGTAAGACCTCTGTGATCTAATGAACACAATGCCAATTATGGCACCTTAAAGACACAGCCCTTGTAAATACAGACATTCCTTCTTCTTATGTGAGTGAAGTTTACGGTGGGTTTTTCCACACCTCATCTAAAGAATACCAGAGTGAAATTGGTACCAAATTGCTGTCAAAGGTCTTGCAAAATTGTCTCTGTTTGAGAAATGGAAACACTTATATATTTTTTTTAATTTTTGATATCATATATTTTGTAGCCTAATAATTTGTTGCTGCGTATACTTACGAAGCATTCGGCAGCATCATCCATACAACCCAGTTGGAAGCGATGTTCATCTTGGAATGCTACAGCCATTGCTTTCCTGAGTGCATCGGGAGGAAGGGATTGTTTCTCACTGTACCTCAACTGAGTAAATAAGACCTTCAAGCAAACCACAAAGCATACAAGATTAAAACTTTGCTAATGTCACTAAATTTGCCCCCCAAAAACTTTGAATTGATTTTGTTTAATACACAGTGCCTACATTGTATCTTATATTCAGGTGTCAAACAAACTCACATTAAGAAGGGTGTGAGACTTTGCAGAAAGCCCTTAAATTGCACTACTTGTATAAAGAATGTTATCACAATTATGTCAACTCACAGCTACACATTAACCTCCAGCAACAGCAAATTCCATCTCAACTATCCAAACAATTCAACATCTAGCAGGTTAACAACTGGGGCAAACTGAGGGCAAACTGAGGGCAGACTGAAGGACAATCATGGCTCCTATTCTCCCTAAGCAATATTAACCCATAATTAAGCACTTGTAATACATTGTATTACATTGTGCTTATTCTTTAACCCTAACCGCCCTGAATCCTCCAAAATCCTTTTTGCAAATTGGAGGAATTTGCAGGATTGAGGTTACATGGCAAAAGTGCGTTGCTGATTTCGGAGTACGCACTTGTGTTGTTTATGCTCAGCCTTGCATAAATTTAGTCCTTGATTATACTTGACATCCTCCGCACTGCTCCAGGATGTCACTGCCTCTGCCTCAGCCTATTGACAGGCATAGCCGGAGGATTTTGCAGGATTCAGGCAGTGGTCATCCCTCCATGGACCATATTCAAGAAATAACGGAGGAATTTGCAGGATTGAGGCTATATGCTATTTTTCCATGAGGCCAATTGGAGGATTTTGCAGGATTGAGGCTACATCCTAGCAAAAAGGCCTAGGGAGTTAGGGTTAATAAATCCATAAACCCTACAGTGCTGGGGCCGTTTTGGGCTGTACAGGGAGTAACGTGCAGGGTGGTTTTGGGGCTAACAGGAACTCATTGGTCAAAACACTTGGACACACTGTTACACGAAGAGACCAATCCATCAGCCCTATCCACTGCACACCCATGGGCTACAACACTTGGGCCTCTGCAGTACCGCACTGCATGTTCAACACAGGCACGTCACATGTCAAGCATGTCAGACATTTTGTGGATGCAGGTTGCACATAAATCACTGGGAATCATACATGTACATTGGTCTATTGGGCAGTAAGTACGTAGAATCTATACATGTGCATACACTTCCATGGAATTACAGATTTGAAGATTGCTTACCTTTAATGCACAAAATATGCAGGCTTTACCCATGCAGGCATGCCCTCCCATCTCCCGAAAACTCCTTCGAAATACATCTAAATGCCATAGTACCTGCAATCATGGAAACAGACAATGTCAACATTCTCAGACTTCAAATGTCAAATACATTGCACTAGACCTACAAATACACGATGCTAAACATTGACTGCTATAAGTAGCCCGACTCTATTACAGCTGTGAAATATGCATAAACCATGTAAACCAACCACTGAATACAAGTTATGTTCATGAATTGTATTCTGTTTTCATTGAAGCATAAGAAAACAAGTAAAGCAAGCATTGCAAATAAGTTCAATTTCTTTTATGTAAACATGAACAGCTCTTTGCACGATATTGCTACACTGTATACTGGAAAATGGCAAGGCTAAACATGCATACAGTGTAACAAAGTCTCTGTAGTACCATCACTACGTATACGTACATGTACATGTACATGTACATGTGCATTGTACGTGTACATGTAGGGTGCTTACTTGCTGCCTAAATATTACTTCAAGTATCCTCTCTTTTTGTACTCAATGTAAAAAGGGCCTATAAATGTGCTTTAATGTGCTGTATGGAAAAATAGAAATGTACGTAAGAAAATGAGGGGGGAAAAAGGTTTCATATACGATTAATGACGAGGCCAAAAATTTGTGTGTTTGGGGCAAGGCCCTAAAAAGTATAAAGGTAGGTAGGAATATAATTTAATATTGGTAACTTTTTGTTTGCCTGTCAAGCGTTTATTATTATTATTATTATTTTTTTTTTTTTTGGCATCAAAAAACACATACAAACAACAAACATAAAAACAAAACAAAAAACAAGGAAACAAAACAAAAGCCAGGGGCATATGCCTGGAATTTAAAAAGTTTCCCTAAAAACTGTGGCCGGAAGGCCTTCAACTCCAATACCTCTGGCTACACAACTACATGTATAAAATTGTATATAAATCTATAAAAATCTATAAGAATTTATTAACAATAAACACATAATATTCAAAATGGCAGAGGTTTAAATGCTAAAAAGTTAATGTCCCCATTTATACAAGTTTACTTTGTTAACAATATTCCGTTTACCTCTTTAATTGTTTAATTAACCAATAACACACACAAACACTTTTACATTTTTAATTTTTTGTCAAATGTGGCAAAAAAAGTTCTTAAAACTTCAGACATATGAGATGTACATGAGCATACAAACCTGCACGGCACTGTTTAGGAAGCAGTTATTTTCTCCAGGAGCATTGAGTAGACCTTTAGAGAATATGACAGAACTGGTGTTCCTTGGTTGCCATACACGAGCTGTTGTTTGTTTGCTCCGACTGGCAAGACTCTGATATAAGCTTGCCATTATATTACTCAACCCTGTCAAGAAAAAAACACAACATTCATTAAAATCCCAAGTGTTACGTTTTACATGAAAATGCTGATGAACGGCAGAGTAGGCATGTCTTTTCCATTTCCTTCAGTGCACCAAAACATTTCAAAGTTTGATTGTACTCACTTCTCTGTATGATGTGGTTATAGACTAATTTAAAAGCCATTGTTTAAGTGGTGGCACCACGTCTAAGCGCATGCTGTACGCGTTCTAAAGGACAAGGCTGGCGCGCTTGTTGGTAACCCTATTGGTCCTAGGAGCCCGGAGTGCGTGTGTACTACCTGAGCGAGACAAGGGCAAGCCTTGTTCCTTCTCAGAAAATGGCTGTCGCCGGATTAGTTTATAATCAAAATGATGAAATTGTAAAATACATTTATTCTCTTTTTCAAAGCATAAGATTTCCTTTTCTGTAATTCGATGTGTAACTAATACTCTCTTCATGTGTGAGTAAATCATTGAGACCCAACCTCTTGCATACATGCTTTTTAGTTCGGCGACTTTAGCTAGGCCTATTTAATATTCCAGACAAACTAGACGGTTAGATTTTACTTCCGCACTTAGTCTATAACCCATTCATTTGTACTTGAAATATGATCCACCAGTGCTACAGGAGAAAAGTTTGCTGTAAAATACGTATATGCGTGCAAGGTACCATAAGACCCTCCAAGCTGGTGGGAAACTACACTCGAGACAAAACAAAATTCACAACACCAATGTAATGATTTCATGTTGCGAAATATTTAGCAGTCATGAAATATTTTGAGATGTCGTGAAATGAAGTATTTACATATTTGATGTCCCTTTAGGGACACCATAATTAGTGGAACTTTACACCTAGCCAATGCTACGTATGGTACTTTCATTCCTCTGATCAATAAATGCATTGTCTGGCATCTTCTGCTGTATCAATGCAGTAAGCCACTCAAGAAAGTCATTGTGGATTGAGGTTCCACTGCATTATCAAAATGATGCAAGTTGCTAGGGTTACACAAAGGAAAGTATGAATTGCTTGTGGTATTTTGTTGGGTCATTGTAAATTCATGACCCAAGGATGATAAAGTGGTGGGAATAAAGCTTTTATGTACTTCTTTCCTAAAAGAAGTATAACCAAATAAATACAACAAATACAACGTAATGAACATGAGCGAGTCTTGTTATTCTACTCAACAATGAGCGCCAGTAAAATAGCGTCAACAGCAAACTTATTATGCACATTTCTAACTGATGACATCATTAAACCAGAAGTAATGTGTAAATAAAATGTCTTTTGAAATCTATCGATCCCTAAAGGATGCATTTGTTCAAATAAAATAGTTCTGCGCTCCATCCCCCTGCGTTTGTAACAAAGAAAAATGCAAAACCTCTTGTTTTTCTGGAATTATAATGTCAAATTTTTCCCTGAAGATTAATTTTTGTACATTTCTCACTTGTACCAAAGCAAAAGTAAGTGGAATTTCTCTTCAAATATTCAACAATCCTACGTGTATTCATGGGCATCGCCAGGATTTTTTCCAGAGGTAATTTTTTCGGAGGTGGGTGGGGGGACATTTGCCCACCCCACCCCCATTGACACCCCTGTGGACGCCCATGTTGTTAAATGTGCATTAAATTAACAGCAATATGACTACACGCCTCTTCTTTTTTTTCCTTTTTCGGGGTGCTTTTTCATGCCCCCCTCCTGGCGACGCCCATGCGTGTATTACAATGTATAATTAACCTGTCCACATTATGTCACTCAATATAGACAAAAATAGCTCCAAACTAAATATTGCAAAGAAAATTCTTCACGATTTACATACTAACATTTAAGGCAATACGTTTATTTATTAATTAAATGAATTTAAAGCTCGTCAACAAAGAAGTTGTGCCAAGCTTCTCCTCTACAAACGAAAAACGGCATTATCATCCCTTTCTTCTGAGTATCTTCATGGAAATGTTTTCTTTTTGCCCTTTTCAACATCTACAAGATCATCCTTGTGGTTTACATGTATGACCCGTTGCATTTTTTACAACAATATCGAAGACACTCTTTTTATAATACTATTCACATCATTCTTGTTGGATTTAACCATTCAGTTCATAGTCTGGTTCCAAGAGCCAAAGATTCTCACGTTGAATATTGTCAGGTCAGGGAACCAGACGGTCCTCTGCCGTAACAAAAGCCACTGCATTTAATTAATGCCCACAACATAAATTATAATTTTATCATCAGATTGAAAACAAAAATTGATGCGGGCAGATGGCTACTTTTTTAAATTTCTTTTTGGTGTGCAATTCTTAATGCTATGGGTTCCGTGCGCTAACAGAAGAGGGCGTGTTTTTACCACTTTGAGAGCCCCTTGGACGGCACACCGCGCATGCGTATGGGACTGCTTCGCGCACAAAGTACGCGCGACTTATTTATCCTGAATGTCTACAAAGCTAAGCCGAAGCGTCTTCGCGCGTGAGCGTCAGGCGTTGTCGGCGCGAATACGTTCAAATTTAACTTGTGATGGTCTCGCAGACTAATCCCCGCCCCCAATAACTTTGGATCATTCGAAATATGCAGTGGATGGACTGGGAACCAGTCCACCGGCAGGTCACCCCCAACTCTCCTTTTCTGGCCGTTGAAGGGTTACTTGTGCACGGAGCGTACAGCACAGTGATGTACAAAACGTACATGTACATGTCGACTGCACATGCATTCAGAGCACGTCGCAAGGGCCACAGGACCAAGAAGGGGAGCTGTTGCAAAGATTTTATGAGATATCAATGCCAGAAATCTCCTTCAGTACCCAGTGTCAATGATTCTAGACCAAATTTATAAGTTGCCTGAAATGGTGTACATGTAAACTTCTGACAAAGTGCAGGAACTTGTCCCGAGCGTGTTCCATCATTTTTCCTTTTTACTAACTTGTATTACGGAATCGCCTCCAAAAACAATCGTAATACATTAAAAATCGCCACTGAAACAAGGCACTTTTATCGACCAAGAAAAAAGATCTCGCCTTTCAAGCATTAAAAACAAGCATGTATGTATTGATGATTCACTTTTAAACATGCAATCCCAGCTTTGGATTAACTGTTAGAGAAAAGAATACATGTACTTGTACATCACGCACGGCCATTTGCTCATTGTTGCTCGATCATACGTGTACATTGCGTGTTCAGTGCGTGCTGCGCAGCAGTGCACTGATATACCGATTCCCATCACCAAATATATCCACAGGTAGAATGCTATAAGAACAGACAGGAACTAGCTGCACTAGGCCACAATGACGACGACCAATCCCTGCACACGTGTTTTTCAAGGTTTGGCAACGATACGTAGTTAATAAAAAAAAGCTTTCAAGCAAACATCGTTTCACATTCCAAACTTTGGAATGTCATCAAAATGAAGATTTGTTAGTCTGCAAACTTGATTTCTCCTTCCTCGTGTTATTTTGAGGTTTTTACGCCCATACATGACAACGCGGCGTAAGCAGCGTTCAAACCAGTGACACTGACATGACTGAAATAAACATTCACAAGTCCTCAAAGTAGCATATATCTAGCAGGCTGGGTGGGTTTGGCAGGCCGCGTTGCAACTTATTAAAAAACAAATTGAAAAATAAAACATAAAATGTTTAGCAAGAATTCTGTATGGCCATCACACATTCGCCGCCATCTCCACTAGTTTTTAATATAATTCAGGTTTCAAAGGGATTCTCTTTATGGGCCGGGGACAAGGCAACCATATCCTGCCTTCAGTTTATTGTGTGACTTTTCTGCCAGATGCCTCGATAAAGGAAGACATCCTATGTCTCAAGGCAAATTCCCCTAGGACCCATTTGCCATCTACAAGGCGGCCACATTTGTATTTACGGCGTCCGAAATCTTTCCTGGTCCACTGATGGCTTTGGTGCTATACTGCTGGACTACATGGAGGTAAACTTCGTGGCAATAGGTAAACCAGTCGACAACAGTCTCACTGCTCCAGACAGGGCTCTGGAGTGCTCTGAAACGTGCAAAACTAAATCAGGCCCACTTTACTCACAGTTTAGCCAGCAAATTTCTCCAGAAATTCCACTGGGGCAAAGAAAATATCCTCAGTATTTCACCAACCAAGTTTGCAGACTTAATTCAATTTTTAAAGGAGACTTTTCTTCAATATTTTGCACATGAGAGGGAAGTCAAGTGATTTCAAAATGGGGCTAAATACTAGACTGGTACATGTCCAACCATGGTCCAACTATTTGTAAAGACTAACCTCTTCATTCAGTGTCAATAGTCTGGTGGCTTGACTATGGAGAAGTGTGTAGTAAATTAAGACTAGTTCCCGCTTCGTGCCACATGTTTCTTCAATTCTTTTGGTATGATTGATTGATGCAGTGCTGAAGCTGTGTTGGACTGGTTGTTTTAGGTGCCAGTCTATTTTCTTGTTTTGCATGCTTTTAATACCTTAAATTTTGGGACTCTCATACACAAAATTGAGAGTCCCAAATTTTCGGACTATCACTGCTCATGCCCCTGTTATAACTGGCTTCTCAAATTGCTGCATCGTTGACATCCATGCAGCCCAGCAGTATGTCAGAACCAGGTTTTGTCGAAGGGCAATCTACTACTGGCGAACCAACTGCCACAGTGGATATTCAAGTTACTGGAATAACTGCTGCATGATCTTTGGATTCAAGACGCTCTGTGGTGCGATCTGAGGCCATATACTATTTCTGACCACTTTAAACCCTTTTTTTTTTAGCAAAAGGCTGAGGGCCAATCGGGCAGGGGCGTAGGTAATCACCGTCAATCTCACGTACTCGTCCGTAATGTACTTCCGGAGTGAATGCATTTGGCATCATTGTCGGCGTTGCCAGGCAGGGGAATTTTGTTCACCCGTTCTTGATACCATTTTTGTTTGAGACTACCAATTTAATGAGTGATGTTTGATCGATTTCTGCTGTTCACATGTTAACAAAATGAGGTTATGAACCAACCTGAATTTCCCCAGACTTAGTTTTTGGGGGGTTTTCTTTACTTTTCTTTGTTTACGTAAAAGAACATCGATTACGGGTTAACCATAACCATAACTGCAAAACATAAGGTTACATGAATAATTTCAAAACAAGAAATTTGCAGGCGTAGATACCGGGGTAAGTAGTTAGAGTTAGGGGGGCTACAAAAAGTCACTTTGGAAAATTCGACAAATGACAGTCATTTCCAAAAACTAAAAAGCAAAAGTCATTTTTGAACGGAACAAGTAAAAAAAGCGAGGTGTCCTAAATTAACAATTACCCTATTTAGGAACAAGACCCGTTAACTTCACAATTGCCCATTCGGTTGACAACCGACACATGTGCACCCATCAACTTCCGTCAAAAAATAGCAACGGCGCTAGGCCTACCGCATACCGCGCCGGTAGTAATTCCAAAATAAAGAAGTGTGGTTTTGTTTTGCTGCTTAGCACCAGTGACCACTACACGTCACTCTAATTAAAAACTGTCTTAAAAAGCGAAGTATATGGTTCAGTTACTCACTCTACACTTTTGCATACTTACCAAGAGCATCGAGCAATGAAGAAACGGTGAAATTGATAATATTTAGATGATTATTAAGAGTTAAAAACTAATGTAAGTAGGCCTACACATTGTCGTTCCATGGTAAATGCGTGACATTTGACATTGCGTACGTCGACGTGATTAATCCAAACATTTGTATGGTTGCCCCAATCGGACATTCTCGGTTATTTCACCGGGAGGAGGCGATTATTTTTTTTCTGCAACCAAGTATAGTCCATTTCCACAATGCGCATGCGTCAGTTGGTTGGACGGTACGGTTCTTTACGAAAATGAATATGAAATTAAGTTCATCGATCAGGACGTGATTAAACAAAATTAAGGAAAGACAATTCACATCTGGGGGAAAAAGACAAAAATGTACTGCATAACAATGAACCGTTCCAAACATCTCGCGACGGCAAAAGCTGCTCCTGGCGTATCCCTAGTAGACTTGTCGGGGGATGTGGATGGTGTATTGAAGGTCGGAGGGAGATGGTGTTAATTGAAGAATTCTCACTGACAGGTGGTATCCGGCGGAATTGAACAGAATGAGGGAAGATGGAAGACAGCCACTTGTCTATCTTTGTGAGTTCCTCTGGAACAAGTCGGATGGAGATGCGATGGATGTTGTACGTCACGAGGTCATCAGAGCTCTTCCACTTGCCTATAATGAGATCCACGAGATCGCCCACCGTCTTGATCCCACACGACAGAAGGCGAGGGGATAGGAGCTGGTCATTCTCAAGATGGTTTTCAATCAATGTACTGTTAAGTGGTAGATTTAAGATAAAATTAATAGAATCTGCAGAAACAGCCATTTGGGCTCTCAAAAGAATCCAAGCACGTACAGCATCGCTGTAGAAAACCGAGAGATGGGTCAGGAATTTAGTTTCTGGTCTAATGAAGAAAAGTTGGTATAGTCAAAAAGTACATTCCGATAATTTTAAAGGAAATACTTCATGAATATAAAAAAAACGGATGGGAAGACATGTTCAGAAATTTTTGAATCGTGGTAAACCGGTAAACTAAGGCCACCTTTGTCTGGTGATTTATACAGAATGTTTTCTCTCAGACATTCTTTGGAGTTCATTTAGGATATCCTCGCGGGGAGAGAGAACTGCAAGGCTATGCAGAAGTTTAGACGTATAGCCACTTGGTTTTACCTCTAAAGGATACAAATTTGGACAGACCTTTCCAACGTCCAAAGGTCTTTTGAAGTGTGTCACGCAGGTCTTCCAGTTTAATTGTCGGTAATTGTGGGAGTTTCCTAAATGAACTTCAAGGAAGGCGAGGCCTTCGCTGTTCCACTTGAAATTTAAGGGGTTATCGGTTCTCTTAGCGATGGTGAAAAGCAGTCAAGAAAGAAGGCACCCCTGCCTGATCCCTTTTTTCAAAGGGGAACGGTGTAGTGAGGGAGTCCGCAAATTTTGTCGAGGCTCTGAGAGGCAAACGTTGTAGAGGACTTTAACATAATCTATGAAGCGATCTCCAAAACCCATAGATTTAAGGACAAGAAACACATAACGGTGATCAACATTATCAAAAGCCTTCTTCCGATTGAGGTTTTTAAGATAGGTAGGGGAATGTTGGCAGAGTTAAAGTAAAGCAGAATATCTTTGATGAGATTGATAATATATATTGAACTACCAGGAATAGTGTAGCTAAGTGATTGACACTATCAATCAGCCTATCATAATAGCAGTTATTTTGAAAGAATCTTATAGTCAGTGTTTAACAAAGATACCGGTCGCCAATTGGCGATATGGAATAAATCACCTTTCTTAGGGATTAAGGTAATGATGCCCCTTCTACAAGAAATGGGTAGATGTTGACAGTTCATCGATTCATTGAAAGCACTAAAGAGCCTCGTGTTTAATAAATGGCCAAAAAGATAAAATTCGACGGTATAGACCGTCGAGACCAGGGGATTTGTCTGAATTGAGTTTCTGAGAGGCCATTTCCATTTCTTCAATGGTTATGGGCCCATCAAGGTTTTCAGACTTATCTGGATAGAGTTTGCAAATATCATCGAGTAATTCATCAAGAGAGAATTCATCTATCTCCGCACGACTATAAAGATCTTTATGAAAGAAGTCGCGCGCACCTGATTTAATATCAGGCTGATGTTTGGTGATTACACCTGATGTGGACGAATTCTAGAGACGGTTATAGAACCAGAGGTACTTCTTTTTTAGATAGAAAAAGAATGAGAACAAGTATCAATTTCATTGATATATATATTTTTTAAAGTGATGTCACAATAAAAGCAGGCACTGCGTACACCGCCATCTTTTCTTTAAAAAATGGTCAAAGTGGTCAGAAATTGCCTGAGATCGCACCACAGAGCTTCTAGAATACAAAAAATCGGGGCCCTTAATTAAGCGGGCCCCGAAACCCACGCCGTAGTTTTGGGAACCCACTTTTTGGGGGACCAACATTCCCCCCCCCCCCCTTGGATCCGCCCTTGTTCTTTCCATGGATAAAGACCGGGGATGGATTAGGGGGGTAGTATTTGCATTGGAGGTATAGGGATATTTTGTGATTTCTTGCAATTTTTAATGATGTGACCGCGTTCTCCACAGTTAATGCACTTGACAGAATCATTGGATATGTACTCGGTAGTTTGTTCCAGCGTAAGTGATATTCATGTGATCAGGGATGGTGACATTAACATCGATTATAGCATGAACCTGACGCCTGTATGACATGACATGGGAAGGGCTTTGTTTCTTGATACCCTGAGGTATGGGGCGGATTGGTGAGACGGTTTGCAGAAGCTGGACAGATTTTGTGCAAGGATTCGGTTCGGGATTCGAGGTATGGAGAGAACTAATCGTTAAGATGGTTGGATTAATGGCGTCACTTCATTGAGAGTCATCATAGTAATACACCATGTACCACACAATCTTCACTGCATCTGTGGTCTCTTATAGTATAAAGCCACTCTGCCGTTTGAAATACGGGAGGCGGAAACAATGGCATCGGGTGAACAATGCTGACCGTACGCTTCTCATGCGACTCTTTCCCGATCTCCATCAACATTTCGAACTTCAATGGCAGGCGCGGTTCTAGAGCCTATATTATTTTTAGGGAGCTATAGCAGGGATTGATCCAGAAATGTTTGCAGGAGGCGTGCTGAAATGTAGAACCGCGCCTGTTTACTGGTGTTTGATTCCGCACGGCGGAGGACGGGCAAAGGAGCTGGTTCATCTTGCAACCTACTTCATCATCAGTCTCAAAGCCACCATTTATTTTCTAAACTCCCAAAATTCGTTTCCTGATCCTCTCCTGGTATGGAAACATCGTATAAAGAGCAAAATTCTCGTAGATTTCCACTTCTCTCCACTTCTTATTCCTCCATGCTGCTATACATGCAGGTACAGACGTTTCTTCACCATTGTACAGCAAATTTGGCCACCAACATCTTTGCCTGCTTCATCCGTCTCGGATCTGTTGTCGACGACTCAGGGGTGGATCTTGCTTTCAGGAAACGGGGAGGGGAGGGGAGTGGTGATATCAGAGTTGTAATGACTCGAGTCAATTTTTGGTGACTCGACTCGAGTCCCTAGGCCTAATGGTAAACAACTCGACTCGACTCGAGTCACTGCAAGCAAATGAATCGACTCGACTCGACTCGAGTCCCTTACCAGATGACGGACTCGACTCGACTAACACTCGAAGGCTAATAAGACTCGAGTCCCAAAAATAAAAGCAATACTTTGCGAATAGTATTTGCAATGACTTACGGTGCAAAATATGTACGCGTCACTTTGCAAATACAGTACGGAACAGCTGCTTGTCATGTACAAACATACAACTTGTCACAGACTCCCGCCTCGTGGTTCTAGAACGCACAAAATATTATCCAGGAACCGGATTTTAAACGCATTTTCCGATTCTTTTTTTTTTTTTACAGCTCTTGGATTCGAACGCCGGCTAAAGGTGTGCGCTCCTTCTATAACTTTTGGTGTACAGTGTTCAAATATTCCGACTCGAATTGACTCGAGCTACATATTTGACTCGACTCGACTACACACTGTGACTCGATTCGACTCGATTCACTTCTTTAAAATGACTCGACTCGACTCGACTCGAGTCACAAAAATCAGTGACTCGATACAACTCTGGGTGATATGAAGGTGTGCCGAGGGCACGTCCGGGCCACGGGGATGCCCCCTTTCGAAATCTCAGATACTTTCTTACTTTCTCCTGCATTCTGCAAGTTGAGGATAAATTTAGGAACTAGCATTCCTTTTATTGTTTTTGACCCCCACTTTACTAGGATCATGTCAACGGCTTGCCCCCCCCCCCCCCCCCCCCACCTCGATCCGCCACTGCGGCTATTGACTGACGATCTGTCACGCCATCTCCTGGGTTCTCTGCGGTTGTACTTGCATAATTTATTGTAATTAACTACAATTTGTATTTGATTGATCTCCTCCATTGGTGTTATTTTTGCATTCCCATTTTACGATTCATAATGTTTTGTTTGACCGCGTTTGCAAGGAATAGACCTATATTTCTGTTTTATTTCATCTCACTTTGTCATGTCGAGCCCCGCCGCATTTATACTTGGTTGCAGAAAAAAAATAATTGCTCCACAACGCCCTCTTGTGACCATTCCGTAGACGTTTATAGCAATAGTGTGTACCACAAGCGGCGCGCCACGCTAGCAATAATCTGTAATACGAGTCCTTGGGACGGTTCTTGGGACGATCCCACGAATGGGGGATATGAACGTAAGTATTCCAACACAAGTTTTGACAAAGACATTAATTTAACGAGACATAAAATTTAAAAAAAACAGTATCTACTGTGACTTATACCATGGACCAGGGTGATCATTAATGCAGTATTGAATAACGGAAGTGCGCAAATGTCTCTAGTTTTCCTCGTACACTACGCGTAGTAGTACGCTATGTATCCTCGATCCTCCTATTTCTGCACAGATCATGCAGATAAGGCTTTAAAACCAAGTAGCTTAAAAACAGCAAAGCAACCACTCTTTTCCTCAACAAAACTTATATTGTTGGCTTACGATCATCCACCGTACCGTTTAACAAAGCGAAATCTCTTTATTTGTGGCAGCAATCGCAAGCGGGGAATTCCAATGGCAAAGCATGCAGTTTTGGCGTTGTCTGGTTGTCAGGTTGTAGAAAATAATCCTGCCTAGTTCTGCGCAGGGGACGCTTCATGAAAAACATGTGCTGTCCAGGCCATGTAATTCAATATAAACTTTTTTTTAAAATAATTTAGACTTGTTGGCTTTAGGAAAATATATTTCCTGAGCTTTTCAAACATATTTTCTTTCTTTTTCCTTTCTTTTTTCAATGCCAGTACACAGTTTTAGTAATTTCACGATTATTTTCAAAATCCCATTTTGGAGATTTATAAAAAGGCCTACATTTACATATTTACATAAATAGATGTTAAATACATATTTACCTTTTAAATGTAGATCCCAATGATATTGTTATTCTGATCATCCAATCAACAGAGACAGTTTTTAAGATGTCAGATTTTAAAACTTATGACATCCAAAATAATATAAGAAATGTGTCTTTTTAGTTGCACCGTAAGTTTTACATGCTCGTAGAAACTGCAAATTCTTATCTATGACATCTTGACTATAATACTGACGATATTGGGAGACCAAGAAAGGTCACCTTTCGGTCATATTTTCGACATCTGCAGGCCCGGAAGCATCTGCCTTCATTTGTACTTAGTAATTAGCTGTAAAATGCCGATATTTTTCCTTTTTTTGCCTGAATTCCCGGTAAAGCCTTCAATTTCCACATTTTTTTTGGCTGCTGGTTAAAGTTCATGCATCAAAGGATAGGATCCCAGTGAAAGTTTGTCATTTTTTAGGATGCACGCCTTGCAAACTATAACTTAAATGCGAGTGCGCTGAAATAGGAGCGCGTTGCTTTAGGAAGCCTGACGGGGTACTAAAATCATTGTAGTGTGTTGTTTTAAAAGGCGTCCCTTTTTATTGGGGGAAAAATTCGGCTACCCGATTACCACTTTTTTCAATTAATTTTCTAGCGCCAAAAGTTGCATCTTTTATGGTTATTCCCTCCACTTTCCCTCCTCTACTCTCACCCTCTCCTTTCCTTAATTTCTATTTATCAATCAGTCACTCACTTCATCGAGATTCAAACCTCGGACGCTTGCTTGATACACGAGACTCTTAACCGCTAGGCCGCGCACGATCGCTGTTGCAATGATCAATCTTTGGACGTATTTGAAGTATCCATTGAAATAAACTAAATATTCATGAGAAAATAAATATTCATAATGACGTATTGTACTATCATTGGCCGGCTCATGCGACATCTCATGCGACGTCATGGTTATCGATGTCATGCGTAGAACGTACCGCTGTTCCAGACACTTCAATCAGTTTTGACCGGCTGCTTCAACTCGGATCTGCACTACTTGTGCATGCAAAATTTGCTCTAAAAACACATTTTTACTAATTTTTTTTCGCATGTCCACTGTTTCCTGGATTCCTCTTCAAGGTTGAAATCACAAGGTGAGGTGAAAATTTGGATGTTTGGCGGCAGGTAAGTGGTGATCGGTTAGCCGAATTTTCCCTTATTGGGTTCCTTGCTTGTGAAACCACAGGCAAAGAGTGTTGCAACCTGACGTCACTTTTTTTCTTCATATATCATCTCAATAGAGGTCAGTCATTGCAAAAATGCTTTTTTGTGCCAATTAGTTTTTTTTTTGGCGATCGTGTATGTTCTACGGGCCCGGTTCCTTTGTCCGAGTAACTAGGACTCTACGAATCGCCGTTTTTAACATTTGGACATGGTCCTAGTTGACAATCCAACTAAATATTTGTGAAATTCTTTCTTGTTAGTTGTTGTTTTTTTATTTTATTGCTTTATTTAAACAAGAAAGAGATCGAGAATGTTGCCGCTGTTCGATCAGCAGAAGTATCGCAAGCGAGGCGCACGGCCCGCTGCAGGCCTGCGCCTAGCTGGCGGCACTGTACCTCGTGCCGTCCGGCCAATGTGACCGTCGCTGGCCCAGTGCATGCCGGTCAATGGTCCTTCCATCCACGGCCACACCGTGTCCGTGACATCATGTGTCCGCGCCTGGCCGCACAGCAGGCCATGGTCCGTGATTCAGAATGTGTTTTAGTGGAGTGTGCCATTTTTACGCAAATTATTATTTACGAGTCTAGAGGCCTAGTGCTAATTAAATCCGACATCCGTGAAGTTTACAACTAGCCAAGAAATCTGTGAAAGAAACAGAAAAATTTGCAAGAAAATTCAATCTTTTTGCGTGCATTTTCCCATAGGGACTGAGCCGGTTACAGACCGAGTTAGTTACGGACCGAGTTGGTCACGGATCGAGTTGACCTGAAACCATTGAGAAAATATGTATGTCGTACTCATCCTAATAAAGGGCATGGTTTTGAATTTTTGAGGAAAATTTGGGTTTAAAATGACGATGACAACAACAAAACGCAACATGAAAATAAAGATGGCGATCACCGCGTGATGTACCATGTCTACCATGAGCACGCAAGTCGCGCTGCACGGCACCAACTGGCCCCTAAACCGCGTAGGAAAATCGTAATTTCTACCCCAAGAAATCAGATTCATAGGGTTTGTGGAAAGATTTCCGTACTAGACCTCCACTTTTAATTAATTTTCAAGCGCCAACTTATTTCTCCACTTTCCCTCCTCTACTCTCACCATCTCCTTTCCTTCAAGGCTTCATTCCTCTTGATTAATTAATCAGTCTCTTACTTAAAGGTTTAGTCCATCATTTGTAATCTGTGCATTTTGTTCGTTTGAAGCTTCGCCGAATAAAAAAAAACCGAACTACTGTACTAACCAAAATGTCCAATGGTGTGTCTTAAGACGCACCATTGGAAAGGCCTTCTTTCGTTGATTTCTTCAAAATGACAGCATGCCAGAAAGAATAACTTCACCGGGAGTTTAGTCCCCTTACTATCTTACAACCAAGTATGTTTTTCAACAATAATTACGTCAGTTACTTTTTGGATAGCTGCAAATGATAGACTGTAGCTTTAACGGAGATCCATCGAGATTCGAACCTCAGACTCTTCTTTGAAAGAGAACACTTTTACCACAAGGCCGCACACAATCGCTTGTTGCAATTAATCAATCTTTGGACGTATTTAAAGTATAAGACTAATGAATAAAATAAATTAAAATAAACCAAATATTCATGAGAAATTAAATATTCATAATGACGTATTGCACTTTCATTGGCCGGCTCATTACTTTCAACTTGATCATTATCGGCCTTGGCTTCATGTCGGTACGTTTTCTTGGTTGTCCAAGGCGATGTGATCGGTCAATGTCAGCTGTTTGCAGGTTAAGATGAAGTTTGTCATTGATGGTCTGTATGACAAGCTTTTCTGTCTTCTCATCCGATGACTATTTAATACCATGAAGCAAGAGGCAGTTCCTACGACTATATTGGTGATCCGTTGCTTTGGAGGATGTTTTTTAAAAGGGAAATATAGTCCAAGAACCATTTGGTTGATGGTCTGGTTCCGAGACCAAAATCAAACGATCCCGACATCGGTTATTGTCAGGTCAGGGAGCCAGACGGTCAACTGTCTGCCATGACAATCATGAGTTGACACTGAACAAAATAATAAAACCATCTTAGGCAAGATGAAATTGACTTCCTCTAATGTACATTAGACTTGCACCTGGTTCTCACTCAACTGCATAGCTTCAAAGCAATTTAGTGTTCTATGGACAGCTGCAAAAATGGCTTCTGGGCAATTCCACACCAAAGTGGACATGACACCAAAAAATTCAAATACATGTGACTTAAACAAATTTGGCATCAAATGAAAGCTAAAAGTCTATATTTTCAAGATTTGAAGTCAGAATTTTATTTTTTATACATTTCGGTACCAAAAAATAGGATTATGTAATAATCCTGTTTTAATCCTAAAAATGTGATTAATAGTGATATGAAAGTATTCTACCAATAGACACACAAAAATATGTACTAATGCCATCAGTTTCTGTCATGAGAAAGTATTGGTCTTGAAAAACCGACTAAAACTTGTTTTTAACATTTTGCGTAATTTGTTTCGCTTCAGTGACTTCTAATATTTCAGCCTTCGAAAATGTCCTTCCGTTACCGAAAAAGTACATATTTTTAATTTATTTTTAAAACTTGCAGTATGAATGCATTGAAAGTTATTGTGCAAAGCAAGTTTAGGTAGGCCTTCAATATGACATTATAACTGACACTGCTGTTCTTCTTGTTTTTTAATTACAATTAATTAAATCACGTCCTTCCGTTACCAAATTGGTAACGGAAGGACGGTAACGGAAGGACAAATCGTATTTTTATCAAATGTTACGACATTTGCGCTCATGTTTGAAAAATGAAAATCACTGCAAATACATGCATGTACAATGAGCATTGAAAGGACATTCATGTGACCCACCTTCACAAAAGCGGGATAAGCAGGGCAAGGTGTTTATTACAAAGGAAGGCACAGGCATGTACAACATGTACAATGTACATGTACATATATGCTGATGTACCAGTACATGTACTTGTACATGTATGGAGTTGTTGCAGAAAATCAAATCATAAAGTTGCTGCCATCAGCATTCATGGACAATAGAGAAAATACGAATTCTGTGAAGCCATTCCAGAAGCAAATTAAGTCAAAAATGAGATGGCAGAAAGTACCGGTACTTTGGGGCACTTTCATTCAATTTACATGTGTAAGATATGTGAGGTGCAATCTTTGACAAATTATGCCCAAGTTAACAATTTCAGTTTGGATGTTTATAAATTAATTGTTACTAAGTACTCTAAATCATTGTAATTTGATTTCAAACATTGATTTTAGAGTTAAATTAAAAGCAACACCTAACTGAAGCCATCAGTTCTACCGGTAGATGTTTTTACCTTAAATGTACCGTACATGTAGGCTGGTCGCCCCCCCCCCCCCCCCCCCCCCCTTTAGGTAAACCTTTGAACCTACCGGTATTATTATTAAAAGTTGTTGGTGAACATGTAACCAATATACTCAAGAGTTCAAAAACTGTGTATTTAAACTTTTAAGGATTGAGGTGATGGGTTTGAAGTCTATTTCTGTAGTAGTCCAGTGATCGTGAATTATGTGTTTTGGGTTGTTTTCGTTTTTCTTTTGTTATCATTAATAAGCAGGCTTCTATCTTTATCTCAATAGTTTCTTGGGTATAATTATTTATGCCAGGTCTGCATATTGTTGATTTCACATTCACTTACACAATTCAGCAATTTGTTTTACTTGTATAATTAGTGTAAATTCACATTTTGTTCATGCTATAATTGAGTAAACCTTTTGTCCTTCCGTTACCGTCCTTCCGTTACCAAATTATAATCTGCTTAAAACGTTGTAATTATATTACCGAAACACTTAAAGTCAAATGAAAGGCGGTATAGTATGGATAAAGCTTCAGGGATTCCATTTCCTACCTTTAAAATATAATTGCCCCATAAAATTCACAGAGTTTACGCAAAACGCGAGTAAGTTGAAAAACCCTTGTCCGTTTTACCGTCCTTCCGTTACCGACCTCATTAATATTCATAATTCATAAACGGGAGGCATTCATGCCCCCCAAAAGTGTGGAAAATGAAAGTAGCATTATAGCAATACAATTGTGACATTTGTTTGCTGTAACCATGAACAGTGTCTGTGATACACACATTTGAAATTTTGTTTAATGAGTGAAAACGTCCTTCCGTTACCGTGGAATTGCCCTTCTTTTAGTAAAACATGCATTACTTCTCATAGCAAAGATCAGATTTCTTATAGATAAGTGGAAGAACATACTTGTTTAATATGTGCTTCTTTAAACATGTATCTTATTTAATTGGTTTTCAAAGGGGAAAAAATGAATCCTGGTCACTTTCTTTTTGACTCACTCTGCACGTGTATATCACATATGTGTCATGTAAATAGTTATGTTGACTTGATAGTTATGTTGACTTGCACACGTCCCTTGACCCACTGTACATGTACATGTATGCATGCCTTCCTTCCTGAAAAGGTCACATAACTGCAAGTACATGTAGACTGGAAATCTGCCAAATCTACATTGTGTAATACTATAGGCCTAACTGATGTAGTACGTATTACATATGAGTTCAGAACATTGTGAACGTGAATTGAATTCTTCGCGATTGTGAAACTTTTATTGAACATTATATTTCTATGGATATACACATTTTTTTTCAATTTGAAAAATCAAAATGGCAATGAAACCAAACTTATTTTCAGCACTTTACATTTGTAAGATGTATATTATTGTCACACTTTGAGAATAAAATGGGTAAGACTGTTTGAGACCAAAATTGATGTTCGTGTGTGTAAAGTCTATGGGGAGTCATCCAATTTTGCAAATTTATATATATGTTCTATTCATAAGATGGAATTTGCGTCGGGGTGATGTAAATTTAATATTAGCTTTTGCCCCGAAAAAGGGCAAAACCTAATATTAAATATATGCTCTAACAAAATTGGTGTTTCTTGATCCAAAATGTTTTTTTTCCTATTCAACATGGTTGCAGTGACTTACAGTTTTCTGCATTGTACATGTAGTATACATCATTGTACAAGGTGGAAAAGTGGCATAGAAATAGAATACTATCTGAAACTGAAAGGCAATTAAGCATGTATACACAAAGCGCAGATTACCCAGTAGGCAGTCACTGAGGGTTGGGTCGTGATCAACTTGAGAGCAGCAAATTCACAGGGCTTTCTTTGCCATAAATATGTATGGACATACAGAGCAAACTCAGTAAAATATTAATTAACTATAATGAATCCCTGTACTGCCCCAAACTGCCTAAACATTCTATGATTTTGGATTAATAAAGTGCAGTAAAGGTGCTTATAATGGGTTATTGATTAAATTTAAATGTTACAAGATAAAAGAGGTATTTGAATCAATGTTGGTTTTCTGGTTTAGATGTTTGTGTTTCATTCAGTGTTTCTACAAAATAACTTTGTTTTACGTTTATTAGACGTGTTTCACAAGTACCTTTATATTCTTTTTACAGTGTATGTACACGTATACATGTAGTTGTGACCTTTGAGTTGTTAAACAGCATGACCATATTAATAGAAGAAATTAGCATATGTCTACCCTGCAACAATTTTTGTTTGTTCTTTTTATTACTCTCTTGACACTTCCAAATCAACCAGGTCTGATCTTATCCATTATTACTATGTGTACATGTGCCTCATACATATTCATGACTGAAGAGCCAAATTGTCACTGATCTTCTCACCACCATGGTTTACGCCAGATGCTTTTTTTGCTGTTTACCAAGCGCGGGTACGAGTATTCATGCACAGGCTAAATACGCATGTGTAGTAGACTGTCGCACAGGTTAGCTGTGCGACAGTCTACTACGCATGCGCTTTACTAAGCAACCATGGAACTGTCGCACCAGTGTAGTACACACGCGCGAACATCACCCTAGCTAGCTACACATGAAAAGATGGTTGCACGCATAATGTTAATTAGCGTTTTCCCCAACTCAATGATGCTGAACTGGAGAATATTGTGGGCAGTAAAGATGCCTCCTGTACTTACAAATCAGTTATCCACAATGGGGTAAACTCTCAGGAGTTACTGTATTGCAAACGAATTGAAAGTTTCTGAGGTTGAGCATTATGAGCAATAATATTCTTCTGGTGAGCTGGACAAGTTTCTTCGAAGATTTTATGCCCGCGAGGTGCATACTGCAGCAAGAAAATTAGGCTACTGAATATGCATGAGCTATAGTAAAACAAATATAACGTGGTTTATTTCAGGTGGACAGTCCATATTAACTCCCCTTTGTATTGGAAGTTGACAAACTAGTTCCCTCGGCCAACTTCCAATACCTCGGGGAGCAAATATCGACTGTCCACCCTCCAACCATGTCATATTTGTATATTGTTATCTAATCTACATCTTTAACATTTGCCTGATACTGTCTAATCATCCTGGTTTCAGGTTGGTGGTCATACCTAATTGTAACTAATACTGACAAGTGTCAAATAAGTCAACAGATGGTGGTAATAAACTCCATATACACCATAGTATACTCACTAAGGCTTAGTAAGAAAATGATGCCTGTTATTGTAACTTTTTTCTTTCTTTTCTTTGTTTAACTTTTCAACAGATATGAGTCTTGGCTTTGTGTGTACATCGATGTGAGTCTCCTCTAAATACTAAAGTAAAATGGATTCCCGTGAACTGCAGGAGCACAGAGATAGGTTGTATAGAACCATTATTCAAAGGTTTGTACACTTTCTAAAACAAGTCTCTACACTATACCATGTATGTAAGATGTTCCAGTGCCCCAATGCCCTTAAACCTTGCATACATATTGACCCCTTTGAAACTTAGTAGTTTAACATGATGTCCCCATATGCCTGATGGTAGTCAAGAAAATCACCATCACTTTGTGCTATTTTGAAGTTACATGTACATGACAGTTATTGTCATAATTATGCATGTACCATAAGGAGATAAACATACATAGGGATTTGCATAATAGTTAAGATAATAACCCAGCGCAAAATTTGGTTCAATATTTAACTCGGCTACACACGTTTCATTTGTGTGCATGTAAAGCCAATGTCGTACCCAATTTTCTAACCATTTACCACATTTGTCTGGACAAAATTGAATCTGAGATTGTACTCTATGTCTATGTACATGTAAGTGTATGTCAGAGCTCAAAACAATAATTGTTCTTGGTCATTTTTGTTCCATCAACTTTTGTGTCACATGTCATCTTCTGCTGTTTGAGAATATTTGTGAATACATGACAAGAAAATTGGCAATTAGGAATATTATCATTAAAATTGTGAGTTTCCAAAAGACACTGATAATTGTGTAATTAACATGGGTCAATATATGTGAAGTTATTGTTCTCTTAAAATTCACACTTTGCTCACAATTGTATCAATCCCAGTGGTTTTCAAAAGTGGACAGTGGTGATTCATAATGTCCTAACATTGCTCTTCTGCAGAACCTGAGTTAGTTAGAATCTTGCCTGAGTTTGTGTTGGCTTGTCCAATTTAGTATGAATAGAAACCCTCAAACTATTTCATCATTCAAATCCATACAAAACTCACAATGCCAATTTGGCCATAGACCATACCAAATTACGTGCATAACCTGTATGGTATTGTATGATGAAATGACATTTTAAAAATGTATGACAATTTCAAGTGTCTTTTCAACTTAATAGTAATACACTAGAATGATACATGGTGAATGAAGTGGGAATCAATGAACACAGTTACCCCTTTCAAAAATACCAAACCTCTGTATTTGAATGCCATTTCTATTGTTTATCTTTGCAGTGCGGCATTTATGTCTCACTTTAGAACATTCAACACACATCTGAGAGACAGCAAGACAAACCAGCAGCTACAAGTGGTCCAGGTAAGCCGACAGGGAATGACATATTTGTATTGCATTTTTATTTCAGTTTCATGAACTGAAACCTCCCCAAAAAGAGTGTATTTGACCTTCACCTCAAAAATTTATTACTTTTCAATACTTGTTTCTTTCAAGTGAACAAGAAAACAGTGGAAAGCATTCCATCACAGTTTCCTGTCTTGATGAACTCTAACTCAGGTCAATTTATATTTTCTGCTGTCTCTGTAGGAGAATGGTGTGCATGTTCTATTTGGCATGCTTAAGATTTATTGGGGAACGCAAAAAGTGATACACCTAAAGCAGGAAGAGCTGAGCTGGAAACGTCGGAGCACACGTTTTGCATTTGACAATGGATTGGATGAAAACCTCCTGAGTGCTATGAGAAGTGGTGATGAGAACAGACGTCCAAGCACAAAGCTACAATATCTTGAAGAAGCAGGCAGTCAACATAGCCAGCAGCATAATGCAGGACCACCCAGGGGCATGCACAGAGGCAGGAGCTTTGATATGGCTGCAGTAGAGGGAGATGCCGATGAGGGACATATGGAGGAAGATGGTGATATCGTAGCAGATACTGTGCACATGAGAACGGGTCAGTCCTCTACGATGCCACGCAAATGCAACCTGCAAAGAAGAACAATGTCATTCAGTGGCCATCTCTACAATAGTAAGGTGAGCAATGACCTCTAAAACATCAGACTGTAATTGCATTAAACAGTGGGAGTAGATTCCAGTGCCATACATGTAAGTCTGAGTCATTCTCATGACTAGAGTTGTGATCACAAGTCAGCCAGTCCCACAACTGACAATCTAATCAAATCAACTATGGCACAGGAATTTCGTCTCTCTGTTCATGGCCATATGATCTGACTTGCTGCTGACTTCTGATTGACTTGATTGTCTACAACTCTGCTTTTGACCCAGCCCAAGGCGAGGGCCATTGTCATTGAAAACTGCTCCATCACACTATTATTCTCATTCATTAATGAGTACTGAAGTGTACGCATACATTTGTATTCTGGTTCACCACATAGCTTACGTGTGTGAAAACATCAGCATGCGAATCAGCGTCTGAACCAGCACAAAGACAAATGATATCAGACTTCGGTGCTCTATACCTTTTTTCAGAAACTTAAAAAAAGTTAAAAAATAATGACAAAATTCGGATGATGTTTTGTGAAACAATTTTACGTTATTGCTGTCCATGTTGGGGGGCCATTTCAATGAACAGAGAGTCTGATTGCCATTCCTCGTCCCCCCCAACAAAAAACCTACAAATATTGAAGAATACATTTTCGCTTTCAAAGAACATAAAATACATTTTCGAAAGCAGAAATTTATTGTCCTGATTCAGGGGCCAAATTTATTACAGGCCAGTTTTAAGCACTTCTCAGCAGTGTTTAAACAACGGTTTAAAACCACCGACGTGACGGGCTCTCGACCAATAGGAATAGATAAACTGTCTCAGGTATTTATGAAGTGCAGTTTACATGTTACTTGTCATTTCTCAGACTGCAGTATTCAGGCCTAAATATGGAACCGTATCCAATGTGAGGGTGTCAAGCAGACAGACTACAAATGAGGTCATTACCCTGTTACTCAAGAAGTTTGCTGTGGAGAATAGAGTGGACGAATTCAATCTCTACTCGGTCTTGCATCATGGAGGTTGGTACATTTATAAGATTGAGATGTTATGTTGTGTTTCATGCATTCTTTAAGAGACCTTTCTTTCGCTTCATCACAGCTTTGATTTATTGACGTGCAGTGGTTGGCAAAGTATGAGTGGACACTGATGTAACACATCGAAGCCCATAGCTGATGGTACAGACATAATCATAATCTTTGCTGAGTAACAAGCACTAAATGTCTACAACTTGTGCATTATCACAGATACTGATAATGCACAATCCATTGCATCACAGGTACATACATGTACTGACAATTTCAAAACTGAAACAGAACTGGATAGTGCACAAGCTCATCAGAGATCAGGAAGAAAACATGTAAGCAGAAGGCCTACCACCTCACTATGACTCAACGTAGTCTTTACCATTGTAATACCATCTGTGGGTATGATCTTGCTAATCAATCAAGTTGTTTCATTTCTCATTTTCAGAAACACATGCATTCCAATTGAATGACTTCCCACTGCTGAAGAGAGTGCAACTGGGTCCAAATGAAAATGTTGCCAAGATATTCATAAAGGAGAAGAAATCGGATGAAATCTCCCCTGAGGTAGGTATCCTGACCTGGTTCAGCCTCACTGAGTGCCTTGGTTGGGCTAGCATGGAGGTAGTCAAAGAACTGTGAGTTGCTTTGAAGGTGGTCAAAGCAAAGATCAAACAGGAACAGTTTACTTTATAAAACCTGCATACAAACAGGCAGTGCATGTATACCTCCTTCATTGATGTGTGGTGCTCGACTGCCATGCTATCTTCTTTCTAGAACCTGATCTAGACATTCAAGAGGCTGGCATGATTATTGGCTGTATTTAGCCATTATTTCCAATGAGTTAAATCAAAATAAACAGGCAGTTTTGCATTGGAACATTAAGAACAAAAGGCAAATGGTCTGATGAAAGTATCTCCCCTTAGCTGAATTTGAATACATACTGTACAGTCCATATCTTTGTTACATGAAATGACTGTTAATGAATTTGCATTTTAGGCCCCGTGGATTAATTCGATTTGCGTGCGCCCCCGTGCGCACGCGTGCGCACGCGTGCTCATGCGTGCTACCCCGTGCTGCACGGGTCTGCCCGCAATTGCGTGCCGTTGCGTGCCGTTGCGTGCCGTTGCGTGCCACTGCGTGCCATTGCGTGCTTATGCGGGCTATTGAGCACAGGCAAGGGTTGCTACACTAATCCCTAGATTAACGCTGACAAAAGAAATTGGGTAGCCGGCCAAGGCGGCACCAGACAAAGAGGTTGTGATAAATAATGAAAGGTTTGCGATGAAAGGGCTGGAGTTCCAATGACATAAAAGACGTTGGTGCCTGGCAGTGCCACAATGCATGGTGTCTGGATTACTCTTTTATGATACGTGACATTACATGTACATGTACTACACTTTACGTACGTAAGGCTAGGCTATTTTCATAGCTTTTTTTGCGTCGTTTGATTGAGCTCCAGACATATTATATTTATTTTTATTTTTCGTTGAGAGCTTCGGTTTTAATTGAAAGACACCGAACGTTCTTACTGTAAATATGAACGTCAGTTGAAAGACTGCTTTATTTATGTCATTATTCTTAATTTATATTAATCTGCATTTTTAAGAAAGTTCCACTCCATTATTCAAGTTAAACACCAATTATTGAAAGAGAAAGAATACACATCATCAAGTTCATTTTCATCATTCAACTTTATAGTCCTCCGATCAAAAGTCATGATAGGCACTGCTGTACATCAATCATAGGCCTGCACGTACGTATCGTCATGATATGTTGATAAAGTAATAGGCCTCATAATTGGGGCCGCGCCCATTGAGAGTCAAGTTGATTTTTTTGTTGCAATGGCGATCGGTATTTTATTTGCTGTAGGCCAATGCATGCACAATTGAAGTTGAATGTTTTGTTCGTTTCATTGTAACTGTTGTATCCATTTTCTCATTGACATAAAAAAAAATGTTATGTGCTCTCAAATTTTCAATTTTGAATTACACCAACCCAAGTAAAATTTGCACTGACGACATTCCGGTACCCTGGCCGCGCGGATGCCAAATTTCAAAAGTAAATACATGTATCAGGTGTGTTTATGTTTATGAAGTTGATACTCCAATCAATCAAAGACTGTGACTCACATTTACATAATTAACAAGCAAACCGCGTAAAGATCGTGAGACTGTCATGGAGACATGATTCGTCGCCGGCCCCCAAAAAGTATTATTCACGTTCCCAGTGCCGGCCCGGCAAAATCTAGTAGTCAAGCTCCAGGAAATCGGTCACAAAATATGTAGGCTACAGCGAGTGGACGTGAACGTCCGTATGACAGCAGCAACATTAACATATGTCATATTTACCAATCAACAAAAATGGATCTGACAGTATTGAAAACAAAAACAAAAACACAGAAATCCCCCCCCCCCCTCCCGTGTATTAAGGAAATTCGAAACTGGGCCGCCTATTTTGGGGGGTATAATTTCACGAATTTTTACGGTGCGATCTAAAGAATGACTGAGGGCGCAGTTCAAGATGGCGGCGCCCTATGGCAGAGTCCGAATCATGCCTGGCGCGCGCCTACGGAGTACGGTTGCGTTTGTTTTTTTTTTCTTATAATATTTTGAGTGTATATTATTCATGAGCTCGGTGATATAGTATACAAATATTGAGTGGCTATGGGAGGAATATTATGGTATAATCGTAATATATATTATGGTTGCACGGCGCGTTATTTTCCCGAGCTCAGCATGATGAGGCCGATGCCGAACTGGAGAATATTTATGGACAATAAAGATGCCTGATTGCCTCCTGTACAAAAGTATGTTGTACACAAACTACTGCATTTACAGCTGCACTGTATGGTAAACGAACTGAACTAGTGAAGTTGAGCAGTATGATTTTTTTGGTGAACTGGACAAGTTTTTCAAAAAAAAAAAAATTGGTGGCGCATACTGCAACGAAAAAAAAAATATTATTTGCTTTGTTGAGAAAAAAAATGGCTAATATTAGTATTAGGATCAGATGGGAAGAGATTGGACTGATATTGTCCAAGTCAAATTGTAAACTAAATTTAACTAAGTTAAAAAGCGAACACAGTATCTAACGTATGTACGATTTGTTTTTTTTTATTCTCAAATATTCACTATTCATGTTCAAATTTTATATACACAAAAACAAACCATACATTTATATAAAAATATAGATATACATATACACATATTCTGCTGATAAGTGCCTTATGGTACGAAACAGTCTGTCCAGAAGAGAAATATGCCAAAGTTTGATTAGCTCATATTCTGAATTTATTGCATGATTATAGCTCTACAGAGATGTATCGAGTACTTGGATATACATATATGTTCTCAACATTTATTACATTATCGCAAGACATGTGCCCGTAACTCCATGCTTCCCTAAATCCCCATTTATTGAAGATGAGAATGATTTTTTTCCAACAAGTATCTTAAAGGAAGATACATTTGCCAACATCAAAAAAAGAAATTATCAAATTATAACAGTATAAATGAATGACAGTATAAAGCATCCTGTAAATCAGACTACAAGAACATGGTTGGTTTTCTTTGATTGTTCCAGCATCTCCAGTCCCAAAACGTGAAACAAGTCAGTTTAACAATATTTAGCGTGTGTTCCACTAGTTATTTTCAATACATGTTCAATGTACATAGTCAGACTCGCAATGGATGGACCTTTCTCAAGTGATTAATTTTGTTAGTTTTTGACGTATACACATACGGCAAGGGGCACTTGTCACATCTTCCTAAGCCACCTTCGATGTAACGTGGTAGGTACTCGTCAGGTGCACATCTCTCCGTCTGAAGTGCCTCATGGAATGTTCTGAAGTGGCCTTCGGTGTGTGGTGAAGGTACAGGAGAAGGGAAAGTTCTGATGCAACCCCAAGCACTGATGTCACGTATGGGGTTTTCGTTGCAGTGTACGCATAACTCACTGTGGCATTTGGAAAACAGGAGCATGCCGATGCGTCTGTCCATATGCATATGAGCAAAGTCTACCTCAGCTTTGATACCTGGGCTGTTTACGAGACCTGAGTAGGATCCATTGATGATCGCACGAGCCTCATCGTAGTCGTTGAAGGGGGCATTTGGAGTCCCGCTTGGGATGTTCTGCACCTTGACTGGATGACCTGCGAAGGTGGCATTCTCCCAGTAGCCAGCCAGGTTGTCCATTGCCTTGTCAAAAACCTATTATGAAATCAACACAAGATACAAAACAAGACTGTAAAAGTACAGGGTTCCCCCACCCCCCAAAAAACGAACCCTCATGCCATCCTCTTTGTCACAGCTTCCAAAAAAAATGCATCAAGGACCTGCAACTGCATTTTACAATTGTTATCTTTCATCAACGAAAACATCCTTCAGATTGAACTTTTTTTCTCACCTCAGAAAGCTATTTTTATGCATAAAGCATTATGCATACATAAATTGGGTAGAACTGATAAGCTGGCGGCCATTTTTTAATGTTTTACATGGCAGCAATCTTTGAAAAAAATTAAAAACAATAAGCCACTCATCCTCCTTTTTTTTTTAAAGAAACCCGGACAATCCATTCATTTTTTTTTTTACTTGGCCTAAAGTGTTGCCAGCATTGTGCATTTACATTTTTGAATTAAAAAGGAGAAAGTTTACACTGTCCAAAAAAGTTGTGTGTACACGTACCTTGTACTCCTTCTGCTTGCGTTCACCTGCAGACAACTCTGTTTGATGGCAGGGTGGTTTGTTTTCGCCCGGCAGGGTGTCATCAAGGTAGACTGAAGTAAGCAATCTGGTCAAGGGTGACCAGACATGCTCAATGGGGTTTCTCCTAGAAAAACCAGGGCAGTACGAAGTGATGATCATCCCATCCAGGTTGAGTTGCTTGAAGATCCTGGAATAGTACACCTCCTTGGTCTCGTGGTTTACGTTGTAGTCAGGACCACCATCAACAATCAAGACAACGATGGTCTTCCCATCATCCTTCAACTCCGTTGAGAATCCCATGAGGTCATTGGCATGTGCTTCAATGGTGCACGGCTCCGATGGTCCTCTGTTGATGACAGTCATCCCTATGGTCTTTGGAAGTCTGAAAGAAAAAAACTTCAAAGTGTCAAATTGCTGAAACAAATTTTGTGGCAATGTGAATTTTGACTTTTTGGGGTTTGATACATGGGCCTCGCCAGGATGTTTTTTTATAGGGTGGTGGGAGTGGGGGAAAGAACTTTTTTCCCAATATCTTTGTAATGTACTTTCTGTAGCATATTCTAAAGGGGGGAGGGCGGATTCGCCACCTTTTTTTTTAATTGGCCGCGATTGGACTCAGGAAATGACATAAAAGCTTATGGGCTATATCATGATATGGGCTAGATGCAACAGACAAAGAGGCCAAAATGATGTCACTGTTGAAAATGTATCTGACCAAAACAGGTAAGATAAGATATATAATGTGCAGTACAGAATAAAGAAGAAAAAAAACTCACTCAAAATGTTTTCTTCCAATTTTGTCTACGGTCAGTTGTGGGGGATGAGGTGGCTCCAATCTCAGGTAACCAGCAGGTGTGATCAGATATCCTGGGGTCGGAAAATCATGATCGTAGTAGTTTGGGACATCGTTGGTAGGAAAAATCCGGCAGATCTGTAGGTGGCGGTCAACGGCAAGTGTCTTTGACCCGACCTTCACCTTATTTTTGTTGTCTAGGGAAAAGACTGTGGCTGACTTGTCAAACTTGGCTGCCATCTCCAAACAGTATCGGACCCGTGCACTGAAGTAGTGGTCGTTGTCATCTGGGGAAGACCGGCTGTTTGATTTCGGGGGCACCTTAGCATCAATCAAACCCGCATACTTCTGTGATGCCTTGAAGCGTCGGTTAGGGGGTTGAAACCAGTGGCTGATGGTCTTCTTGTCTGAAATAAGCAAATTTATAACATAATGAAACAAATTATTAAGTATGCATCAAAAATGAATACATGTACATGTATTGCACTCATGTATGGCGAGTTATTTCAAGGTCATGATTAGCTCCCCAAGAACTGCAACAAATGACAATGATAGAGGAATGAAATATAATGTTATGCCATCTTTCTGAGAAAATGATTTTCTTTGAACTGAGATGATGGAATCATTTGGAATTTAGCATAACAAACCAGACGCGGGTCGGCTATTATGAAATGAAATTAAGAAATATCAAAAATGCCAAAAAATGTTAGCATTGTTTTATATAGGCTACCTTGATCCTTATATCTTAAAAAAATATTGGAAAAGACAATTTTAAAAGATCAATTATTTAAATGTACCTAGTTTGGTGTTTGATTCCTTCAGTTGTGGAACAACAGTCATGAGGTGGTCTCGCACTTGACTCAAAGAAACGCCACATGTTCCATGAGACCTTCTTCGCCGGTGGGCTTCAAAACCATTGTCGGTTATGAAAGATCTTGCAGAGTTCACAATTCCAGGAAATTTGTCTGCAAGTGCTTGACGACCACGCTTCCTGCCTCTCGTCTTGTCAGTTGAAGAAGCACCTTGAGTTGTCAGTGGCACAGTAGGTGCTTGTTCTACAGTTGGCCTCAATCCAAATTTCTCAAAGTTGATCTGATCAGCTGAACTTTCTAACCAAGCGATGTCGGCATTTCCAGGGTCGCCACTTACCAGACCTGGATCTAAATTTTCTCTATTTTTGATGAACCAATCTACTAACGCTGCCATTGCAACAAGACGCTATCATGGAAGTAAAAATGACTTATAGTTTTCTTTACTATAGTAGCGTGTAAACCTTTGAACTGAGCATAAGATGGGCTTGCATGCTGGTCAACAATGGCCAACTTCATGGTTATTGCAGGTGCACTCATTAGCATTTTA
This sequence comes from Patiria miniata, assembly GCF_015706575.1. Classification (NCBI taxonomy): domain Eukaryota; kingdom Metazoa; phylum Echinodermata; class Asteroidea; order Valvatida; family Asterinidae; genus Patiria; species Patiria miniata. The sequence goes on from NW_024037062.1 coordinate 4,046,405, forward strand.
ATTGATGCCAGGTTCCTACATCATGTCCTAGAATTCTGGAAAACATGCAAGGTCAAAACCACATCAATGCGGCATGCATGTTCAGCAAAAGCACAAACGTTTGACTTGACAGCCCAGCGCCCCTGCTCATTATCCAATGGGTGACAATGGAACCCGAACCGTGACATGCATATGCTGAATGCCATGACATGCTGTACCGATTCCTCCATGGTACACCATTGTCCGCAAGCTGCCATGGCTGCCTCGGAAGCAAGCACACACGACCCGCGTACTTGTCCTATATGTACATGTGTACATGTATTTACTTTCCATCTCCATGGTCCAACATACAATAATTCAGAAAACAATAATTCAGAAAACATCAACAAGACAAGAAAGAGTGACACCAGTGCACTATACATATGCACTAGTCATGCCACTTGCCAGTCATTATGAAATCAGGGTGACCGTAAGGTTAGAGCCAAATTCTGCTAAATGCGCATCAAAAAACATGTCAGATTTATCAAAAATCCGCCAATTTCCCCAGAATTACTCGAAATACACTATAAACGCTTAAAATATAGGAAGATTGGTGGTATTGCCTTAATTAAGAAATCTGAAATCTGCCCAAACAACGTACCCATTCTGTCATTTTCTGTCAAACTCGTTTTGTAACAAAAATTCTTTCAAAGTTAGCCGAAATTCGGCTAAAACGGTCACCCTGATTAAAATCCTAGTGTGGTGCCGTAATGCGGAGATTGAGAGTGTGCTTTCTCTGTATACGCAAACGGAATAACGACGTGCCGTTTTGTATGGGCGGCCAAAAAAAATACATAAATTTTAACCACGATTTGCAACAAGATTGATAATTAAAAGACACATTTATTGTTATGTCTTGGGATTGCACAATGTAATTTTAATTTGTATGCCCTAAGTGATTATAGTGTTTGTAATATTCCATGACGCTTTACTGGACCTTGAGATTATTTTTTGGGATAGAGGAACAATTGGCCGGCCGTAGTTTGTCATGATAACAAAACATAAACATTCTCCATGATTATGGACAAAAAATAATCAAGTGATTTCTGAGGTGTTTTGCATTGGCATTTGGGGCCTATTAAGTACTTATAGTCCACAGTTACTGAGCGATCTATGAATAGGGAGACCATTGATAAGTCTTATTCATTGTAGTCAGCACTCGGCAGGATGTTTCCAAACATCGTGGTGTCACAGTCAGTATCCAACCAACATGACCAAGAGCATGAAGAGTGCCGCATTTCAATATGTGCCGCACTGACCGCATTCATGAACGTGATGAAGAAAGAAACACAGCTTTGTTCCAGTTGTTGTACCACCATGGATGCCCAGTTGGTAGCAAGACGCACTCCGTCCTCGGCGGTCTACTTTGATCATCGATGGCATTATTGGTATTGGGTGTTTGGTGCAACTGCGTGGATAATTATGCGCAGTCATTGTTCACAGTTCTACTCTCCACTTCATTCTGTTCGGCAGTTCTGCTCGAGACAAGACTTCTTCACTTCCATGACTATTCTGTTTGATGCATACTAGCATAGCATATCAAAGTTAATTGTACATTGACTAGCAATATGGCTTCTGTTCTTGTGACTTGGCTTGAACCCGAAGAGAAAGCTGGTACATCCGAGAGAGTTGCAAGAAACCGCGTCAAGTCAACGGATGAACTGCGTGTAAACATGACGGCTGATGTTGATGTTGCAGGAAAGCGGTTTAAAGCCATCATTGTTCACATTCACAGTAAGTAAAGAGTTTGCAGTCCTTTGAATAGAAATGCATCTATTTATTGTACGTTTTGGTGGATCGAAAGAGCATGGTTTATTTTTCAGTCCGTACCATTTTTATTTATAAAGTTATGATAAAGACAGTTCGATTTTTCCACATCATGAAAATAGACTGGCACCTAGTATTAACAACCAGTCCAAAACTGCTTCTGTATTGGATCAATCAACCATGCCAAAAAAGAATTTAAGAAACATGTGGCACGAACCGGGAACTGGTCTCTATTTTACTACACATTTCTGGATAGTCAACCACCAGACTAAAATGACACATACTGAATGAGGAGGTCAGTCTTTTCAAATAGTTGGACCATCGTTGGACATGTATCAGTCTAGTGTTTAGCTCATGTCCAAAATATTGACGAAATGTCTCCTTTAAAATTTGAATTGAGTCTGAAGACTTTGCTGAATGAAATCTTTGGAGAAATTTGCAACAGATTATTCCATTGAGAAATGTTATTTGTGGAAAAAAAAATAAACGGGAATTGTAGATTTAGAAAAAAAATGGCACGTCCCTTGAGTACAAATTACAAATTGATACAATGGGGTTAACATTGTTCTGTTTTCTTTTTTTTTTTAGCCCGCCGTTCTCATCTTCAGCAAGTTCAGCTACCAGACAGTGGGTCAGATTCTGATTCTGATGATGTGCCTCTGCAACAACTAGTGACAAGACGAGCCGTTGGCCAAGCTGACACTGATGTCCATATGGAAGATGTTTCTGCTACACCAGATGATAGTCTGCCATCATCTTCAGCATGTCGGCCTCTGCACTTCAGCACCCCATCGCCAGCAGTGAATCAGTCCGCTTCTGTTGACGATGAATCATTCATGTCTCATGGTGATCTCGTTCGCCTTCTTCATGCAGTCAAGAAGGAACTGGTAGAGACAAAACAAGAAGTAGTCCAGACCAAACAAGAGGTGGCCGAGTCAAGACGGGAGATGAAGATATTGCTGACCTCTGTCACCACCATGTTCACTATGGTGCGTGGCATGTCAGCAATACTTGGAACTGTCAGCACAGGGCCACCTGCATTCTCTCTGCCAACTGAAAACGATGAGCCACAGCCTGCCAGATATCACGAGCATCAAGAGCAGCAGGCGAGAGGGAGGCCCCAACAGCAGCCAGATGAGTTGCCCCAACAGCAGCAGGAAGAACGGCCTAACCAGCAGCACGAAGAACAAAGACCTCAGCAGCAGCCTGCAGAGAGGCCCAACCAGCAGCCAGAGGAGAGACCTCAGCAGCCGAGACAAGGACCACAGCGCCAACCTCTGCAACTACGGCAACCACTTCAGCCACGTCAACCACCACAGCCAACTGTTCCACAAGGAGGACATGGACCACATTATGTCCACAATGATGACCACACGGACAATGTCGTCATTGGCTCCACAGACGGTGGCTCAACTCTGACTCTTCCTAGGAAAGACTATGAGTCTGTGTACGACAAGGCAACATGTGGAAAAGAAATTGTAGTGGGGCTTCTGCCAAAGGCATTTACTCTGGAAGAACTGTCAAACTTCAACTACTTTGGGGGGTCAGTGCTATCAGGGGGTGTTTCTGTTGAAAAACAGTCTCTGCGCAGTAACCACAAGTTTAAGGCAATAGTGATGCAGGCCGAGAGAGAATTTCCAGGATGCACAGTAGGTACGATGACAAAGGATATCAGGTATGCAGTCAATGCGAAATGTAGGAAAGCCAGCCAGAAGCTACGTTTGACTTAAATTAAATAGATAAAACAGTTAACTTCAGAAATAATGCAAAGAATATGTAATGCCCGCAGTATCTGAAAATAATAGCCAGTGGAAGTCATTCCAGTATACCATTTACATTCCAGCTTTAACTTTGTGTAAATTTTATTGACCTCTCGCCCAGTGTACATTGTATTTCTATTCTAGTGATTCACTTTCGTCAAGATAAAAAGAAAACTTTCTCTTTGAAAATATGTGTTTGTCAACAACTGTTTTCGTATGCAGCCTTGATTTATGTACATTGTATTTTTCACTCTGGCATTGCTGATAATAATAATAAATTGTTATAATAATACATAGTCTGAACCCTTACAGTTGCCTATCAAATATTGTTGTTTGGGGAGATTTTTTTTTAATACATTTTTTAATGAGGGGAATGTTTCACTGCAAGACTCATGATAGTGATGAGGAAGTTGTTTTTTTTCCACTAGCTCATACGTTTAAAATATCACTGTTCACATAATCTTTTGTTTTTAGGTGACAAGTATTTATTTATTATACATGTGTATTTATGTTTATAATCTTCCTATGGGCTTGTGAAGAAATATTTGTTCTTTTCATTGATCGTACATGTGCATGATACCTTTTTAATAAAGTCATTGATATGTGAATTTCAAATTGTGTGGCAAAATATGAAATTTTTAGGGCACTTAGTGCTATTAATAAGCATATTAGTGAAGTTTTGCTTTTGGTCCCCAAAAAGTGAAGTGATGCACCATATTCCACGAAACTTTACGCTGAAATTTCCAACAACTTCTAGAGCCAAATATGAAAAGATTCCCATATCTGGCCATCAGTAATTTTTCCCTTAAATGACCTATCAGCCATCAAAAAGTGATACTATATATGTCCTAAAAAATCTAAATTTGCAGGGACAAGTTTTGAATTGAGAAAACACTTAGAAATTTTCAGACCTGCAGTCCCGTAGGGTTTGTGCACAGGGTGACAAATGATTACCAGATATAGGAATCTTTCCGGCCATTTAGTTAATCCGGTGTTTATCACCTCCCGCCCCGATTTCCACGCAGCCCTGATTTTTTTTGGCACAATTGCAGAATACCCCGCCACTCAATCTACCAAAAGTATAGTTCCGATCCCGCCCAGCACAACGCAGCACACGGATATGTGTCCACGCATTATCCCTGTTTATAAAAACCACCACCGCGTGTCAGACAACGTCTGGCAATGGCCGATCCCGCTCCACACAACACGGAACATGCGTGCACGCGTTATTACTGTTAAATACCGCCAGCCAGACTACATGTAAGTCTGACACCACTTCCATCAGCGTACAATACCATGCGGTTGTAGACCAGTCTGGCTGCGTCTCGCCGTTTACAAAATTCTCTCATTTCGCTTCTGTACCCCGACCTTTAAAATTTCTTTGCGGCAAGGTGCGGCAAGCTTTTAATAATTTCTTTTGATACCACTGTTTCAATAAAAGTCTGCACTTAGTTCTGGGTACGAGTGTACCAGTCCGTACCATTTTTATTTATAAAGTTATGATAAAGACAGTTCGATTTTTCAAGTAGATTTTAATTCTACACGGTGTTTTAAATGAAAGTACCGGCTCACGCGGTAATGTTTGGGGCATTTCCTGTCCTTTCCTGGGCACTTTTATCATTTCGTTAAAATTTCCTGTCTTTTTGGAACGCGTGTAATTATTGGTACCACCAGAGTAGATGAGTCATGCTTGGCCCTGCCAAGTGTTTACAATTAACTAATGAGCGGATTAAGGGACACAATGGCTAAAGTCCAAGACGATGTCTATTGTGCATTTCTGCGGTTTGTTTGTAATGTTGTACCGCCTGGCACTGAGTCCGTTTGCGTGCCACTGCGTGCAAGTCCGTGCTAATGCGTGCCGATGCGTGCCGATGCGGGCCAGTGGGTTCAAAATCTCCTTTGTTCGAGCTTGCCTGCGTGCGCACGCGTGCGCACGCGTGCGCACGGGGGCGCACGCAAATCGGAATAAATCCACGGGGCCTTAAATGTTTGTGATAATCTTTCTCAATATTGTGAGTTATAAACTGATCAATAGAGAGACTTTGGATGCACAATAAGTACAACGTTTCTATACTTGAAGATGTTTGATGAATTTCTAACAAGTTGAGATTTTTGCAGATTCTATCAGCAATACCCGCTTATATGCCTGCCAAACATTTAAAATGCAGGGGAATTGGTTGATAGGTTTTCTTGAGGGAATAAATATGCGCTTGACCAGTTTGAAACAAGTACATTGAAAACCGACTAGGGACCTGGACATGGTCCAGGATAATTGCCCAAGCCAAAATTGAGGGCCACTATCCACAACCAGGCCCCTAGTCGGTTTTACACATACTTGTTAATACCGGCCAAGCACATTCCCAATTTATTCCCATTCTTACATGTAAATACCTTTTTGCTTTCAAAAGTTTTGACAGAAAAGGTATTTATTAATGGGAATAAATATGTGCTTGGTCAGTATTAAACACTATGTTTGAGACCGGTTGGAGTCTGGATGCTGATAATGACCTTTGGCTCGGTAGTTATCAGCATCCAGGCTCCAACCGGTCTTAAACAGAGTGTTTAAAACCGGCCAAGCACTCATTTATTCCCTTATTAAATGGTCGATTTTTCAATATCAAAAATGCTGATATTGAGGGAGCGTGCAGAACAAAACAGTTGTTTGGATGATGAGTTGTTTGGAGTTTTATTTAGTTTTTAATGTGTTGTCCAAAGGGTTACACAGGTGAGTGTTATTTGGAGCTCATGAGGTGAAGGTGAAGCGTCTCATTGTTTCAATTTTCAAACTGACTAATGCTTCTACCCTTTACCCATAGGACTCGGGAGTTTGAAGTCCCCTGTATAGTTTTTACTTAAGATTAATGTTGTAGTACCTTTTGCTTCCTTTCATGATAGGTGGCAGGATTTATGAATCTTCGAATCCCTGAGTTGGAAGCCATTTTGAGAAAGTTCCAAGAAGAAGAAGAGAAAGAGGTCATGAAGATAAGACAAAGGTAAAAGTTTATTTATGATGAGGTCAGGAGAAATTTGCTGTCATGGACTGTTTTAAATGAAAGAATGGCATGATAAACCTGCTGAAATTAACATGTTTAATGCACACACCAGTACTCATACTCGTACACGAGTGCAACTCGAGTACCGGTAAGTACTTGGCCTGTACTTAATTTTCAGTACTAAAAAAAAACAAGTACTCGGCTCGTTCTCGCACCTTCGTACCGCGGCATGTTGTTGATCTTCGAGAGTCCAGCCGGCTGTCATCACCGTGTATTTAAACTAACATCCAAAATGTCTGCCTCATCAGAAGTGGCATGTACGTAGGTTTTTTTCTTATAAATCAAGTTTCATTTGGAGAACATGGAGAACCTGTAAACGATTGAGAACTTAAACCTGTGTCACATTTTTAAACACATCTTTGTAATATGTTAATAAAAATCAAGGAATCAAAATGAAATTATCACTCTCCATAATTCATGTGTACGTTTCTTGATAAACAGGGTATGCAATGAAATAATAGCTGTAACATAACTTCCATAAATGTTTGATTTGGTGTACAATGTACTCGTACTCTGCCCGTACTCGACTACTTATGTACTCGTACTCGGGCCGCACTCGGACCCTGAAAAGCTCGGACTCGAATTTTTGGCCCAGGACTCAATGACAAAGTACTTGGACTCAGCCCGTGCAGCCATGTGGTTGCGAAGGCCTTAGTGTCGCTGTTGTTAGACAATGTTAATCCAATACGTACTTGGATGCTACAGACAGGGCAGTGAAATTCATGCACCCAAAAAAACATGGCTTTTTGAACATTGTGTTTCTCAGAAAAGGTGCTCAGTATTATTGAAATATTAAATTATAACAGAAGAAGAAATTCTAAACTTCATGTCAGTGAAAAAATCGCCATCATTGATGCCGAAACGTCAATACTGGTTACTGGTAAAGCTGACCTTAAAGTCGTGAAGAAATCGTTCGAAAATGTCTCCAAATCTATGTATTTATCTCAGTTTCTAGGAATACCCACATATTGTTATTTCACAAGTAGTTGAACACTGATATCATATAAGCATATTCCAAATTTCAACTTTATCTGTTGTTACAAACGCTTGTGTTACACCTTGAACTATCTCCAAGGAAAATTTCGATGAGTTTTTTCTGACCAAACTCACGAGCATGGTTTTCAGGTTGGCCGATTTTGGGGCAACAATGACGAAGCGCATATTAGCATATTCATTAGCATGACTCGGCATGACTTCGAGTGGGTCTCGTTATCGACCAATGGAAGCCGGGAAAAATAGACTCACCTTGTAGATTTCAAAGCATTACAATGCCAACGCAAGAGTACCCGACTAAAATCAGAAGTCTCAGGCTGTCCATGGTAAAAGTTTCCAAATGTTGTGGCTGAAGACCAGTCGGCTGTTTTGAGAATGTCCCTGGTGGAGACACACGCTGATGCTGCAGCAGAAGTGGATGCACTTCTGCTTGAATGTGCTTTAAAGTGTTCAGTGTCTATACCAGCTTGTGGCATGATGTCTTTGAGCCATCTAGTAATAGTATTTTGGACTGGCCATCACCCCGGTGAAGTTGGGTTCAGTCAAGATATTCTTCCAAGGCTCGTGAAGCACGTGAACTTTGCGGCCTTTCCTAGCCTGGAGGCAGCTGATCCATGTCTGAAAATGTAGTTCCTGTCTTGCTTGTGATGAGAGAGGAACTTCTGTTTCATAGTTGTTGCTTCTGTAAAGGACAGAGATCTTTTCCTGTTGGAGGTTTGGATAAAAAAATTGGAGATAAAAATGCTGCCTGTATTCTTGCCGATAATCTGCCGAGAAGACTGGTTAGTTCTCGAGCTGTAACTTTCTCCGCAGTCAGGATATTCTGGCAATGTGTGATGATTCTGTTAATCTTGTCTCGACTTAGGGAGAGGGTGAGGCTTTTGGGATCTAAAACAAAGCCTAGAAATTGTATGTTCTGTGTTGGTGTTAACTGCGACATGGTCTCGTTCACTACGAACCCGAGATTGTGAAGTAGACTGCCTGTCTGCTGTGTGTTGGCTAGGCATACCTGATGTGAAGACCCAAAGATAAGGATGTCGTCTAGGTAAAATGCAGCGGATACCCTGTTCTCTCAGTGTCGAAGCTACCGGTTTCAGAATCTTAGTGAAAACGCGAGGTGCAGAGCAGAGGCCAAAAGGGAGGCATGTAATTTGGTAGATGACTTCCTTCCAGATAAAATGTAGGAACTTGTGATGATTTAGATTGATTGGGACCATTAAGTATGCATCTTTTTAGTCAACGGTTGTCATGCAATCTTTCAGTGATAGAAGATCTTTTACTGATGAAATGTATTCCATCTTGAAGTTTTGATAGGCAATATGCTTGTTCAACGGACACAGGTTCATAACAGGAAGAAGATCCTCTGTTTTCTTAGGTACCAAAAAAAGGAGGAGATAACTGTCCATGAACTGCAGATTCTGATGTGATTGCTCCTTTATTCAGCATTTTCTGTATCTCTTGCTCGAAAAATGGTAGCTTGACTGTCTGACTGGGCAGGGGTAGAAGGTGAAAAAAACTTGACTAGGCTCTGACAAGAAATCAATTGTATAACCAGAAACTGCATCAATGACCCAAGGATCATGAGTGATGGACAACCAGTGAGATACAAAGGACTGAAGGCATCCAGTAAGGGGTATAGAAAATGCTGGGGTGCTAATGCGATGGTTAAAATTACCAGTTAGTTTTTGAACTGGAATTTGATGACTGTGATAAAGATCCATGTTTGAAGACACAGGATTTTCCAACATTTGGATTATAGGTGCCTTTGTATGGCGTCTGGTTGTTCTGGTAGCTGCGAAAAATGCCTCGGCGTCGAGGGGACTGTACAATTCCTCCTTGTAATCCTCGAGCGTGAGTTGATGTGTTCTTAAATCTTGCCACCAAGAAGTGACTTGATCTGAGATGGGGTTACCTGAATCCTTCTTGTGTGGGTTGCGGAGAAGGTTTTTCTGCAATGGAGCAGCTGAAGAGATGTCAGAAATGACGGACATATCATCGTCATCGGAATTGATCAAGATGGCGTCAGTTACGTGAGTTACATTGGCAGAGCATTGGTACTCGCGCTCCGAATTCACGCTGCTCGTGTTGGCGGGAACTATTGGAGCCGACGGCTGTTGAATGAGCACTGGCAGAGTTGTAGCTGGAAAACCCCATAGTGGAGGAAAATAGTATGACGGAAAAACTAGGGCCCAAGTGGGGAAAACTCAAGTTGAAGCACGGAATGGAGCTTGAGGGTATGCAACCGGTACCGGTCCCCAAGGGGGAACGGCAGAGGACCCTAAGCTGGGTGAGTCCATGGTTGAGCTTGGTAACTTGCACTAGCTGGAAAGGAACCCACTGATGAAGTGGGTTGACTAAATACTTGTTGCTGGAAACGCCGATGGTGCTGTGGTTACAGCAGCCGATGATCATGGCCGAAGACTAGGTTTGGGATATGACGGTTCACAAATCTGAGAGCTGCCAGCCCCAGAAGGGGCTGGTGCTGGGTGCCCTCCCGCCGGCTAGCCCCGGGCTTAGGGCGGAATCGACTCACCCTGGCCAATTTCCCTCACTGCAACAGCTTGGATATCTATGGTGTCGTCCTCTGGTGGTTTGGAGATAGTAGACGGTACAGATGAGCAGTGACTTAGGCATTATGTCTACTAAAAAACTGAAGAAAGTTGATGTAAAAGTGTTGAGAAAAAAAAATGTACATAAATACACTAGAAATACCGGAGGTGGTCCTATCAGACTGCAACACAAGTAACAAAAGACAACGTTCAACAGGGAGCATTGGGCTTTTCACCTACGCTACTATTGTGAGAACTTTTGCATATTAATGAGGGCTTCAAAAGGTGGATCAGATTGCGTCACAAGGGACAATCTACATGGTGAGCCTATCCGGAATTGGCGTAGTATAATCCATCCACATCAACAGTGTCAGTCCTTTGTGTAGTTTGTTTGTTTTATCTCGTGATGTTATCTTTGTATTTTCCAGATATGTCCAATACAAGGCCAACCTCCAGAAGAAGCTTGCATTACTGGCAGCAGAAATGTAAGTAGATTGCCTTGGTGGATTAAATGATCCAGCCCAATTAAAGAACTGTGTTTCTTTCTGTTGTTTTGGCTTGCCAGGGAATTCTACTCCTTCCCCCTTAAACTGCCAAATGTCAACATCTGATGTTGCATGATGTTGAAGGACTTTACAAAGGGCCAATAAAGTATTACTTTCCACAAGAGTGATGAACCAAGTTTGTCAGCACAGCACAAGAGAATGTGCCGCAAGTTATCTGTAGGGTTTGGATTTGTGGTTGATTTTTGAAGCATCACAGTAGAAGGAGTTTTTGGAGTGACGGAGTTATGGGAGTTGAGTTTAAATATACATGATAAGGTTACGGTTAATATAATACAGTATTTTTTTCATAATAGATGTAAAAGCTGAACAGAAATGCTGAATGGACTAATTATAAATGGGCTAATCCCTTTCCTTTCAGCAAATAACTGATGTATGCATTTCTATTCACATTCATGCTCTTCAGTTGTTCAACAGTAAGAGCTATGCCAATAGCTTGTTGTCGTGTGGAACAACTTTGTAGAACTTACTGCGCTTAACTCCATTTTATCTGTCTTCCTTTTAAAAACTCAAATCTCAGGTTGAGAATTTCTGATTCTCCTTGTATTTTCATCTCCAGTTCTGGGTAGCCAGTTGTTAATAACTTTTTCTTGTAAGTGGAAGTACCCACTAGGTTTGGTACTATTGTAAGATCACTCCCAGCACCATTGTATTAAATCGGTACAGTCTAGTTTCAGTAAAAGCTTAATTTCATTTCTTTCAAATTCACAAGTGATTTTGCTTTTGACATTTTTCAGTGAAAAAGAATCCAAGTCCAAAGGCAAACGCAAAAGCAAAGACAAGAAGAAAGGCAAGGACAAAGGCAAGGGTAAGAAGAAATAGAAGCAGATAACTCCAGCTGGCTGACAACGTTGACCCAAACAATTACAGTAAATATCAATGGCCTTGAACAGGTATATTGCTGTCTACTGTTACTTCATTTGAGACTACATGATTTAGATTTTAACCTATGGGCAGTTCCAGCGTTATGAAAGGAAGTGAAATGTCCGTGACAGAGCCAATTAACCAGGATATCTCATTAATGATTCAGAGAAATGATCCAAAACTCCTAGTCTGCAATCTCCTTGACCATTACTAGATGATGGATGTATAAGATTGGAAAAAAATACATTTTCAGGTTTATTCACTGAGCTCTTAAAAGCTCTGTCACAGACATTATATCACACTGGAATTGCCCCAATGACTTACATTTGACATGTTTGGGAATGGAATGGGGCATGAAACAAATGTAGTACAATTGCTATACGGCCATACTGATACAGTGTATAATATAAAATAAACAAATAGTAGAACTTCAGGGGGGGGGGATGATGCACAATCATTGCAAGCAGGTCTTAGTTGTTGATTTAGAAATGAGGGAAAAGATTGGCCATGTGTAATATAACCCATGTTTCCCACCATTGATATTATATTATCAATTCAAAGGATGTAGAAGTGATTCTGCACAAGCAATGATTGTAGTGGACTGTTACAGCCTGTTAATTGATAAGATCGGTCACAAGAATTAAGGTAGCATGACAGTGTATCCTTGAGTTTACCATATTTAGTATTGACTTGTACATGTACATGTTTTTATGCCAATACTACATAGAAGTGTTTATGGCAGAGATAAGCCAGGCTTAATCCATTTTTAGTCAGAAGCAACATTTTTTTGTTTACTGTCAAGAATTTTCAAAAACGATACCCACAGAAACACACGTAGAATAGAATAGTACATGTATAGAATGGAATAAAATAATTGTCTTAGTCAGGCATTAAAAGATGCAGGAAAATTATCTTCCTCAGTTATAAACATTGTTTAAAATTCTATTTCACTATACATGAACAATTACACCAAAAACTCAGGTAGAGTTACAATTGACCTATCGCCGCTTGCGAGTTAGCCACGCCCCTTAGACAACTCTATGGAATTTTGTAGGTGAAGTTTTGTTTGTCTCAGATTTTGTGCGTTTCGTGTCCATTTGTATATTACGTAATTGGACAATATTCAACAAGCTGCATTGACGCGATTCTAACGCGATAGGTTAATTACATTACAAATACACAGTAATGTTAATAAAAACAACAAACACAAAACACGTAATATACCTGTGTAATGTGGTGCTTATATAGCGCTTTATACCAAGGGTCTCAAAGCACTTCACAATTACTATTTACAATTATTACCCCTGTTCATCAGGCCATGAGACCAGTTTCTGCAGCAGCTCGAGATCAGCGCATTCTGGTCTCTACCTTCACAGGTACCCATTTGTACACCTGGGTGGATAGAGGCAACTGTAGTAAAGTGTCTTGCCCAAGAACACAAGTACCATGTTCCCCGTCGGGGTTTGAACCCACGTGCCATGGCACGTGAGTCGAACACTTTAACCATTGGTCCACAGCTCTCCACTTCCAGTGCTTAAAAAAATTCAAAAATACTCTTAAGATTAGAATGCATTAAAATTTCAGATGGTTAAAATACAGTTACATACATGTACAGTGGAACATCGCTATACCAACACCGCTATACCGAACATTCGGCTATACCGAACATCATCCTTGGCTCCTGATTTTTGTGTACAAAATGTATCGAACATTGTTGTTGAAAATGTCAACAGAAGAGCGACAAGTGACTATTATTTTTGCAAGGAATAGAAGGGGAAAGCCACCCAGTGCTGTAGGTAGTAAGCTCAAAACTGTGTAATTACATAATTCAATAGTCGGCACGTGTTCAAAGTCGTCTTCCAGTAACTACCAGGGCATGCAGGGTGAAGTTCTGAAGGGCGCTATTTATTGAAAAGTGAATACCAGAGCACCGGCAGCTTAAATTCACTATACCGCCAAACTATCACTTTTACGAACAATTGCTTTGGATCCGGCGATGTTTGTTGTATAGCGGCATTCCACTCAAACAAAGCATGCAGGGTCTTTTGGAGTGATTATTGTTGGAAGCTGGAGTTGTAGACATTGCACTCCTGAGTAAGAATGAATTCCAAAAAGATTATAGTCTTAGTGACAATTTGACGGACCTTATCAGATTGGTTAACGATAACAAATGAATTCAGTGGGTGAGAAGAATCATTCTTCATTTGCTCAAACTTGGTATGTAGTGTCTTGTCCAGAATATCACAGCCAGTGATCTTAGAGGCCATTTTGGTCACATGCTCAGTCTTTTTACAGCCCTTAACATGAAGTGAATGGAACCAGACGACACAACAGAAAGTAATAATGGACTGAATTGGACTACCATAAAATAACATCAGAATGGTATCATCTACACTAAAAAGTTCAGTTTCCTTGCAAAAAGCATTCTTTGTTTGGCCTTTTTGCACATGTTTGATATGTTAGCATTCCAGACCAGACGATTATCAATGATTGTTCCCAAGTACTGACATGTATATTCAGTTACCATATCCCAGTTTCATAGGCTCAACGGGGTTTCCACCCCTCTGGAAATCCAAAACAATTTCTCTCTTCAGCTGTTAAATGGATGAACACACATACCAACAGAGAGACACCAAAGCCCTAGCAGCCTCATTGGCGTAGCAACTAGTGAATATGACTACACACACATCTATATATGGGGATGTATGGGGTACCACAATTTGTAGACCCTTAGTCCATAGGGTTTCATCTGAGGGGTGCTGAGGTTAATATCGAATTATGCCGGTTCATACTTCATGCGAGAGCAAAAGAGAAGTGAATTTCATGACGTCACTGATTGAAGTTTCTTAGTGAGGTTTGCCATTACCCATCACTTTGCATTGAAATTCCTGCTCACAATTTATATGCAATAACTCACATACCGACATTGTATTTTGTTCTTTTTTTACCCAAGAAAGACTTTCTCTTTGTATTAAGTTTTATAATTAAAATATATATTTTGGTTATGTATATAAATGTACAAACAATGAAAATTTCCATAGCATCCATATTTTTGATTTTTGATACATACACTGTGACAATATAAGAAGTGTAAACAGAATTTTATGAAATACTCTAATGCTCAATTGAAAGATTTGAAGTGGAAATTATATTTTATGAATATTTTGAAATGCCTACTAGAGACAATAATAATACAATATTGATGTAATATAAACAGATCCATAGACATGGAAACATTTATGACATTCCCATTATTCTGTATATTGCAGATAATCTTAAGCTTTTGAACCGTTTGCACCAATTTGTTGCACCACTACAGAGCCTTGGAGGGGGCATGCGCAAATGAACAACTACTAACGGAAACATTATGTTACTGTTTGAGATATTTTTTCTCTCACCTTGTCCCTTCCTGGGCTCCGTATGCAATTCTATATTTGATAACTTTTAAACAGTCATAGAACTGGAAGATTTTCTTTTGTTTTAATCCAGAGTTTATTAAAGATGTATCATGTTGACCTATGCATATTTCTGACACAATGTTAAGATTTTGTAATTGATAAAAGAGCAATAAACTTGTATATGATGTTGTAGTCTATATTACAGTGTCCATTTTCATTCTGTGCATATCATTGTTGATAATTGGGTCATGCCTCATATATGTAGTCATTGTCTCATCTTGGAGCAGCAACATTGTGTTTATTTCTTCCTTTCCTGTGCTGCTCTACAATGCTGAACAACATGCATGCTCAAAGAAACACAAATGAAAGTGTGTTTATAAAAGAAAGAGTCTGCTCATAAAGCGTGAGTACATGTGTATTATTGGGTCTGTTTTGTGATATTTTAATAGGATTAGATATTAAATATTGTATCTTGCATTTAAAGACAGTATACACACTATTGGAAAAACCCCAAGGCCAGAAAAAAAAATAGTTCTGCTTCCGGTTTCCTTACCTACCCTATTCTGACAGCCACTACCCTAATTTGTTCATGGGAAAATGAGAAAAACAAAACAAAACCATCAATTTCTACCTTTTACCCTTGACTACACGCAGACGCCTCCATATGATCGTACACACACACAAATTTGGCCCAAAAAAAAAATTCCCTACCTACCTACCCTATTTTCAAATGCCATGTTATCGGAAGCGGAACTTTTTTTGGCCTAACACTGAATCAAGACAAAAGGTAACACTGGTAGATATTGGGGATGTACATTTTCTACAGTTCCTAGGAAATCAATTTTGTTTAATGTGGTCCGATTTGCACTTGGTTAGTTAAGGCTCAACGACATCGTCGATATTGGAGTTTATACTGTTAATCTTACACAGCGCCCTCAAGTCTAGCCCCATAAATGTGGCCAATTTACTGGACTACTTCCGTAAATAAAGGCCACACTTGGAACATGTACCCGAAAATGTAGAACTTTGTCAAATTTTGATTTTCACATCAATGCTTTCAAAAAAAATTGCAACAAAATATCTTTTATATAAAATTTCTGTTTAGAAAAAAGTATTGTGTACTTTCAAACCACTGTATTTTAATTATTCAATTGAACAATGGGAGCGGTTGAGACTGTTCCCTCCCCACATTCGAATGGAGGGATCGGGAACCAGTGCATAGCTAGCTTCACTTCTTTGTACATCTCGTCTTTGAACATCTCGGAAGGCCTACGAGCTATCCAGATTTGTTCGGCAAATCGGCCACGCTGCAACGAAGAGCGCCTACAACGGTCAGATGGTGTCCAGCCCTATCCCCACCCCACCCGGCCCCCACCCCACCGCCACTCCAACCCCACCCCACTACATGCATATGATATGATTAAGCGATGAATGGCTTACCGGAAAAGAAACTCCTCTACCTTACAACACAGAGGGTCTGTCGGCATTTTATTGTCATCCCCCCCCCCCCCCACTCCTTCAAATCAGTCTCGCTACGCCCCTGCCTATCAGTGGTGTACACCAAGGGTTTCATTTGTAGAGAATGGCGCCCTTTGGGAGTGCTTTCGGGGAGGGGCAATCAATGGGTTTTAAACAAAAAGCCTAATATTGCTCACCTCAAAGGCTGACTGGGGGGAGAGCATAATGGTGTCCAGGCCTTGAGCGGGGGGATCCATGCCACCCCACTCCTAGCCTTTAGTCAAGTCCCACGCGCTTACCCGGACACGTAACGCATCCCGGATGCTGGCACGTAAAAAGACTAGCAAGAGCGGCGAAGCCCCGGGGGCCTTTACTATCTCGTGGAACTAATTACTTATTCATTTATTCACGTAATATAAATCAAGCAATATAAACCAAGCAATATAAACCAATCATCTAACGGTGGCTTGCGGTTACCAGCAACAGCACGTGCGCCATCGCGCGAGTGCTGACTGGCGCCAGACGACGGCTGATTTACGTTAGTAATTCTACATTTTCATTGGTCAATTCACAACGGGTAATGCATTATGCATGTCTACCAAATCGGTAGACAAATGTTAAGAAAAACATAAGCGTTCTCCACGAGATGGTAAAGGCCCTCGCGGCTTCGCCGCTACGGTGCTAGTCTTTTTACGTGCCAGCATCCGGGGTGTGTTACGTGTCCGGATGGTCCGGGTATAGGCGCGAGGGACTTGACTAAAGGCTATCCCACCCCTTGATCCTGAGACAGTCATCTCAAGAAGCTGAGGAATGGAACCGTATTCCATTGGTTTATAATAACAGTGCAGAATGCTTAAATGTCACGGGGTGACAGGCCTGACCAGAGCGTGTGCTGATGAGTAACAAGCCGCCTACTTCCGCATCAGGCCGCCTTCCAACCACTGCTCTATTTTAAGTGTCTTGGCGCCCTCGTGGCGATCAAAACTTTAATACCGCGACCACCAGTGGAAGTCTTCTAAGTATCCATGACAACTATACCAAAACCATTTGGGACCAAAGGGGATTTCAAACCACATTTCGTTTTGGGAAGGCTAATGGGCCCAGAGTAAGAGAGGTGAAGAGTTGCTCCCGTTCAAACTTTCAAATTTGTTTCAATCCATGATTGTAAACGTTTCAGCACCGTATAACGGAAAATGCAGCTCTCGTGAGTTATTTTGTGGTATATGAAGCAGCAGTTGATCAAAGAATAAATCTGCAACATGTCTTCGACCTCAATCCCCCCCCCCCCTCCTCCCGGAAGAAAAAAGGATATTACCGGGGGATAGTCTGAAGAGGAGGAATAGAAGCTAGGGAAAAGCTGAACCGCAAAATATCATTTCATCCCCCTTCAATTACCAACTTCCAAGCGGAGGGGGGTAACCCATTACCTCCTTACAATAATAAGATAAGAGCCCAGTGTAATAAGTTATTTTCACATGAGACTGCGATTTAAGACCTCTCCAACTGAGTTTTTACCGATTTTCATTTTCAATCTTTTAACTAAAGAGCTGACTGTATAGCAACCAGACCGGCGTCTATGTAAATTGTCGGAAGTTGAACAACTGCTGTAATTGAATCGATGACAACTTCAAACCACTAATTTGACGGTCAATATTTCCTGGGGTATTGTCTGAATACTAACCGGGTCTTGTTGGAAATGTTTTGTCGATTGACAGGGGTGGTATGCGGTGTAAAAGGACGTGTGATATGCGACCTATGATAAAATAAAGACCCATGGGAATTGATTTTTCATCGACTGCATCGCAGTTATTTAAATCGTGGAATGTGTCACTATGAAATATTAATGGCGATGCCAATAAGCCCTTTGAAAAATAAACAACAGGTGGCGCCTTTTAAAGGAGCAGTTATATATCTGCGGATTGGCAGAAGTCTTTCTTCGTCTCAGGCTAAGGACACTCAGATAGCTGTAGGTCTACCTCTCTGTTGGATTGACCTATACTTGAGAAAAACAGTTTTCTTATGAATTTTGTGACGCCATACTTCATAGCTTTCGACCTTGAGGGCGCTCTACCACGTTTATTTGGCGATCGCCGTCACCCATGGCCGAGTCTATGGACGTTTGGAAATGAACAACTCATTCATAGACCATTGTTGTTCAAAGGCAGCTCATACTTCCGTCTTTGAGAAAGTCTCTCAGAGAATCCGTGTTCAGTAGTTCGATGGGAAAGTTATGTTTATTCACAAAAAAAGAAAACACGCCACATTATCCATATACGATCTTTGTTATTATTCGGTTAATAATTACTACGATACGAAAACGGCTACTGTTGAGCTTCAACAGTGGCCTAAGTATGAGGTACGCTATGGATCGTAAGATCCCCGGTTCCAATCTACCACCCACTATTTTTCATCTACTACTTTTCTTTTCCAAATTTAAAGTTGTAATATTTTTTAATTTAAGGGAAAAGAAGAGTCCGAGAACCTCGGGGATCCATCGAAACTATATATGGGTTCTCTGAGAGACGTTCTCAAAGAAGGAAATGTTTATCTGCTGTTCAAAGTAGGTGGCAACTATAGACGGGATAAAAGGTTGAGCTCAGCAGGTGCTCCGTTGGGGTAAAAACTGAACCGCGTTAATTAATTGTTAAGTTTATTTTAGTCTGTGTAAGTTTCTAAACTACAATGTATAATCACTTCAATTGTTGCAAACAGTTAAAAAAAAATAGGTCACTTTGGGCAGTGATCATGTTTTATCAAAAATATATTTTAGATAAGTGGGTAACCTCCACTTTAAGCAGCACGCGAGACCCACACAGCAGTGTGAGACCCACACAGGGAGTTAATTCCACTTTTCACCCGCAACTTGTCCGGACCTCTGACAAGTTGTTCTTAAAGCCGCACTTTTTGTCCTCATCGACCCATCTTGCTTATGTAATGCCGCTCGGCCAGCGCGTGCGGATCATTAAATAACCGTGGATCGATATTACCTTTAAGACCTGCGTGCCACGTGGGCGGTTCCTTGGGGGCACACTTGGGGTAGAGTCGCGTGGGGGAGGTGTTGTCATAGACTCAGCCTGCCCTCAGGCCGGGGTGAGCTGATCGCGTAGGCCTACTGCTTCGGGCTTGGGACAAAATCGATCAAGATTTTTTTTTCGTCAACTGAAATTTCGGTTCAGAAAAAGTGAAACGAACAGAGCATTTTTCTGTCAACATCACAACAATGTATGAACATTCCATTTGCATGTTTAATGGTTCTTTGGAGAATTCGTCACCGTAAAGTCATGCCGAGCAACAATTTGTATGGTCTTGTTGGTATTGGGGTTGAGATACCTAGGGTATACCTCTACTCGTATTACAGCTTTGACATTAAGAATACCAAAGTAGGCTTATTACATCCACAGTTATATTATTAGAAACAAGATAGCGACTGCCGGGGTAGTAGATTATTTTTAACAAATACAATAAAATTATTTAAACGAGTCACGTGTCTCCAATTTGTTTCTGAAGATAATGCCACTTTCGAGTGAGCTATGATAGTCTACTTCTGAAATTCATTGCTGATATTCAAAAATCATATAGTGCAACACAATTGGAATGTCAAGAGGTGCAACGCCCGGAATCGGACCGGAATTGGCCCGGAATCGGCCCGGAATTGGGCAATACGTAATCATGAAACAATGACGACACACCGTCCACCAATGATGTGTGAGGACAAATACACACAGGACGAAACAATAAAATAGATTATAGGATCGACGTAACAAATAAATATATATAGGACGAAACTAGCATCGTTTTATATGTCTTGCAGCTCTTCGTCCTATATCTATTTTCTTCCTATATTTATTTTGTTTCGCAATAAAGGGCGCTATATATAATAATGATGCGTGATGAGATTGCAGGGACAGAAAAACAAACAAGACAATAAAACGGGCAGCGCGGGGTGGCAAGGGGGCGGGGGGGGGGATGGTTTACCTGCTTCCAGGCATATTGCACCCACCATTCGCGCAAGTAACGTGTTCCAGACCGCGTCAGTGGCTTCGTCCGCTAAACATGTACTTCGTGATGTCATAAAAAAAAAATACGACGAAAGCTGTGTGGGATTCACCTACGTATTGTATTAATAAAGCTTATTGTTTAAATTTCATGCAATCACGAACCCTATACAGCGACGGGCAGTTGCGTTTTTGTTTTGTTGAAGAATCCAGGTTGTGAACTAAAGGAAAATATTTTGCCCAAGTAATAATTGCGCGGAGTTATTTTTGTCCATTCAAGGGCGTCGTCACAATCCGAACAACTTGGCGAGGCGGTAAATTCCTAACATGCTTTCCGTTCTGAGAATAATAATGGGATTATAAAGTATCGGAACTGTTTTGAGTTTCGAACATATACCAATTGAATTTTGAAATACAATGTATATGTATTACTAATATTACTCAATAAAAGAAGAGATCCTTGTTGGCCGCATTTTTCGGTAACTGAACTTGAGTAAACCCTTTATATTAAAAAAAAAATGCATCTTCAAAGATATCACGGCCAACGACCTTAAAACACAAAGAAAATGACAACCCGCAAGCCAAGTACGTCCATCAACAAACAAATGCAATTCAACGTATAACAATCATAGGAAATGCTTTTGTTTTGGGACTGAAAGTTCCCTGTACAATTGGTTCTTACCATGCATGACTAATGAACGACAGGGTTGTTTGTTGTTGATAAACAGGATATATTTCTTCCAGCGTGTGAACGGAATTGAACAGAAAATTCAATGTCGTTCATAAAATTCTTGCACTACAACAAGTTTCTAATCTTTTGTTATGGGGGCGGCTAACACACAGGCGGGTGTATTTTGACTTCAAAGCAGCCAAACATGTCTGGAATTTCTGTGGCTATAAAAAGCAAATCCCTTTGACAACGAGAGTTGCTGCTCTGAGTGCCACAGCTTTTTTTCCCCCACAGGTATTATGCACAGCATACACAAACATGTTGTAGATAGACTTTCAAATAGTGCGATCATTATCCATTTGTTTTCTCCCGTTTGTTTTGCACATCGCAAGTTGATTTTTATTTTATTTATGAGACGCAGCTTCCTTGCTGAATGATAACAAAAAATTGGGGAATATTGCTGAGCAAGATAGAGCGGATATTTATTTTCTAAAATAGGATATCTGGGAAAATTGAAACAATGGCCCAATATTTATGATAAAATTGGCCTTGATTAAAACAAAATCTTGAAACTAACTTGCTTGAATATTCCCCCCAAAATTTGTGATCATAAGTATAAAAGTCTCGCCTGTATTTAGGTCATACGTCCGAAGGTTTGTTTTGTTTTGTCAAGTAGCCTAGTTTGGAGTGTTTGTTAAAATGTCATTAAATTCCTCTTCAACGATGGAAACGTAGATTAGCAATAATATCAATCTGGAAACTTGTTTTGGAAATTTTGTTGACATATTCCCTTATTTGGTGAATTCCAAAGGGCAACGAAATCAATACATTGTATTTATTTATTTTTGGAAATCATTACACCTCATATGTCCGGAATAGCAAGGATATGTCGAAATGTCTCGAACATCCACTTCCGAATTCTCTCAAGAATTCCAGTTATGTTATGGCTTCTGTTGTTTAACCACAGGAAGCAAGCGTAAAATGTAGTCTGACGATTTTCTTTGCCCAGTCGTGTGGGGGATTTCGACTCAAGAAAATCGAATCCTTGACGGCTGAATTACATGATCGATCCGAGTTATCACCATGACTAAGCAATCAATCGAATTAGCGACGAACACATGTTTATTTTCGGTGACAACAAGTTGCAACAACTATTTTAGACTTTGTACCCCATCGATTTCACATAACAAAAGTCGAGAAAAGCCAGCCAGCGGCCGGCTCTATAGCCGGAATAAATCATTCACGAGTAGGGATGGTTGCTAAAACAGTTTCATAAACAATTCCGTACAAAAACTAAACTTATCGAATAGACTATATGATATCAGTTTTTTACATATGTTTGATATTTTTGGCTATTCGGTTCGATTCGGGGCGACTTTTTTTGTCTGCAATTGGATTAAAACTAGCTTCGCAAATGATTGCCCCACCCACCAAATAAATACAACGGACCAAAATCTCTGCACTGGGTCCTACTGCGCTTGCGTGTTCCCGTGTTAACGTGACATCACAGTCAACAACACTTCCGGGTGAAGGTGTTTTATGTGCAGGGGGTGTTTCCCAACTTCCCTAAGCGTGTCCGAGATCTTTGATAAACACACGTCAATGCCACTCTCGAAACCACAAATTTTCCGACAGTTGCATACCATGCACGTTATTTTATTACAGGTGCTTAAAGCAGTTACTGAGACCACAAGTCATTTCAGAGCAGTTGAATAGCGCCACGCAGCGGGCAACATCGTTGTTTTGTGCATAGAGAGCCGTGGGTTTTGCAAGAGAGAACACACTGCACGTACTGACACCGGGAATACTGTCAAAAGTCGCATCTGATGCCGGTGAAAATCTACACTCTTTTCAGCATGGATGTATCAAAGAGGATCACTTCAAGAACGTTTTCAAATGGCACCTTTGTTTTAGCTTTATTGTTTACCATCAGTGCATGCAATGCGTGTCAACCAAGAGATGTAGAATTGATAGAATCTAAGTTTTACCGATCACCAGTTGTCATCCAGGCGAGGGTTTCGACCAGGCAAGGAGATGGTGTGGTTGTCCGCGTGGATAGAACTCTCAAACCCACGGACGGATCGGGAGTTGTTACTGCTGACACTGATATTACATTAACAGGGTTTGGGACGGAAGACCCTTGTTTCTTGGAGGCTTCGGATTTATCAGACAACTCTGTATACTTCTTCTTTCTTGATAACTTGAAAGAGGATGGTTTTTACCCTGTCGTGGCTAATCCCGTGGAGGCTACAAAGAACGAACGAAAAGCTATCAGGAAGTTTACACAAGAAGGTATGTAACCAGCACTATCTAGTATTACTATTGCTCTAATTAACTTGACAAACATTTCAACTTCAGTTCCAGATTGTTTATTGAAATTATCGCAACGAAAATTCCAGTTTGTGTACTATTGGTTAAAAATGCAAACCATAATATATCGTGATGATGTACTAAACGAAAACTCTGTTGGGTTGTGTAATGATGAATGCATCATAATATCCCACATTGATTGAATTGAAGGTCATTGTTTTACTTGGTTTCTACCAGAAAGATTGTGGTATTTTACTGTGAATATTTCGAACGTGTGAAAATAAACGTCCCTTATTTACAGAGCTACATCAGTGAATGCAAAATGACAAAAAGCTGGATCGTGACGAAAGTCCAAAGGTCTGTGGGAAATCCTTTGATGTGGGTTGAGGTTGCAGTCAAAGCATGAGCCAGAACGGAAATAATTATGTACACAATCGTTACAATACAGGTACTTGCTAACCATTCATGTGTGACAAGAGAGACGTAGTCGTAAAGTATCGAATGGTGAGAAATACCTGGACACTTTTGATTGAAATAAAACCAATTAGTTTGATTTTGAAAATACAGTTCAGCACAGTATTTAAAAAGAAGACAAGGTACTTGCGTAATAAGGATGTGACTTTGCATTTAATTTTGTAAACGTTTAGCAATATTTTAAGAAAGTTTAAACATTTAGCCATTCACAAAGGTTGATGCATGCTCATTAGATTAGATTAGATTAGATTAGATTAGATTAAACTTTATTATCCCTCACGAGGGAAATTGAAATGGCCTTGACAGAGAAACGGGTTATAAAACATACAATCATTAAGTAAAAAGATGTAAAAATGATTACAGTTACCACAAACTTATAAATCCAGTTATTACATGTAAAAAAACCAAACTTCATGTACTAAATAATAACATATATATATCACACATACCGGTACATGTATTGTATTACGTTAATGAGGGATCAGAATCAGCTACACGACAGCTCATCGTCCCAGTTGTTCATTGTACCATTTGATAGCTGCTGGATCGAATGAGCTGCCATATGTCCTGATCCTTTCTGCAGACCAGCGTGATTGACACAGTATGCTAAATCAACAATGGCAGTCATTGAAAAAGTAAAAACTGAACTACATGTGCCTTGCATATGATCAACTAATGTATTGAAGTGCTTCAAAGGCTTTGTAAATTAAGGTTTGAAAATTTCATTCATTATTTGTACTAGGTAGGTTTAACTCAAACAAAGACTTTGTGAACGTAGGTCTCTTTTTTTTTATAATTCGGGTTTTGTTAAGGCCCTAAACATTTTGAATTTTTTTTATATGAATTTAGGATTTTTTTCGTCTAAACGTGTAGGCTTCACATCCTGATTAAGTAAGACGTTTGACATGTTGTTTTTTGTATACGGCAGTTCTGATACTAGACTTCATTGCTATAAGTATAATAAGTGAACCTTGAGTTCAGGTACACCTTGTCATTTGTATTAATCAGAGTGCCTATAACCCTTCATCCCCCCCCATGAAAAAAAGAAGAAAAAAAGAAGAAAGGGGGAAAGGGTAAGTACTAAAACACTTTACCTGTAATCACAGCTAGCTGCCGTACCTACCGGTATGAAAAAAGGTGTGAATATTCGTAAATGTAATGCTCCACTGTATGTATTTTCATCCTTCAACTAATAGCTTTTGCATTCAGCTGTCCTTTACCAATCAAAAACTTGTTTTTACCAATACCACCGCCTATAAAGATATCAAATTCTATTGCAATCCTGTAGGCTACTCTGATCTCTTTTTAATAATTCAACAAGTTGATTCATTGCCACATTCAACTTCAAGGCAGACATGAGTGAGAGGTAAAAAGGAAATATGTCAGCCATGCCATATTAACCTTGTCGTCCTTATCGGAAGATTTGGCAATGACCTGATTTAACAAAGGACTGCCTCTTAAAATATATTTTCTGAACCAGTACAAGCTATTAACATGTCAAGGTCTTTAGTCATTACTCTACTGTAGACAGTCGTTTGTTGCTTCTTAGTTTCCAATGGGTATTTCACAAGTCTTAGAGAAAAACAACAATTCCCTGTTGTTTGTACACAACCCTGTTGTTACCCTCCAACCCCCCCCCCCCCCCCCCACACACACACATTTTTGTGAACTTGTATTAGACCTTGAATAGTGGTACTTTCAGCCTACACGTCTAGACATTGATTGTACTTGGCTGTGTGGTATTATATCATTACGACACTCTCACTCATTGACAGCATGGATTATGCAATCAAGAATTCGGCCCTATAGAACTTGATCTCTTGGCTTAAGCTTGAACATTCCAACCACACACGCCTGCTCTTCCACTATCCAAACTATCCGTGATTGATATGGTCGCATCTGATAACTCAGTAATACTGCAGTATGATGCACTTTTATGGACTGTGTTAATTGGAGCATGGCTGGAGGTATGGTGCCAACTGGATGAAACACACAACCAATCAGAAGATGACAGACAGTAGAGAACATATGTAGTGTTCTTTACATGTCATCCTTTAGCTCTTATGTTTCTGATTTCTTACATTTTGGTTGAAGTCATTGCCGACGTTCTAGTGATGAGAGTCATATTTCTCAGAAAACTGCCCCCATTGTCTGTCAGATACAATTTGCAGTACTTTTGGGATCAAGTTGATAACTGGACGTGATGTGTTACTACCACCACCTAGCAACCAAAAGCTTAGTTTGTTTCCAGCAATTCTGAAAGGGGTCACTTACAGTCACATACATACGTACACAATATGTAGGTACAGTGTAAAATGGGAGGAATGATGCCCACATGCCAACGTCCCTAAGGGGAAACCATGAGATTTACCTTTAATCAAATGAGAGCTGCTTTAATGCCTGATCATTGGCAGTGGCACCTGTTGAGCATGTTAGGCAAGCTGTTGAACTTCATAAAAAAAAGGATCAGAAGGAATGT
Source organism: Patiria miniata (assembly GCF_015706575.1). Classification (NCBI taxonomy): domain Eukaryota; kingdom Metazoa; phylum Echinodermata; class Asteroidea; order Valvatida; family Asterinidae; genus Patiria; species Patiria miniata. The sequence continues at coordinate 4,072,756 of NW_024037062.1, forward strand.
AGATTGTTCATCATAGCAAAAGCAAAGCCTTCATCTTCCAAATGGAAGAAAACAAATTATTTATTGTACAATATTTCACTGTACAATTGTATGTCAGCCACAGATTTGAACAAACAGGTGATTTGACTTCAAATTAAGTTAATGGTTAAAATACTATGTGGCAACGACTTTAAATAAATGTTAAAAACAGGTATGTGTCAGAGATGATTAATATAAGCTTTAGATTTCTTGCAAGGAATATATTTGACAGTGATACATGTAACTTTAAAGAAATAGATTTTTTTTTCACTCCATTTTCCACATGTGTTTCCGTCTGTTCTTAGTTAGATGGGAGTTTCCGTAATTCCTTGGTTTAAGTAGGGTTTTCTGGGCAGATATCCTGAATTAGCTGCTTACTCATACCCCTCGTGAATAATTACAACTACTGATAAAACCAGATCTGACAAACTAGATAGGTATTCTACATTGAGTGAAGCTCTGAAAAAGACCAGGTCCCTAGCAGGCTAGGACTGCCTGCATAAAGATAACATCATAGACTAGCACAGTCATGGTTTAGAAAACTCATGTAGCGCATATATTCCCACTGGTCTTTACCAAAGGAAGCTAGTGGTGGAGAAGAGCAAGCAGGATGTGTCCAGTGCCTAAAAGGCTAAAGCACAGGTCATTTAAGACATCATCATGCTTTAGACAATGCCTTTGGTTTCTCATTATAGCCTATCCCAGTGTACATACAACACTTAACAACATCCAAAACAAAATATTATGAATTAGGCCTATCTTATTTGACTGTAAGTGAATAATAGTCTCAAGCATCCTGTGAAATCATGGCACCTGGTGTGCTTTTTTTTTTTAAGAAAAGTGGAATTTTTTGTATAAATTTCCAATGATGGTCATTGGAATATTGTGCCATATTTACCCAATTAAGTTAGTCCACATTTTGTTTGCAATTGGTTACACATCTGTGAACGGGTGCAGCCACCTAGTCTGGTTCCCTGATTTGACAATTCCCCATCATCTAAAAATTGCTCCGTTTCATCTGAAGTAGGGCGGGAACCAGGCTTACATTTACAAGAACAGTATTATTTTCTTGGTTTTTCCAGCATCCATGAACATACATACAGCAAAAGCAATTTATGTTGTATACTGATTTGATATAATCCCTGTTTTTGGTTGTTTTTTTTTGGTGTCAAACTCGAGTCGTGCACTGGAAAATTGTTAACAGTAGTCTCTTGCTGGCAGTGAGCTCATGCATGGTTGAAAATTGCTGATATAGCTCTTTCAATTATTCAATAGGCATTAACATGAAGGGGAAATTACTCAAGGTACATGTATGATGGACACACACAATGTACCAATGAGCTAGTATCAAATATGTCTGCATTGTTTGATTCGCAGAAATTTAATTTTAAGTGAAGATTTTAAAACAGAGACATCAGTTGTTATGAATGATGTGGCCCTATAGTTTGAAGTTCATGCACACAATTTGCATTTGTTTAGAGAAGCACTAATTTAGGTGTACAGAACTTAAGCATGCTTCTCATTAACATCACTACTTTATGACATTCAAGTGTGAGATTAATGCATGTCAGCATGAACATGAAAATAATTGTTTGAATGGTCTCATCATGGTTGCATAATTACTTAAATGTAGCTTTTTCTACTATCTCTTTTTTTCAAATTTATCTTCTTTTTCTTTTTTTGAGGCAAAAATTTCTGAGTCATGGTAAATTCACAAAATTGTTAACAGAAAATATGTGGGCTTGAAAGGCTGGTCTACACACAGTCCCTCAGAGATTGTAATGCTTAGTAAAAACTGGTATGCACACGTGTATTAGGACAGACAGCGTAAGGGTGTGCAAAGGAGCGACGACACAAAAAAAGCAGGGTCGTGAAGGAATAAGATAAGCAGACAGCTTTCCTGTTTGGATTATTAGAACCCCATATGACTCCACAAGCATCGCAGTGTTTCACTCTGGCTGTGCAGCAACTTGGACTGGCATGTTATTGGGAAAGTTTGAGGTGTTCCTTGCTCCAGGCACCCAGTATGTGATCCTCTAGGGGGATGCAGCCCAGCTAGCTTATCACATGTACATGTACATTGGGCAGAGTTTGTAGAGAGACTGTTGAGGTTGGTAGATGATGTGATGAGGATTCACAGCTGACGGTTGTAACCCTAACTCACTGGATAAGGATGCCAAAGGTTTTAGGGGAAGCTGCGGTTTAGGGGATTTACACGATCAGCTGATTAGCTGGTTTATACTCTGGATTTAATTTCCCCCAGTATGTGCATATATGTGTGAATGACTTCTGGTTGAAATTTACCCACTACATTAGCTCAGCTGCATAACCTGAAAGAAATACTTCCAACTATAATGAGGGTAAAACACAAGGTTTTTGTTTTTCAATTTTATGCCGCATTTTTATGTCATTTCAATAAATGCTGTGGCTTTTTTAGGGAAATATTTCTTTCTTCTTTTTTTCTCTTCAGCTGTTGCGTCAAATTCTGTTCAGAACTACATAAATTGAATGCTGGTGTGGATGGGTGTGTGTTCCATTTCATCTTGGTCTGGATTTCTATCTTGTTTTGAGTTTCAATTTGAGATGTAGATGGAAAGCATTATCTTCTGACATGGAATGATTGATTTCAGGAGGGAGAAAGAAACTTGTGGGTGTAGAGGAAGGTCACAAATTACAATGTAACTAACAGATAAACCCCAGAAAATTCCCCAGGAGCTGAAACCTGCATTGTTATTGGTTGGCAGGATATCTCTGCTTTAGTCATCGCTTTTAACCCTTTTTGGGGGTCTTTTTTCCCTCCTTGTTTTGCGAAAGATTTAGGGTGTAGGTCTCCCTAATAAATTAAAACATCTGTTGGCTAATAGACCTACATGTACCATTTAAAATCAAACTGTTATTCCTTCTAACAACAACTGAATCCATTGTACGCAAATGTGGACTCAACAGAGGATGGTGTTGAAATAAAAGATGTTCATTGATGCATGATTTCCAGTGCAGCATTATTGAGTCTCATCACTATGCCCTGAGTACTGTGCTTAACCAGTGCTATGGATTGGGAGTGCTGGTATTTACTTATCATCCTTAGTACTTTAATTAGCTTTCAAACACATCACTCATGGACCATTTCATCATCATTGTGCTATGGCTGCCGTGATCCGTACAAAAAAGAAAGATCCACAAACTTACATGATCATTGGTTAGACATGGAGCAAGAATACAGTCAAAATCTTGTGAGAAGTTCAGGGCAATTGTGGCCTTCGTAGCGACAGAAGCATTGCCTGTCCCCGGAACAATTGATGAGTAATATCCCTCACATAAAAATATAAATGAACCCCAGGCATATGTCGGTTACCATTATGGCTTCATTTAGTACTTACCCTGATGCTGGCAACTTTTAGCTAAATGTTGAAAAATAACTTGAAATTAATGTTTAGAAAAGTAAAGATTGGTTTTGGCATGAGTTAAGGGAAATTTTGTTTCAGCTGTGTGTGATGTTTCCCCCAAAATGGAGAAAAATTGATGTATTTGATATCATAAATCCTGTGGCTAGATCCACTTGAGACCCATTACCAGTGAAAGTCAAGGTTCCAAGCTCCTTGCCTCCTGCTTCCCAGAAAATTCCATATTTGTCCAAGTTACAGCAAATTCTAGACATTCCAAAGTTGTCAGTGGACATAAAAAAGGAAGTTGAGGGAGGCAATTAATCATGAGACTTCGGAAGCAGTTTGGACACTATTATGAGTCACAAAAATAGACCTTAAACAGTGGGAGACAGGTGGCTTCTTAGGCCCACTGAGAGAGCCTCCAAAAAGTGAATGCTTAATTCACCCTCCTGCTAGTCAAACAAATATAGAGAAATATGGAATTCTCTTCAAAGGTTTCCATTTACGTCAGATCCCATCACAGCGTTGTGGGTTTGTACCTCCTTTATTGCGACATGGTATGTGAATTGCCGCTGCTTTTGTGCAATCCCGGCTGAGTTTGCTTTGTTGAGGATTAGTGGGAGCTAGGGTTTTGTAATGAGGTTCGGTATGGTTGGAATGCTGTATGCGTGTAGGACTATCAACCCAGGATTATCACCTATTGACCCACTTATATGATTGGAACAAGTAAACTTTCTGGTTGAGGTATATTTGTCTTGTGGCAAGGTTTTCTTATGTATTTGTTTTCTCTCCCAATATGGATTCCCATGTTAAAAAAAAAATGCCTCCTGCCGCCAATAACAAAAAAAAACATTCTTGGAATATTTTATGTATGCTTCAAATACATGTAGCCAGAAGAAAATGTTTTTACTAAATACGTTCATGTGTTGGAGATCATGCTCACTCAGTGGGGTTGCAGGAGGGCTTTGTGGTTAGGCAGAATGTCACAACGTCAAATATTCAAATGCTTTTTTTTTTCTCATGTTGAATCAATGCTAAGCAGCATATTTCTATCCACGTTAGTAACCAGGTAACATCCTGTTACATCTGCATGTACTTAGTGAAATTGCATTTGTTTAAAACATAAATGTCAAAACCTCCCAAAATAACAACATAAAATGAAAAGCAACATTTTTCTTTCCAAATTAGATCCTTTATATTAATCATCTCCTAAAATCTGAATTTAGTTTCCCTTGCATTTTGCAAGATTTTGTTTGTGGAACGCAGTGTGTGTTCAGGGGAGGTTTGTGGCCAGGCTGGCTGAATTAGTTACATCCTGGCTCCGGACCCCCTTACCCCTTCTGTGCCAAAACTTTCTGCTTCTTTTCCTTCAAAGAGGAAAATGCGGTCTGTGTTATCCAGGATGGTCACTGTCCTTGGCCCTGCCTGGACTCTGTCTGTAGGAGAAGAAGTGTGGGCAACATGTGTCTCATTTGTCAATGCAGGAAAAAAATAGCTAGTGATGTCCATGTCTACAGGTTAAATTCATGCAATGTAAATGTAGGTTCAAATCTGACATTGCTGTGCTATAGATTAACTGGTGTGCCATTGAGAAACTGCCCTTTTTAAATACTACATGTAGACTAGGTTTTATAAGTTACCTGAGAGAACAATAATGTCCATAAGATGTGATGAATTTAAATATTGAAAAAACATTTTAAAATCTGTTCTCTGACTTGCAAATGATGATCATTGATGTTTATTTTGCAAAGACTCGCATTCTTTTGTCCAAAGGAATTTCATGTTTCATTTCCTTTGTTTCATTTTTGGAGGAGGCTTTGTAGACTCCAAGGCCAATAGTGCACAATTCTGGATCAGTGATCAGGGAGAATTTTTCTCATGCAATTTTAGAATGCTAATTTACATGTAAGTAAAAATCCACTCTAGAAGGTAAGAAAGAGAGTCTGTGGAGGTGTACAAGCCAGACAATCTACTTCATCCTACAGTTATATTCACCCAATCAATGATGTTAAATGCAAGTCTGGTATGCAGAGAATGGTATGGTCTTTGAGAACCAATAGAGCAGTGAATGTCTCTATGGGGAGCTCGTTCTTTGTGTGGTCCGGTGCCGACACAGATTGAAGTTTTGCAATACTGCTCCTGTATTGTATTGGGGATTCCCTTTATTTGTCCCATTTCTTTTGAATAAAAGATTACAGGCCATTAAAGGCATGTTGATAAAAATCAATTATGTCATTTCCATTTTAAGAAATGATTAATGTTTTCATTTTGTTCCCACGGGAACACAACTTCACAAGGACTCCTTCTGCATGGCATATATGTAGGTACCGGTACGTGTTTAAGGTAGTGCTGGGCATTTTCAAATAATTTAGTATTTGAATAATGGAACATGGATTTGATCAAATATTCAAATGTTTTGACCAATTGACATTGACATAAAACATGTATTAATATTTTGTGTCATGTACAGTTGTATATGTACCGGTATGTGTTACATTGTACACATATACATTTTATGTGTAGGCTTGTACTGTATTCACAATAGTTTTATATTTTTTTCTTTATTTTACACAATGTATAAGGTTTACAGGAGTAACTGAAAGATAGTTTACTACTGTGGAATTTAATTTCTTGCCAGATGTGCCTCACTACAAAAGTTTCTTTTAACTGGAAAAGATGAATATACCGGTAGAACCAAATCCTAATCTGGGAACATTGCCTTGAAAATCTTGCTGTGGAGTTGTTTGTCACTTCTAGTTAGGCACCTTGTATTCAAATCAGTTAGAGTATATTGGTTTGAATAAGACGCTCCACCAATTACATTCCCGTCTTCTACAGTGCAAACAACCAAATGACTAAAAAAAAGAAATGGAAACAAAAGTTGTGAGATAGACTGCCCCTGTGTAGAGACTGGGACTGTTATTGCCGTGTCTCCTCTATATCCCTCTGGGAATACTGGCTATAATTACACAGATGCACAGCGCCATGTTAGTCACGCAAAAAGAAGAAGAAAATATCAAATCAATTTCCTAACCTTTAACATGATAATTGCATTCATTTGGATAATCATTGGGAAAAAGACACAGGGTTTTTCATTTTATTAATATTGTGAAGGCGTCTCCAAATGTGTGAAGCATGTATACGTCTTCTTCAGTAACCAAAATAGGAGAAACCTTTAATTACAGTGTTGAGTTCCATGGTAAGCCAACTTATAAATAGAGACATCAATTGGAGTTGTCATTGATCATGTATATTTGCTGGAGGAAATAAAATGTCTGTCTGCAGTAGTATCGACATTGTCTCCAAGGCAGCCAAGCCACATATTTTGTGTGTTTGTCACACTGTGAAGAAACATTTCAAGCAGCCAACAATTTGTGGCATACCAGAAGATGAAATAGTGCTGGACTTGGTAGGCCTAAGCCCTGACTGTCCTCCACACAAGCATCCTGGGAACTAATGGAATTTTCATGAAGGAAATCCGCCAAGCTCATAAAAGGCTGGGAGTCAATCCAGCAGGATTATTTGACAAATATTTCGAGGTTCAAAGTTACAGATTGCAAGCCAATCATTCAAAAAGAGATAGTACGTGCTCTAGGATAGTATTAGCCTTTTATATGTCATGCTATTATAATTCCTATATTGTGGAAGTTGTATGAAAGGATTTATTTTTATTGTTGGGTATTAATTCTTGTGGTTTTTTTTTAGTACAACACATACATGTACCTCAATGTCACTGTGTTAAATTGAAATCTAAATGCATGTGAATATAGAAAAATTGACTTGGGTGTGGTTTGAAGCCTTTTGCATGGATTACGATGTCATACAATAGTAGACTACTACCTGCATTCAGATTAGGATACAGGTAATAATTCATTTTGTCTTTTGCACTGGAGTCACATTTCAGAAATGGACCCTTTTCTGTACATTGAGGGAAAGCCATTCACACAATGTCTGTGCTTCAGAGATGCATCATTCCTTGGGGATACAGAAAGTGGAAGGGGAAACCATAGAGTTTCTCATGATAATGCCTGGAAATTGACCCATATCCGCTTGCTTTATGCCATCTTTTTTATCTTGACCTGGAAAACACAAGCTCATCAGTTGTCCATCACAATAACCAATATACAACCCCCTGAGTACACACCTGAATTATGTGTTCATTTAAGTGACAGATCTCGGAAGTTCAGGTGAAAACCGCAAAATATCTGAAACGTGATTGCACAGTCCTGTACCTCTGGTCCCTCAGGCTTTCCCCCAGGGTTCTATGCCTTGTCAACATTTTTATCTTGGTGTAGGAGTCCGTGAGTCATCCACAGAAGAACATCCTGAGTTGAGCCCCACACCCAAGTTTGCTGTGGGTACCGGTACTTCATTTACCCTAAAGATCAAGGGGTTTTGTCCAGATGAGGTCTGTCACAGAATACTGTGTACATGTATACATGTATGTACAGGTATAGTTGTACAATAAGCATAATCAGTACCGGTAACTCATAGAATATTGTACTCGTACATTGTACGTCTTGACTTGCAAGCTCGACAGAATGAGTTGGGATGCACCTGACTGAAACCAAATTGGCAATGTTGCAAAAGTGGGACATTGATTGATGGGAATGGCTGTGTACCTTGCAGGTGAGTGAAGGAGGAAGGGCTGGATACTCCTTTGCTTCTCAGTTTATCCCTCAGACAATTTGTTACTGTGTATGTGCCCACACTGCCTTTGGAGAGGGACATTTGATTGAAATTGGTTTGAAATGCTGGTTGACCCTTTATCATGAATTGGCTGACTCATACTCTTCAAAACTCTGGTAAATATGGATCAGTTTAGCATCGTTTTACAAACACCAGATTTTGCTAAGAAACGCTTTTGACAAGAGCTTTGAAGAACCATTTAAGATGCATAGATACATACCAATACTCCAAGAGTCTTATCAGGGGTAAACCAGACTAAGATATCCAACTGCATATCCCGACAGAAATCAGATGAACTTTACTTTGCGTTGATGATTGGTCAAGGTTAACTTATCCAGCACACATCCTTCCCCCCCCCCCCCCCCACGCCAACTTTGACAGAAAACTGACTCATTCACCATCTTATTAACTCTACCATGACAAGGAAAGGGTACATTGTATCCCCCATCCCCTCACCCCTGCAAACAATTTGTAAAATAATATTCGTTGGCTGAGTTCCTCAATTTTTGAAGGAGAGATGTTGCTTGACTTTATCATGTACGTACATGTACACATGTATACCCCCACCCTGCCCTATTTCCTTATCATCAGCCTATCTCTATGCCATCATTAACATCGCTTTCTTCAGCCCTGTTACAAAGGATTTGACTTGTTTTGAAGCATAATAACATAGGATAGGAAAGTAGTGGCCAGAGGTGTGAGGGACTGTCTAAAGATATCCTCGATAGTGTCAGACTGTTGTCCTCCTGAGGATTAGGATGCAGTGCATTGACCAGACAGCTCGTAATGGACTATACACAGCCACATCCTGCTACTGTGTGAAAACACAACGTGTAGTATGCATACGGGCAGGTGATTGCCCACCTGTAATGTGTACATCTAAAGGGATACAGGTGAAAAGGGATAAAAAATACTATATCATTACGACCTAGAAACAGACAATTGTATTGTTTATCAGAGAGGGCTCCATTGGACAATGGGTGATTCTCAGACTACACATTTTATGCATGCAGTGTAAAAACATGTAAATACAGGCTTTATGTAGGAGGAGAGTATGGGGAGGATGTTCAGACATATTTGAAGAAAGTCTCATCGTCTGTCTGTGTAGGTAAAATACACAGCCAGTGGTTGCTGGCTGTAATCTGTTGATCTTCTAGGAATTAACTTACAAGGCAGATGATAAAGCTTCCTCCACTAGATTACTACCCCGTAGATACAATCTTTTCTTTACTGGGTCACATCTGTATGCTGTCAGCTTGAATTTTTGCCAACATGTTTTGACACATCCAGCTGTCAGACTGTTATCAGTCTATGCAGGATGCTGCACCTGTACATGTAATTGTGTTCATTGTAATTTGTTCAATCTTGATACACTGCCAGATAGAGAGTCATTGTTTTTACATTGGAGTTGAGTAAGTACTAGATTATACCCCTTAAACATCATCCCAAATTCTGAATTGAGACATCTTTTCGCAGTTCTGGGGATAATTGGATTATTTGCGATAAGAAATGATTATTGTTTGATGTTTTGGGAAAGCTAAATGTATAGAGGAATATTCATAACTGTAGACAAGACTCTACTGGTTGTAGCTGCATACTTGAGTTCATTCGTTGCTCATACACCCAAAGAATCAAGTTACAGTCGACTCTCGTTAGTACAAACTCTGTTAATACAAAATTCTGGTTATAACAAACATAAAACCTTGGTCCCGACTGTGCATTTATGTGCACAATGAATGGGACTGATGTTCCTCTTAATACAAAATTCTGATATAACAAACAATTTGGCTAGGTCCGAACGAGTTTGTTATAACGAGACTCGACTGTAGTTTGTTGTCATAGTAGATGATAAAATAATAATTTAAGTAAAACTTCAGAGATTTCTAGACATTCAAACACGATGTGCAAATTGACCAGTCATGGCTTTTATAAAAATACAAAAGAAAAAACCTTTTAACTTTAAAAGGACCATGCATTTGATCCAGATTCATTTGCAAAAAGGAAGGCATTGTTCTGTCCACATCACCTTTCTAAGAGCTGGCACTTGGCACATTGTAAAATTGCACAATCTTAAACTAAACCAATCGGTTATCTATAGTAGATGTATTTAAAGCTAATAAAGTATTGAACTGTATTTGAAAGCCACTTATACTCCTTAGAATACAGACAATTTCACCGTCACTTGGTCCATGAGGAATGTGGATGTCAGGAAGCCACAGTTTAGAATAATATTTGTTGGCACTTAATGGCATACAATTTACTGACCCATATAACCTGCATACCCTTATTCCACTGACGACATCGTTTTTTCTGATCAAGCTTTGCATTTAACATAACGTGTACAGCAATTTAGTTCCAAACATACATACTTAATTACTTATGTACATGGATGTCTTGATAACTTGTTTAGACCATTACAACCGTTATTGGTATTGCTGCTGAAAACAAGACTGAGAATCACTGTTGCAAATCTTGAGCAGTTTAGAATGTCCTTATTTTTCTGACTTCACGTTCCTATTTATTAGCATTATTAAATATTAAGAAGGGGTTTATATTGGAAAATAATGTTACCATTGATCGATGTAGCATGAAGATTGTTTACATATTGAAAATAATTTTGTTCTAGTTTAAACCTACATTGGTCTACATTCAGACTTGTTTCATTGAACACTGTGTCACTGGACATGACCAGTTTCATCACCTAATTCCCTTGTTATGGAGATTTTGGTCAGTTTACATTACATATACGTACACCTAAAAAATTCAATGAATAAACTAATAGTACACGTAATTGCCTGATGAATAAATTTAATCTTTGAGTACACACAATTTATTGAGTTGATTGCATCATGGCATTTGAGCTAATATACAGGGATTGGCTCGTTGGCATGGCCAATATCGTCACACCGTATGGAATGAAGAATCTAAGTTACTTACAATGTTAATAAGATTCCTCACGTGTACATGTACAAGTACAAGCATTTTTTTCATATTGACAGACATTACAGCTGTAGTAAAATAATAAGGAAAAAATCACAGGCATAATGTACCAGTAGTGTCCAACACATTTCCACTTGCATGCACACTAATGCCAATCGTATGATTTGCAGTTAAAGTACAACGCCCTTCTTAGTCTCCTCATCGGCGATAGATTAAAATTAGCAGCAAGCAAAGTGCACAGCTGGAGTTACAGGTGCTCTCAATATGGTCAATAATTTGGTTTCCCTTTGCTACAATATACAATAAAAAAACCACATAATTTATTCATTTTGAGCAATTTATTCTCTTTCAGTTATTGTTAAAAGTTTATGGCTCTGTCTTTCTTCAAGTGCAATTCTGCTGCTAGCAAGCCTCAACAATTGCACATAGCACAAACATTGCATTTGGGCCTATTATCAGTACTTCTATCTACCTGTACAGGATTGGTAAATATCATATTTCACAGGATTCTTGTACTTGTATGACAAGACGCTGATGTAGGGAAACTTAACTCCAGGCATTAGACTGATATTCAAAGACGTAACTGAGCCTGTTGATAATCCAGGTCTGTAGACAGACAACCAATAATCATTGACATACAATGCACTGGCTGTACCCCCATCCAGGGAAGCCTCTCTCTCCTAACGGCATTTGATCCTGGTTACTTAAATGCATTGAATATTAATATATGTAAATGAATATTGACTCCATCCAGTCTGCAGTCTTTCCCTGAGCGTCTTAATATCATCTTGTCTTCTTTAAAGGCCTTTGAGATGTACTTTGCTCACGTGCATGTATAATACATGCAAGTACAGATCCTCCTGAGGCTATAGGTCTCAATTTGAGATCTAGGGCAGTACTACTACTATCTGCCATACTAATAGCCTGGTCATTGCCCCATGGCAAGGAACTGTCCATAGGTACTTGCAACTCAGATAGTTTTCAACAATACCCATTGAGCTGGACAAATAGCCGAAGGGGCCAAATGCACATTATCAACAGTTATCAACATGAATTAACATTGAATGCATGGAATTAAATGCAGGTAGTTTGGAATTGGCAGGGTAGCAAAAAGTAACATTTACATTTTATGGTTCTCCAAGCAATTTTTAAGATAAAAATTAAAATTCATAAATACATTTATAAGACAGTTTACCCATTCCTATTGGTCGAGAGCCCGCCCTGTGGGTGGTTTTAAACGGTTGATCAAACATCAACTGGTTTTAAACACTTTGTTACTGCACCACTGCACGCCAATCTCCATAAAAGGAGATTTTTAGCACTACGGGCGTAAGGCACATTACCGGTGTCACATGAAAATCCGACTCCTATGAAAATCGGACCCCTTTTCCCCTATTATTGGATAATCCCTCGCACGTGACAGGTCACTCTCCCGAAACGATCCTAAAAATAGCATAGTATCGTACTCACGCGTGCGCAATACTACCAATGAGTCCACATTTCATGGAGTCGGATATTCACGCTACACCGGTACCATAGACATGGCAAGAGGGGTGTTTCACAAAACATGAGGTAAAATTGTTGAACAAAATCGCAAAAAAATTGTGAATTTTTGACTTGTTTTGACTTTGTGACCAAAAGGTACATGTATAAAGTTTGCAAATGAGATGTGCTTGGCAGATATGAAGCAAGTAAGTTTAAAACAGGGCTGGGGGCCGGGTCATTATTTATATCTTTATATATCATGTTTGCTCCTTTCTTTAATATTTTATCAATTCACAACATTTTGTGATGTTGCCCTGTGTGTTCTGGGACTAACCAACCTGGAACCCGGATTATAACAATCTTTACAGCGCACCAGCAAGCACAAACTAGGTGCATAGCTGACAGGGACCACCTGTAGTTACTGCATGCTGCTTACTCCAGCTACTGTACTCATTACTGTTACTGTATACACCACTCCCTGGTCTGCTTGATCCAGCCAATTAAATTGCTAACGGAACTTCAAACACAAGAGATTGATGTCTTACTGCGCTAATCTGACAGGTGTTTGCCATAAGACTGCTCCCCTCCATAGACATGAGGACTTAAAACCTTGCCTGTTGTCAATTTTTTTAATTTTTTTATTTCACTCTCTGGTACATGTATGCTTTTTGGAGATTTCAGCTGTTTGTTTCTGATCACACGTTAACATCTCTTATCGTTTAGCTGTTAAATTTGTTACTCCCAGACTCAAGTAATGCTCTTGACCAGGCATGAAAAATGCTTGTTAATAAACTTGATGGTATAAATTCCATCATCCTTGTGAATTGACAGATTGGAAATGCATTTCTGCATGGTTAGCAGAGAAAGCAGGTCAAGTATTCACCTGCTCCAGTCCAAATCACACAGCAAAAACAGAGGCTTTCAGCCGACAGGCTTGACACAGCATGGCTTCAGTAATGCAACATTATTGAGCTTATTCATCTGGAAGTACCTTGCATTGTTATTGACTTCCTTTAGTCTTGTAATTGCCATTTTAATGGACGAATGGCCATGTTGTCTACATGTATGTTTTATCATGAAAGCAATCCCATAACATCTGATCCTATTACTTGTGTACCACCTCTCCCAATAACCTGGATTTAAGGTCACACTTAATCCAGGGCCAGACTTCTTATCCCCTGGGGAGGAGTCTAATTTGCCAATAGCCAGTACAGTGTTAATTGTTAAGGTAAGGGTCCTGCTGAGTGACCTCCATATCAGGACAAGGAATGTGCAGTGATGGACAGCCAATGCTGTGTGGTTGTGTGGTGGTCCAGGGACATACATGTACATGCTGAACATAGATGTTTCTCAATGGCAAAGACCTAGATATTATTTCTGATTAACATTAAATGCAAACTTACAAAGCATCTCTGTAATATCATGACTTCAAATCATGTTGCTTTTGAATTACCCAAAGTTCAGTTAACAGTAGAAATAAGTCAATGTTTTCAAAGCATTAAGCCCTCAAGGAGACCAGATTTTATCAATGAACTCATTAGATGCTTTTCTAATAATTCCTTTTTTTTAAATGTCCACTTTCTGTTTTGGTTTGGGCTTGATACAGGGCATGATGAGAGGTAAGGGGAATAAGGAAATACATGTACCGGTATGCACTTCTCACAGGAAATTTGATGAATCAGGGTTCCTTGACATGTATGCTGGAGGATGGCGACTCTAGGTTGGGTGTTTGCCCAATCTAGTCTTGCCACGGTTTGTAAGACGTTATCAACAGGTTTATGTTAATGATCACTTGTACATTTGTGCTTCCTTTCCTGGAGGTTGTAGGGAGACATTAAGCCTGCCACCTGTTTCTAGATAACTGCTCTTAATTAATTAATGTCATTAAGGAATTGGTGGAGTGTTTAAATAGATAGGGGTTCCTGTTCTTGCTCCATGACGTCACATACATGTAGATATAACTAGCCTGAATGGCAACGTCTCCCACAACTCGTATGTTAAGGAAAGCTTGGGTTGCATGCCAGTTGTTCCAGTTGTGTGAAAATATGCTGAAGTTTCACATTTGTCCAATGTCCATTTGGGATTATTTTCTTGTTAGTTGTTACGGATAGAAATTGGTTAAGTGTTACAATCCGAAAACAAACTAAAGAGCCCAACTTCAGTATATCTCACCTCTAGAGAAAAACAGGAAAATAAAATGGTTTTATGACAAAATGTTAATAAGTTATTGAAGAGGCTGAACATGGATTTCAACCTGTGAGAATGTAGATACGGTAACTTGGAAAAGAAACAGACATTAGGCAAAATTTAAAAAAAAACATGTTTAGCGTCCTGCCTCTTTGACAAAAAGGAAGGAGGAGGCCCTCTTTTTTTTTTTTTTTCCTTTTCAAAATGGCCGCCCGACACATTTTTCAAGACAACGCGGCCGGGCTATTTTTCAAGATGGTTACCAGCTTTTTTCAATATGGCCGCCACTTGGACTCATTGACTATTTCCACAGCTTTATACACGGTATAAAAATCTAAAAATATGGTTTCCTTCGTCAGAGATCGTTAAAATTTTTCAATTTTTGTCTTTAAAAAAACAAAAAAACAAAAAACAAAAGGAGGCGGCCTCTAAAAAGGAAGCGGGCGGGGACGCTAAACATGTTTTTTTTTTTACTTCGCCTTATCATACAGGGACATGTTGTTGTTACGTGGTATACAATCATTGTCGCCTATAGGCTTGGGTAACATGTATGTTATCAGTTGAGGGGTGCATAATGAACCAATATTTCCCTGATCTCCAAGGTGGAGTGGAGTCATCCTGTTTAAATTCAGCAGAACGGAACACCCTGTCGGCCTCTGTCATTTTTGCATGTATTTCACTAATGGATTGCACATTGTCTGATATCAGTTTGGGTGATGAAATGTGGCTCAGTGTCCCTAGAGGTACATGTATCTATGATGGAAATCACAGTTGTGTCCATCCACAGTTCCAATAGTCACAATTGACAGTTTGAACAGAATAAAAAGTGGTTGACTTGGAGAAATGGTTGATCAAACTTGACTACTTAAGGAGCTAAAAAGACTAAAAGTAAGTTTTCGAGGCCCTGGTCTTTGAAATGTTTAAAATTTGTATTACTTTGCTATATTTTAAAGTACTTAAAAAAAAACATGCTTGCAAGCGATACAGAATTTAAATACTGATTAGATCTTATTCTCTTCTTAACTTGATGTGGCACTGAATTTCTTCACTTGGTGACCTGAAGCTAGTACTTCTGTTTAGTTTTTCAGTTTTACAAACCAATGAGCTTGTAAAGTTCAAATGTTACCTGTCTTCTCGGATTTGGAACCCGCAAGCCTCAGATAATTTGGTTTCGGATTGTCCAAAGACTACTTTGAATTCCCTCTTGTCACATTTACTGAGAAACTAGGCTAACCCACAAGAACTTTTAGGTCATTTTGTTAGGAAAGGTCATAACCTTTTGACCTCTGGACATTGGAAGTTTTAGGGATATGTCCTCAGGGATTACTCATGGCTGATTATCACCTCCTCTTGCCCCCACCTCAAAAAATGAGGTATGTTTGCCAGAATTGTTGGTGGAGGGTTGGGTGGCAGAAATGCATCCCAGCTGGTGTTCAAAACTTTAATCCCTGAGACTTTGGTACAATGGGCTGGGTCTAAGGAATATTCATTGCATGGAGCAAAATGACCCAAATAGACAGTGGTATCAGGCTACAGTAAGGGATGTCCAGTGCACGGCCACAAACAAATGTTTCCATATACCCCCTCCCAAAAATAAAATTTGCCCATTCCTAACCCCCCCCCCCCCCATTTTCAGTGAACAACATTTCCAGGGTATTTCATAAAAGTTCCTCCAACATCCTAAATTTTCCCAAAAAAATTCAATCTAGAAGCAGAGCTGTTGATTGAATTCTCCAAAAGAAAAAGACTCTAAAGTAGATGGGAAATACTTCACAGAGTCCTAGACAAAGTGCACAATTATTTTCCTACTTTGAAATTGAGCATTCCTACAATTACCGTAGACATGTACTGAACTGTAAATGTAATGGAAGGGATGCTACCGGATTGTTACGCTTGACTTCACATTATGGACGTGTTTGCTGCAAGATGAACATGTAGCAATCATAAAACCAACGCTGTCTGTCAAACAGCCTTGCAAAAAAAAAGACTTTGTACTTTTTTGTTTTGTTTAAAAAACATAGAACTAACTCTGTGTTTTTTATTACGTTTGTGCCAAATACTTCGCTGTGTGTCAAACAGCCTCGCAAAAAAAGACTGGGAAATACTTCACGAGTCCCAGACAAAATGCCAAGTTATTTTCCTACATTGCAATTGAGCATCCCTAAGCACGTTTCATTTAATGTGGTTCAGGAAATGCTGCCTTTGTTACATCTGGTGAAGTCATCAAGAAAGTCTGCCTCCAATGAAATACTTCCTCTACAATTCACCAATGTGTGACATTGTGAGGCCGGCTGGAGTTAATGACTTTGGCAAATGCTACTCAATACAATCTCAATCCAAAATGCCAACAGTGACCTTCAGTATACAGTATTCGGAGATTATTTACGTCACATTGGACTATTTTTATAGCACAGATAAAAAGAAATTGGACAAAGTTATGACATGCTCCGTATACCGCTCTGCATGCATACTGGCCTTGTCCTGATGAGTATAGTCAGAGTCAACTCACACATTCTCAGCTTCATCATAATTACTGACAAGGACAATAATATGTAAAGGGCAATTTCAAAATCATAACCCTTTGTGTTTTTCAGATGTACACACAATGCATCAATGTACACATATGTAATAATACATTCAATAGTGGGTTTTTTTACGTCAACATTTGCTTTCTTCATCTTGCCTTCAGCATCGTAAAGTACATACACGCACATCAAAAGAAACAGTTAGAGCTGCAGAATAACAGAAAAATTTAGAATTTCTTCCTGAATCATATGCCCCATGCATTATCATCAAAAGGCAGTGCAAAACAAAAATATAAGCATATCGTTTCAATTATTCATAGAAACTACGAGAAGAAAGTGTACAGGTTTAGGAAGTCCCATCGTGCAGATGCATTGCACCATTAAACAAATCACATTATTGATTGATCGTCAGTGTGCCATGTACGTAGGTAGCGCAGCAATTCCTGGGCCCAGTACTGCCCAGGATAGGCAGGAAGATGCTATAATTACCGTAGACGTGCAGTAACTGAACTGTAAATGTAATGGAAGGGATGCTACCGGATTGTTGCGCTTGACTTCACAATATTGAAGTGTTTGCTGCAAGATGAACATCCTACGGTAGCAATCAGGAAAACAACGCCGTATGTCAAATAGCCTCACAAAAAAGACTTTGTACTTTTTTTGGTTAAAGAACATGTACATGTACACTTACTCTGTGTTCATTATTACGTTTGTGCCAAATGCTTCCTTATTGGAGGAAAAATTCACTGTTTTCTGTGTACCGGTATGTGCATGTACATGTATACACACTTGGCTTGTTCGGCGGATTCCAGAAGATGATCCATTTGTTGCAGATCATCAGACAGTGAAATATGTGCTTGTTTTCTCCAAGACACAAGACGACAAGGACATTTCCTGATGAAGAAATTGTTGGCATTTTATACACCCCCTTCCAAAAAAAAGCTTGATAGAGTGGAAAATTCATCAACCTTGAATGTTAACATGGCTTACATATTTTTACAAGGTGGAATGTGCATCTGGGAGATATAAATTTTATATTGCGTTTTGCCCTTCTCTGACATATTTCTTTTATATTTTTTGTACCATGTATACTGATTGTACATGTATACATACGGGTACATGTAGCTGTTGTGGTTTAGATCACCTTTCTACATCACTGGCTGTGAAAAATTGAGATGTTGGTAATATTTAATTTGAAGTGTTGAATTTTATTCCATATTGAGCCACATGTTGAAGATGCAAGAAGAGCTTGCAATTGCATTAACGTGAGTCATTCGTCAGCAATTGAAGCTGATATTTACTCATTTCTACCTTCAATTTTAACTTTACCTGCTTCCAAATGACTTCCCACTGAATATCAAGTAGTTTGTCAGTTGATTGAGTAGTATCAGCGTGTCCCTGCTCAGTGTAAGTGAAGTGTGTAGAGGGCATGCCTGTACTCACATTAGCAGCTTGTTTGAGGAATCAATCCATGCATCCATCATTGTCTTGCTCGCTATCACTCTACTGAGGTGATAGTGTGTCAACCCTGGGCTAGGGTTAAAGATGTGAACTCTGGTGTCTGTCTGAGATAACTGTACAGTAGTCAGATTTTGCTACTAGCAAATTGTAATATTGTACATTAGCTCATTGGACAAATAAAGCCATCCAAACATTTGTGCAAGAATAAAGTTGATCCTTCTTGCTCACTAGGGAACCTCCCACTATTACAAGTGACACAATTCATACATGTACATTGTTGTAATATACATGTGTTGCAATATCACCAGTGAAGGGACTAATACAAGTTAATTCAATGTGTTTTTTTTTATAAATACAGAAACTGTCTGTTTTCATAGAATCACTTTGCCGAGGGGCCTTGTGGAATTTTGGTCAACCATTATCCCCATGTCCTGTTATTCAAGCTTTTGAAGTATGTACATGTAAGTCAGTAACTCACAGCACTAGTGACATGAATTGTCACGGCGGTTTCAATTTCCTGACTGTGGAACTCAGCCAAATTGTTCTGCACCAAAATAGTCCCCAGAAAGACATATTTTTCCACGATATCGTAGATGTGGGTGTGTAAGCAGGTACATGCAAATTCCTCACTTTTCCTGTTTTCATGCACAGTTTTTTCTTGGGTGTGACATTCATAGCTAATAAGTTAAAGGCAATGATATGGATTGTGGAGTTGGAGGGGGATACTATGTGTGTAATACAGATGTTTCTATCAGGAGAGGAGTGTAAAATGACGTGAACCAAATAATCAAACAACAAGCCAATAACACAGATGAATGGTAAACCTGTACAAGAAATGACAAGGAAATCACCAGCTAGGAAACCCACCTTACTTTACCATTAAAGAAAACTAACATTTCCTTTA
This sequence comes from Patiria miniata, assembly GCF_015706575.1. NCBI lineage: Eukaryota > Metazoa > Echinodermata > Asteroidea > Valvatida > Asterinidae > Patiria > Patiria miniata. Next base: position 4,092,348 of record NW_024037062.1, read on the forward strand.
AAATTGTCATGTTTGTTTCCTTTGAACGTACACAAATATCACATTTCCATGTGATAAATGTCCACACATGAGGTCTGGAAAATGTTGACATTAAATTAACACAAATCTGGGTCATTTGCAAGACTTCTGTTAAAGTTACGTGTTTGCTAAGGACACCTTTATCTAACAATTTATAGACACTGAAGGAACAGGTCCATGAAGTACATGTATGTGCTAATATTGGCCCTATCTACATAAATGTAGAGGGACTTTAAGAACTAGATAAAGTAACCATATTTGCAACTGGAGTGCCAACAACTTTGAAAGACAAGTGATTAAAATGGTGTTTAGCACAGTACACACAAATTGATGCACGTATGCTACGCGTTGATGGTCAACCATTTCCAAAGCTCACTTGTAGTTCTGATGAACAAATAGTGAAGGTTATAAACAAATTGTGTGTGGTAACGGGGTGGAATGTGATGATTGAAGCTGATGGACTGCTCATTATCACAAGCATGAAGAAATTGCTTTGCTCATAACAGATGACAAGCGTCAGTGAACTTGAAGGATGTGACCATGGCTTTATAATCATAAATGATTAAATATTATTGTCTTGGGACTTATACTAAATCTGGACAGAATTGACCTGAATGTAACCCACTGTGGTAATGTGAGGGCGTTGATGCAGACAGACTGTACTCACCACAGTAATGTGAAGATTCCTGCCTGGCTAACCACCTGAATTACATAGTCAGTATTCAATGACTTTTTGCCAAGTTACTGTGGTGGTTGCTTATAGGCAACCACAGTGTCTCCTACTTTTTCTTCTTTCTTTGCCCTTATTTGTAAACAGCACAAAATCTTTAAGTATTTTTACATCTACAATGTAAGTAGCATGTATGCCTACATTGTTAATTTTTACATACAATCTGACCAGAAGTAGAGAAAACTCAAGCAGTTGTCATCAAATCATTCCATCTGGTGCATGGCCAACCCAGAAATATTTTTCAAACTGGATCAGGGAGAAGTCTGTTATTGAATGTGTATATCAAAGATACAGTTTTTACAGCTTTTTAGTACAGCAGAGTACATGTACATGTAGTTTGTCCATACAAGTTTTCCATACTCCTAAACAAGGGCAAGGCCAAGGCTGATATGACATTCCTCTCTAATTGTGTTTGTCCTTACCTATCAACTGCCTGTTACTTGTTGTTGCCATCCAAACAGGTGTGATCCAGATTTTCTTAGGACATTTTGTTAATGTCTGAATAGCCTTTAGAAGCAAAATTCTTTCCTCTAAAAAAGTTGGATAAACCAATAATTTGGGGAGTGCATATAAAAAAGTGTCTGACTGTGAGTCTGACTGTGATGAGATTCATTACACATGTATGTATGTCATAGTCATCAGATTTTAGATTGAAGAATACTCTCTGAAATCTGGCGGCGCCTACCCTGTACCAGAGTGAAGTATAAACATGATGCTCTATTTACATGTTATAACCATTTGCAGGAGATGTTTGCTCTGATTTGCAATGACGCATCTTGATTTGATCACTTGGTTCAATGAACTTGACTCAAATCTGTGACCATTCATGTTTAAGGAAGTCAGGAATTCACACAAAAATCCGATGTGAAACACTTCTGCCCGTCCAAGTTGCCATTTGATTGGATGTACCAGGTGATCCTCATAGTACTGTGATTGGAAAAGCAGCTGACCGTGATGGAGAATAACTGGGCAGGATTTAGTGACAGGGTTTAACTGGATCATGCAAGGGTATCCAGATAATGCAAGAACTGCAATCCCATTAACTGATTCCACAGATTCTTTAGGGAGGGGGAGGTCAGCAGGTTCTACTATGCCGACATTTTTCAGAAGTTCTAGTAAAATTTGATATCGAAGGTTATTACACTTATATCATCAAATTTGGCCAGATTTACTTTAAATTACACATGGGAAATTGAGAAATTACACATGTAATACTATTACTAGGTTGAATAAAGAAATTGAAATGGATTTAAACCATGCATCATCCACAGTATTGTAGGTTTGAAGTTCAAGTTAGTTTCTTGCTTCAACCTTGTATAAAACTTGGTACAATATTTTTTGTATTGAGGGAAAGTATTGGATAATATTTGACTATTTGATATTAGAATTAATTAATGAGAAAAGTCACAACCAGATATTTTGAATTACATATTTAATAGTTAAACTATCAAATACAGGATACAGATTATAGTTTCAAATTTGGCTTCCTTTCTTGGATTTGTCGTCACTCGGCATTTTCAAAATTGCTCTGTACCGTTCCTTTAAAGTAAAATATAAGGTTGTTGTTTTTTGCTTTTCCCCCAAAATGATGTGTCCAAATACTGTCAAGTTAAGTTGATGACATATTGTGTGTATATCTAGACATGGTCAACATACGTGTACCGGTACTTCAACTCCATCTATTGAGTGCTTGTTTTTCTCGGCTTTCCGTTTCCCTGTGGAATGGAAAGAAAATTGAAAAATGTCACAGCAGCCAATATAGAGTTAGTTATTAGTTATTGGAGCCCTTAGCAGATAACCACATCACTAAATCAGTGTTATTGGCAGTGAAGGATTTGTTGAGTTTCATCAGGAATGGCTGTAGTATGTAGAATGGTTCTGATTATAACATTGCCATATATGGAGTGAAAACGAAGTTATGATGAATGTTTACGTTTGGGTTTGTTATGCTTGGGATTGAAGGTAACTGTTTGGATATGGATGGGGGGGGGTTGGTTGGGTTGGGATTGGGTTTGAACTTCAAGGTGAATCAACAGGAATGTGAGGTGAGGAGAGATGTATGACTGTGATGGAATGGAGCACAGATGTAGGCTAACAGGTGTGTGCTGGCTTTCTGAATCAGTGTGAGGGTGCAAGGTCCTCTAAATATTATCCCATAGATGAAGCTGCAGTGATCTAGACCCTGCATCTAATGCATTGACTGTGTGAGGAAAGTAAAAGCTACATGACTTACTTTCACTGTTAACTGTAATTATGTATCCCACCATCCATCTAACAAAAATATGATAATGTACATGTTCCGCCGGTAAGGACTACATAAATGAGAGTGTATTTCTCTGGATGTGCATCATGTACAAGAAGTAAAATTTTGAGGGACTTGAAGATACATGTACATGTATCAAAGTTGACAGTTTGACAGGTTTGAGTTCTAAAGTAGTATCGTGCGTCATGCTGAGTTTCTGCCAGTGTCTACCTTTTACCATGTACTGTGCAGCTCTAAGCTCCATATTTTAATCTCAGCTGTTGTGACAGATGTTTTGGACCTTTTCCCTGGGTGAGCCTACTAATTAGAATGGCACCTGCAATATGCACACATCTTCCAACTGACAAGGCTGTGTCACCTCACTTTTCCCACATTTTTTGCAGGGGGAGGGGGTTATAGTTCTGATTCTAATCTTCAGTGTACTGGCCTGGTGTATCCTTCCCCCATCCCTGTCCTTTCCCTCAGAGACCAACCAAACATGTTGATTCATGAGATTTGGGCAGGAAAAGGCAGGTATCAAGATCCTGCACATGCTTCCTTCTTGTCAGAATGCCCTAACCTGCTTGATTGTTGAGTTAGGAAGACACATGTATGTATTGAGAGATCAAGTGAAATGATGCAGGAGTAATGAATCTGGATGAGTTACAAAAAAAGGGATTCTTTTGCAACTTGCGTAATTTCAAGAAATTTGTAACACCTGTCATGTTGATCTGCCTTTCCTCTATCTAGAGTGGAAAAGTCAAGTCTGTAGTTCAGAAGGGAAGGTTTTGTAGTCCACCCTTTCTTTTCCTCTGGGGTAATTCTAGCTTGCTGGACTGTACTTTTTATCAGAGAATTGTCTTTAAACATGTACATGCAGAGTACAGTCTCTGTGATGCTAGAATCCCCAAGATTAAGTTAACGTTAGGTACGTACATGTACATTGTAAATGAAATCTCAACTATTCTTCCAAAATTCCAAAAAAAGTACATGAATTAGTTTCAATGTTATTTGATGCCACCTTGTGTAAATGCAACTATTTTCAGGATAACGTCATGTACTGTATGAGAGCACGCTTTGGGATAACTTCAGGATATAGACGATTAGATGAAATCAGGGCCTTACCCGAGCTTGAACATCACTTTGGCCCTTGGAAAGTCAAAGTGCCTAGACTTCATGGAATACTCTGTACATGGCATTACTGATTTGACAGATGGACCGAGCAGAGACTATTGCAGTCTCATGGTTGATAGGAATCACAAAAAAAGAACTTCCTGGCTTTGTAATATGTGACATCCTGAAGAAAGAAATATTCCAATTCGCAATCTCTCAAGAGTGTCAATGGACAGGCTTTTTATCCTTTAGGCCACGATTATGCCAAGAAATTCTGAAACTTTCCATTCCTCTGTAGTATGAAGGATGTTTGTATCCAAAGTCTCTGAAAGTCAAGTTTCCCTATCAATTTCCTTCCCCAAACGTTTATTTTCATATCAGCACAATTTTAAAGTAAGAGTAACCATGTGGATGCAAAACACTATTGAATCATCGCAATTGTTGGATTGATACATTTCTTTTCATCTGTCTATCTTTATTGATAATGAGTGAATGTTGCAAAAGACACCGGTACAAACAATCACAAACTGTTAGTGGTTGTACGCATGTGGTCTTCTGTGCCATTGACTTGGGAAAGTACATGTACAACGTGATAGAGGAGATTTAAACATCCCTATAATAACGTACTCCTATCTTAGCCCTTCATCTCAACTCCTGAGATCTATGATGCAACAAAGTGATGAATCAGGCATGTATGTAAACAGTTTAGGCAATAAACAATAGTTTGGGCTATACTGCAGCTAATCCTTCACTTCTACATGTACCGGTATGTTAAAAAAAAATGATAACAGTGACCAGAGCAATATTATGTGCAGATCTGGAATGGGTGTGGGCAACATTCCAAATCCAATCCCACAGACTGATGATGTGTGCGTCACTGACACTTACTATAAGTAAATATCAACACACGGAAGCATCTGGTCAGAATCTAAATAAAAACACAAAGTACATCTGACACAATTCTGCCTAACATCTTTGATGTTTCAGTGTTGAGTTGTTGGACTTCTCTTTCCTATTTGGCAACTGTGATTGTCTGAACAGTGGAAGACAGGGGCGCGAGTCCTTCAAGAAAGCCCCCAGGGATCTTGAGGAATTGCTTTCAGATGGACTGACAGGAAATTTCAGACTTCCATGTTTTCAAGATGTCTATCTTGAAATAGGGTTTGTCATCATTAAGCTTGAGGGTTGTCTCGGAGTCTTCTGAGTGAATAAGGCCAAAACTAGATTTATACATGTCATTCAGCTGAGGGTGCATTGTGAGAGAGCATTCTGATCTCTCAATCTTTCAACTTGCACTTTTGCAGCCTAATTGGACACACAGTTACACTAATCTGGCATGGGAATCTTTTTGTACCATACATTTATCATCACATTATCTTTACCAACAAGGGAATAACCCTGGAATACAATTAGAACAAGACTGAGTGAAAGTACTGTGTACTGGGATGTGGTCATCTGCAGGGCATCCACAGAGGGAATAATGGCATGTTGACACAAGTTTACTGTCACAATTCCATATGGACTCTATGTGCACAGGTTTCATTGGCAAGCTATGTATTTTCGCCCAGTTGGAATCCTTGGGTTATGTGTATCCTCGCTCAAGGAGAATGCTACATTTCTCCACCCCAGTCAATACCTTAAATAGTTACTCGTCAGCTTTTACGAGTGGTCCATAGGTGACGGTGAGGCATCTAGCAAACATGTCAAGTTTGCTGGATGCACATACTCAGATGTTAGCGTCACAGTGTTTGAACCATGAATCAAGCATAGTGCTTTTAATACACAGTGATCTCAGTTAGCATGCTGTGTGCACTTACGTTGTATCATTGACATTGACAATAAGCTGTCAGTGACTGACGTAAGATATCCAAGGCATGTCCCAGGAAAATTTGTTGTCTAAATACATGTAGCATGATTTAGTCCAGTCATAGATGAACTTTGTATCGTCCTAGCCCTGTATGGTCTGGTGACTTAACTTGGTCTAGGTATGCAAGGCATGTGTCTAGAGCAGCGAGAAACTGTCTCATTTACGTAGATGTCGAAATCATAAAATTAGAATTTGAAAGGGCAGAGCTGCCAGCCAGAATGCCCCCTTCTTTTGGCTGTTACAGCTTATGTATTTGAAGAATCACTTAACCTGTTTTCTTTGAATATTACTCAGGAATTCAGAGTGGTTCTTAGATCAACACTGAAAATTATGGCAAATCTGGCTGTTGCAAAGAATTTGGACCAAATTTTAGATCAACAAAATAGAAATGGTTCCCAGTTGACATGCGTGTGCCATATGTTTGGATAGAGGTTTGCTGCGGAAATGCTCATTTGAAATGAAAACAGAAGCATTATTTGTAGGATAAATGCATCTTGTTTATTTTGTCAAGTGTGGTAAAAACAATTTGATAGAATTCTAGAGAGAGAAAAAAAGGGAATATCTGAAGATGAGAATTTAGCTTGTGGCTTCTCTGTGAAGTTTTACACAAATTGTATTGTTTTCATCATTGTTTAGCTATGAATTAATGAGTCTTACTGGCAAAAATGCATGTGGCGCTGAGATGGGCAATTTTTCCTGTTTGTATGCAACATATTTGCAGGTAATATTGTTCAACAAGATAAGAAGAAGATTACTGTGAGACCACAGGCCAAGTGCAACAAGTTCATAAATTATATAATTTTCAACAAGTTTAGCTAAAGTGGATAAACTTTTACCTTAACTTGTTTTGCTCAATTCCCTGGCCTGTTTGACAACACACTTTTGGAAGCACTTTAATGAAGTTAGTTTAATCACAACATAATGTACATGAACCTCAGCCAAGGCCAGTCCTTGACAGATGTTGAAAGAAAATCTTGTCATCCTGAAATCTCATCCTAAAAAGAAAAAGACAATTTCCTTCAAAATAATCTAGGGGGAGTCTCAGTGAGCTCGACATCATATAGCTGTAATCATCTTGGGAACAGTTTTGATTCAGACTGGATCATGTCTTTAGTCACGCTCAGCAAGCTTATTTATCTTAAATCAACTCTTCCATCCAACAGTTCTTTGGTTTATATTATGCATCAGAATTTACTTGGCTACTACATGTATGCATGCTCCTATAGCTGGCTGTAGCCAAGTACCTGTATGTATGTAATTTGGATGCAGACTATCATTCTTATGATTTTTTTCATGAATTATATTGTGTATAAATAATACTCCTCATTGAATAACATAATCTTTCCAGATCATATTTATCTAAAGATCCCATTGGGGAGATAAGGTGGTTAAGATGGTGCAGTTCCATGAAACACATACAGTGTATTTAAGATAAAATAAAAATTAAAAAAAGGTTTTACAATTTCAAAATCTGATTTCTGGAAAGTTTCCAAAAGTTTCCAAAATGTGCCTGTTATAAGGTTGGTCAGCTGAGAGACAGTGTCACATGGACTTTCCTTCTTTGTACTCTCTTGGTACTGAGGCATTTCCTCTCCTTCCTGACTACCTGTCAAACACCATAATGGTCATCTCAACTAATTGTGGATTAGGATCAGGGATTACCTCAACAGCCAACAAGCCATCCAGAAAATCTAACGTCAATGTTGATTTCCTCTCCCTATGATATACCATAACTTCTTGCCCTTTTCACGAAGCATTGCCATACTTTTGTTTCAGGAGCATGCTTGTGCCGTTGTCTGAGTTCCAGGCCTTCGTCTTTTGCAATTGGTGCACGGTCACTTGTAATTGATGGAGTGAGGGTTCAACATAGCAGTGCATGTGTTTTCACCTGTATATTTCTTTGATTTTGGCAGCATGAGAACATGACTTTTTTAGTCAAATCAAAGCCTAGAGTCTGTCCACTTTTGTGAGTAAAAGCCTCATCAAACCCCCCCCCCCCAAAAAAAGACTCTGCGAAATATTTTATCACAAGAATTGTGTGATTTGAAGCTACCGGTACGTGTAAGAGCTTTTACCAGTGCATCACTGGTCAGGATTGTGGATGGTCTGTAAAGTCTGACTTCCAAGGTATTTGTATTACAAGGGAGACAACATTTGAGAAGAACTACGTCACCTACAATAATATCTTGATTTGTTTTACTGCAAGTATAGGCTGTAGTTAAATGCATAATTTGTGTGTGATTGGCTGAGTTGGGGATGCAGTGCAACATGTTAGTGAATCTGGCCTTTATCACTGCCATGATTTATTCCTCATTTCCTTAAAGCATCAATGTGTCACTGTACCCAGACTACTTATTGACATAAAAGATAAGTGTTGCCAGACAAGTGTTAAAGAAGAAAATAGCAAAGAGGAAATCAGAGATCCCTCAGCCCGCAAAGTTGTGGATTGGTAGCAAGTTGTGGCTGTGAAACTATTCCAAGAAGACTCCCAGGACTCACTGATGAGTGAAGCAGATGGCGTAGGATGACCACAGAAGGTTCATTTCCGTACATTTTCAATCAACAAGCCGAATTAATATTTTCCTTTTTGATTCAAGTCCTCATTAACTTCCAGACTCATGGTATACATACACTTACATTTTTGCTGCTAGTATTGCAACTATGTGAAGATGGAAAAGACAGGTTAAAAAAATGTCTGAAGTATCAGACATATGCACTTCAGATGTTTTCAGTTTTTGTCAACTAACCAAAGAGCATGAAAGTTAACTTTTTAGGATTACAGGCACTGGGAGAAAAGAGCAGGGATGTACACTGTATCTGTGATGAATGTCGTTTGTTTTATGCTTCTAAACCTTCTATCAATTACCGGTATGTAATTATGACATCGGCATCACACAGTGGTGCACATGATGACAAACTTAATATTGCAAACCTCAGGCAATTTTAACTTATAGTCAGATATATTGCTCACCAAATGTATTATGAAGCAAGTAGTATCATAGACAAAAACACTTTGTTTGTCCAAAGCAAACTGCAAGTCCATCAGTGACTTCGCATATACTTAAGAACAGATTTATGAAAAAAGTATATTAGAGATGGCTATTAAGACTAGTGAATGGTAAAATGAGACAGAGCCAAACCTATTGGCGTGTATTTGTGTATTATTGTCTGCACTGCTAACCTGCCAACAGGAAATTACAGGTGTGAATGGATTGTACTGACTTCACCTCATGGAACCCCTGGAGCAGCAATTAATTCGCCAAGCTTCCTGCTGGTCAGTATTTATGCAGTGAAGTGTGTAGCAAATTTTCATCAAAAAATGAACTCCATTATAGAACCTCGGACTGGACAATACAGGTCTTTATGATTGAGTACAGATCTCAGCATGGATAGACCATTGCTTAGGTCAGTACACCATGGGGGTTGTGTTGACAATAAAGACAAGAACAGTTTTGAGGTTTGTCAGTGTCATACAAATGTAGAAATTGTCACAGTATTTGACTTCAGAAGCTGTTTGGATTGCAATGAGTTTGGAACATCATGGTGTTTGCAGGTGCAGCACTACATACGTTGTACATGTATGTAAATTGCATGCTGAAATAAATCTGAATTCATTTTTTGAATACGAGGGTGTGTTTTGCTCACACGAAAAATGGCAAAAGCTTTTCCCCAGAAAGGCACAGAAGATCACAATCATTGTGATTGGATGAGTGGAACATGTCACATCCTCAATTTGTCAGTAAATGGTTGCTTATTTAAGGAAAGATATTTTTAACATTATTGAGCTAGGGCAAGTGCAAATTGTGGAGCTGTTTTACATTCTGTACAGGGCACTGCATTTTAATTTATCTATTAAAAAAATATTAAGTACTGTGTCAAAGGTTTTGCAAAATCTTTTGGACGCTTTGAGATATTTAAGTTAAACATTTAGTCTTCAACAATGTGTATCCTGTATGTATGGCATAGGCCTACTGTACATGTAGGTTATTTTCATTAGTTAACCTTGACTTCACAGATAAAAATTCCTTAATCAAATATTTCCGAAATAAGTGAACAACATAGCCCAGTTGTCGTCATACTGTTCATGACGTGACGCTTGGTTAATGGATGCTGACAGACAGGCCATGGCACACCTAGTAAGAATGCTTACAGCTTTTCTAGCTATCGTTAACTTTGAAGTCAAAAATTGCTGGTTGAGTTATGTGTACTTCCTGACACGCTCTGTTTTAGGCTGTCTGGCAGTTCATTAGTTATTCTACTATCTAGCGGGTAAACATGTCACAGTGGTTTAAAATCAGATAATGTTAGGCCAATATGCAAGCTGTTCAGTGTGTGTGCTGTTTTTGTTTTAGGGAAGCCAGTAGAACTCATTGGTATTGATCGAGTGAACCAAAAATTGAGTTTACATTTCCAATGAACTCATTCTCTGTGTAAGTTTGGTTTATGTTATGTATACATGTGCAACAGAAAGTAATTTTTAAAACAAAATGAGTACCGGTAAGTGTTCATGAATTTACATGTACTTTTCAGTTCGCATTTCTGGAAGATTTTTTATATCTTTTAATAGAAGGTTTTCTCTTTGTTTTAACAATGTTGTGAGCACTGTGTATGTATGTTTGTTCAATGTTTTTCATGTTTTCCTAAAGGGTAAAATTGCAACCAAAAATGTCTAAAATGTCAGTGCATGTTGATGAGATGTAAGCAGGAGGTTGTGGGTTCAAGTCCCACCTGAGTAAGTTTGTGAAGTTAGTAAATGGCAAGAACTTAAATCCTTCACAGCCTGTATAGATTCTCTGCATTGCAGCTATCTTTGAGGTGTGTGCTTTTGTTCCACAGAGATAGGCAGGAGTAGACCTTTTGTGTATTCATTGTTACTGAATTCAAAGTTTTAAAAAGTGCATTTGTACAAGATGCTTGCTCATACTGAATGCGAAGTCTATATTGTTGGTTTTTAAATAAAAGTCTAGGACATTATACAGTTCACTGGCCATTGGTTCTGGTTTCAATGTCCATTTGTCCTAGATTGTCACCACAGGAAATACTCTCTCCTTGTTACTTCCTTGTTTCTGTAAAGTCTATACTCAGTGACGCCAGCTGTTGGATGCATGACTTGGGCAGGATATCCCATACACTTCAATCCAAAGCAATTTGAGGACAGTATTACAAAGAAATCAAAGCAAACGTAGATGATGACATTGAATAGTCTGGCAGCTTGCTCTATCCTTACATGTAACTCACTCTATGTACTTCCTCTGTCCTGAATAAAGTCAGACGTTTATTCCTGTTTACTTGGATGTCCTTAAATTTCAAAGTTTCTAGATAGCTACTGATAAAATTTTCATTTGGACACGTAGACATATTTGTCTAAAAAGGATATGTCGTATTTGTGTAGATGTTTCTAGATGCATTGCAATACATACACATGTACCGGTATGTTTTGCATCGACCAACCAAAGTTGATTATTGCACTGAGTTTATTCTTGTACATGTACCTGCTTATTTCGGTCTGGAATTTGTATGAATCGATTGCCTTTTTATTTGTCCAGTCACGTACTGCACAGTCCACATACGTACTTGTACAGGATGTAGGACTTAATCACATTTTGATGGGAAATACTGTGAAAACATCTTTAGTTATTGAATAAGTCGGAACAGATTAATTCTAATTTTGTTAGTAGATTCAAACACGCAAGGCACATTCCTGTCCTGTCTCAAGGTTCAATGGAAAAAAGAAGGTCAAGGTTGACGGTAAATATAGAAAAATTCCTATCAAGTTGAGATAAATCAAGTCCTAAAGCAGGGAGGTCTGTAGCACTTCATACCCAGTCAGCCTTCAACTTGATCCTAGTGGAATGTTGCTCCTGTAGTAGCGTTGTGGTGACGCCGCGGTACCACTGGGCCAACAGATACTTAAATAGCATTCACACAACCCCCGTCAATCAAAACATGCACAAATAAAGGAATTGTCACACAGCGATCTCTCGGTGGGTTACATTCTTGATATTTAGTCAATCTGAAATGGTAGTGCTGAGAACTCCGGTTGGAGGTGTTTATCAATTACTGAGATTCTTTGTGGGTGCCGTATTGGCTTCCTAGAGTGCTTAGAGTAGCATTTGGTCATGGTGGGAGGTCAAGCTTAAAATCTCCATCTACTTATATGTGTACATATATACTTATACAGGAAACAATACTTTGTCAACTACTTATTTCTTAATGGTTGCCTGTTTGAGATGGACACATCATACATGTACTACCAGTCTGGAGTTCATTTCTTCTCATCATCTTATGCTTTAATCCCGATAAACAAATAGTGGTTAAACCACAGACCCGGTGGCCATTCATAGACATGGAAGCAGTAACCCCCAAAATTAATACCATTAATTATCACACAGCAAGCCAGTAATATACCACAAATATTCAGTTGAAAAATAATTGGGTAACAAGTTTGAAATCATGGCATCTTTGATCACTATTCCTGTGATGAATTAGCAACAAATTTGTCTACATTCATGTTAATTGCTACAAATGTTATGACCATTAGTCACTGAGAGATGGTAAATACCACCAATGACATCACATCACATACGTAAAGAGGAGTTGGGTTTTATTTGGAAGGTTTTTGCCTTCAAAAGGATCCTGTTTTCCCCTGCGTCACCAGCTGAAATCTACACCCAAATGCAACATTTGGTGCACAGCAGGCCAGGGACAGGGGAGCATTGGTTGTCAATTGGCCACAATTGATGGAGGAATGTCACTGGATTCACAGGTGGTGCAACCATATTGCATACACAACTATTCTACCTCCTTGGCCATGAAGGTATAACTCAAAAACATGGAAGAAAAAACAAATTGTGTGATTTGCATACAAAGATGAGAAACAGAATGTCAACTTTCCAAATTTGTTTGCTTTTAATGCAACACTCCTGTTTTAGTCTTGATATCTTTTAGTGTTTAATCTATAAACCAGTGAAATATTGTACATGTACAACATAGTTACACATGTAAATATGGTGTTTGTTTTTTTACCATTTCGGAAGATTTAAATGACAAGTTAGAAAACATTCTAAAACTTAAAAACAATCACGTAAACTTTTTTATTTTTAGGTACATTGTACCTTGCCAAAAAAAAAACTATTTTGAGCCCCCAATTTTTGGTCTTTAATTGAACTTTAGAGGTAAGGAGGAGGCCTCACCCTTTTTACCCTTTTACGGTTACAAAAAGAACTTGAAGGCCCGACAATTTATTTTTAAGGGTTGAACCCTGGGCTTTTTACAGGTGGCAGGTGCACCCTTAGGGCTGACAACTCAGCCTCCGAGAAATCCTCAATTATTAGCATTTCCCCCACTGGAAATGGCCAAATTTTGGTGCCCTCCCTTCCTTAAAGGGTGTAATAATATCCCCACTCACTAACCCACGATGTGCCCCTGTAAACACATATCCTGGAGTGGCACCCAGTCCAGGTACATGCATGAACCCTGTTTGGAGACCTGGGCATGCTAGCCACCCATTACTGCCAGGCAAGCCAGGTTGATCATGCTGATTTCAATCCCAGCATGTTACCTTCGACAGTCAATTCAAGGCATGTGTCCAAGTTATGCTTTGAATTTATTCAAAATACAATTAAGTTGAATACTGATCTAGAATTTCCTTTAACACATTCTAAAAACAAACAAACAAACAAACAAAAACCAAAGAAAAACATACTGTTTCTCTTTAGATACTGCATTTTTCAAAAACAATTAAATTAATTCTTTTCAATTTTTTTTTCCACTCAGTTTTAAGAGGAAAATCATCCCAATTTGGACTTTTCATTATTACATGTATGCCCCGGTACATTTCTCACACGAGCAACATGGATATATATCCTTCAACTACAATGTGTGATATGCGCAATGTACAGTACATTGTACATTGACCTAGCCACTTACAAGATGTGGTCACTACTACATACATGTACATTGGCCTCATCATCACCAATAGACACTGGATGCTGCTGTACCCACTCCTGACTGCCTGACTGAGGCCAACTTCATGTTGCTTGCTAGAGACTGTTTTCGTAATTGGCAAATTAGTTTGAATGCCATAATCCTATAGTACCTTCATCGTGTTTTAACAAATTTGTATTTTAATTCACATGTAATCCTGACATACCCTTTTAATAGACCTGTAATCCTGACATCTTTTGAATGTGGTAGGTCATGGCAGAGGCAAATTATGCATGTTGCTGGTCATTATCTTTTCATTCATGATGAAACTAGGGCATAGATGGATGTGTAGCCATGTTAGTTCCTGTCCAGTTAAAGGACCATTCTTTAGGTTTAAGTCCAAAAGGTTTTTTTTTGGCCAAAAGAAGTCTTGCAATATGAATGCCCATAATCTTGTCATTATAACCTTAAATAAATCTGACCGACTTCTGAGTAAAGGAAGACATTATTCTCTGTATGGAATTGTAGAATTGCTTTTGTTGTTGCCTAGTTACCTTACCTTAAAAAGTGAATCAATGATGGAAACACTCATGTTTATTTTATAATTTGTATAGGCCTACATGTACCAGTACATGTATATCACTTCCAGATCATAGGGTGAAAGTCATCATGGTAAAGCACTTCGGAAGTTATCTTGTAGTTTCCCGTCTAACAGGCCCAAAGTATGGATTGATATTTCCACTGCAGGGAGTTGCACAGACACTTTTTGTGTGGGTAACCCAATTCTGTTTCTATTTAAAAACCTAAACAAAATGTCATACCCGGAAGAAATGTTATATTTTTTTTAACAAATATTGCACTAAAGTTTTTGTACTGTTGATTGTTTGCACCAGGATAACAAAATGTCCCCATTCAACACAGGAAGTAGTTTGTAGCAGCCTTCTTCCCTAATAAAATTGATAAGCATTTAAATATGAAAGTTTTTCTCCATTAGTATATAACATTGAATACTGCAGTAACAAACTTAATTTTAACATACCAACTTTTATGCCATTCACATTGTTTCTGAGTGTAGCGGTACGAGTTAGATTACTGAACTCATTAAAAAAAATTTAGGGGGCAGTTTCCCTGACATGATATATTTAAAGAATTTTATACGCCCATCCAAAAAGAAAAAAGATGAAAGAATCTTTTTCCTAAAACTTGCAGCCATTTGAACTTGTGAGGCTTTGAAGTTATCCTCAGCAACTACAACTGACTTCTGCTGAGATCCCATCAAAATAAAAAGAACATTCCTATGAGTTAACAATTATACTAAATTGTACTTTTCTTTTAAGGAAATAGTATTATATCGTTTTGAAGTGGGTCAATTGAAGCTTGTGGGGTTTTTTTTCTTCTACAGCTCTGCATGCAGGAATGCATAAAAATTGAAATGTATCTTGGCCCATCTGCCCTCTTATCTTGTAAAAACCCAAAGATACAGGGCAGATGGCATCTGAGCACAGTCCCTGGGATCAGGGGGACAAGTACCTCTTCTATTGAATTATAATTGATGTTTCCATGGCAACCAATTGACCGTCCTTGCACCAAGAGCCCTTCTGCTACGACGAGCAGCTAATGTGGGCATTTTACTTCTAAATAGCAAGAGATCTGCTTCCCCAAGATTTGGTGGAGATATCAAGCTGATGTGTTGCTATGGAAACGGAAGTAATATCCCCTAAATTCTGCTGTGAAATGTAATACATGTAGATGTGTTCAGGACGCAAATTGCTTACCATAATAAAATTTGTGGAGATATTTTTTAGAATGTTAAAAAATACAGGACACAGATGCTCTACGGAATTTTGAAGCAGTTAATAGTTTTTTTGGTATAAGTGTAGTGCTTCGTTTATTACTAGAATCTGAACTGATGTTTCTGCTTGTTTGCCCCTGATCATACCCAACTTACATGAATTCTGTTCAAGCCATGTTCCTGACAGTGTTTGCCAACAAGTACATGTACCGGTATGTCATTTCATGAAGCTTTTATATATCCACATTCTGTCACCCAATGAAGAGGTTCCACTCAACCCCGTGTTGTACTTTGAATATGTTAACTACATGTACATGTACATGTGAGCACTTGTGCCTTTTATATTTGCACATTTTTTCCTGGTAGGGGCAAGAAAGCATTCTCTAGTAATACTGTCTTAAGTTGTCTGATGGTATCAATGTTCAGTGTGTTTCAGATAGACCACCTGATGTGCTGCATTTACAAAAACCTGCTGAATTACAGTGCATAGGAAAATTAATAAAAATTGTGCAGTCTCTGGATCAGTGTAGTTATTAGTTAATTGTTTTATATCAAAATATACAGTATGTGTACCTGCTCTGAAGCAATGACAGGTGGGGCTATTTCCTCTTCTGTTACTATGACTATCTCAGGTCTAAATGTTAAGAATAAAGAATTGGAATAAGGCTTACACAAGGTTACGCCTTTTTTCTTCACATATTCTTACATCATTGTGATAGTGCAAAACCTCAACTTCCCCAAAGATATTGACCCAAAGGTAGGATCAGGCAGCCTCTGTCGGTATGATGCACAGGTCTTGAGGCTAGAATTACAGGGAGGAAATTACTAAGGAGACCAGGAAGGCAAATGGAAGGTTGTTATGGCAACAGGCTCTTGGCCTGATTTTTTTTGGTGGCATCACATGAACATGAATATTTTAGGGGACGAAATTGTAATCTGATCAAATGCTTGTCAGTGACAACACCCCGTTTTCTGCAGGATACATGTCCATCTATATTTTGATGATGCAAAGTTATGAGTATGATTCAAGCCAGAAAAATCCAGAGTTCATACATATGTAAGTACTGGCAAAGTCATTCCAAGAATTGATGATAGAAAGTGATGATAGCATTATTAGAATCCATTTGTATAAGAAAAACCAATGGTAAGGTTTAATATCATTGTTTGATGCTGATAGGACCTTAAATGATTGATCACTTCATAAAGTCCTATGTAACAATGTAGAAATGTTGCCGATGACAGAAATAGTTGTGGTTCTTGGCTGATAGGGCACCACAAATGAATTTGAATTTTGCAAAAGATGAGATGAATAAAAGTCACCTTTCACAAAAGTTGAACGTTTTGCTGTGATAAAACACCTTTTTAAAGGACGTCAAAATTCAAAGTTAATTTGTGACATGCTGTTTATTACTAAAGAAAAACTTTCAAAAAAGTTAAGGTTTGATCCAAATATACAGGCACATGAGTTTTTCAGTGTCATTTTACGTCAGTGATATAGGATGGAAACCAGACAGTCCTTCTTGTGCATTTCTATCCTAGTCACCATCAGAAAAGATTGAGGTTTCCCGTTTGAAAGCACTGTACATAAGTCTAATCTTTACTATTTATAAAAAGCATGAATTTGCCTAACTTGATATACACTAGAGATTTGACAATTTACGGACGCGTACTTCCCCCTGCCCCCACAGCCATCGATAAAGTTTCCTGAAAACCAGCTTTTTGTACTTACTC
The DNA here is from genome assembly GCF_015706575.1 of Patiria miniata. NCBI lineage: Eukaryota > Metazoa > Echinodermata > Asteroidea > Valvatida > Asterinidae > Patiria > Patiria miniata. The sequence continues at coordinate 4,109,767 of NW_024037062.1, forward strand.
TTGGAGGACTATTTTGTTGTGACCTTGCAGGGTATTTCAACAGGAGATTTCTAACTTTCAAATTAGGTTGGAGATAATATGAAGCGGAGGTATAGCCAGGTGTAGAATTTGGATCAATTAGGTCAGATTCAAAGCCCTGCCTTTCAAGTCTTCCCTGAGTTCATGGTCTGTGCTTGTGTTGTGTCTCAGTGTCTGACAGGCAAGACCTCAGCTGTAGCAGCAGCACCTCCTGGATTGGCTGCATCAGCTGCCCTAGACAATCCCAGGATGAAGTAATTGTATTTGACTTCCCAATTTGGCATTTTGTAGAAAATGCCTCTGGGAAGAGTAAGTTACAGAGAGGCTGCTTGGGGCATACATGTATACCTTTGTTGCACATTCAATTCAATTCAATTTCATTTATTGGTCCTTTGAAAGGAAAAATAGTTCTTGCATTTGAACCTCTTCACATGTTTTCATCAACAATTTGATTTTCTTATTTGCCCTTTGTTTAATGAAATTGCCTTTTTTTCTGTACTTAAGAAAGAACTTTCTGAGTCTTGTTTCCCACCTCTTGTTTGCTAGAGTGCTAGAGTGCAAACCCCTCTGCCGAATCACGAATAATGCACTGGACAAACACACAGCAACCAAGGAAGTTTCTATCTCTTCACAGGATCATAGCATTGGTCTCATTTTGTGATGTGTTTCTGGAAAGCCCGACATTTGCAAAGCCGCAGTCATTTGGTTTGGAGTTGAAAGTTAATATAGTTCCAAGGAGTTACAGAATGTTGCATTTACACTGTTTTCAAAAAAAATTAAATACCATCCAAACTTCACTATTATATCATGCCTGATTTGGCAGAAATATAAAGCTGTTCTAGTTTACTATACAAGAACATTCTCATGCCGAAAATCTCCTCCAGTGTCTGCATTTTCAGAATTGCAATCTGCCAGGTGAGTTGAGCCCACTTGATTGGCTCTCATGCCTGTCAATTTAGGTCATAGAACTCTTTATTCTGTAATCCATCAGGCAGAATCCAATTTCTAATTTTAACAGACATTATTGAATACCATACTCTAAGACCCAAATTTCTTGGGTTTTTTCTTGATACCATTTGAGGAAGTTGCTGCTTCCGTTTGTGGTTTAGTTCTCTTCCTCTGGCTGCCCACATGATTGCTATTGGTGGTATGGTAATGATGGAAGTGTGAATGATGTCAAACATCAGTGCTGTCATCACTGCTACTCAGCCATCTTGGTGAAATATTCATACTCACAAAAACAGTGGAGTTCACAGCACTTTTTTGGATGATGAGAGTGCTCCAAAATATGTAAAAACACATATGTCTCAACCTGTGGAAATAGAAAATCAGGAAAAATAGAAAATCAGTGTCAAGTCATGGTTGTATTTTTGTAAGCCCACACCGTTGTCTGATGATCAAGACCATGCTGCCAAACACTTTGGGGGAAAATGCCTTGTGGTTAACCAACAAAGTGATTTTCACTTTCAAGGGTAAATGGATATTATGTTGATTGTTGTGTAGGATTGTTGCCTGTGGCTAGTCTAGTCAACTTGTGTTTTAGTTTCTGTCTGTGTTAGCTGCAGGAGTTCACTGAGGAGGTCTTCTTCTGCTATTACCACCAACCTTTGTGGTATCATAAATACTTGGAATACTTGTCTTTTGGCTGATATGTTACATATCGGTATATGAAGTGATAGGAGGGGGTTACAAACACTTTTGCATCTAGTACACCTGTTTGGATTCATTTATTAGATTGTTGTTTATTGATTGCTTTCGTTTTGAAATTTCTAATATCTTGATGATAAACAAGTGATTGTTCTCAATAGACACATTATACACAAATAGAAGACGAACATATCAGATTGAGTGTATGTTTCAATTAACAATTTGTGTTAATTTCTTTTGTTCCAGTGTTTACTTGCTGTACAGGTTTATAAGGGTACTATTATGAAATTGACACCCCCCAAAAATATTCAAATTAAAACAAAAGTTTAAATAATGAAGTGCATTATTCAAACTTTTTTTTTTTGATTTGACAGTTTTCTCTGGTGAAAAGAAGTAATACATGTATGTATAAAGTACCGACTCTAGTGTTGAATGGATAATACCTTTTCAAGTTGGGGAATAACATGTACAGTTCGTGCATCAAAGGTACATTGTGCATGACACTAGAAACAAAAACCTTTACAAATTTCTACACATGAACATCGCTTGGCTCTTTAACTTCTCAACTTTCTTCTCAACTCTTTGTTTCCATGTGCTTGTCTTCTCTACAGTCTCCCAGTCTGATGTCATTTTCAATTGACTGTATATTTCTTCCACCACTTAAAGTTTGGTCACTTTAAATACTTTGTGGCCTGACCACAAATTCCTTGGATCACAATACAGATCTTCATTGAGTCCTTGCTAAGGCTTAGAGTGTGTGGTCCTCAAATCCAAATGTTGATTCATTCAGACTTAATTCCACTTCATTGCCTGTCACATCAACACATTATCATAGTAGGGATGTGAAGCATGCAGAGATATCTAGACCTTGGGGAAGGTAATGCACACAGGACACCAAAAGGAGGGGCAATTGTTATGTGAAAGCTTCTTCTTTGGTCACAGCAATAGAAAGTGTAAGGTCAACAATTATACTTAACATAAATTCTGAAGAGCAAAACCTAATATTGATTTACATCACCCCCCCCCCCCCCCAATTTATCAATTGTATCAATTTCCAATGATGGCTAGGCCGACCATTGTTGGGGGGAAAAACTGCCCACATTAGTCCACATTTTCTTTGCAATTGGTTACACATCCTTGAACGGGTACAAGCCAGGTAGTTTGGTTCCCTGACCTCTATAAATTGCTCTGTTTCGTGTGAAGTAGGGTCAGGGAACCAGACAACAAGAACAGCATTGTTTTTTCCAGCATCTAGAAAACAAAGTTTAAACAGGTCAGTATAATAATGTTTGCTATAAAATACTAACCCCCAAATTCATCCATATCTGAAAATCACAGCAAAGCAAATGTTGTATATTAACTTAAATGATGAGTTACATGTAAGCAGATATCAGTCTGATTGGAAGTAGAAAATACTGTCACTTGAACAAGAAGACAGAGTAATAATATCCATATTTGGAAATCTAGTACATATAAAATTAATTGAATACCTTGTAGCTGACAAACTTATGATTTTGTGTATGGTGTCAGTTTCACAAAGTTGAATTTTCAGATCCATTTATAAATAGCTGACCTGCTGTGGCAGAGACAACTGGGCTAATTTATGGTAGCAACACGGTAGAAACAGGAAAGGTAGCCTGACAGTCCAAGATGTAAGATTAATGACATTGACCTCGTGGAGTGAAGTACTAATTATTGAAACGACTGCAAAATGCATCTTTGAATATTAATGTTTGTATGGACATGTATAAATGTCTCTTGCATTAAACGCTAACTACTAATATTGATGATGAATGATATTGCTGCTGTTATCACCCAGCAGTATAGAATTATGAAGGAAGGAATCGAGAAAGGAACAAGGAAAGAAACCAATTAGGAAGTTCTTGAAAGTTAATCTCAACAACAATCTTATAATCTGAAGAGCTCTAAGAAAATGAAAGGTGTGTTGACAGACACATATTAAACATTGCACAACAGAGTACCTGTGTGTTAGGAGAAATGTGTCCAGTGACTTTTCCTTTTCTTTGGAACAAAATCGACCCATTTGAATGATTAAACTCCTTCAAAGTGGTTTTTGAAATGGTCGGCACTATATTGTAAATATTCTGAGAAATGTGTCAAACTATGAGGGTTTTTTAACATCAGTTTTCTTTGGGAGAGGAAAGTGTGAATTTTTTTCCCAATGTTATGAAAAATCTCAAGAATGTTTTCATATAAATGTATTCATCTGTCAGTATGTTAAATCTTTGAATCCCGCATACTTGTGTTGTAAACAAGGTAAGAGCACGTGCCACATGTGAGTAACTGATGACAAGAGGATAAGACGTTGTTAGTGGCATGATTGAGAGAGTAAGGAACATAGGAAGGAACAGGGTGGTTTTGTTTTAAGATCCCTAGAGAAAATATCTGTCTTGTAAAGATTAAGAACTCATGTAGTAGCAGCAGTAGGTCACTCTAACGTCTATCATTAGCAGTAGGAATTTAAAGGTGCCATGATGAAAGATTCGTAATGTGTGTCAAATTTGAATCAAGATTTTAAAAGCTCAAAATTTTAAGTCAATGGATTGAAGGATTGACTTTTTTACAAGTTGATCTGTCGCCTCAGGAACTAGTTTGTCAACTTCTAATTCCTCTGTGAGCCAATATCAGCTATCAACCCTGAAACCAAATGTTTGTATATTGTTCTATTTTCCAGGCATTTGGTTGTCCTGGGACTAGTGTTTGTCTCTGAACCGTACCTGGTCAGTTAAGCGTAGTGTGGTTTGTTGCTCCGATGGCATCCACTTGGGATCAGCTTAGATATTCATGGTGTGACACTAGAGGGCGCTATTGCACACTGGTGGAGTTGAATCTCAGGCCTGTGATGTGAAACTGTATTCTGTGTAACGCCTGATAGATGCAAGACAGACCAGTTGGTGGCGCTATTTAATGTGCTTGTCATCAAAGTCTCCTGAATTAATGAAAGGATAAAGTTGACAGAACCCTTAGATTGACTGAAGTTTTGAAACTGAAAATCAGCTACTGTAAAAATGAGTGAATAGTTGATGAATGTTAATGATCTGCTCACTCCTTGCCCACCCATAAGTATAGCTCTAGTAAATTCTTCAGACATAATATCAAGGTTAGAACTCAAATACTTTCATCTCTGAAAGCATTTACAACATGGTATAAATGCAAGTGATCGTTATTGCAAATTCTTGATTCTAAATAAATTTGTTACTTTTATTTATGTACACCGATTCTCTCTGTTTATCCTACAGGTGCAGCCCCAACCTTTGCCAAAGAGCTAAAAGACAAGATCTATGCCCCAGGAGGCCGTGCTACATTATCATGTATAGCATCAGGCTATCCATCACCTCAGCTTACTATGACTAAAGATGGAGTCACATTATCTAAAGGAGCCATTAAAGGAATATCCTACAAGAGTGGCAAAGGGTAAGTATTCCCACCTCAATCCACCCTCCCCCATCCCACAAACAATTAACCCAGCTACGCTAACCCAACAAACAACCCAACAACTTCTACAAACAAACAAACAAAAGACGATAAATTGCCCTTTGAAGTCTTTGGCATCTCAGTCTTGTTTGAAAACTGAAGAGTTATAAACTTGTGAAATGTTTCACTTAAATCCTTCCAAAGATGCATTTTGCTTGTTCTGATGTGGATATTGGTTTGTGTATTTCTCTATGATTCTAGGGGCATTAGATTGAAACTGAAGAAACTACAGAAGACTGTACATGAGGGAGTGTATGCCTGTATAGCTGATAATGGTGTCCATCCTGAGATCATGACAAGTGCTACTATTGGTAAGATTTAGCCAGCATTGATCAAATCAGTCTACCATCTCTCCCCTATTGCCTACACTCTGAAATGACACCTACATTTGTGTACATGTACTTTGTGAGTTTTAGGATGCATTTTAGATGGCGTAAAAGTGGTCACTCAGAGTGACTGACTCGTTAATTTTATTGGCAGTGTTTGTTTTTACTCTTCAAGTTGAGGTAGATTATTTCAGAGCATTCGGATGCTGTTCAGCAGGACATTTAAGCCAAACAAATCTGAAACCACTGTTTCTTTCATTAATCCTTAAGTCACTGCAGCCCCATAAAGGAAAGATGGACAAAATAACCCCCAAAATAACCGAAGCTTTGCTTTTCGTTTTAAATTCCAATATAGCTTGAAACAGACATGTAGTGGTGTCCAACCCCCCTCCCAACTGCTTCGCATTTGCTAAGTTAAAAGCCAATGTTTATGTTAAAACAGCCTCATCAATTTGGTGGTTCTTTGGATATCTGTTCACATCTTCACTTTAGATCATTTTTTACTGAATCTGTTTGTTTAATTGTTTGTTTTGCATTCTTTGTACAGTATAAACTTTTTTCTTCTAGTACAATTACACTACATTTAAGAATACAAGCCATGATTGTTGAATTAAGTGCAATTCACAGACGTGCAAGCTCAAATGACTAAGAATGTCCAAGTGACTTCAGTAGTTGAAAGTGCAGATTTACTTTTGCGGTGTTATTTTCTATGGATGATGTCTTGCAAAATACCACTGCCCAGGTTGAAGGAAAGCTACACATACACGTAATGTTCGCACATTTACAGTGTCTTGGAATTCAAACAAGTATAACTCGAGAGTGATTATTGTGCCAGTGTTTGTGTGCAGACAGGTTGCATGTGGGATATCTCTAAACAAAGTGCTGTTTTTCTGCTAACATGATGTGACAGGGAAGTAGTCATTAGTCAAGCTCTCATCCTTGGAGATGATGAAACACCTCGGTCTCAATGTTTGATTAACAGTCAACGTCTGATCCTACAGTAAACATTTGTCATTACTTGTGATGGGAGGCCATCTAAGATCTATTAAGAGGAGGAGGTTAGAGATGTATGGGAGGGGGTGTGGATTGCAAGACATGGCTCTGTTCAATTGGTTCTTAACGAGGCATGCTTAAACAGTGATGAGGTGTTGAAAATATACTGGCTTCGCTGATATGCAGCACGTAAACATTAATACACAGTGCATGCTGGGAAGACTCCAATCAGTTTTACATCTTTATTTTTGCCAGGAAAAAATATTCTGCAGATTTCTGTTTTTCTTCTAGAACTGCAAATAGGTAGTTCTCAGGACAGCATACGTAATTCCTTTGCATACTAATTGATTAAATAAACCCGCACTGCACTTCATTGAATTTACTGTCCTTGGTTCTGTAAATTTATCTTTACAACACCTGTACTGCATTGTTCCGTTGATAATATTTGTCAATATTGGTCAGTATAACCCACACACATACATGTACAGGTCACTTACGCTGTCCATCCCAGATGCAACGGGCAAATGGAACAGACCATCAGTCAGTTTGTATTTTCATGCCATCATGTCGTACCTTGTCTGTTTGCATAATTTCATTACTTCTGTATCATATTTTGTGGTGTCAGTGATCTTGCCGAGCTACATGTACATGTATATTTAGGATAGCTGGGGGGGGGGGGGGGTTTGAAGGTTGCAACATTCAGTGTGGGTGGGATGGTTCATTCAGTTGAAGTGACGAAGACGACTTGACATTATGGATGGAATGGTTGTCATTCTTGAGATGTTTGCAATGATGCAGGAGGAGGTGAAGAGATAATATGTTGAAGACAGGAAGCATCAGGGAATTGTGGCATTTTAATGTGATAGTTGGTTCCTCCTGCAAGAAAAGAGAAATCCTCAAATGCACCTTCTCTGTTATAAAGGGGTTGGATTTATTGCAACCTTTTTGAAAATATTAAAACCATGAAAACCACAAGGAAAACTTGTTGAGATAATGTAACATATACATAGTGAGGTTTGTAAAAAAAAATGTCATGGTTTCATGGTTAAATAGTTTCATAAAATACACACATGTACATGTAGGCAGTGAGCTGATGGATTTCCTAGAATGTTTCAGATCTGCTGTGGACGTGCAGGAGTATTTTTTGTCCATGGAGGATGACGTAAGACATATATCTCCAGATGCTGATAAGCATTGCATTCCAACAATATCAGTCCTCTGAATAGTTGGGATTTAGTGGCTTGATAGCCTGATGATACAAGTGCAGCATCTGCAGCAGGTACATGCATGTATATTACAAACCCCACAGCTCTGGTTCTATTTCTCATTAATACTGAGTAGCCTGGGAGGCAATACGTGTCTTTAATCCCAGCCTGTACATGCACCTGATCCCAATCTATATTGTATGGAGGCCAGGCTATGCATCCATACTGAAACCAATATTGCCTGCATCCCTGACTGATCCATTGTGGTGCTTCTGAGAGGCTGGCTCCAGTCTTTTCTCCTAGTATTACCCAATATGCGTGTGCCTGGGCCGGTCTACAAACATCAGCGTTTAATATATTGCAAGGCAAATATATGGTTGTGAGTTGATGGGAGCTGTACCGGCAGAGCCTGGAGATTAAAAAACTCATCAGCCAATCAGGTGAGAGCTGGGAGAGTCGGCACTGGGGCCTGTGTGTCACCGACTGGCGCTATTATGAGTTCGCTACGGCCGATGGTGGAAAGGTGCTTATAAAGAGTGCTTTGAAGCTAGAAATAATATGCCCACATCAATTGCAAGATTAGAACTTGGATGGTGAGGTTACCATTTTGCTTAGATTTTCTGGACTGCATTTTTGAGTTTCAGTTTGCAAACTATATCTGTACAGGAAACATTGACCCTGGATTCATTGTTGTGAAGCACTGATCCATAGCCCTTCACATTAAGCAACGTCTACTGGCTGCTCACAGTGGCCAGGTTTTACACCTGCACACAGTGGCTAGGTTTTACACCGGGAGGTGGTATTACTATATCAGTGCTACATGTGGTTTTTTTTAACTGATTGAGATGCGTTCCAGTGCAGGACTATAGATACATGTACACAAGCTGTTAAAAAGAAGAGCTTTGAAGGACTGATGACCTGTTAGTACACAGTTTGCTTATTTCACGCTGAACTTGGACAACTTGTAGATAGCATCTTATTAGAGGTGATCAGCCGCTTCATGATAGCAGAACATGGACATTGAGCCGTAGACCGTGATATGAAGAGACCTGGTGGGGCTGGCATTATTGTAGATGTACCAGGTACACAGTTGATGACCTGGTAGTACTTTGTACCCACTAAACGACAACACGCTTTGGGTCTGGGTGTGTAATCACCTGACTGTTAATGAGTGCCAGGCCGATAGGGAGGACAGGCAGATACGACTGGATGAGTTGGCGGCTGAGTCCATACACTTACACCAAGGTTGGAATGAAGTAGTGTCTACCACAAACACTTAAGTCGTCTTCAGACAGAGAGAACAATTGCTGTCATTTGGTGGTTTGTACAATTTGTGGTTTGAGGAGAGGTCTGCTGCTTTCACAGAGACTCGCTGTCAGAGAATTGTAGTTGGATTTGGATCAACAAACGATCTTTTGCAGTGGTGATAAGTAACTCTGAAACTTCACTGCTTGTCAAATTCCATATTCTGTGTTATTTGCCAAGGAAGTGTGTCATACAAACTTAAAATGGGAAAGTACTACAACATCAAGAGTGAAGAAGGGATCGCCATTGAGCAACCCAAGAAGACAATATTTGATATTGTCTTCTCTTACATCTTCAAAACTGTCATCGTTGTCTTCATTGTGATAGGTTTCATCTTTATCATTGTAACGGCAAGTACTGATTGGACGGTTAACGTGGTGGGTGGAAACAAAGGTAGGATTCAGTGTACATGTATTTAAATATATATTTAAAAAAACAAAAAGGGAAACAGACATCTTTGAGAGCAATGTTTTGCTTTTAAGGAAATATTTTTTTTAACAAGATTATGAGTATGAAGTGTGTTTTTAAAGAATTCATTGCAGATATATCTCAACCTGTCATCATTAATGATGTTTTGGAATGAAAGAATGAATTCTTCACTGGACTAATATTTCAAATATGTTCATTCCGAAAAAAAAAATGTGATGGTATTCAGACATGAAAAGCAGACGCATGAAATAGCAGAGGAATTTTCGTCACAGCTCAAGAGCGTTTTCACACGGTACAAGTTGAAAGCTTTTGTGGTGCATGAAAATGAAAGTTTTATTTCCTTCACACCCAGGGGGCATGAAGGAAAGAAATGCAAACAAAGTTACTTACAAAGGGTTATTGTTGAATTGCACTTTCATGGTATGATGGAAGCAACAGTGTAGTAACAGTACATGTATGTCTGTATAGTCCAAACATATACCAGGCAAATCTTTCAGTCTGAGCTAATTTCGTTGTATAAGCAAAACTAAATGGATTCCCCTGTGTCTTTTTCAAATCAGTCACATTTAAGACCACTACCAATCTTCACTATAATCAGACCACACAACCACTTTTATGGGCCAAAAAAAGTACCTAAAAAACTTGACCTGCATGGATATGGGGACTACTGGAGTCCTTGGAGGGAAGTTACTCAGAGAGACTCCCAACCACCCACTAGTTCTATCAACTCAGGCCCAGCAGAAATGTACATTTGTTGCAACACAAAAAAAATAACCCTGAAATCCCACTTGGAAAGAATCTATAAGCAGCAGATGTTACATCTTAAAAATTGCCCTAGTTGATAAATTAGTGTTGAGAAATGAAATGGGCCAATGAGGTATTGCATTTTTTTTTCAAGTTTGTTTTTTTGTTATATATTTTTTTGGTTAAACGGAGGGATGATGACAGAAAAACAAACATAATGAAGACAGAAAAACAAACAAAATGTTCAATTTTGGGGATGCTAACACGTGATTTACATTTGGTATCCCAACAGACTCAGTCAAAATGAAAATCACACCTTTCATTCTGTAATAGATAACACAATCTTTGCCGTGATTTTAGAACTGAAACTCCACTGAATAGTCCTACATTGAAATTCATAGCCATGTTCTGTTAAGCAGTCACATGTCCTGATATGAGATCACTAATAGACTATCATAAAATTATTATTGAAATACTACAGCTATACCTACAACGACAGTAGCTACAGTGAAACATGTGAAATCTATGAATCAAAGAATTACAAAAAAATGATTGGTGTCACTGACATTTCTTAAAACCCCACTAACATGTATACTTCCCATAGTAGCATTGGAGGAAATACCAACACCCACACCCATTCAAGATATTCTTATCTTGTTATTGCTTAGATTGCGTAATTAATATTCAGTGAATGATATTCAGTAATGTCCGTAGAATCAAATACCAAATCTGAATTCCTATCATTCCATTTTATTGCATATGGTTATCCACTTGTTTCTGTCAGTTTCAAGGTTCTTGGATTAGTTTGAAAAGTTGGATTTACGTCTGATCAGTTTGCCAGACAATATAAAAATAGATTCCGACCATGTCACCCTACAAAGCCGAAGAAATGTTGATTATTATCCCAAACTTGAAAAAGCAATTATCCATGCATTAAATTCCAGTCCCAAAAGCTTTTTCTTTTTCTGTTAATTCCCCCCTCCAGTTTTGATGATACTTTTCATTAAAAAACAAATTTTAATCAGCGTAACATTCTCTTTTGTACAAGTACCTTTACCTATGTGTTCAGAACATAGAGCTATATTAAATTACTAGAGCGCTAACTCGATGTACAAAGTAATGCCTGATGGGCGCATCCATGTTTGTGCACAAACCTATGGAAAACTCGAAATTTTGTACGGCTTTTGTACGGCTATTTGCATATCTGCATTTGTATTCCATACCGGTGCGTCATCAAAGCCGATAGGCCCAAAACCAAAACGCACGATCAGCAAATGAGCATTTCATTTTGCTCTACGCAAACAGCGCAACGCATGTGCGTCTCTCCGCTGCGTGCACAGATGCTTTTCGCCGTGACGTTTTTTTTAACCGTCATGACGCGCTTAAGTTGTTTGCGTACCATCATCTACTTGCGCATTGCATTTAGAGTACATTTTTAAAATTCAATCCATCTATTTTGATTGTGTTCTACAAACACACACATAAATTCAAAATGTCTGCACCCAGAGCGGCTTCAAAGCGTCTCCACGCACAAGAATGAGGAGTTAGCGCTCTAGTAATTTAATATAGCTCTATGGTTCAGAAAGACTTGTTCACTATGTCATGTACAGTATGTCTTCACATTCTGAAATTTCCACTGATGTGTCTTAAATTGATGAGGATATCCTTCAAAAGTCTTCAGATAATCTTGAAGTTTGGAACCTTTATAAATGTGTCATCATTTTTTAAAGGTTGATTTCTTGAAGTATCTTGATGGATTATTAGAGAGCACCTTTTAAATCTTCATTATATGATGGCAGGCTTTTTTGGTAACCTATGAAATTAAATTGCAAATGCAAATTGAGCAATATGACAAGCCCTCTGTGACCTGTTCATATGCCACACATGCACATCTGGGTTTGGATGTCAGTCAGCTTCTTGGGAGGAAATGGCTTGTTCATGTGGAATGTTGTGCATCAAGTCTTGAAGTGTGATTGAATTTAGTACTGGTCGCTTGTGAATGATGTATGCTGCTGTTAGTGCAACTACCGGTACTCTCTTATCATGACACATTAGTAAAACCTCAACAATGTACTGTCACAGCAGTGCTTGGGCCTATCGTGGTAATTTCTCATGATGCACTGCATTTTCAAGTATAATAGTTGTTGTTGAGTATATATTCACCTGCACACATTTTTGAAAGTGTAGTTTCTTGAAATGAACATGCATCAATATGAACATGTTGAGGACCACGCTCCTGAATTGAGAGATCATTTATCTTGTTTTGTATTTATTATAACACTTTTGTGGAGCACTGGATTTTGTAAACTGTGAATTACTGTGGAAAGGTTGTTTGTCTCTCCACTTTACCTCCTGCCATTTGATATCAAATCAATCCATATTACTTCTGGTTTTGAATTTAATCTGCAGCACTTGGCATAACCATGGCATAACGCAATCATTCTCACATTATGGAATCCATTTTCTCATCTTCATCCAGCCAGTGTGGGCTCTTCGATCTCAGGCTGCCGATTATATTGGATGTTTTCATAGTGCGTGATGCTGCACTTTTACATAGCGGTTCCTGGCCTGTGCAGTAGGCAGACAGATCATGTAGAAACATTTATTTGCCAATGCCAATAATGAAGTCTTTGCGCTGAGATGGTTGCCTAGAAAAGCGAGCAATATGAGGAACTGCCAAGGGGTATGATCCACAATTGACTAGTACCTCTGCTTTATGCTCCATATACCCTGATCTAGATCACAGATAGTCAAGACTGATTGCTTGCAAAGGGGGACCTTTTTCAGTTATAACTTTAAAAAGCCAGTCAAGTTGTTTGAATTGTGGACTGATAAGTATTCAATTTCACTATAAACTCCTGCTGGTTATTTTCTTTTGAAAGTTAGTGAAGAAAGGACCCCCCTATCATAACCAACATGCACGATTTGGCAAAGTTTTGTGTTGGGTTACGTGTGGTTCATGTAGAAATCAGTGACAACTCCTTGTATTTGATGTATACACGTATTGTACATGTAGGGTAAGGAAACAAGTACAAACGTAATTGCCACATAGTTGTAGCTATGGGCAGTGGTGAACATTGGACTTTTGGGGGACTAAAAAGAAACATTATAATCAGGGAGCTGGACCATGCTATTCAATTTGCCTTGATGAAGGCAAAGTGCAGTATGCATAGTTGCCCATTAATCAACCAAAATGAAATATCGTGGTAGTCTTACAAAAAAAGTAAAGCAACTGTGCCAAATTAATTTTGTAGGCTTCAGAGCAAACATCTGCTTGCCTAGCAGGGGGCTGCTCCGGATAGCTTTTGGAGAAGTTTAAATTAGTTGTCATCGACTATTTTGGCCTCACACATGTCTTGCTCCATCAGAACTACAATGCATGTTCGTATTGAAGCTTGTGGTAAATTATGCATATATTGGATTTATGCTTGTTCTGTTTTCACTTGTTAGTTCCATTAAAAAAAAATGCAAGCATCATGGAAAGTCACAGAATAACACACCCATTTTGGTAAGACTTGAATCAAATTTTTACAAGTAGATTTTTTTTGGGGGGGGGGGGTTTCCATAAATGCACTTGCCTTCAGAATTGAGAACCAAAGCGAATATCTCTAAGTCAACAACTCAGTGATCTATCACAGTAACTCAACTCTCACTATCTAGTGCACAGCTCGAAAGAATATAAAAAGGAAGCAGAAGATTTGAAAGGGGCAGGCTATGTCATAGCTCAGAAAGTTTTCTTGTAAATTTGTTGGAGAAATCAAATTACACTCTTCATTTGCTGTTGGTTTTCATTTTCTTTTTTTAGTAATAGCTTCTTTTTTGTGGATATTATAAATGTTGCTTACCTTTAAGAAATATGTTTTTTCTGGAGTGGTTTGTCATTAATACTGCAGTTCAGGTATCATGTATCTCAGACTCATTAAGCTGGCTGGCCGCCATAGAAAATCAATCTTAGTGGTTTGGAGCAAGGACCTAGACAGAAATGGAGATTTACACTCGAGAAGAAAATCAATGAGCCAGAGGATTGGCTTTGAAGAGCCTTGCCGTAGATCAGAAGGAATGATTAGAAACGTGTACTTGTACAAATACATGCTACAGATTGAATCATTTCAGAGAACAGAAATTGATGTACTACAAAGGTTTGATTTGATCAAACTAAATATTTAGAGCATAAAATTAAGCAAGACATATTAGATAATGGCAAAACAAAATTCCCGAAAGTGGAAGTTAGGTACCGTAAATGTTGGAATTCCAAAATTGTTTTACCTAAAGTATGGTCACTGGTAATTACAAATTCTAGGATTAGTACATATTTCATCACCACCTAATAATTGCAGCCTGGATCCAACGTTCAATTAAAGCCTGATAAGAATGTTGACTTTTTTCAACAGCATTATTTGCATAGTACTGCAAACATGCAGGGTCAAAGTTTAATCAGTGTCTGAATCTTGTGATAATGCAAACAAAAAGTAAAGATGTCTTTAGTTGAATGTGTCATGTGAAAAAAAGGCATTAAACATAAAGTTGGAAACTAAATAACTACTTACATTGATTTTTTTACTTTTATTTTTTCCCTATTTTTTTTTAGAAAACCTTTTACTCACCTATTTGTATCGCTTGTCTTTGGTTTGTTCTCATCCTAACTATTTTTCCCATGTTCTTCAAAATTTACCGGTACTTAAATCCAAACAGGAATTTTGAGCTTTCGTCATTAAATTTGCTCATATTTCACACCTCATACTTGTTCAATTTAACAGCCACCACTTCAATAAACCCTTAGTATAAGGTGCTAAATCATTCAATTTTCTTGTTACTAACAGTGAGCTAGTTTCTTTCCAGTCATTTCTTTCTGCCCCCATTTCTCCTGGGGCAGACACTTGGCATTCATTTGCCCTTTTCTGTCATCTTAGATTTCTTTCCTCAGCTCGTTGCTCCGTTTCATTAGGAGCACAGAGATTTATCGTGATAATGAAAAGAACGGGAGTACTCGTACTTGCTTGTTATTAGACTGAGCCAACCTGCTGGGAAACTGACCCTAAATTGTGCTGCAATTGAACTCAGTGGTCTAAGAGAAAACATTAGAATGAGAAGGACAAATCCACAAACTGAACTGGAAGAAATCTGGGCTATATGAAGTGTGCAATAAAAAACAGTTGCAGTTATCATGGGAGTCTTCTGAGTAATGACACAATGTTATTTATTGCATCCTCAGGGACAATCAAGTGAGAAACGTTCGACTTAAAACCATGTACCTAGGCAGCTTGAATGATTTAACAAGCTTGCAGCTTTTGCAAGTTGATTGGTAGTCTCCCAATATGGAAATATCTCTGACTACTTGGGGCGACATACCTTATAAATAAACTCATTTCAACTCGCATTCTTTTGAGTAGCCAATTATTAGATTTGTTTAAGCATTTACATTTTTATTCTATTAGTTGAGTGAATATTGTTGAGGCTTTGCTCTTTTCATGAAAAGTAAATGCACTACTTAGTAATCCATATCTTTTTATTGCCAAGAATTGATTCAAGGCTTGATAAAAGGACATTTGTTATTCATTTCAATGAAATACTGCCTCTCACCCTAGTATAGCAATCTTGCTCACATAATATGTGTTATAATCTTTGTGAGACCTTTCATTATGAACCTGATATTAACCTGATATTAACCCACTTTTAACTGGTAAATGATTTGTTCATTGGACCCCTCAGTCTGACCTATCCTAGGGGATTGTAGCTGGGGCGATTTCATTGCTGGAAGGGTAACACGATCCTTTACAGTAATCTTGATGTTGGGATTGCCTAGTCTTTGAGGTTACTTTTTATGAAGACCGCTTTATAGTTTGTGGGTAATGATGGTAATTAGACACCCAAGTCATGCTTTTTGATACTGCTTAACGACAAATCCATGGGGACCAGAATATATTGGTCAAATGTCAATTTACAAAAAAAAATATTCCCGAACAAACAAACAAAAACAAAACAAAATCAAACCCAAAAACAGAGGGGGAGTGAATGTACATCAGAAATTTGTTGTTGCTCTTACTTCCATGGCTGCTGATAATTTTCATTACGGATGAAATGTTTTGACATTTTCACAAGCTATTTCCGATTAAGAAGTGCACTTTTGCCCACTGCTAAGTGACATTCACCGCTGCACTTTCATCAAGTGTAGCATTTGAAGTCTCAGATTATCATTCACTAGTTGTTCTGTCTGTCTGCCTTGTCCCTTAGACTATCTTTGTCATTATTTCAATCTGGGTTATAGGTACGTATTTCTTTGTGTGTTCCAATCTGTCAATCAGTTTATTTGCATGCAAGTATTATTGTCTTTCTCTCTGTTGATCCATTAGTCTCTCCATGTCTGTCTTTCTGTCTGTGACGGGTCTGCCCTAGGTCCATCTTATGCATATTCAAATATTTTTTGTCAGTGCATTAAATGTAGTTGTCTCTGGATAATTACCCATAATGGATGCTTTTATTTTTATGTGTGTTCGATAGGTTTTTAAACTGTATCTTGAAAATTTGTTAGTTTCTTGAAAATGTTTTCAGTACCTCTGATGAGTTTTTAAGCTTGCAGTATAGTTAATGAACATTGTTTTCGTCAGTAACTGTAGCAATTAATTATAAAACCTGAATTGTGCGTGCACCCTCACTTTTATCATGGATTGTTGAATGTCAGAAATGCCTACTCCAAATCACTAACTTTTTGACAGCACTAATGTGGGGGTGGGGTTCCATTAGGATTCCCATGATTACCTAGTGTTGAAAGACAGACATCAGTCCCCCCCCCCCTAGAATTATGAAATGATGACAGTCTTTGTAGAGTAATCATACCTGATTCCCCCATTTTGTATCACAAAAAGAGATTTTACATTCCATAATTGTCAATTTTGCTTTACATATTTTACTGTTATTTTTTTGTCCCGACCCATTTCTGTATTTTTGTTTGTTATTTGTTTGTTATGTTGTTTATGACTATTATTATTTGCCATGGTCTGTAACAGTTAAATGTGAATTACCATGTACAGTAGAAGAGTTTTAGTGGTTTGTTGCACAGGAATGCATCATCATGAAGAATTTGATTCAGCATTGACAATGCAGCATCTTGCTTCAATTTGCAAGCTGCATCTTAGAATCCTCACTTGTTAGAACTATATTTACAATAACCCTGTTTTAAATACATGTAAATGTAACAATGTGGAGAAAATATAAAAGTAACAATAATTACAGAAATATTTCTTCAATACATGTATGTGACCACTTCATAATTTTTTTAATGACTGTTGTAACGATGACTATTAGTACAAATGAAGTAGGGGACAAAATAGAAGATTGTGGTGAGGCTAGCCTATTTATTGATTTGTGCTTGTGAGTGTTGGCATAAATACATGTCCAGAGGAGGTGTGGAACGTGTCACTATTCCATGTCTCATTCCCACTCCTTATTCCCTGGCTCTTTTTGGTGTTATTGATTTGGTCAGATCCCCTAGGGCATTGATATGCTAAGGGCTAATAATGAACGCTTAATTAATATTTTTGAATTAGCTCAGTTCATGTCTTAGCATCAAGATATGAAGAAATTGAGTGGCTGGTATGTGATTAGTCACGTTTGAATAGTGAATCGGTACATGTACATGTAGTTTTCCCAAGAAAATATTAAAGTGAACTTGAGAAACTAAACAACTTTGAGATTTTCTTAAAAATTAACTACATTGTATTTTGTATACATGTGTTTTGAACATGAACTAAGTAAC
Organism: Patiria miniata; assembly: GCF_015706575.1. NCBI lineage: Eukaryota > Metazoa > Echinodermata > Asteroidea > Valvatida > Asterinidae > Patiria > Patiria miniata. Next base: position 4,127,682 of record NW_024037062.1, read on the forward strand.
ATGCAGACATTTAATAATAGAGTACTTGTGAAATGAGTGTTCACTTAGTGATTCAAATTTATCTTTCCTAAAGCTTCAAAATGAAAATGCTTGAAGAATGTTCAACATTATTAGATGTAATTGCTGACGGCATCTTTTCACATCTTTTCAGCTCCAGTTTGGTCCAAATGCAATCCAATTACAATTTTGTGATTCAAATATGTAAGTCATTTATGGTGAGAAAGCAATTAGATTGAAGATTGAGCATAATTCACTGACTTGCCTCCAGCCACATTGCATAGTCGGTATGCTCTAGTTATTAAAAGGTTTCTGCAGGCGCCAATCCCAGCAATCATTTCCAGGACTGGAGCAGGTTCCAGCGACAGCCTTTGTGTTTTTCTCAAGCGGAAATCCTACTGAATTACTACCAAAAGGGATTCAGATCCTGTTTGCACATGTAGTTAACTCAATAGGTTTATATGAAATTGTAGTTTTTTTCTGAAATCACCAATCACAAGTGTTTTTTTCCTGTTGGAGAAGGGTAAAGAAATTCATTTTCTAGTATAGGAAATCAAAAGACATGTTGCTAATATGGGATCAATTATGGGCTTAATCAGACCGTGTCTACCAGCGAAGAGATACAATGCAAAACAAATTATAAGTAAATACTAGGGCAAGCAGTTTATCTTCCTGATTTGTGGTGAGTAATTGGCCCCTGCTAGTCTACAGTTGAATGTATTTTCCCATTTTGTCATGCCAATCCCCTAGTTAAAATTTGGCCTGGCCTCTGTGAAGATTGAAATGTTCCTTTTCCAAGAAGTCAATTTTAGCTCTCTCGTTCAAGAAACTAGCTCATTTCTATCTATGGCTAATGCAGCATTGTAGCCTGATTGAGAGAGCCACTGGCCGATGAAGAGCTTATTGCTGACTACTTCTTATGCTTAAACCAACCTAAGAGCTGCAGGCATTGTACATACTCCTGCCCTGATCTGCTGGCAATGCTGGCATGGGGGATGCAGCTTAGATCATGGCTGTGTCTTCTTCCTCTGCATGTGTGATACACCTGAGGGCTATGAGAAGTCGCTTCACAAGTCAAGAGAACACTTGATGATGCAGTTGTTAGATCTACTAACCATGGTGTCCTAGGCATCATTGATTGGCCGGTAATCTAAATTGGGAGGATTGTGCAACTGAGTTTGTGTGCGATCGTATTGGAAACGATTGAATGACATTTACATGTATAATGTCACACAAAGTGACAGTTCCAAGACACAGATTTTGGTATTATCATACATGTACATGCGCATTTTCACAACAAATCGGTTAGAAAAATTCTGAGCAATAAATATGTATGTGTGATTCATACATGTATGTATTCTTCATTTCTGTTTTTTATTCACGTACACATACTCTGTCAAATCAAAACTTGTTAATTAGACAAATGAACCTTTTGATTGAATTGAACATGAGAATTCAGGTGCATAATTTAGAGCTGCACTTTAATTTAAATTCTGTCTGTGAAACATTTTGCAGCAGCAGTGAAATAAATGGCTGAAATTTGTCCACACAAGTTGATTTATTTTGCGCGATCCTGTGACCTTCCCCTGACTTGCATTGCACTAATAACAGCCTCCTGGCAGTTGATTGTTGATGTGTGAACATCTCTCACTTCTTCCGCTCAATATCTGAGTCATCTCAAACTCAAATCGTTAGGAGATAGAGCCATGTGCAACTACGTGATTTACTCACGATTAAATTAAATTTAACGCTACAGAAAGGGGGCATGTAATTCTGCAGCTGAGATGACGGTTGCATTTGATGTGATCCTAATGCTGAGTGATATTTCAAGATGCAGTGTTGTATCAAAATATAGGCAAATTTGAATCTACATTTCCAACCTCATTTTTTGGGTCAAACATTCTCTTAGTGATTGAGGTCAACAACAATCAATGTTGAAAATGATGTATTTTTCTGTTATTAATGAGTTGGTTGTTTGTATCAGAAATAAGGACTTCTGTTTTATTAACCCCCCCCCCCCTAATTTCTCTTCTCTGATTGAAAATGATATGAGGTCAAATTCATAATTATGTTTTTCAATATCAGCATTTTGACTCAAAAGCGTTTTTCTTTACATAACATTTCTGCAAAGGAACAAGTGCATTTAAATGTGCTGCCAGATAAAGGAATAAACATTTTTGAAATTTTGACTATTACTCAGCTTTTGATATTTGATAAATTTCCCTTATATTTATTTTATGTTTTTCTGTTTTTTTTCCTCATGTATTTCAGAAATTTGTACTCTTTCTTGTGAGAATGGGGACTTGAACTTGAAGCGTTGTGAATGTCAGTGTGAGAAGGGCTGGAATGGATTGAGATGTAACATCCCCCTTCAACCAGAAAACACATCCATTCCGACATGTAACTTGGATTGTGGGGATCATGGCAGAGTCCAGTCTGATCAGTAAGTACAGTCACTGTAGTCAGAATGCCTTGCCAACTCAGGACATATTCTGACAATCAAATGGGTGGTAAACACACAGCTTTCAATCATACTTCATAGTTTTATTTCTTAAGACAGTCTTTCTTATTTGACATTTATTCTATAGTAATGAGTCATGCAGTTGACATTCTTGTCTGTGACATTCTTGTGTGTATATTTTGGCATATTTTTTTATTAGGAAGGTTGTGGCATTAACATTTTAAATATTTAAATGAAAACAAATCAGAAACAGTTCAGAAATTTTCCGAAATGTTTAAATGGAACCCAAACTTAAATATTTGGCACTTCATATTCATGTAATCTGCCTTGCAGTTTATTTTTCAAACAAAATACAGTGCATGTCAACCTATTTGGCTTACAAAGCATTCAAATCACTTTACTGCTCGATTACATACATTTAATGTACAGTTTGTTGTGTCTGATCTTGACCCAGCAACCTGTTAAATGTCAATATTCCATGCCTGTCCAGGCAGCAGCCTCCGTAAAATGTTGGCTAAAAACTTCATTCCTGAAAGTCTTGCTGAACATTCATTAAAATTAGACAGACATTCCCTTCCTTAGCTCTGAGTACACATGTACATGTACTCTGTGCCCCAAATAAAGTAAGGTTTGAATACAATGAGCTGATGCATTGTGCTATTTGATCCTTACACAGATGTCAATGCCAGTGTGATGACAACTACTATGGTGAATCCTGTGACAAGATGTGTGACAAGACATGTGACCATGGCACATTGGACCATGACACTTGTTCCTGCCAGTGTAATATTGGTTACTATGGTGATACATGCCAAAGTGAGTTTGACCTTTCATCTGGTGACGGCGGTGGTATAACAGCAGGTGCACACATCAACCAATCAAATCTCTCCGTTCTTGTCCTGGTTGTTTCAAATGAATCCTTGGCTTTTATGGAGGTCCTTTCCGTTAACTTGTGGCCTAGATTGTCTATGTTTCCAAAAATGCAGAAGAAATTAATACAACCATCTACTCTTAAATGTTGTGGACTAATAACTGTTTAAATATTACCCTGAAGTAGATAATGGCAATAGATTAGTACAAAATTACAAAGGCATGTACACTAGAATGCTGGTCAAAATGTCCCAAAGAAATGCTTTCTTTTTTTATGGTAAAAGTGGACTTTTGTCTTCCATGTATTGATGGCATCACTTTGAAAGTAAACATGTTTTCTGAAGAAGAAAAATTGACATTTTCCTCCTTTTATTTTTGGACTGAATAAGTCACCTTACCTTCACCGTATTTATATCCAGATGGTCCGTTTGACATGTTGTTAGTAGGACATGTACGGTACTTGCAAGATAATTAGGAAAGGAGAGACTTCAAATTACAAAATGTTTTGCAACCATCTGAAAGTTTCCTGTATTGTTTCAATACAAACTCATGAAACACAAGAGCAGATAATTTTTAACAGAAACAGCTGGTTGATGTCAAGCAATAAACCAGTGACAATTGTCCTTAAAGTAGATTGTTCAAATGTGCACCTGCTAAAACAAACTGCTGTAGTTTAATGTTAGACTAGCGTTCAAACTTCATTTGCATAAATTAACATGGAAGAAAAATATCCCACATGATGTAAAATATTTGTGGTCTTAAATGAACATAAAAAAATAATTTCAAATTCTGAAAATAAATTGGAATGTTCTATTTGTTTGCATGAATTTCAGAAAAACTTTAAAGCGGGATATTTTTTTTCTTCCAAGTTTGCGAATGATAGTTACAAAACAGATGCTGCAAATACCAATTTTCCAGCTACCATTTGCAACTGATCAAACTTGTTGTGTTGTTTGTACATTTTAGGCAGAGGCAGGTATGTATAATGAAGAACGGTATATGTTCTGCCCCCCCCCCCAAAAAAAAGTAGTTTTGTATTTACCTTAGTCAAAAAGATTTGCCAGAATTTTCCAATTGTAGCATTAGCCCTACTGACACCTGTACTTTGATTTGTCAGATTTTTGTCCTACATTTTTTATTTGCATTTTTTTTCCGGCCTCATTCTCCTAATGTTTTATATTTCTTCTTTTAATATACTGCTTCCACAATCTGAACTTTCTTTTTTGCATCAACTTTTTTTGGGGGAGGGAGGTTGCTGATATGTTCATGTCCTATTTCTCTCGGATCCTAGTTTGTCTTTTGCTAAATTAGAAAGAAATGATAGACATTTGAGTAAACAAAATAAATAAGACATGATGCAGATTTCTATTTAAAATGATTATGTGGTAACCATGGTACAAGATATGGCATGAAATGTAATAAGGCCTCATGCAAAGGAAATTGAGAATCAGCCAGGCAGTCATCAATCAAACCACATTTCGTTCTATCTCACTCCTCTAAATTAAAAACCAGAAATAGTCCAAGTCATTGCGTCGGATCAGTGCCAGCATACATGTACCTGTAGTAAGCAATCACAAAGCACACCAGAATAATAATAATAATAATAATGTGGTGCTTATAGCATTTTTTACCAAAGGTCTCAAATGGCTTTACAATTGTTACCCCATTTCATCAGGTTATGAGACCATTTTTTTTCTGCTATTGGATGTAGAAGACCAGAACCTCAATATTGGGCAGCAGTCATCATCCATGCATCAGTCTTGATCTTGGTAATCAGTCACAAAAGAGCAAGGATGCTCAACATTTTCATGTGCATATCTTGTTTGGGGGAGGAGGTTCTGTAGTTGAAGTCAACAATCCATTGAACATTGAAAACAATGCAAAATTGACAGGCGCACAAAAGTTTGATGTAAATTTGTGACAGGAATGCAAACTTTTCTGAAGCAGGCATCATGTTTTTACTGCATACATGTCATGTAGAAATTACCGGGTAACACGAGTTTTCACAGTGTTTGTCCTATCCTTTTATTCCCTGTTTGAAAGTTCTTGGTCTGTACCACATCAAATTTTCAAAAAACAATCAGTTTGAGGCTTTTTTGTTGCCCTGCCTCTCTTCTTACTGCTATCATGTTCAGTTTAGTCTCCCTAACTAATCAGTGCTGATGTGTTCTTTCCTTAGGACTCCTATTTCTCCCTGTCTACCTTACAGCAATCCATGTGTTCTAATAGCTTATAATCCAGATGCTACCTGATCTCCATTCTAGTAATCATAGTTCCCCTTCCCCCTTAGTGTGTAAATAGGTTCTTACATTAATTAATCTACTCAGGCCCAATTCTATAGGATGGTGGGGGACGCTAAAAGTATTTTTAGCCAAAAAAGAAATTAAAATCTCCATAAGTTTTGTCACAACTTTGATAAAATTAAGAAAAAAATCAAATTTTCAAGAACAAGTTCCTTAAAGTTTAAATCCTGAAAACATGCCAGCTGCCCCCACCACCCAAAACAATAGTCTAGAATTGTGCCTGTATGATATTATAGCATTATATTTGTAGAGTTCTCTAACTTTTTCCTGTGTCTTTACTACTAGGTACAGCTGACCAGCTTTGCAATAATGGTAGCTACTGTCAAAATGGAGGCACATGTCACCAAGTGGAAGATGGCAAGACAAGAGAGCTGCTGTTTCTTTGCAAGTAAATGGGGATTCGTTGTCACTTTAATATCACTTGGAGATACTGGAGACAGTCTGTTTGCTTGGTTTCAGAACTTATCTGCTTTCCAGAATAAGTTTGCAATTAAAAATTGCATGAAGAGTACAAGTTAAGGTTGGATCGATTAAAATTTTGAAGGGAGTTGCATTTGTAGTCAGCGGTAAATGCAAGCAATGATATGGAATGAAACGAGCAGCCTCTTTCATCGAAAATTGAAAACACCCCCCCCCCCCCCCACCACCACCAATCCAAAACCTTGATACAACACTGTAGTTATGCAAGACTGTTCTGAACATTGGATCTTGGATGGCCTGCTAGATTGCATCCAGGATGTCATTCATTGAGTCTTAAAATGGGCAGATAATCTTTGATGGATGTGTTGCCATCATTTCTAGACAGAGGCTTTGTAGCAGACACTATGTCTGCTTATAACCTGCATCCTTTGACATCTGTAGACATACTGTGATTGAAAAGCATCAGAAAACATTTGATTAATCTTGGCTTCTTTTTAATCATGACTCTTGTTTCCCTTTGTACATGTAGGAATCATTCATTGTTCTGTAGGTAGCTGTATTCCAATGAATTGATCAGATTAGAGGAATTGAAACATTAAACACTGCATACAGCAATCTACTGTCACCCGCAATTTACATTGTAACTTGCCTTATATAATGGCGACTGTGAAGTAGTAGAGGCTAAAGGTTTCTGACAGTGCAGTAGGTACAAATAGGAAAGGGAACAAGTCATCATTTTGCTGCGTATTCTGTGAACATTTGAATGTTATACTGCTAATACAAACAATTTCAAATTTGCCCCGACCCAAACATGAGAATAATGCATCATGAAATGTTTGTATTTGATTCCATAGATGTAGCCCTTCATTTACTGGTGATCGTTGCGAGACTCCAAAATGCAACCTGGATTGTGGTGTGCATGGTCATATTGATGACACCGAATGCAGATGTGTATGTGATGAAGACTACAGGGGAACACTCTGTCAATGTAAGAATGTAATGACAACTCCTACCTAGACAAACAGTGGGTCTGACACACCCAGGAGTAGACCTCTTAGGTCTTGTAATGGAAATACAAGAGCAGTGTCTGTATTTTACCAGTGTAATTTTAACATGCACAGTGACACACCATTATGTAACCATGCATTATATTATTTGAAGCCTGATCTGAGTTTCAATGAGGTACATTGATGTTTTTAAATTTGGGATATTTTTGCTCCATCCCCAAACTTTGTCTTTTTAAAGTTTTTTATTAGTTCAAAAGTGTGTTTTGTTTTATTTGCTTAATCTTTTCAAGGTCTGTTTATATGTGGTGGTGTTGTTTGTTTTGTATTTGATTTACAGTGTTGGTTGATGACCATACAGAGCCCTGTGGACCAGAATATGAACATTATTGCATGAATGATGGAATCTGTTTGCATCTGAAGGGTATCATGAAGCCATCTTGTAGGTAAGAGGATGCAGGGAGGATGTCTTCACTCCACTTCCATTTCTTCTTTTCTTATCTCTTCGATCTGATACCACGTATATATACTTTGCATGTGTTTGTGACTTATCCTAAATTTGGCTAAATGTCTAAATTGGATGCGATATTGTACAACCATGCCCAAGGGCATGCCGGGGGGGGGGGGGGGGGGACGGGACGGAAGGGCTCTCTCAAGTGAAAAGTGGCCTTATCATCTTCCTCTCCTCTTATTTCCCTTCTTTTCTTCTGTCATTCTTCCCAATTTACTTCATATTTTTTATTTCATTTACTTGTTGGAGGGAACATACTGAACTTTGTTTATGTAATAAATTTATTACATAAACAAAGTTCAGTATGTTCCCTCCAACAAGACATTTGACAGACTAATTATGGATACATGGACACAACAGACTTGATAGACTGACAGACCATTATCTTGACCAAGAAAGTAGACTTGCAAGCTTACATGTACTATGCATCAAACACACATACCCATGATGAGAATTCTCAACTCAAATGCATATGATGCTTATTGGTGTACTTCCACGTTTGCCTGAGAATGATCATATGCTACCTTTCAGAATAACCATTTCAATAAATGGGTGTGTTTTGTATATTCTTGCTGAAACAAGAGCACACTGGCCATGAATATGTATAAATGTGAAGCTAAATGAACCAATAGCAAGCCTTGCTGCATGAGTAATTTATACTTTGGTTGGCCAAATATGCATGCTATAAGTTATTCAATGTTTGGCCAAGTTGACAGTGTTAAGTTTATTTTGTATTGTTACTTTCTGTCATAAGTTCATTATATCCAGATCATTACATTTGTGGTGACTAACATGATTGATGTATCATCCGTAACACTTGCCACTAATTATAACTAAACATAACTAAATACTAATAACAAAATACTTATCCAGATTCTACAAGAAGTCATCTGTTGATACATAATACAAAGCTTTGTATGTTAGTACACTTAATGTCAGGGCAAATACTAACATTTACAATTGCCAGAAGGAGAATATCAATCTCAAGTATATTTCAATTAAAGACCGTTGTAAGATGAAGTTGTGGACTTTTAACAATCAAAATTTAGATATTCAAAAGCATAAAGCATGTTTGTTGTATATCTTCAGGAGTAGAGAAGAGGATTCTTAGGTTCAATTGTTTTTCAAAATAAGTGACAAATACAGTAGTACATGTAGCTGACCGATCAGTGTGCTTCCACATCAATACATGGTATGTGTCAATTCCCATCACCATGGCAACTAGTTTTGTCTGATATTTTAGATGAAGCCAATGACAGCTTGACTTTCATCTTTCCACTTAACAAGAAATCTCTGTCTTCAAATTCCTGTTTCAAAATCAGTCATCTCCACATGTATCAAGTTTTTTTAGAAATCAGTTCATATACATGTAATAAACCATGGTTTCATGTTATTAGCTGCTGGAAGAGCAAGTTCATCTGCCATTTTTCCCTACATTCTTCAAATGATTGGCATCATATATAGCTGATACTTGAGTGTCATGTTGTACCTTCTACATGTCATTTGTTTTTATCTGTCAACATATCCAACCATTTGATTTAGCACACATTATGTCTGCCTTGTAGTTGTCATTGTGACTGTTTGGTCTGGTAAGCCAGTGTAGCATGTGGTTTCTGTTGTGTTTTCAAATCTGTTCTCGTCATCAAAAGAAGTGTAGCTTTGCTCTTGTGCTATGTGTTGTGATGTTGGGCTGCTTTTTAAACTCACAGTAAAGAGCAGAAAAAGTCAAACCTGAATTAAAACAATGGAAAATGGTTTGCTGTTTATGGGCAGAAATAAACCCTCAGATATGGCTACATGAACCATACTGGTTAATGTTTAATTTTGACATTCCTTCATCTTTTGTTGATTTCGAAACAAAATATGGCTCCAGTGCTCAAACTGCTTGAATGAAGTAATAAATATAATGAAATTTGCAATATTTTGGTCAAAGGAAAGATGTTCATTTGTGTATTGCTGTAGCTGCATTTGCCGTGGTAACTGCTGTCATGTTGTCTTCAGTTGTTAGTTTCATATCATAATGTTTCCATGTCATAGTAAAGGATTGGTTTTCATTGGTCAAATGACTGGTTGTTAAGGCCACTGACAATGGTTGCTTGGTAACAGACAATCAGACATTGGTTCCATGGTTACAAAAGATGAGTTGTTCAGTAACTATGCTCTGATTGGCAGGTGTCCCATGCTGTATTATGGGTTACGTTGTGATCGTCTGGAGCCGGAACTTGACTGTGGTTGCATGAATGGCGGAGAGTGTCAATATAACGAAACAAAACAGAGATATGAGTGCATGTGAGTAAACAAAAAGGGATTTAGAAAGAAAAAGTACAACCCCTCAGAGAAAAAAAATAATTAAAAATATTAAAATTAGAGAAGTAAACATTTTTTTGTGGTTTGCAAGTTTATATGTGTATGGTGAACTCTTTGTTTGAAACTTAATCTCTGTATCAAACTCAGACAGTTACTCAACAGATTATATATTAAACAATGTTGAAAGTAATAGTGGCTGTGGTATGCACTCATGAATCCATCATGATGCATGTAACTCCAAATATGGCTCTTTTTGGTTTTGGTGAATTCGGGTGAATTTGGTTAATGGTAATTTGAACTCGCAATTCAAGGAAGGTTTGCTTAGTTGATGAGGTAGAGACTTGTACTTTGATAATAATCATAGCGTGGTGATATAAAAATCAACTTAAAACATATTAATTGGCTGAAGTAAATTTGGTAACATAAGATATTTTGGCTCCATTCCTTCAAATACCTCATCAAAATACTCCAACTGTAGGACATAATTTTTCACAAGTATTCTTCAAATACTGGTATGTATTCAGTTTAAAAAAAAAAAGGATCTACAATTGTAAACTACAACATGTCAGACTTTTCTAATATAATATTGATTTAACCACTAATTTTGCACTTGTGTTAACAAACTCTTGAAGAAAAGGTTCTACAAGAGTTTTAACAGCATGAAATTTTGCACCAATTTTAACCAAAAAACAATGAATGTGTTTTTACTGATGCTCTAATAGCATGGTAACATTCTCTGACTCTATAAGGACAACATGTCCTTTTATGATTGCAATTTAAGTGATTGAATTGAAGTTATTAATTGTTATTCTGATTCTAACATACAAGCTGTGTTTTTTTGTTTGTTGAATGTTGTTGTTTCTGACCAGACTCACCATAATTGAAGATCAATGAAAGGTTTCCCAGGACAGTAAACGAGAACTAAAAATACAACAACAAAAAACAGAAAATGGTTTGTTTTCGATCAGCATTGGTTTCTTAATGTCCGAACAGGGAAAATTCTTGTCATAATAAAACATATTTGAAAAACCCTCAACCATTTTAAAATAATTGTCAAGCACAGTAGGCCTATTTGTCTAAAAACCACACCTTCTCTTCAGCTTACCTATTTGTCAACATGGAAAACTATACAAGTGATTCAATGGTTTCAAGGCACAAAGGCTGATGTTAAAAACAACTCATAATTTGTAGCGTGGTTGATATTTTTCCTGCGTATATCCTTGACTCCTCAACAAAATTCAGAAAATAAGTGCTCTACTGTCACCTCATGCCTGGGAGGTTTTGATTGTATAACACTATTATTGTGTGAGACTGGCGTGTTTGAGTTGTCTGTTTGTAATATTCACCTACTTGTTACTTTCATTCACTGATTATATCACATTTTGAAACAGTTGCCTCAAAAAATTTACCGGTGAGCGATGCCAGTACAAGTCCCTACCACCGGTTCGTCCTATAGTAGGTAAGTTCCCATAGAGGGCGCTGTTACAAGCGTCCATTCCTACTCTTTCTTTATGCAAATTAACCTCTCGTGTTTTCTCCTCCCCTTCCTTTTTTTTGTACGTTGCCTTGGTCACAGCTGTCCCACACACTTTGGAGGGACGAGATGTCAGTATGTCAAACCAGGTTACTCTCTGAGTAAGTAATTATGCAATGACGTGCCCAGTATCAAATCACACACTTGTAGCATCTTGTCACCTGGCTGCCAATACAGGGAGCTGCTCATCATCGCTTCAACTTGTAATCTATTTCTGTTCTACTTACTTTTTTTCTTCCTTTAGTCCTGGGATGTCCCAAAAGGTTTCATTCTTGGATTGCAGCAAACAGTAATCACCTTGTGAAAGTGTAGTTGGTACAAGAGTTTTGTAAATGGCAAAATTGTCATACAGTGTACTTAAAAATAACATACTAATTGAAGCAAAAACAAGAAAACTGTAAAGCACCAATACGCTTGCCAGAAAATGATGCCAAACTAGACTTGTCGCATCTTTTTATGAACAGAGCATGGGACTTTCCCATTCGTCCTCTTTTTTTCATAAAATAATCAGGCAGAGTCATATGTGTTTTAAAAAATTCTCAGTACACATTGTTAGCTTGCAAGAATGTTGACAAATAAAATATTTTAAAAGTTATGACATGATCTTGTGAAAAATAAGAGTAGGCATACACATTAATACAGTGACAAACTTGTAATCCATAAAATCTCCAAATGGTCAGAATGCATTATTAATTTCCAATCTGCAAATCATGAAACTTCAGTTGGGACATGCCCTCTTCCCTGTTTAATCTTCTTGCTTGCCTTCTGTGATTCCCACCATGAGGGCGCTCTTTATCATTCCTGTCCAGGTTTCCATGTTGCTATTTTTAGATTCCCTGCTGTGATACCATACTTGTTCTGTTCTGTTGAATGACTTTGTCTTGTTTCATTATTTTTTGTATCTTTTACTTTTGCACTATGGTAGAACATACTCATGTAAGAGTTATATCTTCTGAAACCATGTCCTATACTGAACAATGTACATGTAGTTTTATTCACTTTCTGTCTAAACCTTACGGTTGCTGTGATTTTTTTCTAAATGCCAAAGTTCTTAACTTTGTTTCAGTCTTCCGTGTTCAATTCTTATACTAGTACTGGTAGGTATCTTCTAATAACGACTAAACCTGTTCTATCAGATTTTACTTGATACTCAGCAAAAAATTCAACTATGAATTGGGTAACTTATATACTTCTTGTAGTCATATGGAAGCATCTGGGCTCTTAATTTTCCATCATCTAACAATATGCTTGATAAATGATATGGGCACGTGTTGCATGGACCATTGCATCGTTGGAAATTACTTTTATGGTCAAATGAGGATTCATCAAGTATAACAAATCTTTGGATGAATGAAATTCAGATAAAAAAAGATATTGAGGCACTTTTTTGTGAAGGGGGGTACGTGATACTCCAGTACCACTAGTTGGAGTGAACGATTAAAGGTTGAAGAGGTTTTCCTGTATTTGCTAGTTCTCATCTACATGAACAAAGAAGTCCTGATGACAAGATGTAGTGACCAAGAAACTTTGCAGCATACAACACAGATAAATTACTCAGTGAAACAAACCCAGAAAAGATTCAGGATGAATGCATTGCATATATGGAAACTGTACTTGTTTGTATCATGTGTTGGCAACATCCCAGCATTCCTTTGGATCGTGCATATGATGATATTCTGCATGTTCCCTTTGCCACATCCTCCCGTTAATGGAATGTGCCATGCATAAGTACCATTTGGTATTGTAATTCAGGATGCATGAACAGTTCAACAAGGCTCCTGCAAACCAGTCAAGGGAACTGTACATGGACTTCACACGTAACTACCTTGTCATCATAATGGTGCAAAACATGACAATGACCTGGTGATATCACCACCGATTTTTGCAGATTTATTCTAAAATGAGTTGTCTGCACTCTGCGTCACTCGATGTGCAAACCAATGTGTGCACATCATGAATGCTGGCCTTTTCCATCTACAGTTCCCGGACACAGTCCGTACGTATCTATAGACCAATCTGGGCATATTGTCAATTCTATCACCAAGGCCCCCTTCAATGGCCAAAGCATTGTGCTAGCTATTGTTCAGATAATCCCTTATGGGGCAGTTGCTTTGTACAATAGCATACACAATGGTTTCTCCATTGAAGGGGGCCTCATGAGTGTACGGTGATCACGAGCCTGGTTTCATGTTGTAATGTTTACCTGAAATGCTACTCAGTTCTGTTAAATGTAAATGTATTATGTTTGTCAGCTAGAACCAGTTTGGTGACTGTCCAAACCATTGTGGTCTTGTCTTGATCATGTGACACTCATTATTGTTGTTAGGTCCACCCCTCCATCATCGTGCACATCGGGTCAAACGCTATATGTTATCTGGTATGTTGTCATGCTCCATCCTATGCATCATGAATATGCATGAAGCAAGCAAGCATGAGTCGGTCTTATTCAAAGCACAATGTACCTTTACATTAAAGGTAACTTGTACTAAGAGAGAAGTGAACTATAATTTGATTTCATGCACAAAAATAAAGGAAAACATCTTTACATTATAAATTAATAAAAGCATGGATATATTAACATAATTTCTTAATTATGCTTGTGGTTACATATTCCTTTTTTATAGTGATTTCCTTTTATTTTCCAAAGTATTTTACCCAATTCTTTGGAATTGGGTTGACTGGAAAAATAATGACAAAACTTCAGTTCAGATTTTAAACAATGATGTTTGATTTGGAAGGTCATTGTTGCATTCCAGTTTTTGTTGAATGTTCAGGAGATTAGCATGTTAGCAAAGCAATTGTCCTTCCATCCTCGATGCGCTTCTGCTCATGACTTAATCATATGTGCATGACAAGTCCATTGCAAGTTGTAACATCACGTACATTTTGACATAGATAAGAAACGTATATAGTATCATTAGTAGTTAGTAGTTTAGAGTAAAACAAGGATAGCTCAGGAGCTGTGTTTAAGAGCAGCGTAGCAATGATTCATTGGGGGGGGGTGAAAAAACCCATGACCAAAACATGGGGGGAAGGGGTATGGGGAAGAAGAGAGGGGTAGTCATGTGTTCTGATCAACACGCAGAACACACTCTCTACACAAGGCCTGTTTAATGCGTGTACATGTACCTCGCTGTATGCATACAATACATGGATTCAACCAATCTCAGGGTGTCTCTCAAACCCCAGCTATGTCTCTGTTTTACGGCCATCTGACGATTTGAAATTTCAGGTGGACAAACATTCGGTCACCTCCCCTCCCCCCCCCCCCCAAAAAAAATATCACCGCTTATATGCCGGTGAGTGGTGTGCAACTAGGAAGGGTTTGTTTTTATTTTTATAATCTGCTTGTTTTGCTTAACTCTGTAAGCATAGTAAAGCCTTTTTTCAACATCTGTATTCTGTGGTCTTTACTTTTAACCAAATTTTCTTTATTTAGTACTTTTTTGGTGGAAAGTGCTCAAATTTATTTTATTTAAATATACTGTATACAATCACTCATTTTTATATATCTTTTCTGTTAAACATATTAAAAGTATTACTAGTGCGGTATGGATTGTCAGTTATAGGAAATATCCATCATTGTATGTTTTTCCCCCCGTGTCGAAGAAGTTTATTATCCTGAACTTCCATGCTGACCATCCATGTTATGTTTATTGTGGTCTGATGAGTGCATTCATAAATTCAAGAAATACATTTTACTGTTGTGTGTCATGTTAAAATGCAAACTGACTGCACTACAGGAATCACTTATGAGCTCAGCTTTATATCGCACTCCAAGACCAACTGGGCTTCATAAATCCTTACTTTTTGAGGTTAAGATTTTCAGAAATGTCCAGTTGTTGGTGTTTATTTTTAATTGCAGATACTCAGGAAAGTTTGAAGCTCTCAGGGAATTGATTTGTTTTAGTAAAATGTGATTGCTAGATGGATTATAAGACGTCCTTGACAGTCCTGTCAGTACACAATAAGAACAAACCTCATAAGGAACAGTTACCACTCCATGTTGCTGATCATTTTTACATTTTTTTGTGTGTTTTCTATATCAATTAAAATTGACTTTAGTTTGCAAATCTTCCACAGTCTCGGCTTATAGGCAAAGAGAAACACTGTCAGACAATCGTCGATTGTCTGCTATTATCTATGCGTCAATCAATGTTTCAGTTTGCGTTCTTTGTTGCACTCAAGGATTGTCTGTGGTATATGTTACACATTCACAAACAAGTTTTTTTCAGTTTTGCCGAGAAGAGCATTTGTAGCAAAGGTCTTTTAAAATGCAGGAATATTTAAGAGACATGTATATGAAAGAACTGTCATCCCCGTTGCTTAAAAATGAGAAAGTGCTAATAAAAAGAATGCCACATTTTTTTTTGTTTTCAGATACACAAGATAGTTCTCGCAAGTTGATAATCACCATCTGTGTAATCTTCGTGGCTATGCTGATTGTCACTGGTCTGGTTGTCATTGTTTATGTCCGAAACAGGTAAGACAGTGACACATTTAAGCTGATTGTAAAACATATTTGCATTGTGATGAGGATATGTGTGTAATGTCTGTACAGTGTGGAATGATACAACCTTTTACATTTCTCATGAGTTCTTGTTTTGGAATCAATGACTCAGTATAGAATAATGAGGGTACAATCATTACTAATACAAAAGCCATCCTTGGACCGTGTTGTCACTTGTCTGAGTCATGTTTCCATTCAAGTGTTGCAAGGTGGAGTCTTTTGAGCTTTCATGTTTTGTAACAATTTGTAATATCTAACTTATCATGTTTGATGCATTGGTGATGTTTATCAGGAACGCTCGTGAGAAAGAACGTCAGGAAAAACTTGAAGAGATAATTCGAGATCAGCGTAATGGGATGAGACTGCGAGCCTCATTGCAGTCAACAGGAGCTGGAGGGAGCTACCCGGCTGATGACATCGAGATGACTAGTGTAAGTCACAGCTATCACAAAGTTTAATTTTGCAGCTTATTTCCTTTCTTGACAATCTGTAATGAGTTTGAATAAGTAAAACTCTAGAAACCTTATTTTTTTTTTTATTTATTACATTTCATTTCTTTACCCAGGGTATGCCAAAATAATTTAAAACTGGTCTGGCATTGGGGCCCTGCATACATCACTGTACTATACCATTTTATTTCTCGGTAATAATCAACAAATACATGTACACAGAAGACCAAAGTTACAATGAACACATAAAACGGAAAGCTTTAGATACAAAAACAAACAAGCATTTAAACAAAATACCATTCAGCTCCCAAAGGATTGCCAAAAAGAAACATTGTTTCTGTCTAGGGGTTATCCAAGCTGAATGGCATACATGAAAACAATTTAAAAATACAATTAAAAAAAACACATGGAATTAATGCATTGTAAAACTATTACATGTATAACTATTAAGCAACATCGCTAAACAGACTATACTAAGGTAAAGTAAAGACAAAGAATGTGTATATACATTTGTGCAATCTAAATATCTAAGGCTAATGATTGGCTGATTTATGGGAGGGGCGAAAACCTTGTGAAAACCCTTTTAGGAGAAAACACGGGGAAATTCCCATCCGGCTCCCTATTTCTATGGCAACTAAGTTTGTCAATTCCGTAGATCAGCAGAGATGTAGATCAAACAAATAAAGACAATGGAAATGTTGATATTTTTGCAGGAATATTACTTACTGAACAGTTTTACGTAGTTCAGATATGAATGAGGTTAGAGAAGTCACACTTTTCAATTGTACATGCAAATTATTCCATATAATTCGGGCGATTCACAAAGAGTTTGCCACGGAGAGTTCATTTTCCCAGTGCATTGTGGGAGATGGTTGACAAATTTGCAGCGCGGGACATTTGAAATTGTTAGTTTTTTCCAGTCAGTAGTTTCATAGCATATGATTCGAGTATATGTTTGCCCTTTACTTTTTTTTTTATCAATATGGTGTTTTTTGTAAGGCGTCAGAATGCTATGCCCCAATCTATTACAAACTAGCTCAAGTTGTCTACTGACACTCATTCAAATGGACCATGTTTTGTTGACCGTAAACCTGAAAAATGAACTCTCCATGGCAAACTCTTGGTGGCGCACTGCATTGTGAATCATCCGAATTGTACCAGTAACAGCAAAGCTTGTGGCATAACATTTTTTTCACAAAAGGAATCTTCAGTGCCTTGTCAGTGGATTGTCTAGTTTCATGAATCTGAATAATCTACAAGCACCATTTACAATTGAGATCTAAGTAGTTGATTGTCTTGGTCGTTGTTGTCATTTCTCAACGATTTATATCAGAATCTTTAACTGTACAAGAAATGGGCGTTTCACATGCATCTGGTTTTTGGACACCATTCTAAACACAAACCAGGCACACTTTACACATATCAGTTCAAAACCTAATCTTTGGTTTAAAATAAAATGCCTTTTCTATCTGTTCTCCAATGTCAAGACAATTCAATAAAGCGCATGAGTTTGTTAACAAATATTCAAGAAGATAATCTCTTTTTTTCCAAAACATCAATTTTATCAACATTTGCACACAATCTGATTGATTTCATTTGCTTGTTTGTGTTTAGTTTCGCAGCAACCCCAACCAGCAGCCACAGGTCAAGATGGTGTCCGAGCAACAGCCTATCGATCGTTGCCAAGGTAGGGGATCATTGTCAAGAAGTCATAATGACAGTGTGAATGGCCAGTCAGCTGGGCATTTCCACGGTAACTCACTTTACGCTGAAAAGGGGGTCTTCCCTCAACGCTGTGCTGCTACTCTATGAAGTCAAAATCCCTGGAAGTTAAAGGGTCCATGAAATGAATTTTTCTCGGGAATATGTTTTGTGCAAGTTTCTACTCTTCTTACACGTGTGAAAACTATTTGACATCCCTTTTTGGTTAATCTTTTTGAAAAGTGCACTTCTTTAAACATTTAAAATTGTTCATGCTTTTCCGGGAAAGTGAGGGCGCTGTTGCTGTGATTGTTTGTGTTTTCTGTTAAAATTGTGAACCAAAAAAATTAGCTCATTGAAAACATTTGTGAGAAAAGTTTGCTCATTGGCTTACTGCCATGTACTAAAACAACAATGAATCTCCAAAGAAAAGAAAATCCACAACAGCAAAGTATCCAAAATCTGGCAACTTTGGTGCAGAAATAGCTGTAACATTGAGGTTTCTGCCTGAAGTGACATTGCAATTTTGCTCATGAATATGGACAATTTGCATTAGCATTAAAACCAAAATGGCACCAAAAAACCCCTTGCAAATGGCAAAATGAAAATTGAAACTTGGGTTAAATGAGACACAAAGGTGCACTTTCAAGGGTATCATTAAAATAAATTACATTACATGGACCCTTTAATTTAATGTTACTAACTTCAACAGAGAGGCCAGCGAAACATATTTCTGTTGGTTTGGGCATAAGTTTTTATCAGTAACTTTCGTTACCAAAAAGGACATGGCAGAAATTTAAATACTTGCATTTGAAAGTTTGCTCGTATTGTGCACTGTTCCTACCATGATATAGAGGGATGTGTTTTGGTAACTCAGGTTACGGTAACTCGTGTTACAGTGTTTCCTTCCATCTTTGGTACAATTTAAAACATGTAAAAACCTATTAATCAAATAAAATAAAAACCTCTTTTGGCATAAATATGAACCTTTCTGCCATAAAAAAACAAAAATCACAATAACACTTGTATTGTGCATGTGAAGACAAGATGCTAAAACGACTCCGTAAAATCCAATATTTTAGCCGCCCCAAAAAAGGGGTTTGGACCAAAAACAATACATTTCACCATATTCCTATCGCACTGACAAACTCAAATGAAAGGCTCTTGTTGTCCCCTTTAATTTGATACTTCATTTGAGGTTGAGATAGTTCTGAAGATTTCATACATTGTCCACTGTTCAGCTGTGTCCACTGTTGCACGGAATTGTCCAGCAAGATCCTCTCAAACAAGCCTGCACTCCAACGCTAGTCAGGGGGACACCAGGGGCAATTCAGCTACCAAAGGAGGTAAAGAAGGCTATGAGGCTGTGCCAACACAGGAACCTACAAGTCCTGAGGGGGTACCAGCTAAGAATGACTCAGATACATCATTGGAAGGGCCAGGAGACCCAGACACATTGCCTGACAAACACCCACGGGCATCTAGTGATCTGGGCAGTGAGAGTGAAGAATCAGATGGAGAGGGTGATGTCATTGATGTACCAAACCCTCAGATACAGGCCCTCCAAAACCACCTGGGGGGTAGCGACCATGACAGTGGGGACTACACATGGGATGAGCATAGTTCCCCTGGGTTACGGATAACATCACCGTACGCACATGATACGTCACCCTTGCATCAACCAAGAGGTAGGGGGCACTTGAATGGTGTTGAAAGCAACAGGTCACCTGATCAAGTCAATATCCATGAAAATCCTCTGGAGAATCCAGGCTCCAAGACGGATGCAATGAATAACGTCATGTCTGGCAGTCCTAAGGATGCCTACTATGCTGACAGGTTAAAAGATGTGGTAGAAGGCAGCCCACCGTCAGCCGTTTGAAGCCATTCACATCTTTGCATTGTAAGATAAAGCCTTGATATTTATATTTGATAAGTGTATAGAGAGCCTACTGTTCAAAGTTTGTGTTTAACCAGAATGACAAATCTCACAAGTGAGATGATACGTTATGAGAGATAAGCCAAGTGAAGAAGAAATGGGAGATAGGTTTGCTTTTTAAAATAGAATTTTGCAAGTTGTTGCTTTTGGTAGTTTTCATTGGTTGTAACATTTTTATACAATTTTCTCCATTCCAATGAATGGGTTCAAAGAAAAATGTTGAGATTGAAAAATCACTGTGTCAAAGTGTCTAGCCGGTAGCCAGGAAAGGTGATTAACCCTGCCAACCAGGGGAGTTGCTAGAACATTTTCAAAGGGGGGGGGGGGGGGGGGGGGTTGGACCAAATTTGCATACAAAACATCTGACAAGCAAACAAAAAAAGTCTTCAAATTTACAAATTTGCCGACAGAAAAAGTTATTGGAGGTGTGAAAAGTAAAATTTGCTGACAAACTTGCAACGAAATATTTGACAAGCAAAAAAAACAAAGCAAAAAAGGGTCCTCAGATTTCGAAATTTGCCAACAACAGTAAAATAATAAAAGGCCCTCAATTTTTACAAATTTGCCAACAACTATTATGGATTTGCCGACAGAAATTTTGAATGGGGGGTGTCACACCGCCCCTCTAGCGACTGCCCTGCTGCCAACTCAGTGGTTGAGCTAGTGCATTAACGCTTAGGAATATAGAATTGCATAGCGTATGTACTATTGTTCAGAAAATGTGTAAACTTACATGTATAAAGATTATTTTCTTCATAATGGACCAAAAGCAAGAAATCTGAGAATCCCGACACTGGTTCCCCTATCCATTGGTTTTTTTATTCCATTATTGTTCAAAGTTTCTTATATGTCCTCTTTGGACCTCAACTCTTAAGTACCAAATATTCATTAGACAAAATAAGAGATTGTTTCCAACAGGCAGCATTTCAATCACACACAGTTCTATTACGTTTTAGGACAAGGCATTGATTTCCCTTTGTTCCTATAATATGACACTCCCAAATAGATTAAGCACACACACTTTTGTTGAGGACCACTCTCAACAAAAGATGTATGTTTGCGGACCACAAAGAATCTGTCCTCAGGATGTATGCAGTATGCTGCACACACCCACATCCTTAATGAACAAATTTGACAGCTTAACTAAGTCAATATTAATCATGTTAACAAGTAACATCCATTTTGAAATACCAGACTAAATAAACTGCAGCCAAACATGCCAAATCATCCAGTCTTGTATACAGGACAGGAAGACAGTCAAGCAACACTGCTATGACATTGCATACTTATCAACTGGGGCCTCATAATGCTTCTTTTTTTCTGAAGTGAAGCCTTTGAAGTTTTGAATTTTCAAGTGGAGCAAAAAATGCAATGTTAATATATTATCTACATAATGCCTTTTATTAAATTAATTTCTCGATTAGAGTAGCTTCTCCGAGTTTGGAAACTTACATCCCACTAAAGAAGCACTGGTGAAACCTGTACTAAATTGTATTACAAGGCCAAACTTTATATTGTGCTTAATATCTTGATATCTTCCACTTCAATTTGATAAAATTTATTTAGATGGTTAACGTATTATAGACATGTACACTATATTACCAATATGACCTATGTAATATTGTAATGTTTGTATTTTGTTTCTTCCAAATTTTATTTAAACTCCATTCGATCTGTTATGGCCCATTGAAGTTAGTTCTTTGGTCACAATGAGTGTTTCTTCAATTGTTTGTATAATTCCATAAAATGATAAGTATTTATGTAAAATAACTGATGAACAAATTGATTGCCTGCTTAATTAAATATTAAGAGTACTTAAAGCATAGATATTCAAATTGACATAACTATTACATGTTGGTTGTTGTCCATGTTTTTTTTTCTCTCCAAGAAGTCTAAAAGTAGCTTGTTGTATTAAATCCTATAAGCCTGAGTTATACTTATTAAACACATCAGAGTATATTATTGGTGTTACTGATGAGTAGCACAAAGAGGTTAGTAAAAAAGTGGTCCTAGATATTTCATATACAATATATGTAATGAGCAAATATATTTCTAAATCTGTGTTAGTTTGGTGAAATTGGTGTTTGTTAGTCAGTCAGTAAGTCTAAAGTCTTGCATTGAAATGTGTGTAGGTCACCTCGTCAAATGAGTTATATTTATGTGTTGCAAGATATGTAAATATAACAAATTTAATACATAAATTAGATGCTTATTAATCACACTGCTGATATATTAATGTCTGCATGTACCAGGCATGTTAATCAAATCAATCATTTTGCCAAGTTTCTGTTGACCAGGTTTTCCTACTGAGGTTTAAAATTGGATACACCTTACAGTCGTTAGGATCATGATAATGTCAATCAGTAAATTGTATTCAATATGTTAAACAAAATCAAACAGGTAAATTGTTCAGAAGCTGTATATGTTACTTTGCTAGTACAAGTGTTCTCGTTTTGGGCTAAAACCACAAAACATCAGAGATACCACAGAAAAGATCCAGTGTAGAATGAAACTCACTTCGACAACAAATTTCTTGAGTCTCAAGTTAGAAAAATGGCTGATCTCGTAACATGCTGCGTGTAATATTATTGCTTGACTGACTGAAACAGTCGTCGCCTTAACTTAGTAGTGAAACAAGTACATGTAGTTATATTCGCTGATAAAAGTGAGAAAGAATGATACAACCGGAGTATCTTGGAATTGAGCAATCTCTTATCTTGCCTGCAAAAATAATTGTATCAATGTGGTATTATGTGCCTCTGAGAACTAGTCTTAGTATTCATGCTGTTATTGGTTTTCATTTGTATGTGGCTATTCCAAGTCAAAATATTGATGTCGCGGTATAAGTCACATTTTGGTTGTTTTTATTTCTGTAGATTTTGACCAGTTCAACTTCAGTTTTTTTGTGATGAGAAGTTTATAATTCCTTTGTGTGATAAAAAAAAAAATGGGTGTATTTTGGGATCAAAAAAGTCTTGTTTTTAATACGTGAAATGTGTTATATTTTTTGAAAAGAAATGTAAAAGACCTTGCATACAAGTTATTATTGACATGACTGAAATTAAATCAAATCATTTACTAGAGGAACTAGTTCTTGTATTATGATAATATAATATAATTATATTGTATTATACAGTTGAGGTGACCTGCATTGTAAGATGTTCACTTTTCGTGTTCTCGGTAATTGATTTTTTTTTTCTGTCCATTCAATTTCAATTTTCCTGTATTTTGTCAAGGTCGGTGTTTTCCACCTTTCTCCTCAAAGTCTGACTACGCATATTTTTACGAAGATTTTTTTCGTGGTACTTTGTACAGGGCACATGTAATAATTTTACAATGACATACGCTTCAGACTTTAAAAGAGTTTTGCGTAGTTTGTTTCCTCCGTTATGTTACAAGTTGTTATGCTTGCGTACATACCTCATTTAAAAGTATCCATTCGGAAAGCTCTCCTTCAAATGTCTTAAACACGTATTGCTTTATTATTATATATTTTTTTGTAAAATCTTTTACAGCATTCTAACACATTATTATTATTTAGTTCTGGTAATGAAACCAAGGATTCCTCAAAGCACCCTAGGCACTGTAGCTCGCAAGCCAAAATAAACCTGTAGAGAGGAGACAATGAGAAGCAGTTTTTAGAGTCAGGAGGAACACTCGCGAAGAGTATTCTGGGGAAAACTAACGGAATCATGAAGGGACTGAAAACCCAATCCACATGTGGCTAAGGCAGGAATCGAACCCGGGCCATGGAGGTGGAAGGTGAGGAAAGAACCACTGCGCCAACCTGACTCCCCATGAAAATAATTATACGGATTAGGTATTTTGTATCAATAGCTGTATATGGAAACCCACTTCGCAAATTGCTGCATTAATATTATCAAAATATCAATAGCAGCTAGCTGATGCGTGATTATTGTACATAGCTATAGGCATGATTGTTGTAGGCAATATATTTGTTCATACTGCATTAATGCCTTAGCACACCGTTAAAACTAGTCCATGCATGGGCACTTTTAGGAGTCGGAGCAAAATTGTATCTATTCTGTACATAATAGTTGGTTTTCCTTCAGAAAATTGGAGTAATGATGTCTTCAATGTATGTCGTCATTCCAGTATTACGCTTTTATCATGATATTGAGATTTGTTTGGTTTACGAATGAAGTACAATGTATGTTTATTTATTATGATGACGTCAGTATGACGTTCATGCATAATTATATATGTCGTTAAAAAGATAGAGCCTTTTTGTTTGTATTTTGTCGTGGGCAGTGTCAAATGCTTTGTAATAAAGCCGTATGCAATGTATGCTTCGTTTGATGGTTCTCATGTCTATATCTTTGCTGGTTAAATTATTAGAATGATGAGCAGTCTGTCCTCAGACGGCAGACTTTATTTTGTCTTCATCGAGAGTCGTACCGAAATGGCGGGGTGTCTGATGAATGGGGACTAACCTTGGGACTAGTTTTAGTGTCATTGCAGTCAACATTAAACAGGTACATGTATACATACTCACTATAAAACAAAACAACACAGACGCACATTAGCAACAAACCAATATCAGACTCTGGATACGCCTGTACTGATATGGAAATATGTTCTTTATTTTTCATCCGTGGCCACTATATAATCAAGCAATCACAAAATCAGACTGTTTGCACTTATGGACATCTCATGGGAAAAGTAACACAGTAGCAATGTACGCTTAATTGTCAAGAGTTGGTAACGTCTTAGTTATGGTGCGTTCGAGCGTACTAGCGCCCGAACGGCAGGAGAGCGACCCGCGGGTTAGCAAGAGTATGCTCTCCGTCATACGGAACCGAGCATAGCGGGTACCCGGTTCTCGAAAAGATTGGACTCGCGGTTCCGGTTCTCATATTGGAACCGGGTAGAACCGGGGAACCGAGGAAATCTCGCAATACTAGTTCGAATCCACGTCGTCGCTGCTCATTTTCATCGACTCTTTTTCTTCTCTGAATTTTTCGTTGAGATAATTTTAATTTAAGGGGGAAAAGAGAATGAGAACCTGAGTGTCTTGCAATTATTCAAAGGAAAAACTGAATTATGCATGACTTGACCCCAACCCTCCTAGGAAAAAAAATACGCCGCGCGCTACACGTAATCCATGGACAGTAGTGTATGCGGCGGCGCAGGCGGACTAAACCCGGCCAATTAACGGCTTGATTTCAAGTATATAATAAAAAAGCGGGACGCTCTTAATTCAAAAGTTTAAATTAAATAATTGATTACTTGCCATAGGCTTATTTTTTCGCGCAAATATCTCATTAGAAAGCTCATAACTAGTACAATGCTAGAAAATCATCAATTCAATATAAAAATCTATTTTTCAGGGTGCCACACCCAAAAAGCACGTATACACTAACTTTAACTAACGCATGGATAGGCCTACCATGGTCAGAGACCATACTTGGTTGCAAAACAAAATATATTTCGGAACCAATGTTTGGATACAATGGATTTTTTAACAATGCAAAATACGCAGCCATGACATCAACTATACAATGTTTAAGGGAGTGCTGCTAAATGAAGTGCGCTCGTCGGGGTTTTGCCTTTGATATCATCGGATAGTGATTGACGTCCACGTAATATGCTAATATTGACATTTCTTAAACATGGCATATGAGTATGAAGCCTCCAAAGTGGACAATTCTCTCCAGGCAGAAGTTTAGATTTTTGAAGGTCATCATGGGGTCACTGGGTCAAACATTTTAAGCTCTTGCAGGAACTTCTGACATGTCACTTGGTGGTCGGTCGGTCGGCGTATATATTTTTTTTGCAGCATACATCGTATTTTAACCAATCACATCACGCACCCTAACATGACTATTTATCACTCTGTGTGGATGGAAGACACTTCGGTTCTCGTAGTGCTTTCCCTTCAATTAAACTTATCCCAACCAACAAAAATATTTGATGAAAATGGACATGGGTTCGAACCACAGATCTTGCGATCCATAGTTCATCCACTATCCCCTAGGCCACTGTGGCAGCTCAACGAAAGCCGTCATTGAAATGCTTTAATGTACATGTACATGCATGACTGAGTGACGGATAGCAATTGTGTGAGATTATTGTTATTTTCTTATGAATAAACATCGCAGCTGAATAATCATGATCCATTGACGATGTGTGCTGCAGATAAAAACACGACGGTCGGTCGGTCTTAGTCTGGTTCCCTGACGCCATTCTTTAGGGGGGGAAAACAGTCTAGGTCTGTCTGTCCCCGAAAATTGACCAACAGTATGGTGTTCCACATGTGCCATTGGCGTCGCATTTTCGGCGTCGCATTTTTAAGCTCTGGCAGGGATCATTTTGTTCGATTTCATGCAAGACTTCAGTGGCGCACCCAGGATTTGGCTTATGGGGGGGGGCTCACAATTTTTTTTCAAAGTTTTTAGAAGTAAATTTTTTTTCAAAAAATTTTGCCCAAAAATGTTTGACCGCAGAAAAAAAATTGATAGTTTTTTTGGGGGGGTTGGACTATTGTCACGTTGGCGGCGCCACTTACACCCCTATTATACTAATCGAAAATAGGCCACATACATATCACAAAGGTCAAATTGTGGGACTAAAAAAAATTGCAAAACAATAAAAAAAAAAAAAAAGTCAACCTCTGGGTGCGCCACTGCAAGACTTTCATGCAAGACTTCTTGCAACAACGGCCAGAGCTTATTGTGCACTTGCACTTGTTTTACTCAAAACGCTACTCCTTTCAGAAATTACGTACAGTCACGTGACTCGTGCATGAACACGAATTCGTTAACCCGCAGCTTCCGAGATATTTCTAGTCTGGTTCCCAGACCAAAAGATTCTGACTATTCCTGATGAATCTTATAGGTCAGGTAGCCTCCGGTAATACATTGTATTACAATTTACGTCACGTGACTAAAACGGGAGGAATTCCTCCTTTTTTTGAAAATGTCCGAAGTTTGCCGAGTTCATTTCGTCGACAATCGGATAGCGCCCCAGCGTTTCCGAGTGTTTAATTAACTGCTAATTGCTTAGTAAAAAAAAAAAAAAACAAGTTGATAATTAATATTCATTGTTTTCATTAAGAAAACTTGAAATTCAACGACGATTTTGTGCATCAAGTATACTCGGATCGTATGGGCGAACTTTTTGCTGCGTCATGTACTATTTTGAATTTGACGACCGTTACCGAGATTTTCCAAAACTCGGTCTTTATTCGGCTCTGCCTGCTAACAGTGCTATTTGGGTGCCTAATTTTGAAGATTCCAGATCAACATTAGTCAATGTTATCTTACAGAAATATCGAACTGTATTATCATAACTGTATGATATTACGAAGCAAGTGATTTAGTTACAAGTTCATTGATCAGAACATTAAAAGCTATAAGTGATAAAGAGAAATCGGAAACGAAGCTGAGTTTGAAAAGGGGCCGTCAATGTCGTCATGTTTATTTTTAGCCATGGAGGCTGCCTGACCTACAATTTGAGCGTCGGGAATAATTGTCAGGTCTAGGGAACCAGACTAAGATATTTCCGCTCGAGCTTGTTTCTAGAGACTGCTTCGCGACTTTCACCTGCTTTGCGAGGGAATCAACTGCTTTGAATCGTCTGTTTGCTTATCAATTCATGTAATTAAAATAGTCTGCGTGGTTGACTAGACAGTATCGGCGGACTTGGCTTTTTTTTCTCAGTCAGGAGGCAAGCATTTTGGCTGTCAGAAATGAAACGTCAAAAAATGAAATGAAAAGACGCCAGAAATGAAAAAGTACAATAACACCCAACAAGTTCGATAATCTGTATTTTGTAATGTTCTTCTGCAGTCTGCCGCGCCTTGCCAGTCGGTGTAGGCCTATAGCCAATGATGATGGTGAGGGAGTGTAACCCTAGAACAAAATGAGAATTGATCAAGACCAAGAGAGCCAAATCAAATATTAAATTATCCCGAGGTAAGTGGCTTAGGGCCAATTAGATTATCTTTGGATGGGATTTGTATGATGTCGCGCATGACCAGTAGTGTGATAACATCCCTTAAGCACGATGCGTTGCAATGACAGCTTTGGTTAATACAAGGCCCATCTCGTGTCTGCCACTAAAAGACTACGGCTGTTCCATGACTACAATTTGTGTTTAACATTTCAATTGGTATTTGAGTTGGTTTCGGAAAGGAGGCATTTTGTTCCGCTTCGAACATGCTTTTTCTCCCATATGACCAAAGACAAGGTCACGTAGCTAATTAGACATACATTTGTGATTATGTATAACTTTCCAATTTTCCTCAAAACCTCGAAGGATTCAAATTTTTGGGATGAAAATAATTGGAGATGAAACGATCAATCGAATGGCGTTATTTTATATTCCCTGCTGTCATTTATTTTCTTCATGAAAGCGTCATCGGTAACGCAAGCAATGGCCCCAGCCTTTCCGAATGACGAACTTGGGGCAGCTTCCAATTACTGCTAGCGATAATTACTTAGACGTCACGTGACCTTAAAAGTTTCCTGATTCTCCACGCTTCTGGGGCCTTCGTCCAATCATCCGCATCCAATCTCAACGCTTTAAAATATTCATGCGCGTTACGCACTGAATCTGTCATGTGCGCACTCACTAAGTCATCCTTGTACTGTATGGAGTCTAGCCTGTGGGTAGCTAGAGACATGGGGTCTTAATGTGCGAGAGGTCGTGTGTTAGTGTTTTGTTGAGGGAGATGTTTTCAAGTCGATTAGTGGATGTCAAATCTTCAGCTTTGGGCGACATTAACGAAACAGACAGCGCCTGCTTATCAATTGGACTGCCGACCCACTTACATTCACTTGAGGTAAACTAATATAGTTGTTGAATTAGGCAGGTGTTGTTCTTGTTGGTAGAAATCACCCATACTGAAACGGATTATTCTTTAATTGTACATTTTTATTTTGGATCCCATTTTCAACAAATAACATCAATTCTGGTAACATGCCTTTCGACTTTTTCGATTCTTGTACTCCTTGACACATTTTCCAATGATAAAGACGTTGTTTTGTCGTTGGAACGTTTGTGCTTTCAATAGGCCTAGATATTTCCTTTTGTTTTGGCTTTATTATATTCATAATTTTTGTCAAGAGATAATAAACACCACATACTGTGAGAAATTGCCACCAAATTGGTATGTTCTGTACACCAGTGTAAGAAGTATAGTTGAAGGTTTTTCGGGCTTGTGCATGGGCGTCGCGAGGGGGGGGGGGGGCAAGGGGGGCACTTGCCCCCCCCCCCCTCGAAAAGCAACAAAAAAAAACAAAAAAAAGGAAGGAAAAAAAAGGAAAAGAAAAGAAAAGAAAAAGAGGCGCGAAGACAAAGTGGTGTAAATGTAATGAGTTGGGGGGGGGGGCAAAATGTCCCTGCCCCCCTCTAAAACTGATAAATCGAGAATGTGTTGAGAAATACAATCATTTTTTGGCCAAATTTTTTTTTTGCCCCCCTCTAGAAAAAATCCTGGCGACGCCCGTGGGCTTGTGTGAAAGGTATACTATACACTTGGGTCGTTATTGGCTCATGTGCACTCGGTAAATGTTTCCTCTCTGTAAAATAATCTTTAATAAACCATTTGTTTATCATTTGAAATGTATTAAAAATAAAGAATATTACAACCTTACGAAAAATTTCGCTGAGTGTACTTGGTTTGCCCTGACGTAGGCTACACATTGGGAGCTGACCCCTTACTTTACCTTTAAAGCGAGTTCACAACTAACTTAAGAATCCTCTCATTGTAGCACTTACGCAGGGGATATGGCATGCATCGATGTCCAGTTCAGGTATCCCATCATAATATATTTACATTTTATAAGGTTCATTGTTGGTCCTCCAACAAAATGATATGGAATATATAGTTTGGTTTGCAGTCAAACATTGACAGTGATTTTCTTGATTAATTATTTTGCTTGTTGATAGACAAAAATCCTTAAGGTAGGAAAATATCGTCTCTCACATCTGAGATGTCTTCTGTGATACAAGTCACAATGATCTATTTAATGTTCCTCTTTTCTGTTGTATTTAAAGAGGTAGCCGCAGGTGGATTTAATTCGTTTTGTTGAAAATCTCTTCGTTGGATTGTACGAAACGCAGACGTACATGTCTTTATTTGTCATTAACTTGTTTTGCAATTTCGTACAAGTGAAAGATTATTTTGCATAAATTTCATTTGAAACTTGATCCAATTGTTATTCCTTTTTATTCTACGTACGCTCTATCCGTGACCCCTTTCCCGTCTTTTATTTTAATTTCATCTCCTCCAGATTCGATTCCATCCCTCAATATTAAAACCCGAATAAAATAGATGGTTTGAGGTCCAGACAATGTGTGTAGGACGTGCGCAAACACGGCTTCCTAATCCCTAGACGATTGGCAGTGTTTGTCGTAGTTTGTCCATTCCCATGCCAAGCTTTTACTGCTTGGAATTTATCCAAATTAAGGACACGTTACTATCCACACTGATCAGAAAGACGTGATGGATGGTTGCTGTAGACAAGGATGAAATACATTAGCCTACTATTAGATTCATGCTGTCCATTTCCACTAGTGATGGGAGATTGTAATGTGTGCGGTCTATAAAAGGTACGTACAGGCTAAGAGGATTTGGGATTTTGTATATATATTGGACAAATTTTATCCGACGTAAGAAGAAAAGTAGAGCATAGTGAACTTCAATTTGGTATAGAAATTCTTGTTTTAATATCACCAACAAGAGTATTATTGCCACGCACACGCCTTAATGGCAAGACACGCAGTGCTGTTGTGCTAACTGGTCGGCCTATGCAAAATGTAGGAAGGGGGGAATAATGATGATGAGTCGCGCAACAACATATTTTTAAAAAATACATCCAACATGTAAAATGTTTATGATCTGGTTTGATTACAAAAAATATATATATACAGTAATGTACAAAATTCAGGTTGCAACCTGCAACCTTCATCGTTCAAACCTTCCCCCAAATTAGCACTTGCAGATATATTTTCTCGTAACACAAGTCATGTTTCAAATTCCAAGTAAATAGTGTTCACGTGGAATTCATATGAGTACCTCTCTGTTTGGTGGGAAATACACAGGAAACGACTGATAATACTTTGCTTTACGGAAAATGCACCTAAGAAAGAGGATTCCAAGCAAGTTCAATAATTCTTCCTACGGCTGTTTCTCAATCACGCAAATGCGAAAGAAACCCGCTGTTCACGAGTTACTTCAAGTGCCGGCTGGGCCGGGCCGGGCCGGGCTGGGCCGGGCCGGGCACGAGAACACTGTATACGGAGACCCCCCGTAAAGGCGGAAGATTGCGCCCACTATCGATGAATTTCGATTAGGCCAAGTTCGGGCAAGGACCATTAGTCGACTAGTGGTTGATTTGTGACGTACCTTACGCCTGCGCACTAATAGCAACGTGCGAACGTCTCTACTAGTCAAACGCTGGTCAAAATGTCATCGTAAAACTTCTGGATCCTGGCTCTCTGCTAGCGTTATGAATGCGCGCGGCTATTGGTTACCAGCGAAGCAACCAACCCCAGTAGGCTGGTTCCAAATAGTCGACTAGCGTAGTCAACCACCGTCGACTAGACAGAGTTCGGGCAAACGTTAGTTAACCATTGGTCAACTATAGTCCTTGCGCGAACTTGGCCATTGCTGCAGAGGCTGTCAGTCCCCGCGTTCGATTACTTCCCCCGCGCTTACTCGTGCAAACGCGACTGCGTTCGATTTAACTCTCACGTGACTTCTCACGCTTACTCGAGCCTGGCCCAAGGCTGCATCCGAGTCAGCTGTCTAGAGCTAGGTCTAGGTCTTCACTTCACGTTAGTACGGACGGGCCCAACCTCGTCCCCAGGGTGACGAACAGTACGCGCCCATCACTACCTGCTCTCTCACCCTGGTATTGGATCATTTGCATGTGCAAGATTTTTGCACACGTATGCAAATGAGGAATAGTGTGGTGCCTTGGATATGCTTTACATTAGCGTTTGTTTTTGTATGCGGTGTCTGGGGTAAAAACAGAGTCAATTCGTCGCAGCACGAGCACGGCGTGAGTTACGAAAACACGATTTTTTTAAATTAAACTGTTACGATCTTATTCGAGACAATTACATGCAGTATCACATTTCATATTAATATGAACAAACTGGACAGGAAATTAGTATTTTCGAGAAGGCGTGGACGAATGATCGCGAAAACACGTACTGCACGTTGTGAATAATAACACCAAGTACACGATAAAAATCCATTACTGGCCAATTGCGGTATCGAATCAGGATACAGGAAGAAAGTTTCCTATCCAGGGTTTACTATTGGAAACGAGGTTGGAAATAAAGTAAGCACTGGGGACGAGGTTGGGACGGGCCACATACCTGGCATTTCTAAACTAGCTCACTTTGGAGGAGCACGTAAAGTGGCAACCTCGTCCCCAGTGCTAACTTTATTTCCAACCTCGTTTCCAATTGTAAGCCCTGGATAGGAAACTTTCTTCCTGTATCCTGATTCGATGCCGCAATTGGCTAGTAATGGATTTTTATCGTGTACCGTTTGGTGTTGTTATTCACAACGTGCAGTACGTGACTTCGCGATCATTCGTCCACGCCTTCTCGAAAATACTCATTTCCTTTCCAATTTGTTCATGTTAATATGAAATATGATACTGCATGTTGTATAAAGATCGTAACAGTTTAATTGAATGAATCGTGTTTTTGTAACTCACGCCACGCTCGCGCTGCGACAAATTGACTCTGTTTTTACCCCAGACGCCGCATACCAAACCAAACGCTAATGTAACGCACATGCAGGCACCAGACTATTCCTCATTTGCATACGTGTTCAAAAATCTTGCACGTGCAAATGATCCAGTACCAGGGTGAGAGAGCAGGTAGTGATGGGCGCATACTGCTCGACACCCTGGGGACGAGGTTGGTAAAGTGGCCACTGGCACCATGGCTCGGTTTCGACGGCTCGAATCCATTAATTTGCAAAGTGGATTTAGTCGCCACATGACCTCTTGACCCGGTCCGGTTGCTATGGCTCGACCTCGAGTAACCCGAGATCGTTCGTTTATTGCTACAGATTGCGCATGTGTATCTATACCCAAGACAAAAGTACCCCCCGGCAGACCTGCCAACCTTTGGGATCGAAAAACTGTATTCTGAGTCTCCAAGAGTTGTATTTTTCTTTTAAAAAACTGTATTTTTCAAAAAATATGCATAGACGGGCTATACGAACAAATAAATGTGGCTGCAATGCTCCATTTTTAATAATCTTAATTAAAGGTATAAAAAATGACCAGAGGTCTCCCTGCGGGTGGTAAACCCAATCAAACAATTTGCATGAATAAGGATATTGATCATATACCTTATTCATAAACAAACTGCTTTAAAAACTATTCAATGCAAGTCTATCTAAACATAAACTAATGACTAGACTTCCTCATGTTTGAAATAAATAAACCTATAACGCAGGTGAAACATTCATATGACTTCCAAGTATAATCTAAACGTATTCATGTTTTATCACGTCGCCGCCAAGTGCCAGTTTGATTCTTGAATCATAATTCACGTGCACACACTGAATGTTTAAAAACAATACACAGCGATCGAACAGAGTTTTATTATATCATATATTTTATATGATAGCAAAATATGCACATGGGTAGTTAGCAACTATTGTAAGTGTCTAAAGCACTAATGTTTAATTTACATTCGCACATCTGTTGACAAAAATGTTATATTGAAGGCTTTATTATCCTTTTCGATATTTTTGTATTGGTTTATTAAGTATTGGAATTATTTTCCCCATATTATTGATACGGGTTGTTTCAACCTACATGTATGTTTCAACTGTGGTAGTTTCTCGAATGATTTAGACGCATAGAACGGTCGTTGATGTCAACTCCCTTAACTGACGGCCGGGCTAAACCGATTAGTCAGTTCCAAGTTGTCGCCTTCGTATAATTCAGTGATTTGATCAGATTGCCCTATCCCCACTACCATCAGACAAACGCATTGCAAGCCAAAATCACCCTTTTATTTCAGTTGTTTGTAGGCAGTTGACTGGGTCCTTATAATTTCGAGCTGCTCATTGTTTATAGCTCCGATATGCGATCGTAATCACAGTTTGTCTTTTTGCGAGAGTCACCACATATGCCTTTTATTAGGATAGCGCACTTTTAATTTTGTGTGAGAAATATTCAAAATAAGTGATCTCTATTATTTATTTTTTTTCAAAATAAAAAGCAACAAATGCATAAAAAATATTAGGACCCTTCATATTCTCCATTCCGACTGCAGTATTTTCTTTAAAAATGAGTTTCCATTCTTCGATTAACTTTTAGATTGTTCAGGGAAAAAAGGTAGAAGATAACACGGAAGTTGCCGAACATATATCCGCATTCGATTTGGACTTGGCTAGATTGCTAGATGGATCCTCAGCAGTTGGGTGAGATATGACCAACACTGCATCGCCTCATGCTTTGAAATTCCCAAGACATTCTAAGGAGTAGTCATGTCTCATCATCCTACCCCCAGACCTCGGAGCTCAAGTCTCGTAGACAAACATCAGAGATTATCTAAAGGCCCTCTGCTGTCCGCAGGGACAATACAAAGAAAAAAATACATCATGAAACAGGAAGGATAATGCCGATAATTTCATAGATCGCTTTCCTCTTTTTTTTTTAATCGTGTGAGTGTACTTTCAGCTGCAGACTTCCTCATGTGTGCCGAATCATCACCAAAGTATAAATCGAACACAAAAGAATTCGAAAATGCCAATTCTCTAATTTATTTATTTTCTTGAGTTTAAAATTAGTTACTTCAGGAAAACTGGATGGTTTTTCTTCTCACTGTGTGCATAACGTAAATATGTCTTGCCATAACATTTACACTAACTAAACAAGCGGATATTAAGATTAGTTTGATTTAAGCTGCGAACGGTTACTCTTACGATGTATGATTTCATCAAATTTGTTTCGGAAAAGAAATAATGACCAATCAAGGATGATGGTCACGCTGGTCTATACATGTCGGTTACAACACTGAAATATTGTTCAACATGCGCATTGAAATATCACCAAGCCAACAAGACAATCAATATAGCCTGCAGTATATGGCGCAACGATGTGGCTGTGAGTTAACAATACGTGTAATTGTCCTAATCAATATATTAAACAAGCCCTGGTGCTGATTGCAGTCTTATTTTGTGACATCACTAACAGGCGTTTGTAGACGAATACAGGACATGAACAAGATGTACTAATTTGACGAGTAAACCTATACTGGACATGGCGCACTCGATCATCTTCACTTGTTCAGAATTTCAATACAGGAATCAGAGTCAAACTTGACATTTCTTTGCAGAAGGATAAATCAGAAATCAAAGTTACATTATGTATATAGTAACAGACATCCCAATAAATAAATACAAAAGATAGATAGGGAAGCGTGTTAGAATAACAGCTCTTTCTAAACAAACTACCAAGAAAAACCTGTATAGATGAACATTTGACAAAGACAAACAAATCAAAATACAGAAAACCAAACGAGGAACACTGATGTGAAAGATCCTCGAATAAAAAGGAAAATGACAACTAAAGCAACATTTATAGTACGATTCGATAAAATTAGGGCGTCTTATATTATATAGAAATGTACGTTGAATTAAACAAATTCCCCGAAAACGCGGAGAATGAGAGTAGACGAGAGGCAAGACATGTCCAGCTACAAAAAAAAACACAACTAAAGATAAAATGTGAACAAGATGAGACACTGTCAGAACTATTCCATGTCCTATCCCAAGCTAAGGGGAAGGAAACATGCAATGAAATTAAGGTCAAACTAAGTAATGTAAGTGTGAATTGAACGTGAAGGGGCGGCAACTTAAGAGGCCTGAGGGGGCTTGTAGTGGCGGCCGTTACGTGTATTTGATTAGTTGGGTGTAGGATATTGTGTCGGGATGGGGACATTCATCTACACATCGGGTGCAGTTCCTTGCTGAAAATTTACGGCATTGCAGGATAATTTTATGGACTTTTAAAAAAAATATATGCAAACGCTTTAGTTCATTTCATTAATGTTTCCTGTAAACACCAATATCGATTCCAACACGAGACGAAATATACCAAGAATCTAGAACGAATTAGAATTAATGTTGTAATAATAATAACGCTTTTTATTTATTTTATAATTGTGAAGTGCACCCAAAATGAAATCTATTTATAAAAAATAACTGAATTGAAATAAACATTTAGGTCCAACGATATTGTTGAACAGAATTAAAGTAACTTTGCATTGAATTACATGGATTTTATCTCATTCGGTAAAGTATTTTGAAGACAATTCATCTTTTCATCCCGACCTAAAAAATAGACGCACAGGCTAAACACGGATTGCAAGGACACAACTATCATACACATTTGTATGGAAAGTATAAACACCCTCTTTTCAGCAAATTTCAGTGTAATGATATGCAGAGTCTAGCGAAGATTAAACCTGCATAAACATGCTTACTTTTTTCGCTTTCTCTGATATAAAAATAATCAAATTATACGACCCCAACAATTATCAAATATTGGAGAGAGAAATCAAATTTACTCTTCATTTTCCATTGTACTTGCTGCCCCAGACATAAAGCATGAATTAATTTCATTATATTCATCTGGGTCTCTTCGTTCCTGTTTTTTCCCCTTTCTCTCAATTACAGAGTCAGCGGCGGTACTTTCTAGTGGTGCGATGTCCTTTGTCATTTTCCACACGGAGCGTAATTACTGTGCGCTGTTCAGCCTGATGTAATCTAATTGAGCAGTACGGCATTTTCATTTTTCCATTTACTTGCCTGGAATAACATGGACACACCGATGGAGTGAAGCGACGGCTACACGCACAGCAGGCACGGCTGGCAACGGATAGGCTGTCCCCCGTACCTACACGTATCACTGCCTC
Source organism: Patiria miniata (assembly GCF_015706575.1). Lineage (NCBI taxonomy): Eukaryota > Metazoa > Echinodermata > Asteroidea > Valvatida > Asterinidae > Patiria > Patiria miniata. The sequence continues at coordinate 4,164,611 of NW_024037062.1, forward strand.
GTCACTGCATCAAGACGATATCGCACACTGTGGATGCGATCATTGATGTCTGCCGTAAACTCCTTGAGTGCTCCACATTCATCTCAGATCAGCTTACCTGTGGACAACAGAGTGTCTTCTGTTCAGTTTCGTCCGACTGATGAAAAGTATTTTCAAGAAGTCTACTCAATATTTGCGTTAATTTACAAGATGTTCCGAATTTAGAAATACACACTGTTTCATTTGAATCGACGGTCATGGTACATAGTTTGGGATCAAAAGTCTTGTGTTTTCCTCAGTGGTCCGCGTGAAGGAAACAACTGACAACCTGCCAATCAAAGTGCATCAATGATCTCCGCACTTCTGTTTCGGATAACTCCCAAAATTCAATCATCACAGTAAAGTTTGAAGACGACATTTAAGTTGAGCATTCGCCTTGTACACATGTGTAGGGGTTGCACAGTCTGCAAATAAAAATACTGACTTTAGCTACTGGAACTCATTCGAATCACGCGAGGTACTTCTTATCAAAAACATATAAGTCCTACCAACATTGCAAAGACGTTGTTAGAAGTAAAGCAGCAATGTATTGTTACCAGTGTTCGTCCATTCACGCACCGCCATCACAACTCGATGTACCGTCTACAACTTGTGAGGGATCAAGCTGCTCATGTAAGTATTCCTTTTATTTTATTATTAAAACGAATTTGATAACATTATTCCTGTAAGATGATTAATACATATTTTGGGGGGTGTTTATCGGGAGAAGTGCTTTTAATTGCACCATGGGTTTAAACTTAGGAACTTTATTGTCGTACACTGTAAAAATGATAGCGATTGTCTAAAAACGTTTGATGAGTAATTCAGGGTAGGATAGTGCAGTCCCCCCCCCCCCCCCATTACCTGCTCAGGTAAGTAGAAAACAACATTTGCCATGCATACCTTCTGGCGCTTCATAAGTTCCCAAGTAACTTTTTCAAAACCGGAATATTAACAGCGACCGGGGATCTGGGAAAGAGGGAGGCAATAGTACATCGTGCAGGGATGACTGGTATTTTGCGAACATGTGCTGCAACACTTATGGAATCGTTACTGGTTAGGAGAAAGCAGCTGACTGAACACAGCTCAGCATACCTTGGGCCAATTACATCCCCACTCTACTCAGTTGCTGGTAACGGTGTTCTAACGATGGTATGACTGTCTGGTTCTCTGCTAAAAATGTTACTTTGCGAAGAGAATATACTGAGCAGTATCCCTGAAATTAGCAAAGAACAGAGCAAAGCAGAACTGATTGAAATACGTGAAACGTATATGACAATGAGAATAGGAACACGTCCAATTCACGATGGCACTATACAGGATTAGTAAAAGAAATGTCCCTTTGGATAAGTTTTTGTCTCCCACAAAAACGGAAAGGTAACCAGTTTTTTTTCTTCTCTTCAGCCATCATTCGGTCTGGGTGTGTACCACCGTCAGTACAAGTTTCACTGATTTTCAGCCATGCATGAAAAGGATACAGGCCTTTCTTTGGGACTACCCCAAAAACACTACCAACACAATGTTCAGGATAGGCCTTTTGCTATGTACAAAATGGCAACAATTGGGTCTCAACTCTCAAGACAATGAAGGAAATAAATGGAATAGCAGAACAGGACATCAATCAAATGGAATTACATTTATTGAATTTGAAACTGAATTACAAATAAGGTTCACATTTTCACTGTCCTGCTGCTCGACCTTCCACCTGTCTGTCATTCAGATCAATGCATAGTTAATGTGCCTGTGTCCTCATGTCTGCAATAGGGCTTGGATTTCACCAGTAATTCGTTTGCGAAGTTCCTGCAGGGTGTTAAGCACAATGCGGTACACCCGGTCCTTGCGGTAGGCCTATACCCCCATACATGTATAATAGAACAAATATCAAAGGGGGATGAGATCTCAAGATCTTGAAGCCCCTTGTTCAAGTTATTGTTTGCGCCATTAAATAACGTTAAATACTCCCTTAAAAAATATTGGGAAACAATGCGTTGGTAGTGTTTTGAAGTATTCTCAAAGCCTGTATCCTTTGCATGCATAGATGAATATCAGTGCAATGTGTACTGAATGTGTTCAATACCCAGATCGAATGTTGGCTGAAGAGAACAAAACTGTAACCTTTCCCGTTTGTGTGGGAGACAAGGAATATCCAAACGACTTTTTTTCATAGGGGCCTATATGTGATTTATTTTTGTATGTTTCTCATTGCCAATGGAATAGGATTATCTGTATTTTTATAAAATGCGGACACAATAAAGAAGCATAGGCCTAATCATAATAGTCATAATATCAGAGAAACGCTAGTGACAATATTAGAATGGTTAGCGTGCATTTTAGCACGTGAAGTGTTGTGGTAAATTAGTGCAAAAGTGCGTTGTCCATACAGTCACGGCTATAAACGTTTCTGCATAAAACGATGAAAATGGAAAATGCGATGGGCGGAGCAAATGGGATAGGTGGAGCCACTTGAAACACTTAGGACAGACTTGAACTCTTCGTTGACGTCGCTGTGTGCATTATTGTAAGTGGTTAACTTAACAAACAACGTGAAAGGGTTAACATTTGTTTGAAACTAAACATACACGGGAAAACAGGCTAAATCCAAGCATACAAATGTCAGGTCAATGATGTGAGTTGCGGTTCCAGCCTTGATGTTTGTACTCACAGATTGTGAATTTTATATTTAACTGATTCTATGGAGTCCGAGTACACATGATATTGGTGTGACTATTCCATGGTCGGGAAATTCGTGTGTCAATGGTAATAAACTGAGCTCCGATTATCAAATCCACAACATATGGGAAACATTTCTGTTAAAAAAAAAATGTATACGTTTATATCTCTTTTTTTTCTGAAATGGAAAATTTCTCATAATTTAGTGCACAAGGCACATACGAGTTTGAGGCCAAATGACAAGAAATGGTATTGATGGCATTGATTGTATTGTACAAAAAAATGAATACAAAAACTTGAATTATAGAACATTACAAGTGAAGTTTTATTAATTCCACTATAATCTAAAACAAAAGGGCAACGAATGAATCCATCTTAAGCCAACAAAAGTCATCATTCGAGAAACAAAAATGATACGACTTGCTGACAAGCCGGTGAGAAGTACAACGCACACTTTGATTTGCCTGGAATCATAATTATAACTTGGACTCAATCTATGCTTTTTAACGAGACATGCCCAGCCAATTGATTTTTATCATAAGAAAGCATAATGAGTGTTTCATTATAGTCATTAGGAAGCTAATACCATCAAGACATGAAATGAAGTGTGGGGATATTATTGGAGTCGCATTTGGTGCACATTACGTAAAATCTAGCGCCTAAATAACCCTCCCTGAAGTCATTACCCGTGTGTAATGAGCGGACGTATAATGACTTCCCCACGTCCTCCGAGTTTACTTGGACATTAGTTTCCCAGTATATTATCATATAGATCATAAAACATACTTGGAAAATTCTTTCAGTCTGAAGGCATGATTCCCTTATAACTAAATTGGGTAAACGTAGATACAGATGTAAGATTAATTAGTATTAACTATGTTACATCCGATCTGAGGTTTGTTGTAAATGTCGATTCATTGTCTTATTTTGCTGCTATATTCCCTCTTTGTATGCGATCACCTTTGTGACAATTTCTATCCGTAAACCTTATACTGTCCATTTTGTTCTCCAAGTTCATAAACATATTCTTTCTTTGATGGCTTGTACTGTTAACCTATTCACGTAATTCCATACCAACATGCTATTCACCAGATTGTTTGTATGATTTACGGTATTTAGTGCATGCACTGTATTTGTACTTTTTTTATTTACCTGTACCTATATTACAGTTTTCTTATTCACAAATATTTACATCCAAGGCTATATGAATATTTATCTGATGTTAATGTATGAAGCCTTCCGCTAGTAAACTTTTTGTTCGTTGGATGTTTTATACTTTTTTTAAAAAACTCTTCCGTGAATGCTGTGGTGTCCTTTGTTGCATTTCCATGTTGTTGGCTTGCTTTCCATGCTGCCTCCTTCTATGTCTGTATATCAACCTTCATCTGGCGTTACTGCATTTCAATGTGCATTTTTCATCCATGTATCTTATTGATGGGACATCCTAACTGTCTTGCAGTATTCTCTTCGCAGCATAAGATCCCATCTATTTTTCTGCCGCTCTGTCTTTCTTTCTTTTTTTCTCTCTCTCTCTCTTTTCCTTTTTTCCCATGTAAGCAGGAGGGAACAGAGGGTTTTCCGTCTCTTTCCCGTGGGAGCCTGGGCCTTACAGTCAGGCAAGCCCCCTAATCAAGTTAGCTTTCCCCGTACGTCGTTCGTATGCATCAGCCATCGCCCAACTCACAGGTTATGAATAATACAATTACTAAATTACGTCGGCAGTAATTTTCCCCTCTAATGCAATTACAGGGGATGTGCTTAACGGCAGCTTTTGAAATATTTAGCGCTCTGTCAATACAATTATAATGAGTCGGAATCGTCTGTATAATGTAACGCTATTACAGTTTTCCTGCTAAATTCAATTTGACAATGGAGAGCCTTTTGTGTTGTTTGCGGTAACTCCATTATATTTCTTCCAAACTTCAAATCGTGTGTATGGACACAGTGGCTTGATGGGGTTCGGCTTGCTCATTCAGGAGGAAGACGCTAAATGGAAGGTTGGATGAGGGTGTAATTTGGTCTTCACGCCTGAGTGGTGGATTTGCCTCTTCTTGACTGTATACCGTCTATGATTTGGACAGTGTCGCGCCGTCGACGCCCCGATAATCTCTCGCAATTAGAAGACGAAAATTGACGGCGCTTTGGCGAATGTTTCTAAATCCGTAAATCACGATGGGTGAGAGGCATGAACGCGCAATCAGTTTGAATTGTCGGCATACACCGTTGAAATGAGTATCATCCATGCGGATACACTATAAAGAACATCCAGCCACCAAAAGGGCGTGGCTACAGGGTTTGGAGGGGGAGTGATGGGGGAAAGAGAATAGTTTGTGGTGAAGAGAGCTCAAAAACAAAGAAAAACATCCTGTAGGAAAAACAGACTAGTTATAAAGTAGTTTTTGACTTTTTGTCAAGCATGAAACAACAACCTTATAGACCACAATACCTATTCAACAATGACGTGTAGCCTATTCCACATTTTGTGGCACACAGCGTGCCAATTATTATGCTGAAACAATTTTGCAATTGGGACCTTCCATTTGTATCCTATAATAAAAGATCCTACGTTGTATGTCTGTCGTGATGTCGGTCAGGATGTCGGTCGGTCTGTCTGTCTGTCTGATGTCTGTGTGTCACGTTTTTTTGTGTAAAAGGCCTAAAAGAGTGTGCGGCATGCACAAAATGAAATGGTTAATGTGTGGGGGTTTGGTCATGGTATATAATTTTAGGCTCCGATTTCGCGTCCTCTGAAGTCACGGTTGGCACGTGGGGAAAATGATTTGGTTTTTTGTGGTTTTTTTGGGTTTTTTTGCTTTTTTGGCAAATTATTTTGTTTCTTTCAGACATTGAATAGTTAAATATTACAACATTAGCTCTATTAAAATCTCCAAAAAGTATCGCTATTACGCAAAACATAACGTTGATGATGACAAATGTGGCAAAATTGCTTCACCAAGTGTGCCACGCCCACTTGGGGTCAACATGCAAATTGAGGTCAAAGTAAACATTAGTATATGGCTCCACCTATCTAGCGGGTGCGGCGCGAAACGCGGCATCCCGCTAGTTGAGTAAAATAATGACCCTCCGTGCCAACACCCTGAATAAAATGTAGACAGTAGTGCAGAAGGGGAACTCGCCAAGCCATGCAGAGTGCGACTGGGATAGGGTGAGAGTACTATAGGAAACTCATGGTTTGGTTTCGGGGACGGTCATCAACACGGAGCTTGCCAGGTGTGGGGTCAGGGCGAGGCTACTCAGCGATCCATAGCTGGACTGACAGACCTTTTGTGTGGGTCCATCCAGTCTTGACATGTAGAAAAGCATGCATTTAATTCATTAAGAGCTTGGGAATTTCCTTTTTTATTTCTTTTTATTACAAAAATAATTGGAGGCAATTTCTGATTCTAGTTTTGTTGATTGATCCCACAACTTTCATACATATAGACACCATACAGACTATTGCTTGAACTTTTGGGCCCATCGGTCGTCGTTTGTCCAGACTTATTAAATATTTCAACATTATTCCTGAATAAAAATAACGCATCAAAGCATCTTGCAAAAACAAAGCTTGTTTGCATTATACAAATTGTTCGAAGAGTCTTTCATAGATCACTTCAAAATCAATCAATCAGAATTATAAATCGTATTATGAGATTTTTTTTGTTTATTTTAGCACCAGTTCAGTTTAATATTTAATACTTCCTGTGTTGTGTAAAGCTATAAATACGCAGTTCAACCTTCTGGTCTAATTTATGAGTCGCCTACCAAAGTGAAAAGTAGGTTATTTATATACAGAAAGCGTAATTGCTTTACAAGTACGTTATAGCTTATATATAATTCGACTTGTAAGAATCGGGGTCGGTTGTCGTGATGTAATATGGCAATTTGAAAATGACCAACACGTCCAATGTGACTGTGATGGCGGCTTGTTATAGGTCGTATAGAGTGAGTTGAATGTATGAATCTTGATAGACCTGGATACATGCTCGCTAGCTTCCACTACTTGCTTCCAAATATGCCTTTATTGTTGATGGTGCTTTTCCATTGTTTAGTGCTCATTTAAACTCTAGAAGATTGTGATTCAGTAAGACTAGTTATTGCATCTTTTGATGGACTTCTTTTAACAACTGCTAGTCTGCAACCAAAATTGCGCCAAACAAGAGTGTGCTTTGGTCACTTTTTTTTTTAATAGTGATACATACCTGATTACTTGTACGCCACGATGTCTTGCAAGCCCTAAGTGAATGTTGGGCCATATGAAATGTGTACAGTGAACATTAGCCCACGACGCACATTGATCAATCTTTACAGTCATACTCCATTGACAAATTTAAACTGAAAATTCAGCTCAGCTTTGTAAACAAACACGCATACCTCGCGCACGCACACTTATTATATACATGCTTGCGTCGATGAATGTTGGGACATATACCATTTGTCATTTCATGTCGGTGCAAACATTTGGTCAAATAGGAAGGCGTGGCTGTAAATATTGAATGAATAACGGCTTAGTAACGAAGAGTAACGGCTTGGGTGGGAATTCATGCAAATTATGGAAAGAGGGGCTTGGAACTATCTGTTGTCGAAAGGAAAAACTTTTAAAAAATTTTTTAATGGAAATACATCTACAAATACAGACTTTGTATTCGATTTTTTTGGGGGTGGGTGGTTAGATCGGATTTTCCATCGGAAAAATATTTTTATAACATCTTATACGGGATTTGTGTGAATTAATATGTATCTTCAAAATCAGTCAGCATAATATTGAGTACAGTTGCTGGGAGAATCTTTGAAGTATATACATGTATAGACTCGACAACACAAGCACAATGAACGCCAAGTGATGCCTAAATAAGCGACAGCATACAACATTGCCGCATTGCCATGGTAACTGAACACATGCAGGTTCTTCATTTATTGAATTACCATCGTTGTATTTGCAATATTACGTATGACTGGTTCCTCAAGCATTCATTTAAGGAAAATGAAAGGCAAACATTTTGTTGACGTAAGTTCAAGAAGTGCTTTTCGTTTGTTTGTGTTGTTGTTTTACAATTGTGCCTGAACGAGTTGTCTTAACAAAAATAGATGTGGAATACATTAATAAAATAGGTGCAAGTATTCCCCGAAATCGGTCTCCTTGCCAATGGATAATCGCTTGCGGTATTTTCAATTGCGTGATAGACGAATTTCTCAAACAAACCAATTAAATAATACAATACTAAGACTATTTGTATACCAAATTGCTTTACAATCAGGACATTTTTGTTGTATATAGAACGAAAATCTTGATTTTGCGACTGACAACATGGCTATACTTGCGCGATTTATAGTCAGCAAGTTTAATTCGCTTGCCCTAATTATGGAGAGAAAATCGTGAGTGCGACATCTTTGTGGCATGTCAATAAAATTAGTTCAGCTCTAATGGGATCTAGTTTCCTAATTCGATTTAAAACGATGGCTTTTCTCCGCTGCCTCCCTGTGCAAACAACATCCACGGTAGGGGGAAATCTCTGAAACATTTACTTAACAATAAACGGAGCTGCGCGGCTTTGCTCAACTTAAACATGACATTGGAAAGAATTGGGGGATATAGTACACTATAAAGTGGGTGAATCAAGAAGTGTTTATGCCACAGGGGACACGAATTATGAAATGTCCCAGTCACGAAGATCGGTTTTAATAGCTTAAAAGGTATTCTTAAGTGAAAGGAGGACATAATTGAGTTAGATGGAACAATATTTGTTGGGTTTTTATCGAGGTTTGTCTGCTCGTTCAAGCTTGAGGCATTTTGCTTCGCATTATAAGTTTCCATGGTTCTTAATTTTTTTTTTTAGAGAATAATGCCGCATGATATATTGGTGTTTATGGTTTCAGCGACCTCAGCGGATTATTCACTACATGAATGAGACACTCTGAACCCTTATCTGTGGAATTAATTGACATTCACTTCGATTTGAAACTGTGGTGTTTGGTTTTTGGGGGGTCGGATTTGGGTTATTTTTCTATTCATGTGTCTACAAATCGTTAACAGAAGTTTTGTTTGTTTGTTTGTTTGTCAAGACGGTGATCTTTCATACGTCAGTGATGCCGACGATAGTTTTGCTCGAAGGAAGCAACGACGAAATAGAACAACGTTCACGTTGCAACAGGTAAAAATATCTAAGATAACATTACAGATATTTTCATCATTTTCACTTGAACGACATATTGAGTATTTAAACAATGCATCTAAAAAAAACAACAGTGTTTTCCCTCATGGAAAGTCCAAGTTGGGAAAATATACATCCGGGTCACTGGTCGTCAGTTAATATCGGACTTACATGTAATTTCTGATGACCTTTGCCTTTTTCTCAAGATGACTGGTGTTTTTTCAGCAATACTATAGGCTACAAGTATTTCAGGGTAAACCGGTATAAGATCGTTTGAGATAAGTCTCACTGATTCATCCCTTTTTTTCGAAGGGGTAGGGGCAAGGGGCCCTGACAAAACAGACACTGTGATACGCTTTCCATTACTTCTCACTATATAGCTGGAAGAATTAGAGACTGCCTTTGCTAAGACGCATTACCCAGATGTATTCACACGAGAAGACCTGGCTATGAGGATCAACCTAACTGAGGCTAGAGTTCAGGTGAGTTCACTTCCGGTTTGTCAAGATACCACGTACAATGCGTACGAACACATGTGAAATAGTATTTTTTTTTTACATTAATATGCAGTTTTGCTTGTGAAGTTTCTTTAATTGATTGTATTTTAGATTCTGTTTGAATTTTCTTGATGTCGTTCCTCTGAGCTGAGATAAGAGGCTACAAAGTGGAAGGAAAACCCAAAAATCAATTGAAATGGAAAATTGAAGAAAACATTTTTAAAGTTAAAGGTTGATGGTTGTGATTTTATACGAAGAGGCACTTTCGATATTTGTTAAATGTTCGTAATTGATGGATTGTATCAAGCAGAGCTATGAGGCTAACATCTTGCACTCACAGTATTAATATTACAATGGTGTTGTCAGGAGTATGGCACGCTTAAGTGACATTTATTCACATCATCTTGATATTAAATTAAAATGCACGTGGATGCGGTTTTTTTATGAGAAATCTCATCACCATTTCGGGATATCTCAAAATCACTCAAGATATCAAGGAAACGTTTTCATCTTTGAAATCATTTTGTGATATTTCAAAACAATCACCTGGAGGCACTTGCAAAAACTTTACGAGATATCTTGAAATACTTTTGAATAGGCTACATGTAGGCCTATCTTGAAATATATATGAAGAAAAGAGGAGATGTCTTAAAATTATTGAAAATATTTTTGAATAACCAAAAGCTATATAGGGGAGCCTTTACTGCTTTAAAATGTCACTCATGCTCGCCATATAATGACAATGAATTAAACACAGATTTCCACAAAATTCATTATAAAAGGATGAACTCTACTTGCCTTCATGATCAGAATATAATGTACCAGAGTACAAAGGAAAAGGTCAGATAAAACACACACGGCGACTGATGCTGAGAAGAATACTCAGCTCTTTTGAACTTGCAATTTGACTGTTAATTTCAATGTCGCAATTAATGTTTGATGTGCGAAATTGAACTGTAACAGTATTTGATTCATGGTTTCATTTCTGTGACCTTTCCATAATCGCATCATTTTGACATTCTTGGAACATAGACATTGTACAATGGATATTGGGTAATGAACATGATGCAATGTGGCATACCATGAATATTAAAATACCTTAGAACCGAGTGTGCCATCATCCGTGACTCACGACTGTAACTCAATTCAACCAATTTTACACCCCTTTCAAAATTTTCCTAATTTTAAGCCCCCCGTAAATCGCCGTTACTTGGCGGACAAATAGCGTGTTTTTGCTTGGGAGGTGTTACACCATCTGCCGTGATTGCGCGTAGGAGGTGCCGGGGCTGAGGTCCCATGAGCCCAGCCTAGTTTCATGTCGTGACGCGGTGAGCGCCGATTCATTGCGTGACTGCTGCTAAAATGCGATGGAGAGCAAGGCAGCTGCATTATTTTCACCACCGATTAATCCTCTTCGGTTTTTCTTGGACATGTTTAATAAGACCTTCGTTTTGCTTATCAAAGATGAACAAAGTCTGACATTCATTTTTTGAAGAGCAATATTCTGTTAATATCAAGAGAAATTATCTTTCTTATCTCTATTTCTTAGGCGATTAAATAAGTCTTCTTTTCACTTTTAATTAAAAAAAGAGAGTTTTTGTCACTTATCGGTGAAATCTTCTGTACACTTTTTTAAAACGAAAATGTGTGGGACTTGATGTATATGCAGGTATGCATCGAGCGATGGTTCTAGCGCTTGACATTCCTATCGATTCAGGTAATATTCCTGTTATATTTGCATTGTAAAAAAAGAAGAAGAAGAAAGTGAATTTACCTGTACAATTATACGTCGTGAAAGCATTTTTCCATTTGAATTGGCATCGATCAATGAATGAATTCAATAAATACATTTATTAAAGACTCACCACCAATTCCTACAGAAAAATACCTTCATTTTACAAGGTTGTTTTGAATGTACCTTACAAGGTTGCTTTGAATGTACCCCGTTCAATTATAAGTAGTATTATCAACATTTATTTAAAGCGTATACAGATAATACATTACAATGAATTTTAAAAGCACCTTCCTTCCACATTTGCTGTTTATATCAAATTTATGAACTGAAAAACTAAATCGTTGATAAGCGCAATGATCTGCCAACTAACGTCTTCCTCAGGTCTCAAGAACTTAATTCTCATTAACCCATACTAGTATTATAACGACCGGTACCTTCAGCGCAGTCACACACCTGTACGGGAAGGTGTAGACCATCCCATCAACCCTCTGGGTGTCACAAACCGGCGCTGATCATGCATAGCCCCAATGGACCCCTCCTCTCTCAGTGTTCGAGCCCCCCCCCCCCCCCCATGTCTCCCGTCTCAAATCTCGGCACAGGTGCGCGGACTGTAATAATATAATTGAGTTTTTCTCCCATAACATGATAAGGAAACGAGTCAATTAGATTATAGGTCTCCGAAGCGCTTTGTTACCTTGGACGGGTGTGCAATGCAAATCCACGTACCTTGCTGCTATGTGTTATACAGTGGATGGGGCCTCCTGCATGTGCCAAAGATGCGCAAAGGTTACAGATCTTCTATAATTAGATACCAGTACTAAAATGTGATTTGAGATTTGAGAGTGGAAAGCAAGAAGAGCTGTGGTACTCACTTGTCTGTTTTTAGATAACAACAGCTTCTATGAAAATGAATTGTGCAAAACTGACTGACTGAATGTTACTCACCTTCGACGTTATGCATATTGTGGAGGACTATGTTTTAGAGATACTGTTTTGCAATTCAAAATTAGAGAATCAAATAATTTGCTTCATCAGCCGACCACATCCGTCAAAATTAGTTGTACAATTTCTAGTGCTAAAGAACAGAACAATAAAATTGAAAAGAAAAGCCAACTACACATGAGAGTCATTTCAGTATAAGATACAGATATTTGTATTACACGGTCTTGTTTATTCGTATAAGTCAGTTAGAAAAAAAATCAAGAATGTGGGTCGTTACGTTGGGAAGTAGACCTAATTGCAAGTATATTTGATTTGGAATTGCCTTTGCTGTTATTTCATTGAATTTATATAAATGAACGCGTTATCCAAGCCATTCTTCCTCTTTTGTTGTGTGTGTGGTTTTTTTTTTTTACGTAGGTCTATCTCATCACATCTTTATTTCGTTTCCAAACGTTCAACCCAACCATTTTCGGTTGGCATTTGACGTTCAATATTAGAATAGGAGAAACGCTGAAAACCCGCAATACACATCACAAATAAAAGAAGTATAGACAACCTTGTATTTGCACTTTGCCGATTTGGGTGTATGTTTAGTATAGTTCAGCATATTGTTTCTGTGAGAGCAGACTTGGTTATTTCACGGCCCAGTGGCCAAGCTGCGGTGTTCTTCTCTTGTATCGCTTCAGCTCTCACGACTCAGTCAGGGTTGTATCTGTCTTGCCTCCCTACATCATACCTCATCTTTCCCAGTCTCCGAACAATCTGTTAACTCATCGCCTATCGCCCCTAACGTCAAACCCCAAGGTAATTAATGTCCGAGCCTGTATGAAATCCGACCGCCGAGTATGAATACTGCTCTGAAAAATAATACCTTAATTGGATGTGATCCCATTAAAATCTCATCTTGGTTGGCTTGGTGCATACAGCGCGATGACCGGCTGGAACGAGATTCGTCGCGTTACGGGTCAGAGTTTATTGGTTCTAGGCGGCCGCGAAGTGACTCGCCATGTGTCCTAGCATCTGCTGTGTAAGACTGGAACAGTTGCGGTTTTAACTGGACTCACTGGTTTTTTTTTTTATCTATTCAACTTTTCCCATATGATGATTAAGAAAAACTTTCTAACACCAAATTGACACTTCGAAGAGGCTTATCAAGAATTGAAATTGATTCAATAATCGTTCTTTATTTCGTCTTTGAAAGTCATTCTTGCCTATTCAGTCTGTAATCATATTTTTGTTTTTCAATTGCCAGGTTTGGTTTCAGAATCGAAGAGCAAAATGGCGGAAAGCCGAACGAATGAAGAGCGAACAGAAAGCTGGAGGCCACATTAGCGACTCCAACTCCAATGAGGAATCGGCCAAGATGGAGGCCGATAACTCGCCAGAGTCTACCACAGGTGGGGAGGCAGATGATTACGTAAATGCAGAGAGGACTTCGACAAGTCCACGTGTGGTTGTGTCGCCAGCTGTTGTCACGCCCAGATCTAACATTGCGGCCACACCTATATCGCCTGGATCTCAAGGACACACCCCTGTTTTGTGGGCGGGACCTGCTCCACCAGGTTTGGAAAGGTATGATAATATTACAGGAGAACTAATTACAATCGAGTAAGTGATGATATTGATTGATGTTATTTCATTGAACTGTGTTTGATTGTATCTTTTTTTTTCATTCAGATACACCCCAGCTCTGTGCTCATTTCCCGCATCAATGACCACGCCTTACGCATCGCAGTTAATATCGTATGCCGCACGAAAAGGTGAATAAACTAACTGAGCATATAACGAAAACGTTTCACATAGAGTGATATTGGGAGGGAAGACGGTACGGCAGAGATATCGGTTCCGATGTACGGGGATAGACTGCGTGGTAATGCAGACATACAAAACCAAATAGTCTGGAAACAATCTGAGATAGATCCAGCAATCTGCATGTCTGGTTTGGTTCCCTGAGTCTGCAACCTGGCTGGCTGGCTAATACTCATATTAACTGTGTATTCTCAGTTAACTCGGACATAATCTTCCACCCCTAATGTGTCTGCAATATAATTCAACCTTACGACTCATAAGTTTCAATGATATCCTCGATGTGATAAAAAAATATCGTTTTCTGTGTTTTTCAGGATCGTACAATCCATTCATGTATGGAAGCTACAGCTTGGCAACCAATCTGAAGTCGCCGCCTTTGTCATCCTTCGCTGTGTTGGAAAATCAAGAAAAGCGGTCTCTTAGTTTGGCAGCTCTGCGCATGCGTGCCAAAGAATACAGTGAGGCTGTTGCTAGGGCAGCGGTAGGAGGTCCCCAAGCCTCGATCATGTGACCACAATACGGAATGTTATTTTAATCCAAGTTTATTAATAAATGTTTGACCTATTTTAACGAGTCATGTAGGTTGACTGTTTCAATAAATATCTAAAGATTAGTCCATACAGGGTTCTTTGCATCCTTGAGATGGATTAGGTGTTGTAATTTCTCGCTGCATATAATGTTTGTGTTATTGCATACATTTGAAAAAAAAAGGTAGTAACAGTGACTTGGTGTAATATAAAGACTATAGCCTACACCCAAACAATCAGTACTGAATGGGTTGAAGCCTTCAACTTGTCCAAATTTGGTACGTGACACTGATTCAAATAAATTGTCTTCACGAATGATACTCGACCCTTATAATGTCATGAAATCAAGAAACGAACTCATTTGTATGTGTAATATAAATGTGAAACACAAACAAATAAGAGGACAATGGTTTTAAATGCAACTCACAATGACACACAAAGTATTACTACGTTTGCGATGAGCAGATTCGGTATTTAATCTTGATCTGGTGTTTTACTCGCGTCTGTGACAATTTTTTCACGTAGCCACGTAGTAACTTGTCCTTATTATTGTTGTTTTCAGCATTTTTCACTTTACCATTACATGTAGTATTGTTTATGTATTGCATGGTTTGCAACGATATCACTATGAGGAGTGAAGCCATTGTTTTATAAGGAATTTCCACTTGAAAATATAGGTCGACTCTCCGTTCTATTTTTGAGTTTCACCATAAAAAGTTTGGAATGAGACACCGACCGAAAATATCCATACCCATTTAGTTATGGAGTTATGACTTAAAACAATTCAAAATATTTGCAGCGTGACAATAATTCAGGGATTAATTCCCAAAGGGCGTATATTTTTGTGAAAGTTAGGGGTGTAAAAATAAAAGCGTTTTGTTTTCGCAGACGAAAAGGAAGGACGGTAATTTTTTTTTCATGAAAATACAAAATTCAGCGTATATATTGAAAAGGACGGACAAATAATGTTAACAATAATGCACAGGTCATGAGGGTAGTTTCTCGCTAACACTATTTGCCTTAATTATTAAAAAAAAAAAAAAGAAGAAAAAAAAAAGAACCACTTTCGTTTTAATTTTTGTAAATACACGCATATTTGTTTGTTTTTAAAGTTATTTTGGTATTTTAAAATCGATATTAAATGAGGCACGTGAGGCACGTTATCAGGATATTATCAAAATTAAATCTAGCGTAGAACACATGGCCCTAGTTATAAAGGCACAATTTCCTCAAAGTTTCGCTTTGTTCCAAACGTTTCAGATCTGGCATCACATGGGAAGTACTTTCGACCTCCAAATCGACATTGTTCCGGGGAGAGAGATAGGCATAATTATTATCAGCTTGGGAACACGTTTTTCGGCTTTCAAAACTACTTTTTTTGTAGTTCCTCTTTTCACTTTAAATGCTGCATTCTAATTTAATTCCTACTTTATTTAATTGTGATTGAAAGGAAAGTAATGAGGGCGTTTTTTTTTAAATTGACCTTCAAACTGGTCAAGCAATGGTTCGGGCTCAGTCATTTAGGTTGCACGTGCTAGTTGTCAAAATGCGTGGACACGCACTAATCTGCCTCTGCCCGAGGGTCGATCTACGCGCTCCATACTTCAATCTAATCAATGTCTAGATGCCTGGAAGTCACGCCCCTTCAACTTGTTAGTCTTGCTACGTTAACAAGTTTTAATCTTGTCGGGAGGGGGGCATATGGGATGCCAGGGGTAGAGAAGACTTATGAACGGGGATGGGCACAGTGCAATCGCCTCTGTCATTGGGTGGTAAATAATTGTTCATTGAATTACAGAAAAGGTTCAAGGTTGAACTTTGGATATAGGAGGAGGATTAATTGAATTATTGAATGTGTACACCTGCTTGGATTACACCTCTTGTGCATTTTGCCATGGCTGTATAGCAGGAATGAATTTAATGTCTTTTTCACATTTTTTTTGCTAAAATCAACATGCAATGGAACCATCTTCTGTTTAAACAGAGAGGAGAGTTGCAGCCCCTCCAGTTGACACGGTAAATAATATACAGGAAAATAAATATTGAAAATTGTGCATGTACAATGTGTACGGCTGCATTGATATAATGATAATAATCAAACGATATTATTAGGCAGTCAGTCTGGGTGTGTGTGTGGGTGGTGGGGTTGCTATTACAGGATGAAGGGCCAAAGGAAACTTTGAAATAGTGTTTGAGGTTTTTACGTTGGTTAAAGGTAATAATACAACATTTGCTTTTGCTGTAATTTTCAGCAATGGACGGATTTGCGGGTTATTATTTTATAGGAAATATTGTTCCACATAAAGCCGTTTTTCTAAACGATGGTTCAGCCGAACCATCGTTGAAAAATGATACAAATTGCACTTTCCTCACTGAAAAATTGCCTGGGTTAATTAACCCAAGAAAGGGTGAAAACTGGAACTACCCAAAATTGGGTTGCTCTTTACCCAATTGTTTGGGTTGTAATATCTGTTAAATTCAACCAAAAATCGTGATCATACAAGACCAAATTTAATTCGGTCTTGTATGACTTCACCTTTTGGCTGAATTTAATGGAAATTCTAACCCAAACAATTGTGTAAAGAACAACCCAATTTTGGGTAGTTCCAGTTTTCACCCTTTCTTGGGTTGAATTAACCCAGGCAATTTTTCAGTGCTGAAAATGACAGTACACCAGGCGCAATTATTTCACAGGATGCTTGAGACTATTATACTTACAGTCAAGGGGTTTATAATAATGTTGTAGTTTCGTTTTTAATGTTTGCAAATGTTGTACATTACCTTTACGTTGACAACAGTCCGCGTAGCTTTTGACCCCAAATGGTCAGGCGCGGTTCCTCCCCCCTAGCTTTAACTGTTACATATATTATGTCCGCCTGTCCGCAACACTCGGACACAGAGACGTAGCCAGCGGGGGTAAGGAAGTGTGCATGATCATCGGATTTGAACAGCACCCCCATTGGAAGATGGTACCAGGCCCCCCTCCCCCCGCAAAATTCGTGGATCCGCCCCTAAATCTCCAATGCGCACCCGGCTTTATACGCTAGAAAACCGATTCTACCCGTGCATTGGAACGTTACACGTGTAAACGAACAAAACTCTAAATCCGTTTACAAATTTTCCAAACTTTTAAACAAAACTCGAAATAAAAAAAGACCTACGTTCACACTATCTTACTTTAAGTTAAACAAATAGCTAAAATAATTGGAGGTCTAACCACCGCTTCTGATTGGACAATTGACTTCATGCACCGGGACGTTTATGTATGGCATAGAAAAGTTTTGGGAACTTGTACGTACATTCACCCCAACTGTCTAATGTCATGACGCTGAGGGTTCCATAGCTATACATGGAAAAAGGTTATCGCCTAAGGATCCATCTATCCACATTCCCAATTCCCATTCCATGACCCATTCCATTGTACCAATGCAAGAAATCCTACACTTAGACTTGAGATAGAGGAAGGAATGTGCTTGGAGTGTACTGCATAATATATACAAACGACGCACTGGGTATCTGGTTTTTTTTGTACAGGGCCCGATGAAACGTTATGACGCCAGTGGTCTACGGGAAGGCCGCCGCTAGCGTTGGGTTGGTAAACGCATGTGAGGCTATTATGGAGAATCAACACGAAAATTATACAATAGAATTTTTCAAGTGTTAAATACGAGCGGGATTTTCATTGATGAAGAAAATGTTTCATTGTGGAAGAGACTAATAAAGGGAATAAAGGAATAAACGGTGGATAAAAGTAGATAATGACAATAGAAAGGGAGGAGACAGGGCAATGCAACCAAGACTCAAGCGGTGATTGCTTCAAGAGTCCACAACTTTCCTGAAGTTTTTCATACATGGAAATCAGATTTAAATGATTAGATTGTGGTTTTAAGTAGGCAGGTTTTAAGATACTATGCATCCATCAGCAATGGAAAACATGGAGGATGTATATAAAGAGAAAACACACCTTTGTTTGCACCACAAGAATTATCGCAAAAGTAGTCAACTTGTATTAAAATGACAAAGTAACAGTCATGCTGGGCTAAAGTAAAACTTAAACGATTAAATGAACCTAAAACCAAGCATCTGAAAAATAATTTTGATCAAATTTGCTCAATTCAAGTTGTGTTCACCTGTAAATTTCTGTCATTTGTTCTATTGTTGTAACTCATTACTGCTACTTCAGACAGTCAATAACAAAATAAGACAAGTAAATTTCTTTTTGAAAAAGAAGTCCACGTTTTATCATTAATTATGAATAGGCCTACGACCAATTTCAAAGTAGCACACCTTACTCATAACACGAATAGAATGCTTTTGTATGTATAATATGAATAATTGTTATTATTATTCATTATTTTAAAAACACTTTACATGTCACAAGGACGTCACAAACCCTGCACAATAAAAATAGGCCTTCACATTTTTGAAGAAAGAAAAATTAAAACAGTCATGAATAAAAACAATTAATTAGAAAGAAATTAACAATTAATAAATTAAAATATTGTTATACTCTTTGGTTTAAAAAAACAAAACTAAAAACCAAAACAAACAAAAACACGATGAAAAGTGAAATAGTTAGGGGAAAATGCAACGGTTCATACCACCCGCATCTCTGAATCCTGTTTACTAGTCAACTCATTCACAATATGATACTGTACACTGTCAATTTCAAATGTGGCACTAGGTGTTTCCGGCCCCCTGAAGCACCTGAGTGGTACTAAATGAGGGAATGAAGTGCTTTAAAAATGTTACATATCTCCATGATTTACAAAAGAAACAAACATTTACTGGCTTTGCGCAACTAAACAACAGATTAAGTGTACTGGAGAAAATCTGCCTTTTACCTACCGTACACGTGGTGGCGCCCTTCCTCATGAGCAGTTACTTCCTCCTGCATGTCCTGTTTCAATTTTTTTGTCAACGGAGTGTTCCCCGTTTCATCTATACTATCTATACTACAATCACGAAAATGATTCGGGGGCGCTGCCATTTTCCCGACCGGTCTCCCGTCCCCATCGCGCCTGTTGGCTGCGGGGGATGCGGAACGGGGCCCGGCTATTTTCACCCCATATTTCCCAGAGTTCCTTTCCCCATTAAGCCGGCCGCCATCTTGCGTACGGGCCGGTGTCACGTGAAAATTCGACTCCTATGAAAATCGGACCCCTATTTCCCTATTATTGGTTGATCCCTCGCACGTACGTGACAGGTCACTCTCCCAAAATGATCCTAAAAATAGCACAGTATCGTACTCACGCGTGCGCAGGACTACCAATGAGTCCACATTTCATGGAGTCGGATATTCATGCTACACCTGTCGTGCCACGTATACGTATACGTTCGTATAGAGGAGCATGCGCTGCAGCGCATGCAACGGTATTTATGGTGGCCCTGAAGGGACATCGCATATCGCAAACGTGTGCGCATACGTATGCGATGTCGCGAAATTTATCGCGAATGTGTGCGCACACGTATGCGATGTCGCAAAATTTATCGCGAATATGTGCGCACACGTATGCGATGTCGCGAAATTTATCGCGAATATATGCGCACACGTATGCGATGTCGTGAAATTAATCGCGAATATGTGCGCACACGTATGCGAATTTGTTTGCAATGTCGTGAATTTTATTGCATACCTTGTCGCATACCTTTCAGTAAAATTCCTAATGAACTGGGGAGTTGTAGCAGCTAGTCTGGAATCTAGACGTACTGTTAGATATAAATAGGGTCTGACTAATAAACCTCGGCGCACGCTGTTCCTCGTGCAATCGTTACTACAAGTACTGTCGAGCGCAAACTTGCTACTAGCGCAACTTTGAAATTTGCGCGCACAAGTTTCAAACTTGCGCGCGCAAATTTCAAAGTTGCGCAAGTAGCAAGTTTGCGCTCGACAGTACTAGTAGTAACGATTGCACGAGGAACAGCGTGCGCGCGAAGGTTTATTAGTCAGACCCTATTTATATCTAACAGTACGTCTAGATTCCAGACTAACTCCCCAGTTCATTAGGAATTTTACTGAAAGGTATGCGACAAGGTATGCAATAAAATTCACGACATTGCAAACAAATTCGCATACGTGTGCGCACATATTCGCGATTAATTTCACGACATCGCATACGTGTGCGCATATATTCGCGATAAATTTCGCGACATCGCATACGTGTGCGCACATATTCGCGATAAATTTTGCGACATCGCATACGTGTGCGCACACATTCGCGATAAATTTCGCGACATCGCATACGTATGCGCACACGTTTGCGATATGCGATGTCCCTTCAGGGCCACCATAGGTATTCCATGCAACATGCAAAGCTGAAGGCATGCTTGCCCCACATTTTCTCAGCACTACTAGCTTCGTTTGATGGTCGTTTGATGCATTGATTATGCTACAATTTTCTCTTTCAATGGTAAGTCCGGTTTGTGCTATGACACATTATAGATTATAGTTAGTAGTAATTCTTTCGAACACCTCTGGCAAAGGATTATAAGTATTCTTTCGAACACCACTGCTGGCAATGACAATTGTTGTTTGTGAAAAGTGTGACCCAATCGCGTGGGCCTCGGACATGGCGATCGTGTAGTATTTAGTAGAAGGGCCCGGTTCCTATAGGGAACAAAATCCACTTTAAAAAAGCCCGACCAAAATAGTTGGAGACATTCTCAATAAACAGGTATGTCATACTGATAGAGGGCCGGGTTTTGATTTTTTTTTTAGAGAAATTTGGGGGGGGGGGGGGGGAAACTACGATGACAGCACAGCGAAAACACGCAACCCGAAAATAAAGATGGCGATTTCTGCGCGATGTGCTGTGAGCACGAATGTCGGACACTTCGCCCCATTTCCACGTCGCCCCATGTCACTTCGCCCCTAACCACTTCGCCCCATCCCCACTTCGCCCCATCCCCACATCGCCCCATCCCCACTTCGCCCCATCCCCACTTCGCCCCATCCCCACTTCGCCCCATCCCCACTTCGCCCCAGCCGTTACATGTAAAAAAAAAAATCTCATCTATTTTTTTGGCTTAAAAAAAAACTATTTCAATAGATTCACTAATTGCTAACCAACGGAAAGAATTAGCCCATCACCAAATGAACAATTCATAACCAACCTCTCAAGCTAGGCTCTCCCCTACCGAGAAAAAAGCTTGAAGTAAAAGATCCAACTTTGTTCCCAACCCGGCTATACCAACCCGTCTCCCACTTATCTGAGAACGACAATACCTTTGACATCCTAATTTCACTCTTGGAGGAACCAATCTCATCAATGAAGTTGTAAGTCTCACATATCAGACAAATTTTGACGGAACATTTTCCTCAAGGCAGTGAGTTCCTTTGAACTCACTGACCCATACCTACGGGATTCTTTTGAATCCAGCGGCTGATGATTTTATTTAAGCCATCATTTCTCTCATCTGTGTCTCGAGCACCTCATCAGAGAGTTTGTATTTTTTCTGAGTTTCTAGAATTGGGAGCATTTATTATCTGGGGTCTTTGGCAGTTTATTTGGTCTGCACCCCTAGCCTTCCCTTTTTTATACTACATGGGGCGAAGTGGGGATGGGGCGAAGTGGGGATGGGGCGAAGCGGGGATGGGGCGAAGTGGGGATGGGGCGAAGCGGAGATGGGGCGATGTGGGGATGGGGCGAAGTGGGGATGGGGCGAAGTGGTTAGGGGCGAAGTGACATGGGGCGACGTGGAAATGGGGCGAAGCGTCCGACACCCGTGAGCACGCACGGCGCGCAGAATCGTAAGGCACAAACCGCGCAGGAACAATTTATTTGTAGCTATTGTTAGCCGATGTATTTTTTTACAAGTTTTCTTTGTTACTCCTTTACACAGGACTCCCGATGACACCCACATCACATGAACCAGCTCCAACCATGCTCCAAGCATGCTCCAGTGCATGCTTCAACCAGTTCCCAAAGCAAGAATCTCGACTCAAGACGAAGACGTGACGTGCTTTTTCTCTTTACCCATTCAAAACACATTTTTCTTCTAGCCATAATTTTATTATTTAGAAGTCATGAAAATGAAATAGTGCAAAAATAATCACTCTTTTCTGCTGTTTTATGTCCATCCTTTTGTAAAGTTATATCCTTGGCTTAGTTGTATCCAAGAATAATTATGGAATGATTACCCGTCTCGCTTGAAAGTCTTTCATGGAATGTTTTTGCCTATGCTAAACAAGCCTGGACCGACGTCCCTTACGAAAATCGCTCCGAAAATTTGCTACAATTATATCCCCTGAGTTTTGTCAAAGTACTACCCTGTATTGAATGCAAATACATTATTACTAAAAAATTTGTGTGTGCATTGTACCTGATTTCATTTTCACAGTTTTGTAATAAATACATTTAACATGTGGTGCTTGACATAATTATGAAGTGCTCCAATATGTCCTTTCTTATAGTTTTACTCTCTTCTGCAAATAAACGTGTTACAATACTTTGCTCTACAACCCCATCACCATAATAAAAACACGAACTGTTATAATGACATTAACTACTACTTAATACATACAAAACACCCCTTCACCATAACGAATATAAATTGTTGCCCACTTCCCCGGAAATATAAGTGACCATTCACAGGTGTAACATAAGTAGGCATGGGCGTCGCAAGGGGGGGGGGGGGGGGCAAGGGGGGCACTTGCCCCCCCCCCCCCCCCCCCCCCCCCGAAAGCAAAAAAAAAAAGAAAAAAGAAGGGGAAAAAATGAGTTCAATTTTAAATTTAATGAGTTGGGGGGCTAAATGTCCCTGCCCTTCTCTAAAACTGATAAATGGAGAATGTGTTGAGAAAAACAGGCATTTCTTTGGCAAAAATATGTTTTGCCCCCTCTAGAAAACAAATCCTGGCGACGCCCATGTAAATAGGCCACACAATATCCAACCCCCATCCCCACTGGCTTCCCCCTCCTCTCCTCTGTAGTGAGAACTATGAATACGACGTTGTAAAGGTCAAGATCAAACCGCGTTTCATCTAAACTACCTAATTGTACAGTTGGTGTATACGTCCTTTATGGTTTGGCACCTTGAAAAATCAATGTTCAATTTGACTGGACAATATTCCAGCACAACATTAGTTATGAGCTTTATATACATGTAATGAGACATTGCATGAGACAATCGGTCGGCAATAAATACTTAATTTCATTCAACTGTTGACAGCAAGACCTTCCTAATCGGTGCGCAATTTAAAACAACATTTAAACGGTATGAATCCCAGCACAAACATAAACCTCCACAATATCAGCGATTTCAATATCACCATCTCCCCTCTATAACAAAAACCATTTCTCCCCGTCCCTGGAAATATTTCTCCCCATCCCCGGAAATATTTGTGACATGGTTGACGGGTTGTACGGAAATTGGGCGTTCCGACTAGCACCTTTCACCCTAACTAGCCCCTCCCCTATATTGACAATATGTCCTGGACCCTCGCACAATCTCCACAGGAAATGTTATGTGCGCGCACGTTGCTAAACGCAAATACAACTTAGGTGAGACTGATGGCGAGCCCAAATAGGCTCACGTGCAGCAGAGCGTCTGATTCTTTATTTGACTTAACAGTTGTTTGGAGTTATTGGAGTTATTATCGAGATTTCACTGTATACAGTAATTATTACGAAACAGTCAACTCCACCCATCTAGCGGGTGCCGCGCGAAGCGCGGCATCCCGCTAGTCTATACTACAATCACGAAAATGATTGGAGGGCGCTGCCATTTTCCTGCCATTTTCCCGACCGGTCTCCCGTCCCGCACGCGCCCGTTGGCCGCGGGGGATGCGGAACGGGGCCCGGCTATTTCCACCCTATATTTCCCATAATTCCCTTCCCCATTGGGCCGCGCCGGCCATCTTGCGTATGGGCCGGATAATTGACGTGCCACGTCGTATACGTTCGTTATGAGCATGCAGCGTATGGGCCGGATAAGCAGCATGCAGCGTATGGGCCGGATAAGCATGCACCGCATGCAACTTGCTCCACATTTCTTCAGCACAGCGTTGTTGACATGGTTGCTCAAGTTTTCTCTTTGAACGGTAAGTCTCATTTATGATATGTATTGTTATTTGTGAAAAGTGGTATTCTTTCGAACGCCACTGGCAATGAGAAGCATTGTTGTTTGTGAAAAGTGTGAGTTTGTGAGTGTCCAATGATGGCGTAGTCTGGTGGTACGGGGAGGGTAGTACGGGGAGGGTAGTACGGGGAGGGTTGTACCATGAGGGGGGAGGCCTCGGACATCGAGAGTTTGGCCGCGGCCGTGGGTTTACTTAGCTAGGCTTAGTGTGGCCAATTTACTGCATGACCTTCGTAACTACAGTACAGGCCTCACTTGGAACATGTACCCGAACATGTTTGTAGAACTTTGTCAACTTTTGATTTCACAACTGGGCTTTGTTTGTAGTTTATTTTTGGATTTTGCTTTAGTTTGTTTTAGGCCTAGGCCTACTACTAGCTAGAAAAAAAACTGCTCCATTTGTATGTAGGCCATGAAATGTACATGTACATTCATTCCATACAAATGATGCAAACTAAATCTTTGTGGTAATCTTAGAACACGGCAAATCATACTAAAAACTTCCTTTAAAGAAATGACTTTCATACTCATAGGCAAAACAAAATTAATTTACTGCAAATTAAAGACCAATAACCAACTTAATAAAAACAAAAGTCAAATCAAAATTAAAGACGTGATCAAGTTCAAACCTCGGGCCAAAAACCAAAAAATACAGGCAAAGACTAAAACCTGAAACCAACACAGTTAGAATAGTGGATCTTAGAGAATACACTCTGGCAGAAAATCAAATGACTCGACAACGGACATGAACCCAAGCAGGATAAAGAGGAAACTAATACATTGATGACTGTTCAGTGTCTCTGCTGTTCTGCTGAGATAAAATCATAAGTGTGTGGGGGGGGGGGGGGGGTTCACAAAACTACAACATATAAGACATGTTTCGTTGTTTGGCATGTTTGGTTAGTACTTCAGTAGTGCATTCCGCATAAAGGGGTATTGCAACACCTCTCTAATTTATTTGTAGCTATTGTTAGCCGATGTATTTTTTTTCAAGTTTTCTTCACCTTAGTCGTTATTCTTTTCTTTCTAACTCCTTTACAAAGGACTCCCGATGACACCCACATCACATGACCAGCTCCAACCATGCTCCAAGCATGCTCCAGTGCTGCTTCAACCACTTCCCAAAGCAAGAATCTCAACCCAGTCTCAAGACCAAGACGTGACACACCTATTCTTTCCAGTTCAACTGCAAGATTCCTGCCTTTTCTCTTTACCCATTCAAAACACATTTTCCTTCTAGCCATAATTTTATTTTTAGAAGTCATGAAATAGTGCAAAAAAAATTCACTCTTTTCTGCTGTTTTATATCCATCCTTTTTAAAAATTATATCCTTGGCTTAGTTGTACCCAAGAATAATGATGGAATGATTACCCGATAATTACTGGCCAAGCAGACTGTGTCGATCCTGGCAAACTTATTTGATAACAAAACAATGTCTTTGATTACCAAATTACATAATCACTCTTTAAATTTCACAACAAAATATTCATACTCGCATACCCCTCCATTTCTCATGAGTTTTCACCAACACTCATTAAAAAAATGTTGTCCTGTAACTTACAATGCCACTGTCATTATTTATGATTACAGCTTTTAACACAAAAAACTGCAATTGCACAATAACCTTTGGCCGTCTTGCTTGAAAGTCTTTCATGGAATGTTTGTGCCTATGGTAAACAAGCCTGGACCGCCGTCCCTTGAGAAAATTGCTCCGAAAACTGACTACAATTATATCCCCTGAGTTTTGTCGAAGTACTACCCTGTACAGTAATGAATGCAAATACATTATTACTAAAAAAAATCGTGTATACCTGATTTCATTTTCACAGTTTTGTAATAAATACATTTAACATGTGGTGATTGACATAATTATGAAGTGCTCCAATATGTCCTTTCTTTTAGTTTTACTCTCTTTTGCAAATAAATGTGTTACAATACTTTGCTGTACAACCCCATCACCATAATAAAAACACCAACTGCTATAATGACATTAACTTCTACTTAATACATAATAAACACCCCCTTCACCATAACAAATATAAATTGTTGCCCACTTCCCCGGAAATATAAGTGACAATTCACAGGTGTAACATAAATAGGCATGGGCGTCGCGAGGGGGGGGGGGGGGGGGGGGGGGTCCTCCCCCCCCCCCCCCCCCCCCCCCCCCCCCCCCCCCCCCCCCCCCCCCCCACCGAAAAGCAAAAAAAAATAAAAAGAGGCGCCAAGTCATAGTGGTGTGAATTTAATGGGGTGGGGGGGGGCAAAATGTCCCTGCCCCCCCCCTCTAAAACTGATAAATCGAGAATGTGTTGAGAAAAACAGGCATTTTTGGGGCAAAAACATGTTTTGCCCCCCTCTAGAAAAAATCCTGGCGACGCCCACACAATATCCAACCCCCACCCCCACTGGCTGCCCCCTCCTCTCCTCTGTAGTGAGAACGATGGATACGACGTTGTATAGGCCAAGATCAAACCGCGTTTCATCTAAATTACCTAATTGTACAGTTGGTGTTTACGTCCTTAATGGTTTGGCACCTTGAAAAATCAATGTTCAAATTGACTGGACAATATTCTAGCACAACATTATTTATGAGCTTTATATAATGAGACATCGCATGAGACAATCGGTGGGCAATAAATACTTAATTTCATTCAACCGTTGACAGCAAGACCTTCCTAATCGGCGCGCAATTTAAAACAACATTTAAACGGTATGAATCCCAGCACAAACATAAACCTCCACAATATCAGCGATTTCAATATCACCATCTCCCCTCTATAACAAAAACCATTTCTCCCCATCCCTGGAAATATTTCTCCCCATCCCCGGAAATATTGGTGACATGGTTGACGGGTTTTCCAACTTGATGGGCGTTCCAACTAGCACCCTTCACCCTAGCTAGCCCCTTCCCCTATATTGAAAATATGTCCTGGACCCTCGCACAATCTCCGCAGGAAACGTTATGTGCGCGCACGTTGCTAAACGCAAATACAACTTAGGCGAGACTGAATGCAAGTCCAAATAGGCTCGCGTGCAGCAGAGAGTCTGATTCTTTATTTGACTTAACAGTTGTTTAGTGTTATTAGAGTTTAAATTATCGAGATTTCATTGTATACAGTAATTATTACGAAACAGTCAACTCCACCCATCTAGCGGGTGCCGCGCGAAGCGCGGCATCCCGCTAGTATATTTATATTTGTACATAAAATTCCACGTAAAAACATGAGCTAACTGTTATATAGCGCCCTCAATTGAATAAGTACCAAAAATGGCCGACATTTCAGCTAGGCGGGAGTCCAGAAGGCAAAAACTGTTGCAGAGTTCGGAAGAACGGTTCCAGAAGATAAAGCAATTAAATGAAAAACAACAAGGTAGGGAGTAACTCTTTCAAAATGAATCTGTTTATTTTTCTTTGTTTTTGTTTGTTAAAGCGCATTGATCATTAATTTGGAACTGCGCTGTATAAACTATAAATAGTGGATATTTTGCCGGAGGTAACGCCGGCAAACTAACGTTTACTAAAGGTTTGCCGGCGGTAATCCATATCAACAGAGGGCGCTGTACTCTTTAAGATAGGGCTGAATTATAACGTATTAAATTCCCACCAATATTGTGTAGCACAATCGGTGCAGTGGTTAAGCAATAGCTCTAGTAAGTGGGATGTACCTACTCCTAGAACTATGAGGCTCCGCGTGAGCGGAGCCTCATAGATCAAGAAGCCCGCAAAATTGCCTGCAGCACAAAACACTAATAAAGTACAAAAACGTCCATCAAAATGCAGCAGCCATTTCACACAGAACCGCTGCACAGTTTGCCCCTATACTCCGTACTTTATCTCTTGACATACTCACGTATCTTGTGCGGAACTAACATGGGTGGATTCTGTTGGTTTTTAGGCCAAAATGATGAAAAATATGCCCTTTCCGCACTGAGCCAACCTGACACTTGAAACGTGCACGCATATGATCGAGCGATGATTTTCGGTTCGCTCGGAGCGCGCCGCGGGGGGTACGGTACAAGCGAAATGATGTGCATGCGTACAAGTGCATGTACCGTACCCCCCGCGGCGCGCTCCGAGCGAACCGAAAATCATCGCTCGATCATAATGCGTGCACGTTTCAAGTGTCAGGTTGGCTCAATGCAGAAAGGGCATATTTTTCATCATTTTGGCCTAAAAACCGACAGAATCCACCTATGTTAGTTCCGCACAAGATACGTGAGTATGTCAAGAGATAAAGTACGGAGTATAGGGGCAAACTGTGCAGCGGTTCTGTGTAAAATGGCTGCATTTTGATGGACGTTTTTGTACTTTATTAGTGTTTTGTGCTGCAGGCAATTTTGCGGGCTTCTTGATCTATGAGGCTCCGCTCACGCGGAGCCTCATAGTTCTAGGAGTAGGATGTACCGGGTTCGATTCCTGATCCCCGCCATAATTTTAAGGTTTTTTTTCCCATCCCCAAATAAATAAGAATATTCTTCTTTTATTATTTTAATATGTCTCAAACATTTTATTGCAGAGTAGGCCTATTACTTTTTCTTTTTCAGATTTGTGGCTCTGGAGGATTTTTTTTTAAGGGAAATAAAGTCCGAAATTATAAAATGGTCCGATTCCCATCTTGTAAATACAAAGTTACAACGATAATATTGGCATGTAGCCAGACTAAAATTTGTCACCGGAAAATGTGTAAGTACAAAAAAACAGTAACTGCGCATGTTCAGTGCATATCCGGCAAACTAACGTTTACTGAAGGTTTGCCGTCTCCGGCAAAATATCCACTGCCTAACTATAAGCACCGGTAATGGTAGTCCGAGTAGGCCTATTAACTAGGACTCTATGACTACGGATTGCTTTTTTAACATTTGGACATGGTCGGGCGATAGCGGTCATACTAAAAACGTCAACACAGCGTCAACACACTCCAAAGTGTCAACACAGCGTCAACACAGCGTCAACACATCCAAAATGCATTAAAATTGACACAAGCAGTATGTAACCCATACAGTATGGACAGAAACAAGATTTTAACTTAAGGCCAAAAAAAAAAATAAGTTGGTCTCTGGTCAGCGCGCGCGTCGATTTTAATCATGCGCGTCAATCTTTTTTTTTTCCAAAATGTTCCGCGGTAGCTCCAACAGCGCCCTCTGTTGCCGCACCTCCTCATTTTTTTTTACCAAAGAGCACGGAAGTGGAAATTGCACCAAGGCAAATGATCGAGAGCACCAAGACAAATTATGGAGGACACCAATGTACATGTACATGAGGACACCAAGTAGCAAAATAGTACCCCACCTTGTCTGTACAATCCAAGCTTGAAGAAAAAAAAAAAAAGCCAAAAAAACCCCCAAAAAGCCGCGTCCCCGTGTCAATTCCGGAACTTTGGTCTGACCAGAGACCGAATATTTATTTTTTTTGGCCTAAAATCAATAGGTTAAACGTCTGAAAATTGCGATTTTCAGTTCAAGAAAATTGGCTCTCCGTGCCGCTCCGATCGGCTGCCATGTTGCCTCAGTTGCAGCGCGGACCATACCATTATGCTTAAGGGTGATAGCGTTGTACAATAATGTCATTACCTACACACCCCTATTGAAATGGTGTAGTCCAAGCTTTGTGCGAAGTCAAAATGGCGGACAACGGCCGTGCATTAAGTTAAAGGTCATTTTTTTCGCGTGAAAATACTATATTTTTAACAACAAAATGGAAACTCAATCCAATGGAAATTCTCTTTTATTCAATGCTTTACAATTATATACCTTTTTTTGATTCAGAATGTGTTTTGGATGTGTTGACGGTGTGTTGACGCTTCTGTCATGTGTTGACGCTGTGTTGACGCTGTGTTGACGCTTTTTAGTGCGACCCGGCGATAGTAGAGTCCGAGATCGATGGCCCTATTGCGGTTAGTACTAATTTTTTTGGACCATTTTCACTCGTACCCCCAATCAAAATCTTCAGATTTTACCCCCAACATGCCCAAAACGGTCTTCAAACTACATTATGCGCCCCTGTAGGCTTCAGTGGGAATTGGAAATACAAATGGTGGTGGTTAGGTTCACATACCTTAGACTTAGAGAAGAAAAGAGAAATTTCACCTTCAATTCGGAAACTGAGCCTCGCCGGGCTGTCGTGCCCGTCTTGAATGTTGTTGTTGTGTACGATTGATTCAAATTGTGAGGTCAAACTGATGACGTACGACACGCCGGCCAAGCGCACGCCTGCATTCACAGTCGGGCATATCGTGTGTGCACGCGTACACCGGCAACTGTTTCCTGAACAGCGCAGCCTGCACATATTCCATAGCCGTGTATGCGATATGTGCAGGCTGTGCTGTTCAGGAAATTGTGTGTACGCGTGCACACACAATATGCCTGACTGTGAATACGGGCGTGCGCTTGGCTAGCCTTTAGTCAAGTCCCACGCGCTTACCCGGACACGTGACGCACCCCGGATGTTGACACGTAAAAAGACTAGGACGAGCGGCGAAGCCGCGAGGGCCTTTACCATCTCGTGGAGAACGTTTATGTTTTTCTTTACATTTGTCTACCGATTTGGTAGACATGCATAATGCATTACCCGTTGTGAATTGACCAATGAAAACGCAGAATTACTAACGTAAATCATGCAGCCGTCGTCTGGCGCCAGACAGCCATGGCGTGCATGCTGTTGCTGGTAACCGCAAACCACCGTTAGATGATTGGTTTATATTGCTTGATTTATATTACGTGAATAAATGAATAAGTGATTAGTTCCACGAGATAGTTAAAGGCCCTCGCGGCTTTGCCGCTCGTGCTAGTCTTTTTACGTGCCAGCATCAAGGGTGCGTTACGTGTCCGGATGGTCCGGGTATAGGCGCGTGGGACTTGACTAAAGGCTAGCGCTTGGCCGGCGCATTGCACGTCATCAGTTTGACCTCACAATTTGAATGAATCGTACACAACAACAACATTCAAGATGGAGGTTACCGGCACGACAGCTCGGCGAGGCTTGGTTTCCGAATTGAAGGTGAAATTTCTCTTTTCTTCTCCAACCACCACCATTTGTATTTCCAATTCCCACTGAAGCCTACAGGGGCGCATAAGGTAGTTTGAAGACTGTTTTGGGGGTAAAATCTGAAGATTTTGATTGGGGGTGCGAGTGAAAATAGTCCAAAAAAATTAGTACTAACCGCAATAGGGCCATCAATCTCCGACTCTACTATCGCCCGACCATGTCCAAATGTTAAAAAAGCAATCCGTATAGTCCTAGTTACTCGGACTACGGTAATGCGGTATTTAGGCCCGCCGAACGGCCCCCACGCACTACTCCTAGAACTACATGTATGATGCTCCGCGTGAAAAATATGCCCTTTCCGCACTGAGCCAACCTGACACTTGAAACGTGCACGTATTATGATCCATCGATGATTTTCTATTCGCTCGGAACGCGCCGCGGGGGGTACGGTACTTGCACTTGTACGCATGCGCATACTATTTTCGCTTGTACCGTACCCCCCGCGGCGCACTCAGAGCGAACCGAAAATCATCGATTGATCATAATGCATGCACGTTTCAAGTGTCAGGTTGGCTCAGTGCGGAAAGGGCATATTTTTCATCATTTTGGCCAAAAAAACGATAGAATCCAGCGATGTTTGTTCTGCGCACATAACGTGAGTATGTCATGAGGTATAGTACGGAGTTTAGGGGCAAACTGTGCAGTGGTTCTGTGGGAAATGTCTGTGTTTTGATGGACGTTTTTGTACTTAATTAATGTTTTGTGCTGCAAACAATTTTGCGGGGTTCTGTGTCTATGAGGCATAGTTCTAGGAGTACCCACGCACGGCCTAGACAACGCTGATTCTCTGGGTCGTGGGCTGTTTTCAAAGTACTGTAATTTCCGTTGTAAGTTTTAGGTGTCATAAATCATTGAATGGCTGAAACTTGTGTACAATAAACATTTTCATACCTTTGTCTTGTGTGCAAATTATATTTCGTAAAAACTTCACATAACTTTGTGACAGCGAGTTGAATATGGGACCGCAGCGCACGGCGCGATGCCAACCTGGAACTTGTCCTCATCATGCTATAAAATGCCATTTTTACCCGGATAACCCCATCGTAGATTGATTAATCAGGTACCAACTTAAAGAGGAAGACCTCATCTTTTCAGTGATGTATGCGCGTTAGTCATTTTTTGAAGGGGGGGGGGGAGATTTTATAACCTACCAAAAATGCCTTTCCCCAAAACAAGCAGAAATGTCACATAATTCCAGAACGCGCATACGGATTATGCAAAAATCCTGTACCGAGGACTCTACTATCGCCCGACCATGTCCAAATGTTAGAAAAGGCGATTTGTAGAGTCCTACATGTAGTTACTCGGACTACGATTAATGTTAGTTTTGATCGGTCATAGTCAACACAGCGTCAACACACGTAGAAGCGTCAACACAGCGTCAACACCTCCAAAACACATTCAAATTGACAATACCAGTGTTTAAACCATACAGTATGGGCAAAAATGAAATTTTGGCTTAAAATCAATGGGTTAAATGTCTGAAAATTGCAATTTTCAGTTCAAGAAAATTCGCTCTCTGTACACATTAAATGACAAGAATACAGCAGTTTAAATGCAGATATCATGTTCATAATCGTGGTGAATGTCAAGCTCTCTGGGCTGCTGTCCATGTGGATCGTTTTATAGCACCGCGCCGTGCTGTAGGGGCATGGAGGCTAGGAATTGGAAGGGCAACGACAGTCTTTCATAATAATTTTGATCGTTTTTTCATTTTTAGTGTAATCTAAAATGAGTTTCTAATTAACTTATCAATCATTAAAACAAATACTACTCGCAATTAATGGATTGCAAGCTGATTTCATACACTTAAGTGCACAGTTTAGTTTTTGCTTTCAAATTGGGCTCTTGGTCAGTTGGTTGTGTACAAAATGCTTTTGTTTATTAATAAGCTAGAAGTAATTAATTTGCATATATTCACACATACTTAATCAGTGTAATGCCAAGAGTACATTGCTGCATATGTTCACATAAAAATACTGCCCAAATTTGGTGGTTTAAAACAATTGTTTAGCTTCAAGTTATGACAGTTTTGAATCTTAATTAGGGCATTAATGTTCAATTTGCATACATTTACATGCATAATTAGTAACAATATAAGCCAGTTTTAAATAAATATCTGTGGTTGAATTGTTTATCACTAGAGGAAGACACCAGCCAAATTTCAGGCCTGGATCTCATGCACATTTCAAGTTATGGCAATTTTGCATATAAATTAGGTCAAATTTGCATAATTAGGACTCACATTTTCCCCCAAATTCTGATTTTGTGGTCCTGTATCTCACAAAATGTGTAACCAGTGACTGTGAAACTTATGACAAAAACCCAGTAGAATCTTTCAGTTCTGCATAAAATAAAATAAAGAATGCATTAATTTCTAAAGTTATTGCCCAGTAAAAATGGCGTAATTTCAGAAAAATGACTATCTACTGAGTTTTTATATACATTTTTGTACAATTTTCGGTTGGTATTTTCCTCTAAAAATTGCATGTTCACCCGTCATAGATTGTACAAAGGTACTTTAAAACCTAAAAAATTGCTGTAATTTTGAATATACAGGGTGGATAAAAAAACACCGAAACCTAGATATCAATGCTTATTGGAACAGTAGCAGGGCACATGTCAATCAAAAGGAAATATTCTCTTATGGATCATGTCTTTACATTCACGATTGACTGAGCAGTGACCAATTTTATGAAAGGGTCTATTTAGAGAATTGCGACACTTTTCATGGTGAAATCTGTTTTTTTTTCCAGTCAACAGTCGTCAACCTACTGTCAACAAATTTTGTATAAGTTATGGAACA
Source organism: Patiria miniata (assembly GCF_015706575.1). NCBI lineage: Eukaryota > Metazoa > Echinodermata > Asteroidea > Valvatida > Asterinidae > Patiria > Patiria miniata. Next base: position 4,198,893 of record NW_024037062.1, read on the forward strand.
TAAAAAAACCCGCTTTATGTGGTAGAAATAGCGACAAAGAACACCTTCAGCATATAAATTAAATTTAAAATTATTTCAAAAGTTGGTTTTTTTTGTAAGAGTTTGTCGAGTTAGTGTTGGCCGCCATCTTGTTTGGATTGGCACTGTACACTTCACGCATGCATAGTATGGCTAGCGTAAACAAGATGGCAGCCAACACTAACTCGACAAACTTGTATGTTTCGTGTTGAAAAAAATACCCAACTTTTGAAATAATATTAACTATCCCAGAACCAGACTTTAAACAAATTTCCCAATTCTTGGTTTCTTTCTTTCAGCTTTGGGCGATTTTTTAAGCCCTTGAGAATAAAACGAAGGTTCACTTCTTGTTAACTGTTACATGGATCTACATGTATGCTAGAAAAGTCTAGCAGAATCTGTCTGTTGGATGTCATGCAGCATATCTTAAGTCTTTGGATCTTCATAATACACTGGTGCCTTGAGCTCCTTCTTCCATTCTGTTATTTATTAGATAGTGTCCATGTGTTATCAGTGACTCGAATTGACTCGAGCATAAATTAGACTCGACCCTACACGACTCGACAGCACACTGTGAGTTGACCTTCTTGACCTAATGACTCGACTCGACTCGAGTCACTTCCTTAAAATGACTTGACTTGAATCGAGTCTCACAATTCAGTGGCTCGTTACAACTCTCCGTTACAACCACTCAGTAGCCACATAGCCGCTCTGGGGGAAAGACATTAGACTTATAGGCCGAGGCTTACATGTGTGTGAAATAATGACTTCAGACCTAGTTGGTTGGATCCAGTCACATTTAATGAATTTGATCTTCAATATACATGTAATGCACTCATTTTACGAATAAATGGTACCAGGTGCACATTTGTACCTAACTGCATGTACTGTATACATGTATGTTAAAAAAGTTGTTTAAATGTAGCATCAGCACAATGGTTTGCTTTAAGTTTCCATACATTACTAAGAGAAAAATACATTTTTCTTCAAACAAAGCCCCACAGATTCAGGTATAATCTTTGTCTTATTGTCCCATAAGTTTTATATTCAATTTATGGATTTTTGGATAATTTCAGGGAGCATTGTTGAAGCCAAAGAAGATGCAGAAATGTCTGCAGCCACGACACCTCTCGTCTCAATTGACCAAGCACAGTCTGAGAATGCACATGAAGGAGAAAACGCTATCTCTACACTGCCACTGGAGGACTCACAAGCAGAACGTTCATGTCAGATAGACTGTGAGAGAACTAAGGAGTCAGTTGACCAGAGTATTGATGCACAAGGGGTTCATTCGTCCTCTCTGGAACACATTGGAAGATCTAACATGGTGCATGAGGAAGCTGAAGCAAATCCACATGGTGATGTGGAGTGTTTGCAATCATCAGACACTGCTGCTCAACAGGTTGTAGAGAGCAATCCTACACACCCACAGAGGAGTGATCAGGTTGCAGCAACTCCTGCCAGTCCCAATAATTCCAGTGCCATTAGTTGCAGTTTCCCTGTACATTCCTCACATCCTACTCACAGAAACCAGATTCAGAATAGCAGTATTCAGAACACTTCTCCACCCATTCCTTCATCTGAACACAAGCCAGTGTCTACAGCAGATACAGGTACATCATTAACAGAACAACCACAACCACAATTAGCTGCACAAGATGTACAGGATTTGTCCTCCACGCCTCAAACTGGACAAGTTTGGATGCTGAGGGAGTTAGTTGTAGTTCTCGTGGCGATTCTGATGCGTGGATTGCTTGTTGTTCATTGGTTTAAAAGTGTTGGTGGTCAGGTGAGATTTTAGTAATTTTGTTTTCTCAAATATTTGAAAATGTGTTGTTACATAATTGATCTCTGGGGCCATCCATAAAGTACATCAACGAAGGGGGGGGGGGGGGGGGTGGGAGGGGAGGGTTGAGGGTGGGAGAGGGGGTTGTTAGCATTGTGTACACCATGCATGGGGGGGGGGGGGGTTTCCCAAGTCAATGCGTACATACGTAGAGCGATATTTTGCTATAAATAAATTGTCATGAAATCAATGTACTTCATGTACTTCCCCGTATTTAATACCTACCAGGACCAGCTTTTATACATTGAAAACGGTAATAACACAGTTCCCTTCACCTCCACCATTTAGATTTATCTTCCGATTGCCACCGCCCGACAATGTCTATGGAGGTCATTAAAATTTAGAGACCGTGATATTACTAAACAAAAAACAAGACTGCTTCAATTAGCCAGCAAGCCTAGCGCATTCGTAATGGTTTGTAATGTACATATATAGGGAAACGACATGAAATGTGTATGAGTACGGGGGAGGGGGGTTTGGAATCACTGCGTATGGGGGAGGGGGGTCTAAAAAGTCAGCATTTATGGATGGCCCCTCTCCCCATAGAACTTTGTTTCTCACTTCATGTGTATCATCAAAAAACCAGGCAATGTTGACTCGTATTGATCTGATGACAGTTTCTTTCTGTTTTCGTTTTTCAATCTTTGTAGTCAGTAATCATTCCATTCATTGCGTTAGAAGTCTTGTTCTTCTCTATCCGCCCCCAGACTCTGGTGAGTTGCGATTGTTATTATTTGTAAATGATACACTGATTTGTATTGATATGTATGTCTGTGCTTGATGTGTAATATCATATTGATACGATGTGTCAAATGATAGTTTTGTCAAAACGCTGAACACTAGTGGACAGTAAACAATTACAAAGGGGGAGAGGATACAAATCCTCCCCCGAAAAATTGATGTGTTACCCTCATAAGAGGGTAGTGGTGGTGATTTTGTTTTCCGTTTTTTTGGGGGGGGGCAGTTTGCAACACCCTTTCATCTTGTGACAAGTTATGAACAATAAAAAACATGACCAGCTGTGTCTAATAAAGTCATAAATGCTAGTTTCTTTGAAGCTGCCAGGAGTTTAATATTTGCTTTTTAATTTCACCAATTTGTTAGGAATAAGTGATGAACATCAGAAAACTAAAGCAGTTTTCTCAATTCACCAAGTTTGTGCTAAGACAAGCTCCAGCACTTGCTTTATACCTCTGAAACAGGGCAGTGCAGTAAATTCACTGTAGAATTCTCTGCCTGCTTCATGCTCTCCATTTTTTTCTTTAAAATAACGACCATTACTGCATTCATATGTATCTGTTTTACATATGCATACAATCTATCTTGTTTCACCTCCTTTCCATTTTCCTTTTTAGCCCCTCTTATCTCTGATTGCTTTCTTGTAAGGACATTGCATACATGTACATCTTACGAGACTTGTTCTTACTGTGTTTGTGCCTTAGAATCCCCCTCACCTTGTTTGCAACCAGCTAGTATGGAATGTGTGTTCAATCACAGTATCATAGGAAATATATGGTTGATATTGCAGACTGAGTTCATGGTTATTTTAGGAAAAAGTACAGTGTCCAAATGATCTATGCTCTATACTGTAGTTGTGTTTCTCTGTTCCTTTGCAGCAACCATCAAGTGGAGTTATGGTGAAAGTTCTTAGCTTTGCAGCAATGATGTGCAGCATACCTCAAGCAGTCATCAAGAAGTTTCAACTCACTCTGTCTATAATCAACACATTTTGTGAAGATCTAGCCTTGTATTTGTTTGTTTTCATCCTAACACATGCGATGGTGGAAATACTTTCATGAGCTCTTTTAATTGACATTAGCTTTTGGAAGGATTGTTTACAATTTTTTTTTCTACACTATTTCAAGGATCCTGAATTATCATTTTCAAATTTAGTCAAGAATGCCTCGAGTAAAAAGAATGAAGGAAATTTAAAGAATTGTAAGGCAAATTTTCTATCATACAGCAAAAAGATTTTAGGTAGAGAAATATTTCATCTATTTAAACACTCAAACTGAGTTAAGTTCATATAGAACCCATTTTAAAGGGCCATGAAATGAATTTCATAGATGTGTATGAAAGCATAAAGTACAAATCTCATGCCTCTGAACTTTATGAGAATACAGAGTGTGCAAAAAAATTGCAACATTCAGAAAAAAAATAATTAAAACTGTCAAATGTTTTTTCCTTCAATGATATTTTATATTACATTAAAGCATGACTATTTTTTAATCCACTCCTTTTTACCACATTCCATTTGGGTCCCAGAGGAGGGTTGGCCCCCCCCCCCCTTTTTTGTAAAAGATTTTTCTTCAGTAACTATTTCCATAAATGGTTAGAGAGTTTTGTCATGAACCTAAAAAATAAAACCAATCTCCCAAACCATAACAATGCATATATATCTGCGTATATATTTCCTAGTATACATAATAATGGTCAGTTTTGAAGATCGCCCCCATTTGGAAGATGGGTACCAGCCCAGCCCCCCCCCCCCCTACTTTTTAATTTTACGGAGGCCAACTGTCCAGCGAAAACCACATGTCTATATTTCGGCGCAGATGTGCGAGTGCGGTTGCCCCCCTGACATCAAAAGCTGGCTACGTCACTGCCCGTCTATGTTCGGGGTTTCCGTGTCCGAGTTGCATCATTTCGTAGTAAAATTCCTCCTATTGAAGTTAAAATCAAATAAGTCCACACAGACTCAACTTAAGGGGAAATAAATCCTGGCTTTTGTACAGGACTGAACCTGACAGTTGCGGATCACTTTCGACAGTTGCGGATCACTTTCGACAGTTGCGGATCACTTTCGACAGTTCCGGATCACTTTCGACAGTTCCGGATCACTTTCGACAGTTCTGGATCCCGCACGCTGTGCTACCTGGTACATGTACAAATTCATCACTCACAGCATGCTCAGCGCGCGCGTCGTTTGTCACGCCTTCTTCATCTATACTGCACACAAAACTGCATCGTGTGCATGGGTGATCCACAACTGTCGCATGCGGGGATAAAAATCTTTCGGTGAATACGGCAATTCATTTAATTCAAATGCCAAAATCATTATTACTCAGTGATACTTGAGTTTTTCCCTTACAAGAAAACCAAATATTGTGAAGAAAAAAACAATAAATGTTGACTACGTTCCACAGGAAACCAGATTTTTGCCTTTACGCACTTCCTTCACAGGCCAGTTACAAAACAAGCAGATGTTTCGCCGAACTGGATCGTGGGTAATGTTTAAGCGATTTCCAAACTTTCTTTTACCGACAATTGCAGAATTATTGACCTTCAAATTGGTGAAAAAAATTCTCGAAAAAAAGTTTGGCTACACTTGAATTAATTATTTAATCAAGTGATCTGGAAGTGTCGATGATGCGGAACTGTCGCACTGACTGCACAATCAATTAAGTGAAAAGGTGTACATTTTGCTTGGGCTACTCTCACCTGTGATGTCACCAATTTCAATGCCTATTCAATGCTTAACCCAGATTCAGCATGTCCAGGTGAGCGAGGCCCCAGTAAAATTTACACCCTTTCACTTAATTGACCTATCGCCGTTTGCGAGTTAGCCACGCCCCTTAGACAACCCTATGGAACTTTTGTACATTGAGTTTTGTTTGTCTCAGATTTTGTGCGTTCCGTGTCCATTTGAACGGTATATCATGTAATTGGACAATACTTCACAAGCTGCGTTGACGCGATTCTACTGTGATAGGTCGATTGATTGTGCATGTATTTCTGGATCTAGGGACCTAAATGGAATGAGGTAAAAAGGAGTGGATTGAGAAATAGTCGGGCTTTAATGTAATATATCATTTCATTGAAGAAAAAAACATTAACATTTTTAATTTTTTGTTTTCTGAATGTTGCACTTTTTTTGGCACACTCTGTAGACAACATCTGACACCTTGGGCTCTGGTTTTGATGTCATGTTAGGCACTCATTCAACAGACCAGGAGTTTTCTGACAAATAGCAGCATTTCACACAAAAAGCCCATTAAATTGAGCAAAACTGTATTTCTTTTGCACCAAGGCACTGCAGTTTTTACATTTTCTAAGATGTATGTGACATAATTTGGAATTTGTTGTGTGAATGACAATGAATTTATTCATGATGCTTACAGACACATTTGTGTTTGTGTGGTATACCACACATGAATAAAGGACAGCTGATTAACTGCATGATAGTATATGAATGTCAATGTAAACTAGAAAAACTTAAAGGCTTGCGCTTGGTGGCTCTCTATATTTTGAATTTATTATTCTAAACTTAAAAGGTACCAAAGCTCATTGTAATAGTTTGTCTTGTTTTAAACTGACAAAGAAACATCCCACTCCCACCCCTCACCACTAAAAGCAGAGTTGACCATGTAGACACACACACACTCAAACATGCAAACAAATTGTATGCTTGATGTGTGACAATAAAGCTTATGTCAAATGACATCAATGTTTCACTTATACCAAAAACAAAAACAAAACAAGAACAATTACATGTTTATTTAATATGGCTCTATGATAAAAAGGGGGGGGGGTCATGGAAATAGAAAGATTGAAAATAAAGGTAAATGGCATTCTGAGGAGCATTCAAGGATTTCATACAAGGATCCATATGAACCCCTTTAATACACGTAATGAGACTGAGTTCAAGACAACACAAACTAAAGAATTGTGAATGGTGGCATTTCTATTAGCTGCCGATAGCAGTTTAACAAATCATGTCTCTCTGTTAGTTAGTTAGTAACAAACGTTCACATTGTCTGTTTCTCCTACTTATTTTGACAGATTTCAACCAAACTTTGTCAAAAGTATCAGTAGCCCAGCCCCAACATGTCACATGACCAAACTGGGGTCAAAGGTCCTCATGGGCTCAAGGTCGACATAACATCAAATTTCAAATAAGCTCAAATAACAAAAGTAGCGCTGTCAACATGTTGGCCTTGGTCAAACATTAACAAATGTTTATGGTGACCTCTTCGTCTGACCTACAGCTATGGGGTTAAAGGTCAAAATAAGGTCAAATGCCAAAGTTTATTACAATGTATATATAATATGGTAATTCTTGAGAGAAATGTTAAGTCATCAAACCAACAATCTGTGTGAACACGAATTTGTTGGCCTGCAGCTTCCGAGATCCGATCCAATTTTTTTTTTTTTAAATGAAATGATGTTCAGTGACTTTAATAATGTTTGGCAGTGTATTAAAATTGTATTTAAAAATACGGATCATAGTTCAAGCTACAAATCATGGTTCAAGACGTTAATCGTTTAACATCCTAGCAGTGAAAGACAAAACAAAAAATCCAAAATTAAATTTACTTCATTATTAAAAGAAGAGACAGAAATCCACAGAGAAACACTTTTCTATGATATTGGATGCCGTCTTCAGCTCAGGGCCTTATGTTGCTTTATGCGTTGGTATGGTGTGCACGGTGACCGTTTTAGCCGATTTTCGGCTAACTTTGACACAATTTTTGCTAAAAACGAGTTTGACAGAAAATTTGACATAATGAATTTTTTTGGCAGATTTCTGGCAGAATTCTGCAAAAAATGGTTATTTGACAGGAAAACATTAAAATGGTACATTTGTTTAAAGATATAGTCCATCATTTGTAATTTGTGTATTTTGTTCGTTTGAAGCAACAAAAGTGTTCAAAATCTAACGAAAGATACTGAACAACTAACCTGATGAAGTTTCAGCTCAGCTTCAGCTGTATATTCCGAGAAAAACAGCATTCTAGGATCTCAATTTCAAATCAAAAGTTACTGAATCATGCATCTATACGCGACGTTGCGCACTGATCCGACAAATTATAGCAACCGCGCGCGCGCGTGCGTCGTGCCAATGCTTGCGCGCGCTTCGCCGAATAACAAAACGAACTACTAATTTAAGTTTTCCTACTGTGCGTCTTAAGCATGGGCATCGCAAGGGGGGGGGGCAAGGGGGGGCGCTTGACACCCCCCCCCCGGAAAAGCAAAAAAAATAAAAAAAAAGGAAGAAAAAAAGAAAAGAAAAAGAGGCGCGAATTCATAGTGGTGTAAATTTAATGAGTTGGGGGGGGGGGCCAAAATGTCCCTGCCCCCCTCTAAAAAGTGATCAATCGAGAATATGTTGAGAAATACAGGATTTTGGGGGGAAAAATATGTTTTGCCCCCCTCTAGAAAAAATCCTGGCGACGCCCATGGTCTTAAGATGCACCGTTGGAAAGGCCTTCTTTCGTTGATTACTTCGAAATTACAGCTTCCCAGAAAGAATATTTTCACAGGGAGTTTAGTTCCCTTTACTATCTTTCAACCAAGTTTGTTTTTCAACAATAATTACGCCAGTTACTTTTTGGATGGCTGCAAATGATGGACTATAGCTTTAAGGCAAAAGTACCAATCTGCATGTGATTTTAAGTGTTTATAGTGTATTTCGAGTAATTCTTGGGAATTTGGCAGATTTTTGATAAATCTGACAGGTTTTTGATGTGCATTTAGCAGAATTTGGCTCTGACCATACGGTCACCCTGATGGTGTGAATTCTAGCCACGCTATATAGTACTCCACTGGCACCACTTGAAATGAATTGGGCACACTGTACTACATGGACTGGAATGATGCAACATGTTAGGTACAGCATTAGACATGGCAATTTGTTCAAAATTACACCCGGCATTGGAAAGAGTTCCATACCTGGACATCACTTGACACCCTGTGCACAAACCCTATGAGACTGGTCTGAACAATTCCAAGTGTTTTCTCATAAAATGCTCCAATATTACTCCTGCAAAATTTGACTTTTTTAGGACATGTTGATCACTTTCTGATGGCTGATAGGTCACTGCATGCATTTTTGTTGTAGTGATGTCCATGTATAGAATTCTTCCCACACCGGAAATACATAATGCACACCATCCAAACGTGACCCAGCAGCTACATGTTCATTTTATTGATCGACGTCATTATATTAATCATGTCATTTCTTAGGTTTTCAGTTTTATGGAATATACGCTTTTAATACAAATATGCAAAGGTCTTGAAAACTACATAAAGCCAGCGATGTTTTGGAGATTCATGTGAAGGTAAAAAAGTTGTACATGGTTTGTAAATTATTGGAAACAAATCACAGTGATTGAATAAAATAAACTGCTCGAGTTTAAACTGATGAAAAGATGATTTGGGTATTAATTGAGGCCCTTTAAATAACTTCCTTGTAAAGTGTCGTTTTTTATTTTGTTTTGAATTGAAATTAAGGGAAAACGTAACTGTTTTTTTAATTGCTGGTGATAAAAACGTGGGTAGGTCTACTCCAGTTTCCTTTCGTTTCATGACTTGAACTATAAACCGGCCGTGCGCGCGTGGTGAACAGCGCCACCAATATCGCGTCAAATAAAGTATGTAATCATTTATGACGTGGCGCAGCCATTTTTCTGTTGCTGTACCCTGGCTTGTACGAACCGCGTACTTGCTTTTTTAAACTACTGATTTAGCATTTTAGAATCACTCATCATCGCCTATGTTTTGAGGTTTTGTAGATTGACAATACATCCAAGATGTGGAGGGGAATTTTAAGATTATCTTGTGTCCTTTCTGCCGTGTTTCTGACTGTTAAAGCAGATGAACACACCCATACAGTAAGTTGTGATTTTGTGCCGCTAGCATGCCATATAATTGGTTACACCTCTATGTTCCGACACCCCTATGTTCCGACTGAACATATTCCTATTCCTAACCCTAACCCTAACCCTAACTGGGAGTAACACAATCTAGGTTGTCGGAACATAGGGGTGTCGGAACATAGAGCAGTCACCATATAATTTACTATTTAGACATGGTAGACATGGTAGACGAACTGATTGATTTGTTTTCATTACTTTCAATTTCATGATTTAAGGAAAGAATTTAAAATTCGCAGTGGCTATTGTTACGGCAGCCGTAACGCATTTCCCATTTTCTATCGTTATTATGGTAGACTGCAACCTGGCAACTTTTATAAAAAAAACCTGACAAGAAAATATAAAATTAGAAGGAAAAAAGTGAATTTGAACTTTATGAAATTCGGACTTTATTTCCCTTTTAAAAAAAATCCTCCAAAGCCTCAGGTTAGAAAAGGAAAAAAATTCGAGTGCAAAACTGAGATTCGAACCTGCAACCTCGCGGTGCAAAATCCTACCCTCTATCGGCTGAGCTGGCGCACTGCTCGATAAAACGTGGGGAAACAAATAATTATATACCTGCGTGAGTATCAAAAAAATATCGTAGAGGGCGCTAAACAACGAGTGCCGTAACGATAGCCACTTCGTTTAAAATTACAGTCTGTGTCACTTTGTCGATTTTACACTAAGTCTGTTGGGATGAGTGATGAATGTCGTCAACTTTTTTGTTTTGTCTTATTTAAACAAAATTCTCGTTCTCGAAACTACACTACACAGTCACAGACAGTCGTTTTCCTAGTTGCGGATAGCAAACATGATTCAGGCTGCTTTCGCCCCGGCCCAACTACTCCAGGAATTCAAGTGACATTGGTTAAAAAGTTTACCTTGAGTGATGGAGATACTACACAATAATTTTCCAAATTTAAGCTCCTTTTAATTTGACTTTAGGACTTTAAATGTACCGATGCCCTTTTTCCTAGTAGAGTTCCGCATTGATTCAATCAGTTCCGAACCTAGCCCCACTAGTCATTGCTAGTGTGGCCGCGGTATGCTGCGCTGAACCTCTGGCCACACACCGTGGTACCGCGCACTACTGAGGACGAAGTTTTCAAAAAAATTACGGTCAGTTTCTTACATATGGTTTTATTCTATGATGTCTTATCTATCACTTCTGAGAAGCTTAGGTGTAATGATGTTCAATTTTCCGAGATATTCTTGAATCTTTCTGGAGCCCATATGCACTCGTGAAACGTCTAGCGACGGCTGTTTCCTGTACCATGCATATATCGTCTGGGGGCCACGTGCACTGATCACTATTCAGGATCCACGGCACAGGAAACAGCCGTCGCATTTCCAACTCGCGCCCTCGCTCGACAAGTAATTTGCATAAACGCGACGTCACAGCTTGAGGTCATCTCTCGTCACATTCAAAATGGCTGCCATCACCAGACGTTTCACGAGTGCATATGGGCTCCAGAAAGATTCAAGAATATCTCGGAAAATTGAACATCATTACTCCTAAGCATCCCAGAAGTGATAGATGGGACATCATAGAATACAACCATATGTAAGAAACGGACCGTAATTTTTATGAAAACGCCCTCAGTAGTGTGCGGTACCATGGTGTGTGGCCAGAGGTTCAGCGCAGCATACCGCGGCCACACTAGTGGGGCTATTCCGAACCGATCAAACACTGTACTAGGCCTAGGCCTACTTCGCGCGAAAAAAAAATCAAGCGAGAAAATCTATTTTTCACCCAGATCCTGAATCAAACACATTACTGATAGAGTATATTTAATTTACCAAAAAAAGTTCATTCAAGAGAATTCCAGCAAATTTTTAAAAGAGAAAAACTTAAATGATTTTGAAACTTTTGTCTGCAGCGCAACGGCACGAACTTACACACGGACCGAAAACATTGGAAAGATTCCCATATCTGGCCATGGCATCACTTAGCTTGAGTAACTCCAGCTGAAGTGAATTCCTGATGAGCTTGTTAAAGCTGGAGTTACTCAAGCTAGCCATCACTCATTTTTTCCTTCAGTCACCTATCAGTATCAGCCATCAGAAAGTGATAATATGTCCTAAAAAGTCAAATTTAGCAGGGAAAATATTGAAGTATTTACTGAGAAAACAATTAGAAATGTTCAGACCAGTCTCATACAGTTTGTGCACAGGGTGACAAGTGATGGCCAGATACGGGAATCTTTCCAAAACATTTGACACAGCACAGAATACGTCACACAAAATCGATTAACGCACATGTAGTTGGGTCGTAAGTGCACGCGCGATCCTGAACTAGGCAAAAACATACGGTCATTCCTTGGCGAATTTTCAAAAACTAGCGACCCTATAGTCCCATAAATGTGACGGAAATACTGGACTACCTCCGTATTTAATGTCACACATCCCACATGTGGTATATGCAAGGAGGGTCCCGTTGCTAGGGGGAGCCGAAAATTAATTAAAGATCCAATTTATTTTGTTAGCAGAAAATCAACCCAGCTATAGTATGACTGCTAAATAGCACAAAATCGTTAAATTTGGTATCTTCAGAGGTCTAGTTATCCAAAAGTCATGGTAATTTGTCTAAGAATGCAGACGGTTTTGAAAAAGCATGGCGTCTCTGATATTTACCAGACTGTTTCCCGGCCACCCTTCTTATAGTCAAAAGGCCAATGGGGTCAGGGAACCAGACAAGAGCTTCAATCATCCACTGAGCGTGCGTCAACTTTGGCAAAGCGCACCGCTGCTGTTGCCTGTCATTCCAAAAGCTTTGAAGCCCTCTGCAGTGAAGCGCGCCCTCTTGTGTGCCCTCTTCATCCGCAGCCGCATATTGCATCCGGGTACTTCACAGAGCGCCAATCAAGAATTTTGTTATTTCTAAAAAATGACATTGTCAACCTAAAGCAGACTTCTCTCACTGTAATGACACCTTCTTGGGGTAGAAATTACGATTTTCCTACGCGGTTTACGGGCCGGTTAGTGCCGTGCAGCACGACTTGCGTGCTCACGGTAGACATGGTACATCGGGCGGCGGCGATCACCGTCTTTATTTTCGTGCTGCGTTTTGTCATTGTCATCGTCATTTTACCCCCAAGTTTCCCTCAAAAATTCAAAACCTTGCCCTTTATTTATGACATCCTATATGTTCTGAATGTGGCCAACTAGTTTGGTTGGTCAAATAAGTTAAAAGTGGATTTTGTAAACGCGGTTTACGGTTGGTGCAGTGCGATTCAGCGTGCCTTGCGCGTTCACAGTACATCGCGGTGATCGCCATCTGTATTTGAAAGAAATGTTGCAACCTGACCACTTAATTCTTCATATATCATATATCATTATCTTCATATAAGACATGAATCTGGGACTGAGAAACATTTCCAATTTTGTTAGGAAATACTTTAAAAAAATTCTTGACTCTCCATAGACTTTGTACACAACCGCTGAAGTGGCGTCAGGTTGCAATATTTTTTCCAAACAATTTTTCAGCAAGAACCAACGGAAAGAATTCCGTATATGGATGTCACTTATCTGCCGCCAAACACATAAATATTTACCTCACCTTATGATTTCATTGAACTGAAAACATCTCGGGAAAAAGGTGTTTTTAGAGCTCATTTGAAGTGCACACATCGTTCGGACAGCAGACACAAGTTGTAGGCAGCCATTTTGACAATGATTGAAGAGTGGTCTGGAAGTCTGCGGTGCGCATGACAACACACTAGGCCGAATGTCATACACGTACACATCTATTTACATGTACACGCAGGTAATTTGATAATCATATATTGTTCTTGGCAGTACACAACAAAAGAGGAAGTTGTATTATGGATGAACACCGTGGGACCATACCACAACCGACAAGAAACCTATGGTTTCTTTTCCCTACCTTTCTGCCGAGGACCCAAGAAAGACATCAGTCATTATCATGAGACATTGGGAGAAGCACTACAGGGAACTGAGCTGGAATTCAGTGGACTGGACATAGATTTTGCAAGTATGAAACGGATTCTCTTTCACTCCTTGTTTTTAATGAATATTTGTTATGGGGCAATTCCACACCAAAGTGACACCAAGAAATTCAAATACATGTGACTTAAACAAATTTGGCATCAAATGAAAGCTAAAAGTCTATATTTTCAAGATTTGAAGTCGGAATTTTATTTTTTATACATTCCGGTACCAAAAAATAGGATTATGTAATAATCCTCTTTTAATCCTAAAAATGTGATTAATAGTGATATGAAAGTATTCTACCAGTAGGCACACAAAATATGTACTAATGCCATCAGTTTCTGTCATGAGAAAGTATTGGTCTTGAAAAACCGACTAAAACTTGTTTTTAACATTTTGCGTAATTTGTTTCGCTTCAGTGACTTCTTATATTTCAGCCTTCGAAAATGTCCTTCCGTTACCGAAAAAATACATATTTTTAATTTATTTTTAAAACTTGCAGTATGAATGCATTGAAAGTTATTGTGCAAAGCAAGTTTAGGTAGGCCTTCAATATGACATTATAACTGACACTGCTGTACTTCTCATTTTTTAATTACAATTAATTAAATCACGTCCTTCCGTTACCAAATTGGTAACGGAAGGACGGTAACGGAAGGACAAATCGTATTTTTATCAAATGTTACAACATTTGCGCTCATGTTTGAAAAATGAAAATCACTGCAAATACATGCATGTATAATGAGCATTGAAAGGACATTCATGTGACCCACCTTCACAAAAGCAGGATAAGCAGACAAGGTGTTTATTACAAAGGAAGGCACAGGCATGTACAACATGTACAATGTACATGTACATATATGCCGATGTACCAGTACTTGTACATGTATGGAGTTGTTGCAGAAAATCAAATCATAAAGTTGCTGCCATCAGCATTCATGGACAATAGAGAAAGATACGAATTCTGTGAAGCCATTCCAGAAGCAAATTAAGTCAAAAATGAGATGGCAGAAAGTACCGGTACTTTGGGGGACTTTCATTCAATTTACATGTGTAAGACATGTGAGGTGCAATCTTTGACAAATTATGCCCAAGTTACAATTTCAGTTTGGATGTTTATAAATTAATTGTTACTACTCTAAATCATTATAATTTGATTTCAAACATTGATTTTAGAGTTTAATTAAAAGCAACACCTAACTGAAGCCATCAGTTCTACCAGTAGATGTTTTTACCTTAAATGTACATGTAGGCTGGTCGGCCCCCCCCCCCCCCCCACCCTTTAGGTAAACCTTTGAACCTACCGATATTATTATTAAAAGTTGTTGGTGAACATGTAACCAATATACTCAAGAGTTCAAATACTGTGTATTTCAACTTTTAAGGATTGAGGTGATGGGTTTGAAGTATATTTCTGTAGTAGTCCTGTGTTAGTGAATTATGTGTTTTGGGTTGTTTTCGTTTTTCTTTTGTTACATTAATTAGCAGGCTTCTATCTTTATCTCAATAGTTTCTTGGGTATAATTATTTACGCCAGGTCTGCATATTGTTGATTTCACATTCAGTTACACATTTCAGCAATTTGTTTCACTTGTTTAATTAGTGTAAATTCACATTTTGTTCATGCTATAATTGAGTAAACCTTTTGTCCTTCCGTTACTGTCCTTCCGTTACCAAATTATAATCTGCTTAAAACGTTGTAATTATATTACCGAAACACTTAAAGTCAAATGAAAGGCGGTATAGTATAGATAAAGCTTCAGGGATTCCATTTCCTACCTTTAGAATATAATTGCCCCATAAAATTCACAGAGTTTACGCAAAACGCGAGTAAGTTAGAAAACCCTTGTCAGTTTTACCGTCCTTCCGTTACCGACCCCATTAATATTCATAATTCATAAACGGGAGGCATTCATGCCCCCCAAAAGTGTGGAAATTGAAGGTAGCATTATAGCAATACAATTGTGACATTTGTTTGCTGTAAGTATGAACAGTGTCTGTGATACACACATTTGAAATTTTGTTTAATGAGTGAAAACGTCCTTCCGTTACCGTGGAATTGCCCTATGGTCTTCTTTGTATCGGACTGACTGACTGTCACTTGTGTCTATGGTGCTTGTTGGTGGAGAGAGTCGGGCAGTGTTATCATATAGGAATACCTTGTACAAGGCGAAATCCAGCCCATTGTGTACACAAGATGCATGAAAAACATTGCAGTAAAAAGCCATTCTGACTCAGTGGAATAGGATTGTGTGCTGTGGGACCAGCTTGCCTTGTCTTGTTTTCCTTTCAAAGCCAGAGAAGCACCGTACATGTAGTTCTGCTTTCGGTTACCCTACCTACCCTATTTTGACAGCCCCTACCCTAATATTTTTTGGGGAAAATGAGAGGAAAAAAACCCGGAAATCATCAATTGCTACCTTTTACCCTTGACTACACGCAGACACCTCCATATGATCGTACACACAAAAAAAATTGCCAAAAAAAATCTTCCCTACCTATCTACCCTATTTTCAAATGCCATGTAATTGGAAGCACAACTAAGTTTTTTTGTTTGTCCCTATACATGTATATTATTAGAGCCATGTATGGTGAGGCAGACTATTGTGTTTGATGTTACCAATATGCCTGTGAGTGTCAATGCCTCTCCAGTGTTCAACCACACATATTCTGTTGCAGCCTTGGGAAAGTGTTGGCTAAATATTTAAACTTTTCAATGATGCATACGTGATTGTTTACCAAACATACACCAAATTGAAACATGAGTTCTTATCCTTAGTTGATACCAGATGTATGATTATGTTATTGAATGGGATAACCAACTTTCGGTACTGCAACTTCCATGACAACACTTCAAGGGGCCCCATAAGAACTGAATTGAATCCAGGGAAAAAAAATACTGGGCAAAAACCCAGGTCTTGCTTTGTTTGCATTTTGCTCTCAATTTAAAGTTCAGTTTAGTTCACTTACTCAATTCAAGATTGATTACAAGAGTTACAAAATATGGCAAATTAGGATAAGAGGTGTAGGTCTTGCATGCAGGTGAGAGAAAATTCACGGAAATAAATCTTCACATAGACATCATAATGTATGTTTCTAAAAATGTTTAAAAAAAAAATTCAGTTGTATTTTTTTCTCCACTTTTTCCCATAATATGAATTGTGATGTATACAGTGTAATAGTGTGAATTTGTGAAATGGTGGACTTTTCTTGCAAATAATTGATGACACGTGTACAGGTTACAAACGATGCATAATTGATTGGTTCAGAGAGGACGTAGCATATGGCTCTGTTCTCAACATAGAGTAAAAACATTATTTGTTGACATGTCCCAAAGACTAAGATCTTTGTGAGCATAAATTATTGCACACTGCATATGGTTTGGTATGATTGGCTACAGTACAATATATAAATGAACGTGTACCCTTCTACGTATGTGCACAATTCAATAAGGTGGTTTCCAGCTGTTGCTCAGGTAGATCAATTTGACTGGCTGTGTATACTATAACTAGGCTTTCACTTTCATGAGGCAGGAATCGAGCCATGAATGCGTGTTTTGCTAAACGCATACGGCAGTGCCTCCTTCAAGCTTCCTGTTCCTGTTCTTGTGTGCAGAAAAGAACTTGGGCATTTCATAGAATCCATATGCGCAAACCCTTTTCTAAAAAGGTTGAAAAATACTTCGTTCAATGAGATAATCTTCTCAATCCTATTGATTGTGACATTAGTTTATTTGACCTTGGATTAAACTTCTTATCACTCTTGAACGTTTTGCAGCATATGAGAAATTAAGAGGTTTTCCCTCCCTTTTCTTCGTGTCACGGAAATCCAAAATCACCAAATTTTGTGGTTGCGTGTTTGGCAAACCAGCAGTTTACTTGGGTTGTGCATACCCATGACACAACGTGGCTCCTACATGTAGGTGTACATGTTCTTGCAATTAATGGTTACCTACTCTCTCTAATATTTCATTGCAAAGATATCTGCATAAATTTTTATGCCAAGCATTTAACACATTTTTGGGGGGGTTAGGTTTTTTTTTAGAGAAGGCCCCAAAGAAGGTCCTGTACATGTACATGTATGTGTCAGGGCACATACGCAGCCATTTCGAGGTACACTGTACATTATGTGCATTACATGCAATTCCAATGCCAGAGAAAATCTCCACTGAAGATGATGTTGGTTGGATTGAATGATTTCTCGCCCCCTTGTCCTAAATCCTTTGTCATTTTCTTATTCATAATCATTACACTAATACAGATGGTGATATGAATTGAATGGTTTGCTTTATTTTCAGCTGATGTACCACAGACCAAGTACTGTGAGGTTGAGATGTCAGAGGATTCTTACAAAGCCTTTGTATATGCTGTAAAGAATCATTACTGGTATCAGATGTACATAGATGACCTCCCCATCTGGGGTAAGTCTGGACAAAAATAAAAGATTGGATTGGAGTAACAAGTAATTATATATTCAAACATTTTTATGTTTTCACATTATTGTCCATGTTTGCAACTCAGTTCCATTTTAAAAATTGCAAAATTTATTGTAATTTGAGTCTAGATAAAGAAACATGACGTTAATACATAAGTCTGTATTGAATGTTGAATGATACAATTCAAGAAGTAAATGTAAACCATTACCCCTTGGGATCTTTTATTAAAAGTTTTACAGGGCCAACATTTGAGTTAAATACTATATTGTATGTGAACAGAACCACAAACATCATGCACCTAACAATCTGAAGCCTGGATTCTAAACTGTTCTCATCTTGTGTCTTTCAGGCATTGTTGGTGAAGTTGACGACAACCCAGAGAAGGGACCAGACTATTACATTTGGACACACAAGAAACTGGACATTGGTTACAATCTGAACCAGATAGTAGATGTCAATCTGACGAGTGAGGTTAAGGTCAAACTGGAAAAGGGCAACAAAATTCCATTCACATACCAGGTAAGCCCCTAATTCCCTAGGTAAATGTATAAATACTTGGAGCTTTCCCAAGTCCATCAATATCCATCACTTTGAGATGTGTACAAAAGACTTGAGTACCAAATGCACCAACAATCCACCAAAATCCAGCAGTGACAGTGCTAGTGGATTTTATTGTAATGGATTCAGTAGTAATGGCTCACATGCAAACTGAAAACTAATATTTCACATGTACATGTAGATGATACTGTAACCGAGCTGCCAAAATCCACCAAAAACCAGGGTGTGGATTTTGATGAATCTGGGACGGTTAGGGTTGAAATAACTCAAGATTGTTGGAGTAAACCCATCTCCAATGCCCTTGAACTTTTTTTGAGTATTTCCCTTTCTTGGCAAGAGATAGTTGAGGTTGGGCAGTGTTAATGTGATCTAAATGTCATAACTTTTCCTGTTTTAATCAGTGGTGGTGGTGGTGTTGGTATTGGTGTTGAGAGTACAAGAAGATTCCATATTACACCATATTACATAGTTTTCTAGTTTAATGTTGGAATGTAAAGTGACTTGGGCGTAGCAGCGCAGTGCAGCAGGAAATTAGATCAGATGCTACTGCATAAATCTCACTTGTTATTGTAATCCCAGTGATACTTCACTGGGTACAAAACCAAGCCCACTCCATTTAGAAATTCTACGGTACATATCGCACTGTGCAGTCGGCCATCTTTTTAGCTATTGAGAAACAGCTTTGCCATGGTGCCGAAGTACATGTAACATTTTCCTATATGTACTTTATAACTACCTGAAATAGAGATTTATTTTGCCTTGGAAGTATCCATAGAGTACTTTGTTATTAATTTAAGTTTTTCTTTTGGCTACAGGTGAATTGGAAGAAGTCTTCAGTGAACTTCAAGAAACGTTTTGATAAATACTTGGACCCCAATTTCTTCAACCACAGGGTCAGTACTATTTTTTTGCACATAACTAAGGTAGCACTTGCAATTTAACAGACTCTCATTGTGGTTACAACAATGTTGTTATCTATAATGCAGGAATCTATTCAAGTAGTTCAATCTGATGTAAAGGGCCCTGCATAGTTACATTCTAAACTGTTAGTTTATTTGCCTTGAATGGACCCTTTTAGGTGAGATTCTCCTGATTATATTCAGATTTCCAATCACAAAATAAAAACTTTGTGTGAAATTTTGGAGTTTCACAAATTTTACAATTGAAACCGAGCACAAAATTACTCTAAAAAATTTTTTACACTTGAAATAACAGATGGAAACGTGGTGTTCATCATATTGATAACGTGGTTTGCAACCGAGTCCGCCCCGAGTTGTGTGTTTTGCACTACATGCAGCACTTTATATGGAATGCAGTATGATTCAATGACATATGCACTTTATTATATGCAAACGCATTATTCATTAGTTAATATGGGAACTTTCAGCTTTGCACAAACCAGTGTCTCATTTGTTAAAATTTCAGTGGTTTTGCTTTGGATTGTTCTGACTGTAGGCTTAGTTTAAATGAGAGAATGTACGACATTCCTGGATATAAATTCAGCAACTCCTCTAGTGTTTAATTCAACAATTTCTGGTGTTTCTTTTGTTGATTTTAAATCCTGTAATGTCTGTTGTTCATAGATTCACTGGTTCTCCATCTTCAATTCCTTCATGATGGTCATCTTCCTTGTGGGTCTGGTCTCCATGATTCTTATGAGGACACTGCGCAAGGACTATGCCAGATACAGCAAAGATGATGACCTGGATGATATGGTACATGTACACATTAATCCATGAATCCTAAAGTCTGAATTTTTCCATTTTGTAAAATCAAAATTCCGTTTTCTTAAAATTGAAACTTCCATTTTCTTCGGCTTTCTTAAAAAACAAACACCACAATCACACACAAGTTGACACAACACGGAAGTTTCGCTCTAGATGTCACCGCACGCACGCACACACACGAGGTAGCCTGCTGGCTGCGCGCAGGGCATACAGAAAATAGTGCATGAATACATATACGTACATATATATAGCCATGGTATACAATGGAGTGTCGTTTTGTGATGCATAATTCATGACAGACGGCTTGCCTGTGCACCAATCAGGGACCACTGTGCATGCGGTGAGAGCCAAGTAGGCCTTTTAGCAGCCGTGATATGCGGGCGACTTGGCAGTATTGGTTTCAAGACGTTCTTTGCGGTCATTCCGCATGTTAAATCATATTAGGCCGTGTGTGCACAGACCGCACTGCGAAAGGCATCATGGAACCAAGACTAGCAATTTGCATTTTGACACGAACTCAGCTGGTTCCAAATGAAATACAAATCCCCGCAGTACTGCCGTGTTACCAGTGATGCTGATGTTGCAAAATAAGGTTGTGTCCGAAATAGGCTTCCAAAGCTATGGCTTGTGTTTGCCGGCATATTCTAAAGTCCGCAGTCCTGCACGATACGGAAAACGGACAGAATTTCATGGAAAATAAGGACAACACTGCCAAAAAGATACATGAAAACTTGAAAAGGAAACTAATAAACAGTATTCGTGGTGTCAGTCTTCTTACCAAATGCACATCGTAGCGGTACTGAAGCGATCGCATGGCCAAGCGCATGCACGTACATTATGTACAACGTGATGCAACATCAGCATCACTGGTAACACGGCAGTACTGCGGGGATTTGTATTTTATTGGGAACCAGCTGAGTTTGTGTCAAAATGCAAATTGCTAGTCTTGGTTCCATGATGCCTTTCGCAGTGCGGTCTGTGCACGCACGGCCTAATATGATTTAACATGCGGAATGGCCGCAAAGAACGTCTTGAAACCAATACTGCCAAGTCGCCCGCATATTACGGCTGCTAAAAGGCCTACTTGGCTCTCACCACATGCACAGTGGTCCCTGATTGGTGCACAGCAAGCCGTCTGTCATGAATTATGCATCACAGAACGACATTGCATTGTATGCCATGGATATATATATATATGTACGTATATGCCCTGCGCGCGGTCAGCAGGCTACCTTGCGCATGCGTGTGTGTGTGCGGTGACATCTAGAGCGAAAGTTCCGTGTTGTGTCAACTTGCGTGTGATGTTGGTTTTTGTTTTTTAAGAAACTTGAAGAAAACAGAATTTTCAATTTTAAGAAAATGGAATTTTGATATTACAAAACGGGAAACTTTGGACTTCAGCATATTCCCTTGTAGTTGTAATGATCAGAGACCTAGAAAATAACTGTAGACGAGGGATTAGGTTGCAGCCTAACATGGTTGGTAAATTGCCAGGGGTGATTTCACTAACCTCATTGTAACTTATGATACAGCCTTGTATTTACGAGGCATGTCTGTGCTACGAAGGATATTGGACAACAAAGCGGGCAAGGTGAAGCCTCTTCATCATCAATTGCTCACCAAAACTGATGGCTTCATTGCGAGAAAATTGCGAGAAAGTAGTTTAGAATCTTTTTTTTTTTTTTTTTAATTAATACTTGGTAAACCAAGAACTCTGAGCATGGTTTTACTTGACCAGTATGCCAATCCATGAGCACTATTTTGGGGAATATGTATGCACATCCCAGGAAAGGGAAGTTTACTTAACGAGAAAGAGCTACATTTACAATTGTTTCCAGTTCATTATATAATACAACTGAAAAGAAAGAGATGGAAACCAATATGGAAGTCAGTGAGTGTTGTTATCTAATTCATTTGTATGTCATTATATCGCACATCTCTTACCGGGAAATGTTCAACATGAACAGACATGGCACATCGTTAGTGTTCGTCAGGACACTAACTTGTACATAGAGTGTATAAAGTTTCCCCAGCCAGTAGTCAAATATGATAAATTGTTATCAGTTAACTAAATATTCCTGTTTTATTGGCTTTACCAAGGAACGTGATCTGGGTGATGAGTATGGATGGAAGCAAGTGCATGGTGATGTATTCAGACCTGCATCTCATCCCATGCTGTTCTCTGCTCTGATTGGTAGCGGTTATCACATGGCCACTGTAGCTCTTGCTGTCATCGTACTTACACTCTGGGGACATCTATACACAGAGTAAGTAACATCTCAAGATATTCAGGCGTTTTCCTGAAGGAGCTCCTCTAAGGATACCAGTATGAAGTTGGTTCAAAATACAGAAGTTCATTTGAAATTGCTCTTATAACCCTAAAAGGGCCGGGTTATTTTGACCATCTCTCAGGGGGGTGGGGGGCAGCCCGAAGATCTCGGCCATCGAGTGACGAAAAATTGTGAAACTCGGTACATGCATAGAGCAACTCATCATAAACATACCCAAGAAATGTCATGACAATAGGTGAAAGGGCTTTGGAATTATGGCTAATTAATTATTCATATGTACGAATGGTAATTCTGCTCTGTGTACACCATGTATGGGAAAATTCAGTTTTCATGGCGCGTAGCGCTGGAAAATTTTTTGCTGCGTGGCAACCCGTGATCCGATTTTTATGTTTTTGGTATCAAAAATCAAGGCTCGAGGCTAAAAAGTCGTAACAGCTCGGGTCGCGAAAAATTTTGTTAAAGGCTATCGCGGAAAAAGTTGAGGGGGGGGGCAGATTCCACGCCCCTCCCCGGCCCTTTTAGGGTTAAGGCTACGTCGCCTTCCTGATGAGAAAGTCAGATTGAAACTCTAGTGGACAGTCATATACCCATTTGGATCAATCTAGATCTGTCAGCATGTATACAGTCTGATAATAATTCCAAAATTCGAGACATTAGCTAACTGTTTATAATGAAAACAGCATGAATTTCCAATTTGGAAGAGTTGCATTCCATTGAGAACCTTAGTTTATTTTTATCCTTATTCGGAATGATTTCTGAAAGTGTTCTGATGAAATTGAAGTTGATTTTTTTAATGGTCTTTTAGAATACATGAAAACCAAGATGGTAAACATACATGTAAACTAGTGTATTATTCAGGTAACATCAACTCTTCTTACTTCTGCTCTATCTGTAGCAAAATATCCAACGATAGATTACATGAGTTTGTATGTACCCTATCCCTTGGGTACACCTTATTTTTGTAACACCATTATGACCAGCTTGAAGGACGATGCAAAAACTAGGTTGGACTTATACACAAATCAAGCTCACTGTGAACTGAGGATAACTGTTTTGTCAAATGCAAAACCTACAAAGAATCGTTTTATTTTGGTGGTCTGTAACTTGTTTGTAAAAAACAAATGTTGTGATTGAAGCTGTTTATGTATTAATAGTTAAAGCAGCAGACAAAAAGTCTCACAAAATCCACAAGCGCACAATATTAATAATATTCAAATCATTATTATTTGTGATGAAATGGAGACGGTTCACTAAAATGGCTAGATAAATTTGTGGAGTATGACATAATGATAAATTCTGAGTATTGAGACCAATGTTGAAAGCAGTGCCTTATTTGCTTGTTTGCAGTCGGGGGTCCATCCTTAGCACCAGTATCTTTGTGTATGCAGCAGCAGCACCTGTCAATGGCTACTTTGGTGGTGGTCTGTACTCAAGAATGGGAGGTAGGACAATGAGTTGGTTGCTGACATTCATGTAGTTTATATTGACCTGACTCTGACCTAGTGTTATCATGTTGAATGATACTTCAGTTTGCTGTTGTGCTAGATTTAATAGCGGTATAGATTATAACATATTAAGGCTAAGAGTGTCAGACATATTAATTCAAAGGAAAAAAATATATACACAATGTTAAAAAAAAAAAGTGACTTGCTGGCATCTTCTTTTTTTTTCACTAAAGAGGATTAATCAATGCCTCCTTTGAATGGATGTCTGAAGCACTTAGTAAGGGCACCTGTCTAGATACAAGCTATGCTGGACATTTAAACATCTATAGCTTCATTATTGCATATAACTTTGGAAACTATGCAGAATACTGAAGCAATGACAATCTTAAGTAGAGAGCCTTTTACTTTTGTTTGTGTTATCAATGAGATGTTGTGCTGGTTTCAGACGTTAATGTTGAATGCTCTGAACTGACTTTGGTATTGTCCAAAAATATCTAGCAGTCAACAAGTCCTGTTTAATTGTGTTTATACCAGCCAGACCTGATCTCAGCAGTAAACAAGATATCTTCCATTCTAGCATATTTGTTTTGGTGCTGATGGAGTCAGACGCTTTTACACTTTATTTGCTTTTTTTGTATCGTTGGATTGTTTGAGTTAGATTGAGATTTCGGGATTTGAGTTAAAAGATATCATTTGCAGATTTGCCCCAATTCAGAATTGATTATGTGTCTGTATTGGCTTCCCTTTTCTGCAAACAGAAACACTGTGCCTGACCAGTTACTGTCAACTTATAAAAAAAAGTTATAGTGAGGTTAGGCTCAGTGACATCAACCTGCAATTGCAACCTGTCAAGCAGTGCACATTTTCCATATTGATCCTGTTGGTTTTTTTAGTAGTTCAACAAGATACCATTTATGTTCTGAATATTTAAATCTGCTAATTTCAGCACTTTGTGCATTTTTTTATTTGATACCTATGTTGGATTCACTGAAATACGTTGAAGACTACTTAATGAGGCTTATGTAGGTATCACATACTCACTCCAGGAGAATGCCACTGTATTATTTTTCTCTGCAGTTCATTTGAATCCCAATTTGGGTTCACTTTTCCAAACATTTATTACTTTTGATTGGAAAGAGAACCTATTACATGTATTACAAGTTGCCTCCAACAACAGTATTAACAACAGTTAAACCATAAAGTCTTCCGCACCATATTGAGTTTGTTATAGCAATGATCCATGTACCGTATATCAAAGGCCTCTATGTAACTTTTGATGATGATGGGTAACAAAAAGTCCTTACTTGGTGTTCATCTTTTGGGGGATGTTTTGATTTTTTTGTACTTGATCATATTAGTCAAACTTTGGAACGAACCGATGTGTTTTATAATTTTGTTGTGGATTAGGCAAAGTGTGGATCAAGCAGATGTTACTGAGTGCCTTTCTGCTGCCCTTCCTTGTGTGTGGCCTGGCTTTCTTCATCAATTTCATAGCTATTTATTACCATGCATCCCGAGCCATCCCCTTTGGAACTATGGTAAGTCTGCAATCGTAGAAAAGATGTACAAGCTAACCAGTGTTTCAGTGGGTAAACTGTAAGCACCTCAATATATCGATATTAATAATTATCCGATATTATTTTGATATTGATATCACCGATAGCAAATTTTGTAATCATATCGTAAATATGTCAGATAATAGTCAAAATAAATCTCCCATTTGTGCCCCTTTGTGTTTAACGTTTGCTGCTTAGTGAAATAAAACTTGGCGGGAACTTGTGCTTGTGACTCAAAATAAAAACATCACGAAATGCCTAGTGACGTCGCTTTGTGCTCTGCTTTCGCTGGAATTCGCAGTCTCCCCAATGTAAAACCTCAAAAGAAACCGCCCGTTCTGGACAAACTGCCAGTGCTGAGATTTGTTTTAAAAGTTTGAGCAATATGCTCCAAAAGAAAGCTGTAGAAAATTGGGACTTTTGTTTTTAATCAAAGTGTCATCTTGATGGTCTTTAACTTATGGGTGGCATGGGTGGCTTGTGCGTAAAGCGCTTGCCTCTCACCAATGTGGTCCTGTTTTGAATCCTAGCCGTGGCTTGTGCGTAAAGCGCTCGCCTCACCAATGTGGCCCTGGTTCCAATCCCGGCCGCGGACCATACATGCCATACGTGAGTAGAGTTGTGCGTTGGTTCTCTTCTGTGCCACGAGGGTTTTTCTCTGGGCCCTCCGGTTTCCTTCTCTGGGAAAATCAAACACTTTCGATCTCTGGCTGTGCTCCGTGGTCATATATTGGTTGCTGTGACTCGCTGCCAGAGGCGCCTTTACATGCCTGTGGCCCGACCGCGTTGTAGCGCGTCCTTCCCAATTCAGCTTCTCAGCTGCAAGTAAGGATGATTAGCCTCCCAAATTATTATTATTATAATACATGGGATAATCGATAATATTCTCGATATTGGATTTCCGATATATAGATTATTGAAAATTCTGATATCGATGGTGCTTAGTAAACTGAACTTTGTACAGTCCTGAAAAGGCTTTCCAGATTCAGAGATTGACATATGGAGAGCCACACACATGTAGTTCCCAAACCTTGCAGAACCTTAGGACTTGCATTCTCACTTAACTATGCAATGTGTGTTAGAAACTAACCTGTATAAGTTTCAAACTCGATACTATTCAGATAAATGGTAAAGAGCCATGTACAATTGAATCCATGTCAAATGCCCATGCAAGTTAAGGTTAGGGCTGGATTCAGCACTAGATTCAATCGGCAATGCAGTACCTGATTCATCGTCGCATTCATGCATGAAAAATTACAATTTTGGTATTCATCACCAGCTTTACCAGCATTGTAAAGATTTGGCCACCCAATGCCAAGTACATTTGCTGGAAAATGAGTCGACATCATTTTTTTTCCTACCACATTACCTCTGTTTACCTGTGAAGCAGAGAAAGGAGCATATTGATTGATGGATGCACCTGTTACTAATTGTCCCCATGCTAGGTGGCTGTGACGTGTATCTGCCTATTCGTCATCCTTCCTCTCACTCTTGTTGGCACCATAGTTGGCAGAGCTATAGCTGGTCAGCCCAACTTTCCATGCCGGGTCAATGCTGTACCAAGACCCATCCCTGAGAAGAAATGGTTCATGGAACCTGCAGTTATTGTCATGCTTGGAGGAGTACTGCCATTTGGCTCCATCTTCATTGAAATGTAAGATCAGAAGAGGTGAAAAGGATGCTAATATTATGGCAGATCCCTTCATGTTGTTATATAGGAGGGATATCAATTGGAACAACACAGTGGGAAAAAATAACAATTCTGTACTAAGAAAGGGTATACAAATTGTTTTTTATCAGGGGGTTTACTTTAAAATAATGGTTTGCCAGTCACAAACTTATATATTTATTCATTGCTTAGTTAGCCCATGAAAGTCTGTAAACTTGTTTGCATCGGGGTCCCGTGGTAGAATATGAGGAAGGAAATTACTGATTATGAGGTGGCAGCAAAACTCCAGGGAACAATTTCTGGAGAAAAATTGACTGAATCAGGAAGAGACTGAAGTCCTGATCCACATTTTGACCCTACCTGTGATTTGATCCTCCCCCTAACTAGCCCCCCTTCCCCACTGAATAATTAGGGTTAAGATTTGGGGTATTATTAACCAGTTAGCGCAGGAGGGCGTGTTATCTTTTAGTGCATGTGTAAACAGATCTTGCAATGTCTATTTTCACAGAATCTTGCAATGTATACTGATTTTACTAGCAGGGGCGGGTGACAGGTTAAATTGTCAAGCCTTCCCCTTGCCTCTGGCAGTGTTTGTGTATGCACATCAGTATTGTTTTGTACACACCATGTGTTGAACTTGCACTTGGCCACCGTACATGGCCTGTCATCGTAGCAAAGATCACTCCGTGGTAAGGCCTCGGAGTGTTGCAATATATGAAATAACGTTGAGAAGTATCGTATAAATATGGTACAAATAACTCTCAAGAGCCAGTATTCGTGGTGTTTGACTTGATTTTAAAATGTGGCTGATAATTTGGCTAATCCTGTTGTTTAATCATTGAACTTGACTCTAGGTCAATCTAGAGGTTTGTCCATCAACACAACTAAACATTAAAAAAAAAATTGTATTGCACGTGCACTAAAAGATAACAAATGTCTTTCAACTTTTGCATTCTTCAAAAGATTAGCACACACTCCAGGCATGCTCAAGGCTTATCCGTGTAACTTGCTCAAGAGATTGACATTAAGGTCATATAAGTGGGTATTGGATTGACATCAAAGATCAAAGTCTTTTAAAGTATTAAATAGCGCTGAGAGGTTTTAACAATTCTTCATTAATTTGTTCTTTTCCCAGGTATTTCATCTTCACTTCATTTTGGGCCTACAAGATCTACTACGTCTTTGGCTTCATGCTCCTAGTCTTCTTCATCTTGGCTATTGTCACAATATGTGTTACCATCGTCTGTACATACTTTCTTCTAAATGCGGAGGATTATCGCTGGCAGTGGACAAGTTTCTTAGCAGCAGCATCCTCGGCGCTTTACGTCTATCTCTACTCTTTCTACTATTTCCTGTTTAAAACAAAGTGAGTCCAAACTATTTGATTTTTCTTTTTCTAAGGAAGGTTTGATGTCATTGTGGAATTCAGGCTGAAAGCCTTCCAAAGTAAAGTGCTACACAATAAGAAAAGAAAGAATGGTGGACTTTGAACAGGGACTTTGAAGAAAAGCAGAGCTTGGGCTACCACAGTGGGTTGCACAATGTGGTCAACTTATTCACTGCTGATTCTCCAATGCTGAAAATAATGCTCAGGTCACACAAAAAAAAGAAAGTGTTTGATATCGATAATTGCGGAACAAGCCGCATCTCGACACAAAATAATGATAAGCGCAACTAGGCTCATGCCACCTACAATGCAACGATGGTTCTGCGGCATTGAGGTGAACAGCTGACTTGTTAAAAATGGAGGCACACATTTTGTTTCAAACTGTGTATTTAACAGATTTTTCTATCTAAAAGGATTGTAAATTGTAGCGTTTGATGTGGCAATCAGATACTGGATAGTCATTACCAAAAATGAGTATGATTTTACTTTTACCTCATTTATTAAACCCTTGCACAAAGTCGTAACTTCACACAGGTTGACTGATTTCTGTTGCAGTGCAGAAGTTGAAACTTTTGTAATTTTGTGACTCAGTTTTTTTGAGTGCCAACTGATGTCAATCGTCTTAATATCGTCACAATTGTGCTCAGGTTGCAAAAAATTCGGCAACTGAAGAGTTTGGACTTAAGAAGCTCAGGCGCAGCTTGACTGTTCTGAGGGCCGCTTAAGGATACAATGTTAATGACTGTTTTTATTTATCCACAGAATGTATGGCTTGTTTCAGACGACATTCTACTTTGGTTACATGGCTCTGTTCAGTATAGCACTTGGTATCATGTGTGGTACCATGGGATACGTCGGGACAAGCACCTTTGTCAGGAAGATCTACTCCACTGTTAAAATTGACTGAGATCAACAACCGTTTGTATGTTGGAAGATGTCTTGAAAGCTCGGACTAATTTATAATATCCCCCAAACCTGTGCCTACATGTACACATCATCTTAATCTGCATTCACATTCTTGTACACCCCTGTCTGTTTGCTGAATTGATATTATGTTTACACGTTTGAACCAGATTCAAAACCATTCAAATTTGAATGTTAAATGGAACCCAAACTTAAAAATGGGACCTTTTAAATGTGCCAAAGGCCTTTCAGATCCTTCTACAAAGAATCAAGACGGTCTGTAAACTTTTTTATTTTACAAAGCACTTCAAAGCACCTCAGTCACCCCAGGAATTCATACATATTTCAATGACTGGCAACTATTAATGAGCCACCATACATACTGTACACAGTCTTTTGCATTTGATGTTACATGTATGTGTCTCTGGGCTAAGATCAATGCATGCGTACTGAGGCAGGCGTCAGCCTGTGTAAAGCGTTGGCCAAACATTTGAATGTTTAAACAGTGCATGAAAGTTTCACTAACTGTTAAACAACATAGATTCCCATCCTCACTTACTTATTTATAGGGTTTGTGTACAGACGTGTACTGTTGGGGCAATTCAGTGTCAGTTTAATTCACTGTATGTGAACTAGAAGAAAGTCATACGATGTCAATTCTTTTATTTGTTTTATGTTATTTTGGGTTTTTTTTAGCACAATGAGAAACTGTTGGATATTGGGTAATAAGGTTTAAAGACGTTAACATGATGGTTTCACTATTTTTTCAATTCAAACAATGTTGTTGGGAAAACCAAAATATAATCAATTATTCATGAAGCATTTTTATTAAATTGACTATCCGCTTTCTTTTTTAATATTGATTTGACTTGTGTTACCCAAGTGTTAAAGGGAATATACAACATTTGCTTTTGCTGTAATTTTCAGAAATGGAGGGATTTGGGGTTATTTTATAGCAAATATTACACTGACTTGAAGTTTTGTGCTTGTAGATGCTGGAAAACCAATAAAAGCAATCATGTTCCTGTAGTCTGGTTACCTGACCCCACTTATGATGAAACAGAGCAATTTATGGACGTCGGGGGAATTGTAAGGTTGGGAAACCAGTCTAGCTGGCTTGTACTCGGTCATAGGTGTGTAATCGATTGCAAACAAAATGCAGACTAACTAAATATGGTAAATTGGGGCAGTATTTGAAAAAAGGCCAGTTTTGTCCAACGCTGGTCGGCTGACCAGCGTTGCAAAATGACACAAAAATACCACTTTTCTTGAAAATGACAGCACACCAGGTGCCATGATTTTATAGGATACTTTAAACTGTCATTCACTAACAGTCCAGTAAGGTATTTATGATGATATGGTAGTTTTGTTTTTTGATGTTTGCAAATGTTGTATATTCCCTTTAAATTTGATTGTAATAGATAATTCTGCATGCTTAGGCACCAGCAACTACCTGCTAGAAGCTATAGAGCTTCCACAAACACATGCATACCTGAACAATTCAGGATTTTAGCTTGCTGCTCAGACAAGTAATCTTTCATTACCGTTTTACTTTGGCAAGATCAGTTCCGACGCTCATTTCTGGGACTAAAATACAGCACGGATTGTTTGATCTAAGTTAATCACTTCCACATCTAATGCAATGTTTGGGACAGCATGCTATGCCTGTCTTTAGAAGACTCGGCATGATTGCACCAAGCAAACCTTCAAATCTCATCCATCCTGTCTGTTGTATATGACAGGTTTCTGCCACAAAGTCTGAGCCTGATATAAGAATGTGGTTTGTAGGCTGAAAGCCACCTCAATGCTCTATTTCTTAGCATATTTTGCCAAAAAAATATTTTTAATGTGTTTTGTGGGAAACATTCTCAAAAGTAAATACCCCATTATACATACACCTTGTGTTGAAAATAACTCATAATTTTGTATATTTTTCAAGTATTGTTCATATTTAGTGCAAAGTGCAAATATAAGTTTGAAAACATTTTGTGTCCAACATATTGATATGAACATTGGATATTTTGGTTTTCTCCTGTCTTTAAAAATTATTCCTTTTTGTGGGGTTTTGCTATGTACATTATGTAGATTGGTCTGTACTAATTGAATAAGATGTGAATATTTTACTCGTTAATAAATGCAGAAGTAGGTTTACAACTAAAAGAATGAAACACCTTTCATTCTACTTTCTTCATTGTAGAATCCTGGCTTGTACATTTGAAACCATTTGAGACCGTACATGTTTATGGCATATGATAACGCTTCACTTGGTGTCAAGGTTGTACTGCTCCCCTAGTTTATGCAATCATTGCTCCTTTGTACTCGGCCTCAGAAATATTTTAGTTGTATTTGTTCATTAACAGTTTTTCTTGTTAGTGCTTTTTGGTTCACATTTATAAAAAGTTAGCTGAAGAAGCTCTATTATATTAGTTGCCTGCAGAAACAAAAACATACATATTGGTAGATTCTAGGAAGTCTCAGTATTTGTATGACTTGATATATTGTACCCGGCTAACATGACAAAGCTGTTTGTGGGTGGTATTTTATGCCATTCTTTTTATTTCGGTGATTTTTTTGTTAATGCGAACTCTTTACAATTATGTTTTTAGTTCTTGATACTTTCTGGCCGATATGTACATGAAATTGTATTGACAGATTACCTATATTAAGATTGATTAATTGATCTGTAAATTAATTGACTACCAAACCACCTATCCAATAAAACATTGTCTATTTATCCTGCTTGTAATGGCACACATTTTGTTGCTTTTGAGAAGAGCATCAGTGTTGAGATAAATTTACTTGAATGAGAAGTTCAAAAACCTGCCAACAATGTGAATTCTAAGGGCTGGAATATTCGTATATTTGGCTCAAATGCCAAATATAAGTACAAATTAGTGACAACATGGCAAGTGTTTCCACTGTAAATTTGCAAAAAGTTCACATATGAACCAGTCCTTATACAGAAGATAAGACCAACATTTGGTGTTGTGCATGAATACATGTAGTTGGAAATCAGTTGTGCCAACTACACTTAATACATGCAGGGTTTGACTGAGAGACAAGTTTAATTGTACAAGACAAATAAAACAAAATTTACATGTACCACATGGCTGTAAATACAAACTCTGGATGTGGATAATTTGAGATGGAGTGCAAGTGTCTGCAAGGAAATGCTAGTTGTTGCCAAAGTGCAAATGGTATATACTGAGTGAATTAAGTCATAGATGGGATGTCATCAAACGAAGCAAACTGTTGCACTGATGTAAGACTGTTTATAAATCAATTCACGTGTAAGATATCTGATTCTTAGTAGCGGATTTGTAAATAGCTTTGTATATTTTCTGTGTCTATGAGTGGAAGTGGGTTTATTGTCGATTTTTGTTGTTGAATTATTTATACATTGGTTAAAGTTGAGGTAGCCATATCTTGTGTGTATTTTTGAAGTACTTAAGGTTATTGGGCCTCATTTATTACTCAATTCATCCACAATTCAGTTAAAACTGAAGTTCGTTTCAGGTTGATGGGATCATAAGAAGATTTACAGGATTGTTTTTGTGAAGGGACTGAAAAGTCACAAGCTAGTAAACAATGTTATGAAAGGCTACTTTTGTAACCAAATAAAATATTTGGTACTTGTATGATTAAAGTAGTATTTTTTTTTTTATTGTGAGCCCTTATGTAAGGACAAAGTTTGTGTTTTGCATTGAAATAGTTATATTCTTAGTTGTAAATTTCCATGATATATCTCTCTTTGTTTGGATTATGTTAAGAAACTTATAAGATTCTGACAATTTCAGATCTGGTCGACAATTTCAAGAAATGTTCATTTTTTTCTTATTGTAACAGAACTGGTCGTGCAGATGCATACATTTTAGGAGTAGTCTATAATATATCTCCCAAATCATACTTGTAGTCTACCTTGTTGGTCTAAGTTGTATGTAGCTGCTCAATACACAATGTCAGATGTTTTGCTCAGCAGACACAGCGACAGTTTACCAGCCTATATGCTATGTACCTCTATTTTGCTAAAACATGTCAGTGGGTGTTTTTTGATATGCGGTGTAACGAGTTCAAAGGGGGTAAGCATGAAATGAGCATTCAGTTTTTGTCTGTTTTTGATCGTTTGGTTTGGGTGCAATCCCATAGAACCACAACTAAATAACTTGTGCTTAAAAAGATCAAGTGAAATGAGTTGCCAAGTTATCAGTTTGTATTGATACTTACCAATGGTTTTGAAAGGAATGATTTCGATTGCCTTCTGTGCAAGAACAGTACATGTAGATGACACTTTTTGACCACTTTTGAGAGCCCAAAGGATGGGCCACACCACGTCCATGTACTGGTTTCGCACGTGTGTGGGCTAAGTACACACGACTAATGTTATTGTGAATGTGCACAAAGCGATAGGCGTCTGCAATGAGCGATAGGCGTCTGCAAAGTGTTGGAATGTCCCTCCCAGTGTTCTCCCTCCCCCCCCCCACTCCCCCTCTGTGACCATTGAGAGGGTACTATATCATACAAACTTGGAATCAATGGAGCAAGAAGTGTTTAATCTTGACAAGCATGGAACAATCTATGTCTTTCAGTGGAAACCAATACTTGCAATTGGCTCATTGTCAATACATCTGTACCGTTACACATGCAATTGTCTGCTAATTTGGTCAGGGGTTGCATTAAAGCTATAGTCCATCATTTGTAATTTGTGCATTTTGTTCGTTTGAAGCAACAAAAGGGTTCAAAATCTAATGAAGGATACTGAACAACTAACCTGATGAAGTTTCAGCTAAGCTTCAGCTGTACATTCCGAGAAAAACAGCATTCTAAGATCTTTATTTCAAATCAAAAGTTACTGAATCATGTTTGGAATTGTTTTGAATTGTACACGACGTCGCGCACTGATCCGACGAATTATAACAACCGCGCGCGCGTGTGCGTCGTTCCAATACTTGTGCGCGCTGCGCTGAATAACAAAACGAACTACTAATTTAAATTTTCCTATGGTGCTTCTTAAGAATCACCGTTGGAAATGCCTTCTTTCGTTGATTACTTCAAAATGACAGCTTCCCAGAAGGAATAATTTCACAGGGAGTTTAGCTCCCTTACAATCTTTCAACCAAGTTTGTTTTTCAACAATAATTACGCCAGTTACTTTTCGGATGGCTGCAAATGATGGACTATAGCTTTAATCCTAACATGTTTTTTTTACAAAGTTAAGTGTCTTCTCTTTAACTTCTATTTGATATCAGTATTGGCCATGTATATAGCAATGCAAAACATTCAAGCATTATTGTCCGTGCTCTTCAATTCTACTTTTTTTTCTCCATGAGAGACTAATCAACCTGTATGTGTATTTAAAAAAAAAACACTATTTTTTTGGTCACTTTTGTCTGGTTCCCAGTCCCTACATTATTTATTCTGAACCAGTCTACCATTCTAGAACTCATTTTTGCTGGGCCAAAAATAATTCAAAATGTGTAAAATAATTATTCAATTTAATTTAGGCCAGTTTTTCCATTTGATATCTCATTCAAAAGTAAATCACTTTTGTTCATTGCTTGAAAAAAATGGAAACTATTTTTGGGGGTGAAACAGCCGAAAACAATATAGACCGTACATACATATAATGTTAAAGAAGGGCATAGTGTCAATTCAATTTGTACTTTACAAGTCTTGATTTTATTTGACTTGATTTGATATTTTTAGGCGAGACCCATAGGCGAGAACAGAACCTAAGTAGTCCTAGGGTATGGGAGACCCATCGGACTTGGACTTGAGGATGGGGCGCCAGATGTCGCTGATGTAGAAACCGATGTCTTGGGGAACAGTGCTATGCTTGATCTCGATGGCTTCTCTGATGCGTCGGGGGTACCAGCGGTCGATGCTAGTGAGTAGTTCTGCTTGGCTCCAGTTGATCTGGTGGTCCTCAGTGTGGGAGTGTTTGACGATGGAAGATTTCTCAAAGTCTCCCTTCCTGCCATGGGCTTTGTGATCATTGAGTCTGGTGGGGAGGTCCCTGCCAGTCCCGCCGATATACACTTCGCCACATTGACTTGGAATCTTGTACACTCCTGGTCTGCATTCTGGGTCACACCGATCCTTGTGTGAAGTCAGCAGGTTCTGCATCTTCAGAGGGGCTGTGTGGAAGACTCGAATTCCATGCTTGTGGAGGATGCGTTAGATGTGATGAGAAGTGGTGCCTAAGTACGGGAGGGTGATGGAACTAGGGGCCCTAACTACTTGGCTTTGGGCATAGGAGACCCTACGGCCGGGAATGGTTCTTGGGTCTTGTGTCTTGACTTGGCTGGGCTGGTATCCGTTGCACTGCAGTGCTGTGGTGATGTGATGGAGTTCTTAAGGTAGGTGTTCATCGTCGCAGATGTTGTACGGCTCTGCGGACGACGGCTCAGTTGACGGAGGACTTGATCCTTGGGTGGTGGAAAGAGTTGCTATGCGGTAGACACTGCGAGCAAGACTTCCATCCGGCTTCAAGGGCGGATCGGGGGGGGGGCAAAGGGGGCCATGGCCTCCCCAAAACGAAACCAATTTTTTTTTTTAATGTGGTGTCGCAATAAAGGCAGGCAATGAGTACACCACCATCAAAAAACATTGGTTAAAGTGGTCAGAAATTGCCTCAGATCGCACCACAGAGCATCTAGAATCCAAAAATTTGGTGATGGTGCAGGCGTCTGAGGTGGGAATGCTGGTGAAGAGATAGACGACATCAAAGCTGACTATGATGTCGTCCAGCTCGAGGGTGAGGTCTTGGATGAATGCTGCAAACTGGTCGGAGTTCTTGATGTGGTGTTGGTAGTTTGCATCCTTCTCACGCCTCATTGCACCCATCCTTATAACATCGCATCATCGTTGGAATCCCTCATTCTCCTGACGACGGGCAGAGCATACTCTTCGAAGTGTTGAGTCCCTCCAGTTCTTTTCAGAACCACACATACTCACAAAAGAGATTTATTCACATGGTGCTACCGCAAACTTATCTTGTCTTAGTATCTTTCCACCATGCAAACCTTCAAATCTCATAGTTTGAGATTTAACAAAACACATCAAAATTTATCAAAAATCGTATAAAAAATTTAAAATAAAACTTAGAAAATCCCCTTGCAGTGGAAAATGCGGGGATAATGCAAACAAGTTTTTTAAAAACATCCTATTTCCATTGCGGTCCCAATACCCGAATAAATTTTGAAAAGTGAAAGCTACCATAGCTAAATGGTACCACTAAGATTGATTTTAATCTTCACTGCTGTACGGCCCACACTAACTTTAGTAACACCAGCTCTAATGCCTATCGCGAATCATTAATAGAGCTGGAGTTACTCAAGCTAGGCCCACACGGCCGGCCGGCGGCGATCTGCCAGCAAGCTGCATAATTATGCGTATGCATGATGAGGATGATTATAAATGCGCATAATGCAGCTTGCTGGCAGATCGCCGCCGGCCGTGGGCCGGCCGTACGCGTACAGCAGTGGAGATTAATTTAATAAGGGAATAAATGTGTGCTCCGGAGGTTTTTATCACTCGTTTAATACCGCTTAGAGTCTGGGTGCTGATAATTACCCGAGCCGGATGCGAGGGTAATTATCAGCACCCAGACTCTAAGCGGTGTTAAACAGAGTGATAAATACCGACCGAGCACATATTTATTCCCATTCATAAATACCTTATCCGTAAAAAAAATATCAAATAATTCGTTCAAAAAATCCCGATTTTGTTCAACAAGTTCACTTCATGCTTTTTGAAACATCCCTCTAACAAAATAATGGAGTGTTCAGCTGGCGAGTAAGATGTAAACAACCCTTTTATGGAGATTGACGCGCGCGTAACATGTTCTGCGCGATGTCACGCAGAACGCACCTGGGGCGTTGCGTTTTGAATTTAGAACTATAAAATTCTGACTCGCTTGTAGTGTTGCGCATGCCTACGTGAGGATTGTGAACGTTCAACCAATGAAACGGTAATAGGCACTGGATTTTTAGGAGTCCACATTTTATTGTGACACTGGAAAAGTGTTTTTAAGACCAGCTAGCCATGTCTTTATCATCCGTTTAAGACCGGCCACGTGACGGGCTCTCGACCAATAGGAATAGCTAAACTGTCTGAGGTATTTATGAATCACCTTTCAAAACTTATTCATAAATACCTATAAGACAGTTTACGCATTCCTATTGGTCGAGAGCCCGTTACGTGGCCGGTCTTAAACGGATGCTGATAAAGACATGACTAGCTGGTCTTAAACACTATTCCAGTGTCACAATAAAATGTGGACTCCTAAAAATCCAGTGCCTCTTATCGTTTCATTGGTTGAACGTTCACAATCCTCACGTAGGCATGCGCAACACTACCAGGGAGTCAGAATTTTATAGTTCTAAATTCAAAACGCAACGCGCCAGGTGCGTTCTGCGCGACATCGCGCAAAACATGACACGCGCGCGTCAATCTCCATAAAAGGGTTGTTGTAAGGACCATTAGTCGACTAGTGGTTGATTTGTGACGTACCTTACGCCTGCGCACTAATAGCAAAGTGCGAACGTCTCTAGTCGAACGCTGGTCAAAATGTCATTGCAAAACGTCTGGATCCTGGCTCCCTGCTGTACGTTATGAACGCGCGCGGCTATGGTTACCAGCGAAGCAACCAACCCCAGTAGGTTGGTTCCAAATAGTCGACTAGCGTAGTTAACCATCGTCGACTAGACAGAGTTCGGGCAAGCGTTAGTCGACCAATGGTTAACTATAGTCCTTGCGCGAACTTGCCCTTACTCGCCAGCTGAACACTCCATTATTTTGCAAGAGGGATGTTTCAAAAGGCATAAAGTGAATTTGTTGAACAAAATCGGGATGTTTTGAACGAATTATATGATTTTTTTTACCGAAAAGGTATTTATGAACTTATAGACCGCTTGCAGATACGTTCGATAATCGACGCGCGAAGGCGCGTGACACCATGTTGTGGGACAAGCATATATCTATCCATGCACATTTTGTCCCACAACATGGCGTCGCGCACCTTCGCGCGTCAATTATCGATCGCGTCTGCAAGCGGTCTATTTAAATGCGCCCGCCGCAATTTTCTAAAAAAATGTTACGCCCTCTATATCAGTTCTCATAATTGTATTCGTCTGGTAGTGTCTCTCCTCTTTATTTAGATTACAAAGGGAGTTTGGAAGGTGACCAGACTACCTGGTCCTTTATCATGGTGACCGTTTTAGCCGATTTTCGGCAAACTTTGACAGATTCTTTGTTAAAAAACGAGTTTGACCGAAAATTTGACAGAATGGATTTTGGGGCAGATTTCTGGCAGAAATTTGCAAAAATGGTTATTTATTTTATATTGACAGAATAACTAGCAGATTTTGAAACAAACTAGTGCATTTCTTTTTAAAAAGCTTCAATCTTTTCAAACAAACCCTTGCAAAATAGGACAGGTTGGTGCTGAGGTGTACTGGGTGCAACCGGCGCGTTTTGCCTGAAATTTACGCAATTTCATAACATCTTTATGTGACCATAGATTGTTTATAATGTAATTTGAACCTTAATTAAGGCAATATTACAACACCTGCATGTGATTTTTAAGTGTTTATAGTGTATTTCCATAGAATTTGACAGATTTTTGAAGTGCATTTAGCAGAATCTGGCCATGACGTTACGGTCATCCTGGTCCACATAAATTATGCAACGCTGTACAAGTATAATCAATACCGACGAGTATACGAGTACGAGTTTGAATAAAATGTCGGCGCGGTATAAAGTGCTGCGCGGCCACACGGGGAATTTGAATTTGACACACGCTCTCACTAGTCTCAGGATCAGGAAGAATGTAGAAACGCACAAGTTTTGAAAATCAGCCGTGAGTGTAGC
Source organism: Patiria miniata (assembly GCF_015706575.1). Classification (NCBI taxonomy): domain Eukaryota; kingdom Metazoa; phylum Echinodermata; class Asteroidea; order Valvatida; family Asterinidae; genus Patiria; species Patiria miniata. The sequence continues at coordinate 4,238,186 of NW_024037062.1, forward strand.
CCATAGGGTGTAGATGGTTTGGTGTTTTATTTTAACTTTCATAACCAAGAATAGCGCAAGACAGTCAGAAACACCGACACAATGACCGAACAGACATGACAGATATTAACATTCGGAGCTAGTAAAGACAAGAGTCGTGACCCTTGGCAGCGCAGCGCAGACGTAGACAGGCAGAAGACTACTTCTAGAATTAAAACTGGCCACGGGGCCTAGCTTCTAATTCTAGAACTATGAGGCTCCGCGTGAGCGGATATACCCCGCAAGATTTGAGACCAAAAAATTTTGCACTATGTGCGTGTAGATACACTACACCCTACACCAATAAAGCACCCTCACAAGGCAGCAGGGATGAAGCTAGATTGATCACGGACAACCTGCTTATCATGACGTGATAAAACTTTAATATGGAAGCATGCGCATCGGTCATGTTATTCCAGAACACACAGTTGGCATATCCAATCGTGTACCCTCTCTTACGGTCACATGCACACAAAAAGATCTACACTGTCTGCACAGTGCTAAAGAGATGTACAGCATCTACACAGTGGTTAAGAGGTCTACAGCATCTACACAGTGGTTAAGAGGTCTACAGCATCTACACAGTGGTTAAGAAGTCTACAGCATCTACACAGTGGTTAAGAGGTCTACAGCATCTACACAGTGCTAAAGAGGTCTACAGCATCTACACAGTGCTAAAGAGGTCTACACTATCTACACAGTGCTAAAGAGATCTACAGCATCTACACAGTGGTTAAGAAGTCTACAGCATATACACAGTGGTTAAGAGATCTACAGCATCTACACAGTGCTAAAGAGGTCTACAGCATCTACACAGTGCTAAAGAGGTCTACACTATCTACACAGTGCTAAAGAGATCTACAGCATCTACACAGTGCTAAAGAGGTCTACAGCATCTACACAGTGCTAAAGAGGTCTACAGCATCTACACAGTGGTTAAGAGATCTACAGCATCTACACAGTGGTTAAGAGGTCTACAACATCTACACAATGGTTAAGAGATCTACAGTATCTACACAGTGGTTAAGAGATCTACAGCATCTACACAGTGGTTAAGAAGTCTACAGCATATACACAGTGGTTAAGAGATCTACAGCATCTACACAGTGCTAAAGAGGTCTACAGCATCTACACAGTGCTAAAGAGGTCTACAGCATCTACACAGTGGTTAAAGGGAATATACATCATTTGCTTTTGCTGTAATTTTCAGAAATGGATGGAATTGGGGGGTTGGAAATATAAAGCAAATATAGTTACACTGACTTTTTGGAGGTTTTGGGTTCGAAAATGCTATAAAAACCAAGAAAAACGATCATTTTCCTTTAGTCTGGTTCCCTGACTCCATATAAGAAGAAACAGAGCAGTTTACATACATTGGGGAATTGTAAGGTCAGGGAACCAGTCTAGCTGGCTCGTACCCGTTCATAGCTTTGTAATCGATTGCAAACAAGTGCAATGGTCAATTGGGGCCAGTATTTGAAAAAAAGCCAGTTGTTTCCAACGCTGATCGGCCGATCAGCGTTGGAAATTGATACAAAAATACCACTTTTCTTGAAAATGACAGTATACCAGGTGCCATAATTTTACAGGATGCTTTAGACTGTCATTTACCAACATCCTGTTAAGGTATTTCGCAAAAACTTGGTAGTTTTATTTTTCGATGTTTACAAATGTTGTATATTCCCTTTAAGAAGTCTACAACATCTACACAGTGGTTAAGAAGTCTACAGCATCTACACAGTGGTTAAGAAGTCTACAACATCTACACAGTGGTTAAGAGGTCTACAGCATCTACACAGTGGTTAAGAGATCTACAGCATCTACACCGTGGTTAAGAAGTCTACAGCATATACACAGACAGTGGTTAAGAGATCTACAGCATCTACACAGTGCTAAAGAGGTCTACAGCATCTACACAGTGCTAAAGAGGTCTACAGCATCTACACAGTGCTAAAGAGGTCTACATGCATCTACACAGTGCTAAAGAGGTCTACAGCATCTACACAGTGGTTAAGAGGTCTACAGCATCTACACAGTGGTTAAGAAGTCTACAGCATCTACACAGTGGTTAAGAGGTCTACAGCATCTACACAGTGGTTAAGAAGTCTACAGCATCTACACAGTGGTTAAGAAGTCTACAGCATCTACACAGTGGTTAAGAGGTCTACAGCATCTACACAGTGGTTAAGAAGTCTACAGCATCTACACAGTGGTTAAGAAGTCTACAGCATCTACACAGTGGTTAAGAGGTCTACAGCATCTACACAGTGGTTAAGAAGTCTACAGCATCTACACAGTGGTTAAGAGGTCTACAGCATCTACACAGTGGTTAAGAGGTCTACAGCATCTACACAGTGGTTAAGAGGTCTACAACATCTACACAGTGGTTAAGAGGTCTACAGCATCTACACAGTGGTTAAGAGATCTACAGCATCTACACAGTGCTAAAGAGGTCTACAGCATCTACACAGTGGTTAAGAGGTCTACAGCATCTACACAGTGGTTAAGAAGTCTACAGCATCTACACAGTGGTTAAGAAGTCTACAGCATCTACACAGTGGTTAAGAGGTCTACAGCATCTACACAGTGGTTAAGAAGTCTACAGCATCTACACAGTGGTTAAGAGGTCTATAGCATCTACACAGTGGTTAAGAGATCTACAGCATCTACACAATGCTAAAGAGGTCTACAGCATATGGTATCCGGCCGGCCGGTCAACTCGGACCCAAATCAACTTAACTCATGCCAACTCAGACCCACGCCAACTCGGACCCATGCAAACTCGGACCCACTACCAATTCAGACCACTTCCAATTCGGACCCACGGCCAACTCGGAACCACTACCAACTCGGAACCACTACCATCTCGGACCCAAGCATGACCCAACAATGATTCAATCATTAGTTTCAGGGATTATAGGTCATCTTACAGTGTTGGATGTATTCTGTATTATATTCGGCTTTAATTATTTTCTTTTGCTGTCGCTGAGTGGTACTTTATGATGTGTACGGAAGTTGTTGCTAAACGCTTATCGTTTTGAACGTCATGAAACTCAACGTTCTTAGCTTTCCGAAACCGTGACTTAACCATGGCGGGAATATCTGTATATGAAGCTAAACCAAGAGATGTGTACATGTACATGTAAAGCAGGTTAGGCCCAAAGATTAGGCCTACCATATATCATTTTGTACAGGTTGGTATATATGTTTTAAGGAGCGTCCCGCCAAAGTTGAAATTAATTAGTTGATTACTTGTCATGAGCTGTTTTTGTTGTGTGATGATTCATTGGAAAGCTCATTACTAAAAATTATCAACTTAATTTGAAAATGTTTGTTCAAGGTGCTACACCCAACAAAACATGTATACATGTACACCAACTTTAAATCCCTTTAAAGCCTGGTTCCTTACAAAATGGTAACCTTAGGCCCGTTGAAGCAAACATTATGTAACTGTAATCGATTAAGAGCACAAAATCATATTTTTCGTTGTGACTGTTGGTCCGCCATGTTGGGGTATTTAATTTTGACTAGGCGTTTGTAATCGATGTTTGAAGACACTGTCGCGCTTATGCCATGCTAACGTAACACTGAATCAATTTTATTCGACACAGTATATAAGAGGCCTTACCAAATTGTTTATATTTTTGATCTGTGATGAACGGTAACCTGCTCGCATCCAATTACAGATGTGCACAATGTAGACCTACATATATCTTTGATATATGATCACTACGACGAACGGTAACCTACACATTTGTTGTTATTTTAGGATGTGAAACAAAAGGTAAACGAACGGTATTTTTTTATGTACTACGAGGCAGTGAACGTGTTTCAGTGAGGTCAGAGGATGTTTTTCATTTGAAATAACTATTTAGGCAAAAAAGTAATTGATTATTTTTTTTTAAGTTCACATGCTTACTTTGATTTTTGTTCTTTTAACTTATTTGTTTAACTTTTTATACTTTTTTTATTAAATTTTTTATATAGATTCATATGGAACCTTCGTTTTTCTTATAAAGTGTATGCAATGGTGTTGATGTACGTATCTTTTAAATCAAACATTTTTTAAAATTTTTTTCATATTTTTTTGGCACTTGGAAATGGCACGTTTCGTTTATTCAAACTGTAAGGTAGATTTATAGTTATTTATATTATTTTTTACCCATCTAGGCTGTTAATTTCATATTAAAAATATGCTGACTTTTTGTGGGTGTTGCAAAGTTGCTTATCGTTTAGATCAGTGAATGGTTTATATCTTATATTTTATTTATTGACTTTAGTTTTATCCAGTATTAGATACAAATGAATAATGTTTTGTTTGAAAGTGTTTATATTTCAATGTTCATGCTTTCCGATTTTATTTTTTTAAGAAGATCTGTGGTGGATGCGTTAATTTCGTTACGTATAAAGTTTGGATTAAAAATGAAATAACATGAGAAAAATGGCATGAACGATATCACTTAACATGTGTTAATTTTAAAAAAAAATTTATAAATAATAAAATACACTTTTAGTAAAAGTTTTACTAGAGTTATCGCATTACAATTACAATGAAAAATTATACTAAACAGCATCACTGTAATACATGTAACTTGAACTGAATGGGGAATGTTTGAAAATGTGCATAATGAGTCCGAGTTGGTTGTGGGTCCGATTTGGTAGTGGGTCCGAATTGGCATGGGTCCGAGTTGGCTTGGGTCCGATACGTACACAGTGCTAAAGAGATGTTGAAGACCCCTTTTGCATTATGTAGATAGTGTAGACCTCTTTAGCACTGTGTAGATAGTGTAGACCTCTTAACCACTGTGTAGATGCTGTAGACCTCTTTAGCACTGTGTAGATGCTGTATACCTCTTAACCACTGTGTAGATGCTGTAGATCTCTTAACCACTGTGTAGATGCTGTAGACCTCTTTAGCACTGTGTAGATGCTGTAGACCTCTTAACCACTGTGTAGATGATGTAGACCTCTTAACCACTGTGTAGATGATGTAGACCTCTTTAGCACTGTGTCGATGCTGTAGACCTCTTTAGCACTGTGTAGATGCTGTAGATCTCTTAACCACTGTGTAGATGATGTAGACCTCTTAACCACTGTGTAGATGTTGTAGACTTCTTAACCACTGTGTAGATGCTGTAGACCTCTTTAGCACTGTGTAGATGCTGTAGACCTCTTTAGCACTGTGTAGATGCTGTAGATCTCTTAACCACTGTGTAGATGATGTAGACCTCTTTAGCACTGTGTCGATGCTGTAGACATCAAAGCTCTGGCACTGTGGCGGAAACTAGTTCCAATTAATATTATATTGAGGGATGTTTCTCATGCTCAGTAGTGTGTAGCGTGTAGTGTATCTACACGACGTGCGGTCTGTGAAAAGTGTGTAGCGTGTAGTGTATCTACATGACGTACGGTCTGTGAACCTGGTCTCAAATGCTGCATCATATGTGAGCGGAGGGAGCCTCATACTTCATAGTTCTAGGAGTAGGAACTAGGCCTATTCTAGCCCCACTATAGCCCCATAAATGTGGCCTATTTACTGGACTGCCTCCGTAAACATAGGCCACACATCCACATGTACAAAAATCGTGTCGACGGAGCCAAATTTTGATTTTCACATTTAGACTTAGTTTGTAGGTTTTTTTTGCTTTAGAAGCATACTCACCCTCTTTACAGGCTAATCAGAAAGTGCTGCCTGTTTCAGATGTATATTTTTTGTGAAATTTCATGTTGAAATTTTGATACGCAAACGTGTAAAAATGAATCTGGAAATTTCACGAAAAATATACATCTGAAAAAGGCAGCACTTTCTGATTAGCCTGTAAAGAGGGTGAGTATGCTTCTAAAGCAAAAAAAACCTACAAACTAAGCCTTAATGTGAAAATCAAAATTTGGCTCCGTCGACACGATTTTTGTACATGTGGATGTGTGGCCTATGTTTACGGAGGCAGTCCAGTAAATAGGCCACATTTATGGGGCTAGCCCCACTAGTGTGGCCGTCGGTATGCTGCGCTGAACCTAAGGCCACACACCGTGGTCCGCGCACTACTGAGGACGTTTTCATAAAATTTGCAGGGAATTTCTTACATATGGTTGTATTCTACGATGTCCCATCTATCACTTCTGGGATGCTTAGGTGTAATGATGTTCAATTTTCCGAGATATTCTTGAATCTTTCTGGAGCCCATATGCACTCGTGAAACGTCCGGTGATGGCAGCCATTTTGAATGTGACAAGAGATGACCTCAAGCTGTGACGTCGCGTTTATGCAAATTGCTTGTCGAGCGAGGGCGCGAGTTGCAAATGCGACGGCTGTTTCCTGTACCATGCATTTATCGTCTGGGGGCCACGTGCACTGATCTCTATTCAGGATCTACGGCACAGAAAATAGCCGTCGCATTTGCAACTCACGCCCTCGCTCGACAAGCAATTTGCATAAACGCGACGTCACAGCTTGAGGTCATCTCTTGTCACATTCAAAATGGCTGCCATCACCGGACGTTTCACGAGTGCATATGGGCTCCAGAAAGATTCAAGAATATCTCGGAAAATTGAACATCATTACACCTAAGCATCACAGAAGTGATAGATGGGACATCGTAGAATACAACCATATGTAAGAAATTCCCTGCAAATTTTATGAAAACGTCCTCAGTAGTGCGCGGACCACGGTGTGTGGCCTTAGGTTCAGCGCAGCATACCGACGGCCACACTAGTGGGGCTAGGCCTATTCTAGAGGGAAAAGGAGTCTATCTTCTATGCTTCTAGTTACCCTACCATGTCGGCAATCGTGAAGTGTAGGCTAGTATGGTCAGATGGTAGGGCCCCTGTTTTGTTTTGATCAATTTACTAATATTATTTTTTTATAGAGTCAAAAATGTTCTTTAATTGCTAAAAAATCATCTTTACAATCAAAAGCAGACTTTTCTCAATTCTAATGCCCCCTGTTTTGCAATTTTGAACAAATTCTTGGGGTAGAAATCACGATTTTTCTGTGCGGTTTTTGCCATGCCATTCAGCACACCCTGCGTGCTCACACGGTACATTGCGCGGTGATCGCCATCTTTATTTTTGGGTCGCGTGTTGTTGCTGCGCTGTCATCCCTCAAAACATCGAAACCCTGCCCTCTATCTATGACATACCTGTTTATTGAGAATGTCGCCTACTAGTTTGGTAGGTCCAATAATTTTAAAGTGGATTTTGTTCCCTTATAAAGTTTATATAGGAACCGGGCCCTACACTACACGATCGCCACCATGTCTACTTCTAAGTTCTAGTTCTGGAATGACCATGACGACGTGCTTTTTACCTTACTTGAAAGAATTCCCGGAAAGAAAGTAGTATTTAGACGCCACTTAATAAAGTTTCAGTCTTTGGTTGTGTAGTGTGTACAATTGTATTTTTAGGAAAGAATGTTGCAACCTGACGCCACTTCAGCGGTTGTGTACAAAGCTGTGGAGAGTCAAGAAAGGTTTCATAGTACTTACTACTTAGTAGCCCTACTATTACTTTCATATTTCCTAACAAAAGTGGAAATGTTTCTCAGGCCCAGATTTGCATCTTATCATAATTTTTGCTACATGACTGACCTTCATTGAGATGATATATGAAGAAAAAAAGCAGCGCCAGGTTGCAACATTCTTTCCCAATTTTATTGATATTGTGGAGAGTCAAGTGCATTTTCAAAGTAGGCCTATTTTCTAACAAAATTGGAAATGTTTCTCAATCTCAGTCCCGGATTCATGTCTTTTCCAAACATTTTTGGAGAAAATATTCCTAGTGGGCCACCACTGTTTTCAATTAATTTTCAAGCACCAAAAAGTTGCATCCTTTATGGTTATTCCCTCCACTTTCCCTCCTCTACTCTCACCCTCTCCTTTCCTTTATTCCTATTTATTAATCAGTCACTAACTTCATCGAGATTCTTGTTTGAAACACAAGACTTTTACCACTAGGCCGTGCACTATCGCTGTTGCAATAATCAATCTTCGGACGTATTTAAAGTATCCAATTGAAATAAGACTAATGAATATTAAATACACTAAATATTCATGAGAAATTAAATATTCCTAATGACATATTGCACTTTCATTGGCTGGCTCAAGCGTTGTTGATGTCATGTGTAGCGTGCCGCTAGACTTCCAGCCACTGCAATCACTATGGCCGGAGTGCCTCCAACTTGGTTCTGCACGACATTTTTCGCAACACATTTTTCCTAAAAATTATTCACATTGCCAGAGCTTCCTGGATTCGTCTTGAGTGAAATCACAAGGTGAGGTGAAAATTGATGTGTTTGGCGGCAGCTAAGTGGTGGCCCAGTACAAAGTTTTTCCCATTTTTGCAATAAAAAGGCCTCATTGAGGTAATATAATAATGAAAAAAGTTAAGACATTTGAGGTTAAGTATCATTCTGGATGTGCCATCCTTTTTTGGTCGTGTAAATATCAGAGATAATAATCCAGTGTTGTGACTTAACAATCACTTTTTGTCCAGCAATTTTGTTATTTCCAAATTAATTACATTTTGTTCAGAAATACTTCCAATATTTTGCCAATGTAGTTTACTCTGTCGTGGTTAATCATTAAACTCAATATGGGCATGTGACACATCTGACGTTATTTCTCACCAATTGCTAAAAAAATTGTTTCAGTCTACCTGCTTCAAATGCCTCAATTTTAACTGAAGTACTTTCAGCATCGCTGTAGATTCTGCGGTCTTGTGCTACTTTTGGCTTTACTGACTTTTCGTCTGTGTTCTGGGGTACTTCTGGAATTTTTTTGCACCATCACCCATAGAAGATACAGCTTGATACAGACGAATTGTTCGATGACAAATGTCCCAAATGTTAACCTCCAATACATGTAAATTTGCTTGGAAAAAAAAAAACTTTTCCACTCCATAGAAACAATTAGATTGTTCACATGTTTGTGTATTTATTTGAAGTTGTTGATGCTTGAATGGTGTCTATTGCAATTAGTTCAAGGTCAAAATGTAAATTGACGGGACTATTCCCTGGTTGATCAATAGCTCTTTAAAATTTGTGAGCAATGGTTTTTGGGTCCTCAGATTGACAATTTTTTGAGAAATCAAATTTTTTACTCACCACCGTCTGTTTTTCATCAACGCGAAATTGCACGCACACTTGATGCGATGATCGGCTAAAAAATGGGTAACCCGCCATTGTACATGCAAACAAACGCTCATTGAAGGCGCATGAACGCGCAAGGAGACGGTCGGTCACACGACGCACGTGCGTTAATTACGAGCAGAATGGGCTTTCACTTAACATCGCGTATCATCGCGTCAGCGATTTTATCCCAAATGACCTTGGACCTGGACTACTTCATTGCGATACTGAACTGGCTTTTTGTCAAGGTAGACTAAGAGTTTTGAATTATTTCTCTGAATCATTAATAAGGGAATAACAGTGTGAGGAGCCGGTCTTCACTGCGTGATAATGACTGGGTTTGGGGGTGACCGCGTCTCGGTCCATTAACAGCGGTCACCCCCAAACCCGGTCATTATCACGCAGTGAAAACCGGATCCTCACACTGTTATTCCCATTAATAAATACCTTTTTAAACGAAATAAACAGTTAAAATGCTCCAATTTTGTGAATTTCTTTCGGCGATATTTCCAGACTTGTTTGTGTTCATGTTCATGGGCCATATTTGAGCTTATGCGTGGCTTCGGCGTGCGCGTCGGGGGTCTGTCACTGCCATGACTAGACTATGGACTGGTAAATGATCTTCTCATAACAAATATCGCTCTGATCTTGAAAGTTTTTTCACCCAAATAATCGTGATATAAACACCGCTCATTTGTTGTATGGCTCGTCTGTTCAGTCAATCATCAATAATTCGTTGTGGACTCAATGGATTTAACGAAATTATGTTCTTTTGTCAAAATATTGCAAAAGTTATTTTTTTTTTATTCAAATTCTGTTTTCCGTTTCAAGGAGCAGATTCCGCGAATTCCGTCCGTTTTCCGCGATCGCGGAAAATCATTGGCCCTATGCGTGGTACCCTGTCTCTTCAATATGCGTTGTTATATACCACCACAGCCGGCTGCACTGGTCGACGTCTTCATTGCGTATGATGTCCAGGGTTTGGACTTCTGCTGCCGTAGCGAAACAATGATGTTTTCATATTTTTACCTGATGGAGGAAGCTGAAATTTCGTTTACACATTCCTTGTGTCCAGAATTACAAAGATGCTTAGTTTAGGAAAGGTAAATATGTTGGTGGGTGAAGTGTTTAAAGAAAATAAATCGTAGATCTACGCTTTCGTCGTAAACATCCTCAGTATATTGCAGTGCTGTACGATGTCGTTTCAAAACTTCCTTACGTGCGCGCATCCATAGCAACTGTGTTGCGTATGCACGCGTCAGTCTCAGGTGATGGGGGTTGAGCGCATGTGCAGTGCTGTATTGTTACAAGCTGCCGTAGGACTGTTATAAATTTGGCCAATCATTGCCTTGCATGAGGCTGGATCAATGCTGGTTCAGGGGCCACTTTTCGCTTGTTCTGTGAAGCCGGTCTTTATATCACCGTTAATACATCCCCACGTGATCGAGTCTCGGCCAATCAGAAGCCACCAACTCTCAGAGGTATAAAATTTATTAATTGGATATCATGTTAATTGGTTTTGTCACGGATATTCTATTTTTTTACATACCGCTGGAATTGCCCTGATGTTATATGCACATTGTTTCATTTCCATCTGATTGAGGACATTTATTTTATACTACATGTACAAGGATATTAACTCCTAAATGTGGATAACAGTGATATATACATGTACATGTATGTACATGTAGTTAGTGTTTAGTACTGTACTATTAGAATAATTTGCAGTGTACACGTAGGATAAAAACACTCATGGTTCCCTTAGCAATGAGCATTGAGAGGTCATATCTGTTTTGTAAAGTTTCATCCCCGTTGAATGAAATCCAATTTTTGTAATGGAACATCAATAAAGCCAGCCCTGTACTTGATAGTTCTGGTCAAAGTTCAATTGCCCGGTACGTATGAGTTAAAAGAAAAAAAATTTAAAAGATGGAAAAATACATTGATTGATTTTTTTTTGGGGGGGGGGAGGGGAACTGTCATTAAACTTCCCCAAATACTATCCATGTGCATGCACATGTGTACGCACATGCACATGCACAGTTGCATGTAAGGCATTATGTGCTTGCCACTGATGGTTATAATGCAAATACACTTTTCTTTCACAAAGCACTAGCCAATATAGTACTTAATATTTAATAGCACTTATCTATTACATTATAATCAGTTTATTTCTTCTTATCTTATCCATAAAGATAACAGCATTACCAGAGATACCGTGTACAGTACATGTATGTAGTACACAGTAGCATTTGTTGGCATGTTATGCATTCGTCTATCTTTTATTCACCTGTATTGGATTCTATTAGATGAAAAGATTACTGTGAACATGAGCATTCAAAATATAATTTGTTTTTGTGCACTTTTATAATAGACCTGTTTTGGGCATTAATTTTGTTGTTTGAAACCAATAATTATTATAATTTTGTTTATTTTAAAATGAAAAATTGTAGCATTCATTTTGGAATGGTACAGTGAGTTCCATACAACATGTAGGATCTGTGTTGTTACATAACACCACTGTTGATATTGATTATAATTGGCTGGTGTCTCTATTTGGCTTTTCAGTTGTAAAAGCTTGATTCAAAGCATGCATCAACATTGATTTTTGCTAGCATACTGAACGTGTGTTCAATTGTGTGTGTAAAATTACTGTGAAAACCTGATGGACCTGAAGTATAAAGAGTAGCAGGATGTGAGTAAGACCCATATCAGCTGGAAAAATACATGGATGTTTCAGAGAAAAAATAATACTGTTTCCTGGACAAGAAAACAAATGATCTGGAAACCAGTCAGTTTTTGTTCAGTGAAATGTACGTGACTCCAGTGTTTCTGACTTAGCACAGGTGTTGTCAGTGTCATCTTAAGACTGAACAATAAGTCTTTGATACTTCAACACAATTTGTCCTTGAGAAACTCCATGATGATATAAGATATGTATTCTTTGACTTTTAAAATTCATTACTGTACACTTGTATGCTCATTATCCATCTCAAAGTTTTTCTCTGTATTATCAGTAGTAGTACATGTACTAACAGCTTTTATTTTTATTTTGCAGGTTCCTAGAATGAAGTGCTTAATTAATGAAGGTGAAGAAATGGTCTGAGGTTGCATGCATCATGGCCTTCAGCTCAGTTTTGCAGGTGAGTATTGTTGTGTCACATGATGCGCATGCATGTGACACTTATGGGGCCAGTCACATTAATGTTTCCCCAGATGGATTATACATTTTTTGGCCTTCATTTCAACACCCCATCACTTGTGAATCAGTAAAAATACAGGCTGTATTTGGAGTAAAACCATAGAGCAGGGTTTGTTTTGGGGTCGTTCCATGCCTACTGTCTAAGAAGTTGTAAGGTCACAGGACGCCGGGTGACGACTATAGACACAGGTCATAGGACGCCGGGTGACGACTATAGACACAGTTCAATGAAAGCTGATAAGCCGGGGGACTGCTATGGCTGCATTCCTGCTGCATAGCCACATTCATTCATAGACAATGTACGCATTCCACTCAAAGTGCAGCTGTCCGTGACCGAACAATACCGGCGTTAAGGGGTTAAAACACCTCTGCGATTCATAATCATATGAACACATGAAATTTTGCTGCCAACCTCAAGTCATTAGCGAGATATGACCTTCTGAAAAATATGGTGCCACCCGTTGTTCACATTTTCTGATGTGTTCAGTAAGTTTTTTGTTTGGCATATTTGAAAAATGATATTTGTCTTTCTAAAAATTGCATCCAATTTGCATGATTCTGCTGTCAAATGTCAACTTTCTTGTTTTTGATTTACAGGCCTTAAAAAAAAATCACTTTTATTATTTATTTATTTATTTATTTCTTATTGTTGCCGACCTTACGTAAGGCAAATTACAGTCGGTCAGGTTACCCCGGAAACACAACATATTCTTTTGGCCCTGCAACCTGGTGCTTGAGATAACCACTTACATGCATATGATCTCCATATGAGGAGAAAATGAGATGTTGACAAATGGCCTGAATTAATCCAATTTCTTGACTTTTTTGGTAAGTTTTGACCAAAAAGGTACATGGATTTATGAATGGTGATAGTTGTGGTGCAGCAGTTTTAAACGCATGGTTTAAAACCAGTTAGGGGCCTAGTCGCCAATTATTAAACCAGACGTTTAAAACTGCGCTTCCCGGTATTATTCCCTTATATAAAAACAGAAATCACTCTTTAGTTTCACTCCACAAACTGACATCTAATCCAGTAGAATGCGTGTGATACTGAATGAGATGATGAGAAGTGCCATAGTTTTGTTCGTGTGGCGTACACCCACACATTTACAATATCATGCATTGATTGACAACATGCATGGCATGTGAAGTAATGTGGTTGCTAAGGCAAAGCATCTGGTGTTGTTAGGCAAAGCTAATCCGATTACGTACTTAGACACTATAATAGAGCAGTGAAATCCATGCACCCAAAAAAAACATGGATTTTTGAACGTTGTGTTTCTCAAAAAATATACTCAGTATGATTGAAATGTTAAATTATAAAGAATGAAGACGACATTCTAAACTTTATGTCAGTAAAAAAATCTCAGTCATCGATGCCGAAACGTCAATACTGGTTACTGGTAAAGCTGACCTTCAAGTCTGGAAGAAATCGTTCGAAAACTTCCCCAAATGCATGTATTAACCTCAATTTCTAGGAAACCCCCTTAAGTTGTTATTTCACGAGTATCATCTAAGAATATTCCGAATTTCAGCTTAATCTGTTGTTGCAAACGCTAGTGTACCAACTAGAACCATCTCCATGGAAGATTTCGATGAGGATTTTCTGCCTACACAACCGACATGCATTGTTCAGCAAAGTGCCGTAGGCGCTATGGTTGACTGAGTATAGTAGATTAGCATATTCATTAGCGTCACTGGGCGTGTTTTGGCGTGGGTCTCGGTATCGACCAATGGAAGCCGGCAAAAAGGGTGATATTTCTCAATTAATAACTCGTGAAGGAGGCTTTTCTCTAAATTTATACTGCATACCATAATGAATAGGAACTTATTAATATTTGTGAGTCTTGAAAAGATTGACAGATATTGCAAACACTAGTGTTCCAACTTTCAAAAGTGCACGTAGCCAGGCCTATTTTTCCAATTTCAAGGAAAAGTAATGAACACATCACAACGATTTTAGCACATACTTGGATCATTATGAGGGAAGTAAACCCTGAAAGTTTCATGAAGATACGGTCTTCCAAATGGGAGAAATTGATTTTCAAAGATTTTGCCTGCCTGTGTGAACATGTGTGTGTACATGTACATGTAGTTTCATTCAAAATAAGGGGTAAGGTAACCTTCCGAAATTGCCCTCCTCAACCACATGACTGTGTGTACCTGAACATTTCTCATACTGTATCCATCTACCTGTATACATGTATGTATGTACAAAGGATTGTCACAGTTTTGTTCTTTCCTTGTTACATACATGTATGTATGTAAAGTTCTTTAAAACAAGTACTTTTTGGCATGTCAGGTTATGGGTTTTTTTCTAATTAATAATAAAATGTTGTTTTTCGTGTAGATGTACCTTGGCTGGGCCAACAGCCTCTTGTGTGAACAAGGAATTCTGATTGATGGTTTACATCAGTTAAGGAATGGCTCAGTATTCTGTCATCTGATTGAGCTTCTTACTGGCACCCAGCTCCTGCCTGCTGACCAGGTAAGGCTCACGCTGTCCGCTATGCTATGCCAGGGAACAAGTAGAACTTGTCATAGTTCAATGGTTTTATCATATCTGGATGCTTAAAAAGAATACCACATACTTATCCATTGAATGCCCCTCCCAGTCCAGGGCTTGAATTTCATTTTTAAAAAAAGCACTAGACAGCAGGTCTAGTAACTGAAGAATCTTACTGGACCTGAACTATTTTTTCAAGACCTGTGTCATAAATAAGAAAAAACAACATTTTACACTATGTGACAGGAATACAACAAAATGCTATTTATTTTGTATAGGTCGAGGTCAAATGAAGTCTAGCATTTCTAAATGGCAAATAAATATTATTTCAAATGAAGTCATGCGCCTTTTTGGCAACAATACTAAGACGGAGCACAGATTGCAAGCAAAAGTTTATGAGTCACCCGTTTTGTGTGTGCACTTGGCTAGTTTTCCTGAAAAATTAGTCTAATTCCCATGCCAGCGAGCACGGTCTTTTGCTTCGTAAAAGTCTTGGAACTAGACCGTACAACTAATTCCCATGCAGTACAGGGATTCTGCTTGTCTGCCCACAGTGAAGCTGGATGTTTAATAGGAAAATACAGCGGTAAGGCCAAAAAAAAAAAATAGTCGGTCTCTGGTCAGACCGAAGTTCCGGAATTGATCGGCGACGTTTTTTTTTTTTTTTTTTTGGTGGTGTTTTTTTTTTTCAAGCTTGTATTGTACAGACAAGGTGGGTACTATTTTGCTTTTTTGTGTCCTCATTATACATTGGTGTCCTCCATAATTTGCCTTGGTGCCCTTTATCATTTGCCTTGGTGCAATTTCCCCATTCCTTGGTGCTCCTTGGTACAAAAATTTGAGGAGGCGCGGCAATAGAGGGCGCTGTTGTAGCTTCCGTGTTAATTTGAAAAAAAAAGAAGACGGTTGACGCGCATGATTAAAATCGACGCGCGCGCTGACCAGAGACCAAGTATTTTTTTTTTGGCCTAATATAAATACAACGTATTGCTACCAATGTAAGTTGTGGTGGGGCGATATCGCACGCGACATCGTACCAACGGAGCATCAACGTACATGTACGGTATGGAATGTACGTACGTTTGTCTGCAACTGGCATGGCAGACTGGCGCGTTGGCCAGGCAGCTTCGTTGCATTTCAGCACGGCACAGGGAGGTTTTTTTCGGTAATTTTAATCAATCAAGTAATGAACTCAAAGCACGCTATTAATCAGACCTCAACTGTTAGTATATTTGGGCGTCATTTTGTTTATATAGTGCAAGAAAAAACACCAGACAGCCGGACTGGTGCAGTCATAGACTGCACTAGAACGACACTGAAATCACTAGACACGGTTCAGTGGATATTAAGAGCCCTGCCAGTGGTCTCTCCCAGCCCTCTACTTGTACAGCGAGTCCATTGCCTTATATATTATTATTATTAAAGTCATGAGAATCAATTATTGAATAGGGTTATGTTTGTCAATATTCTTTTTTTTTCATAGTCACTGTGATGTTGAGCATGAAACATTGAAACATACCCATCCATAACACAGATGTTGTGAAACTCAACAGATGTGCAACTGTAGTTGAACTTTTGCCCTTTTCGTAGGATGCTTTGACTGATTTAGATGACACCTTCGCTCTTGACAGTGTGCAAATTGCCTTGGATTACTTGACTGGTGTTGGGGTCAAAATAAATGTCACTGCTGAAGGTAAGGATTAGTAATTACAATACATCTAAAATAGTTGTTTGATAAAGTGACTATCCATAAACAACCCTCCTGCTGTCTTAATAGTCACAGATAGTCAAAAAAATCAATCCTCTTCCCCTGCCATGCTTTTACACAGGCTTGTCACCAACAGTCAGATCATATTTCAAGCAAGCACTATGACTAGTCAAATTCAGTCAACAAACAAAAGCACGCAAGTGGTAGGCACAGCTGGCTTATCAATCACCTACAGTCAAAGCATACGTGTATGAAGTTACATAAACAATCACAACCAATCAATCCTGCTTTATACAGGCTGGGAGCTCTTAACTGTTAAAAACAGTCACTTGATGTTGTTGATTAGTGCATTCAGTTGATGATAAAAAGAAATCCATCCCTATCATAGTATCAGTAACATGATTTAATGCTTTATTATAACATGTTCTTCATTCACTTCCTCTTATGGATGTACCTGTGCGTGATACTGTGTTGTGTTTGGGCATTCTTGCTTGAATTACAACTCTATAGTGCATTAATTGATCAATTGCATGAAAAGCGAATACACATGGTACGTATAATTAGTTATTACAAGGAGAGGATATTGAGCATGTTGTATATTATTATTCTGTTACAGGTGTTGTATGTGGGGAACTGAAGAGTATTCTGGATGTTATGTGGTGCATTATTCTGCATTGTACTATCCATTCACCAGGTATATGCATATCTCTGTTGAAGGACAAGTATCAGGGCATTGCATGTGTGTGGAAAGTAGGAGAAATGGGAAGATAAAACAAAGTTTAATTGAAAACCTTGAGAAAACAAAATTGTCAGTTGCCTTGTCTATAATGTACTGTTTGTACATGTAGGTTATCTCAAGTTTACCATTGCAAAAGGAAGATCCTGAACATGATATTAATGACTGATATAATTTGCTTGTGTGCTTGTCATGGGGTAAGTTGAAAAGTTCAATTTGTTTACTATTGCTGCAGTTTTAGACAAGTTACTGTTACTTTCCATAGCAATTGGAAACAGATGTTTCTAACATGGTCTACCTGTCCACTTAGTATGGACTTCATGATGTTGCTTAATGACTCCATCAAAGAGAGAACCCCAGTGTGTGGGACACGTCACATGCCAGCATTGGTTGGTGTGCATTGTATGCAAAGTTCCCAAGATTCAGTTTCATCTGAATGGAACTTGTAGCGTCGTTTGGGACATGGCAACAAAGACAGTCAATTGTCTGTCATCTCTCTTTCTTTGACGCCTTGAGGAGATACTTGGGCATAGACTCCATAAGTTCCTTACTTCATTACTTTCCCAGCATGTTGTAACACATTCAATCACAAGTCACCAGCTAAGCTTATAGTGTTTCTTACCTGAGTGATTTTTTGGGGAAAAGAAATGAACTCAAAAGCTCAGTCTTCTTTATCTTGAACAGTGCATAAGTTTACTTCTGCGTCAATCAATTGTTCATTTTTAGAACGTGCTATGTATCAGCGAACAGTGCGTATGGGTCGTAAGCTGCTATTACAATGGTGTGGGGGAGAGTTAAACATCAACATTGACGGCAGCAAGAGTATGACTGCAGTGTAAGTATCATCCATTGGGGTAAAATGCACTGTATAGCATTGGGCTGGGTGCATGCTGTAGGTGTTGCTGTGAGGAGGTCCTGCTGTGACTCCATGATCTTCTTTTAATGTGACACATTTGTTGAGAAAGGTGCAGGGCAGGAAAATCAAGTTTTGTAAAGTTGGAAGGGCTTTAGTGGGAGTAAACTATAATAAAATGCAAATGTGTGAAATATATGCATATTACATAATTTATACAACATAACTCTTCCTTAACAGTAAATACTACATATAAAGTCCTGTGTATACATACAATGACCCTAACCCTCCCAAGTTCCCTCCCAAGTTCCCTCCCAATCCACCAGGTGGTTTGGGAGGAGTTTGCAGGATTAAGAAAATTAAAAATCACTGCAGATGGAAAAGTTCCCTCTCTTCCCTACACCTGACAAAAGAACAAGAGGTACACATAGTATATCACCTACTCATCTGCAAAGACAGCGTTGGTCCATGACGCTGATCTCCCATGCCCACGTCTTAAAGCTTGAACCATACGCTGTCTACCTCTCTTAGTCATCCCAGTTGTATACATATGTTACACAACCAAAGTCCATATTAATTATTTGTACAGTGTATATGCTAAAGCCCATAGTTAACAAACAGGACAGCTATATGCATTGCTCATTTTGGGTACGCGGTTTGTTTCTTAGATTCTTAGATATACCACCAATCTATGAGAGATAACTGCTTTATGACGGTAGACAGTTAACAATTGTTGACTGCTGTGATGTGGGATATGATGTTTTTAACACCCGAGAGGCTTTGCCTCGGCTGCTATGCACTCTGAGGGGGTTAAAAATGGCATATCCAACGTCACAGCAGTCAACAACTGTTTTGTATGAATATCGTGCCAATAATTCAAAAATATAAATAATTGTAACTTACTGTGTGAGGAGTAATTAAATTGGTGCGATGTAACCTTTGATAAGGGAAGGCTTTGGTGTCCTGCCGAACATGAGACAAAGCGTTGGATGTTGCAGTTCCCATTGCGCAAAGCTAGCGCACTGTCAGGTTCCACACATGCGCACAACACACCGAATGGACGCAGTGCGATATCAACCTCAGTGTGTGACGTGCAGTTTTATTGTCCAGACACGTGGCCGTCCTAGACCATTGAAATTACAGTATCCAAGCACACGATATAACAATAGATATTGGCGTGATAGACCTTGTGCACAGCAGCAATCCTGGAGGTTACTTCTGTTCTTTTGATTGAGCAATGCCCATCCCAGTAGAACACAAGCTACTTATTCTAATATTTCAAGCATTATTTACCAAGTGTTGTTGAATTGTTGATTAACACAGGTTCAGTTGCAACAACCACCTATCAGATCTTCTGTCTTTGCACTGCTCCTTTGAGAATAATCAGGACAAGGTAAGGGCTACAGTGACTGTAAAGTTGTTCATGAATTGCATAATTACTGTTCCTTGGTTCATCATGTACAAAGTATAGTGATTTTACATTGAATGGTAATGTTCTGGACAAAGACTTTTGTTGGGGTACTACTCAAGACAACCTTGCATGAAAATGATATATGACACTCCATTTCAACCAAAATCAAAATTTAGACTAGTCATGGAAATTGCAAAAACTAAAATTGGATTTGAAATTTTGATCGCTCTTGGTTGGTAAGCAGAATCATTCTTTTATCAAATTCTGACAAATGAACACCGATTCAATGCTGGGTTTAAATCCTATTTTTCACAAATTCAGTTTAAATTCCACAAATTGATAAACCAGATATTTGAAACTAATGTTTGATAACAGACCATCGGCTCTTAGGGTCAAAAGCAGCCCCAAACAATCTCAAACATTCTTCCTTCAAAGCTGATGATTAATTAAAATAACCTAAGAAGCCATAGTGCACTTTATAACAAAAGGCTGAAGATCAGTTGTCTTTTCAGTGACTGCTCAATTTGTCTTAAGTTGTGCACAATTGAAATGTTTACCTTACAGGCTTAGCTGAGAGTTACAACCCAGTTTTCCAACATGATAGCTAGCTAAGTAATGCTTCTTGTACATATTTGTTGAGCACTTTTTGAAATACACCAATGGCAGTCTTGCTGCACATGTTTTGATATTGATGTTAATACATCATGGACATGCATTACCTGAGGAACTGTGATCATGTCTCTGGACACAGATATTACCAAGTGAGTACATATAAGCAGTGGCTTTGTTTCGGTTTTGATAGGATAAGTACCTTGTCAACCTAACCAATGGGATTCTGGCTGCTGAAGATCACTTTGGAATTTCAAAGACACTCCTTGGGTAAGTATATTCAAGAATCAAATTAGGTTTTGCCCTTCACTGACGTATAAACACTGTATACTCGGTGTGTTACCAACTTTTTTCCAACTTTCACTCGGGAGGTAACACACTGAGTATACAGTGTTTATACATCGGTGAAGGGCAAAACCTAATTTGATTTACATCAATCCACGCAAAAATTCCATCTTATGAGTATATTCAAGAAGTAGATTAAAGGGAATGTACATCATTGGCTTTTGCTGTAATTTTCAGAAATGAACTATTTGAGGGGTTAGTATAATAGATCAAATATTGTTTAACTGACATGATTGAAGTTTTGTGTTCGAAAATGCTCGAAAATGCTTGAAAAACTAAAATGTTTAAGTAGTCTGGTTCCCTGACTCCACTAAAGATAAAATGGATCAATTTATAGATGTCGGAAAAATTGAAGGTAAGGGAACCAGTCTAGCTGGCCTGCACCCGTTCATGAACATGTAACCAATAGCAAACAAAATTTGGACTGAAAAAAATTGTAAATTTGGAGCAGTAGTTGAAAAATAGTTAGGTTTTTCCAACGGTGGTCAGTCGACCATTGTGGAAATATATACAAAATTACCATTTTCTTGAAAATGACTTGACACCAGGTGCCATAATTTTACAGGATGCTTTAGACTGTCATTTACCAACATCCTAGTAAGGTATTTCGTAAAAACTTGGTAGTTTTATTCTTCGATGTTTGCAAATGTTGTATATTCCCTTTAACACAAAATGGTGATCATAAGCACAGAATTATGAAATCGTGAAATCAGGCCCAAGTTCAGAGTTAACGGAGAGAGCTAAGGTATATATTCAATGAAACTATAATATAATGAAGGTATCCCCAAGACAATGAGGATTAAAGTGAACTTCCGACATATCATGTGTAGTTGATCCCTCATTAATGATTCACAAAACTGAAGGCATTCCAGCAAAGGCTGTCAGTGTCAGTCAAAGGGCAGACTCAAGCCATTCTACAAAACAGTCAACAAGTCTTTCTCTCCCACTCCAAACTTTAACATCTCAATCAGGTTGTCCATCATGCTGGGGAAAGTGCCTCTGTTCCTATAGGCATGTAATTTACATGCAGCTGTGGCATGTCTCTGCATGGTGAAATGAAAAAAAGGGAGAAAATTAGAAAGAGTTAATCCATTCTTATGACCATGATGGTTTGAAAACAACAAATATCACAATTGTTTTTACTAAATGTAATTTAAAGCAAAGGAAATGAAAACGAGGCTGATTTTTTTTTCATTTTTGTCCCTTTTTCAGGGTTGGGGTTTGTTTTGTTAATCCACTACTTAATTGTTTCCTTTTTTTGTGAAAACACAAGAAGCCTTTGGTTTTTTTGGGAGGGGACATTTATCCATTGTTGTGGCACACGAAGACAAACGTGGACTTAACTTTTCCTTCATCCAACCATCCCCACCCCCTTCCATAAAACTTCAGGGGCAGTTTTAGCTTTCAGTCAAAAATCAAAACAAGTGTCATTGATGCGCATAATTGCCACCACCCCCCCCCCCCCACCCCCGCGTGATTGTCACTTTTGGAGTGATAAAATCCCCCACCCCTCAGACAATATTTTGCTGATAATCCCCAACCTACAAGAGTGGGGTGCACAATTGATCATCATTGCATTTTGTATGATAATGCTAACAATGTTTTTGAGTGACCAAAATCCCCACCCTAGGGCCTGAAAAACGTGACCAAAGCCCAACATGATCATCAGACCTGGGGGTGGGGGTGGGCAAATAATTTATAACCAAATAACAAACCCCACTAAGCAATGAACAACACAACATTCCCAGAAGAAAAATCCTATTCAAAGTATAGGACTTGTCTTGTAAGCTAAATCGTTCACTTCACCCCTCCAACTAGAAGGACATTTGGACACTCTTAAATACCAAGTCCGATTTCTTTAAGTCCCACATGATCTTCATTCACGCCTGTAGTTTGTATTCGGTTGTGTGCAAGATCGGTAAAGCTTACCTCCGATATGATCCCTTGAAAAAGTGCAGCCATAAACGAGTTATGAACGACTTCAACTGGCCAGAAATGTTCGCAAAAATGTTCAATGTTGTTCTAAATAATCTTAGAAAAGGACAGGGTACAGTAATCTCTGATCGATTTCGTCATTGGTGTCGTGGATTCAAGCATTGTTTATGATCTGTGATGCTGCGTCGACGCGACATGCATATCGCATCATGATACTTCCGTGTTCAGTGGTGGTAGTCTGCAACGCACGGCTGAATTCACGTAAACAATGAATCGGTCGCATGGAAACTAGGATTGATCCCCAGACGTTACACAGCCATTTCGATCCACACCAGACTACAGCCACACTCGGTACGAAAAAAAGGCGAAAAAATGATGTTGATTATCCCTTTATGGCTCACTAACCTGCAAACGTACACCTGGAAGAACATCCTTTAAATCATAAATTGTATTTATATCGTTTAGACAGTTTGAACAGAAAGTAGCTGCGTTAGGTGCGTCACGATTTAACAGCTTTTTGGCACTTGGCCCACGGTCTACTAGGAAGTATTCACTTTCTGATCTTTGTGAGAAGGTTACATAAATGCCAGTTGTTACTGCATTATTGTACATGTAGGTAAACATTGTATGCCAAGCTATATAGAAGACATCTTGTGTTGACTTACTTGATTTGCTATCCATTCAGGTAACAAACTGATGTTGGCATGTTGATATTGTTTTATCTGTAGGCCAGCTGATGTGATCAATGGGACAGGAGATGAACATTCCCTCATGATTTACATTGCATTACTCAAGAGAAAGGTCAGTCTCTATATGCCTCTGTCATATCATCAGTTGATACTTGAACTGAATGTCATTGAGCTGCAAATCCAGTTTACATTTTGACTAGTACATGTACCATGATTTGATAGCACCTTTTATAGGATATCAGTTCTTGCTAGGGGAAGTGATGTATTATAAGCCACTTGTCTGACAACTGACATCTGGGTAAACCTCTTGCTTTACCCTATAAGAACCGAGGTACTTTATGGAAGAAGACAGGACGTTGTTCATAGTTCAAATTCAATATTGGGATTTGCCCTTACCGACATATTTTTTAAACACTGTATACTCCGTGGTGTATTGTTCATATTTCTACGTACAGTAGAATGCCACTATAAAGAACGCCATTATATTGAACACGTTCGGTTATACAAAAACATTACTTTTGGCGCCCAAATGTATGTAGGCCTACAATTACACCGAATATTTCCAAATTTCTGGAAAGCATATTTGTAGGTGATAAATGCCGAAATGGTAATGGAAGGATCGGAAACCAGTCTAGAGACTTGGGGAACGATAAAAAAAAGAAAGCAACAATGAGTGTTGGACAGTGCAAAAGTTGTGTGTTTTCTTTATCTTTTCTGTTATCTTGAGATTGCAACGCAAGTATTCATGACAAAAGAGCAGCATGCGTTTAACAAGCTGTTGTCAAATTCTAGATTACCTCAGGCATGATGATCTTCCGGTTTTAGTCAGATTTCTGATTATAATTTCATTAAAAATAACTATGGTGGGTAAGAAAAAAGTCATTTCGCCATTGTCAAAAGCTAATTTCTTTTATATGTGTGAATCTATTAATTTGCTTCGGGAGGGTTAGTCGCCTAGTTCTCTGCGCCCCCCCCCCCCCAAAAAAAATGAGCGCTACACCTATGGAAGCCTTAACTCTATATGTGCCCCCTTAGGATGACTCTATTAATGTTTTCAAGGGGATCATGCCTGATCTACCTTTAATTTAAGTCAGCTTATTGTAGGCCTGTCATGGAATTTATGAGTGTCATGCTAGCTTTGTTTTCTCGGATTGGAAAGTAAAGTACATGTATATGGGTGCCATCTTGAAAACTAAGAGTCCCACACCAGCGACTGAATAGAGCGCTGAGTATAAAAAGAAACCCAAAATGTATTATAACCAAGTTTTTGTAACAGGTTGCCCTTGCAACCACAGATATCCCATAGAATTCTTTTTCATACCATATTAACCCCTGATAACAGTTTCATGCTAAAGCTTTTATTTTAAAAAGGGTGTGTTGGGGCAGTATAATGTTAACATGTTCCCTCTTAATGAAGATGATTGTTGTTTTCCTCTCTTAGGTGTCTATGCTTGTTTCCAGCTCGCTATCTTCAGATGAAGATGAATTTATCAAAATATCAACAAAGAAGCAGGTGAGTGGCACTGGAAATTGAGGGTTATATTGACACACATAGGATATTGATTACAATGTAGATGTTTCCTGAGACTCCGAAGTTCCCTACTAGCATCCTTGATGAATCTAGCCTGGCAATCCGTCATGCCAGTGTAACAGAATACCAACCAGTGTAACAGAACCACATACAGATGTTAGTCATTTTGACGAAGTTGAGACTAGCGTTAGTGTTGACATGGTTAGAGAGTAATAGGCAGTTAATTCAATGCTGATGACATCAAAAGTCTTTTCTGAATGATATTTTGCCTGATTTTATGTTTTTAAACCTGAAACATTTGTTAAGCAATGACATATCCTTGTTTGGGGGAGTGCACGTTAAAAAATAACTTGTTTTCTCTAGAATTTTTTTTTCTGGTGCCTGTAAAAATATTTGTCAAAACCTGTCAGAATTATGAAGCACTTTAAAACCAAACATTGCCATGTGTCATGCATTCATTTGTTTGCCGTCCCAATTGACAAGATTTGACAATTGGCAGCAGGGTCATTCAGCAGGGTCATTCTATAAAGTGAGGGTTCCAAGTGGGACATTTGTCATGTCCGTGGTACTTCTTAACTTTGTAATGTCATTCAAGTACCTTTAAAGATGACTTCAAACTTTTTATTTGTTGGGTTAGTACTTTGCTTTACATAATCACTCGTAGAGGAAGGATGTAGTGCATCCAGGGTTTTCAAAGTCCTACATTAGCAGGAAGCGGAATAAAATGTAGAGAATGACCACGCAGGACTAAACTCTTAAGCTTGATGAGTGTAAGTCACGTTAAACCTCAAGCGCCCTACTAACTGAAGTATTACACTTGGTATGCAAACAATTCAAAGTGTCCCACTTACCTTTTAATACCCTGCTATTCTGCTTACCTGAAGATGACAAATGCATCACCCCTGCTCCTGCATAGACCATATACATCATAAATGGCACTAAGATAGCAATGCATATCAATCAATTCAATCAATTATATGAAATGGGTATGTATTTTTAATAAAGCTCTGACTTGACCACAAACAAAAACAAAATTCAGCGCAGAATATTGCAACTCAACTTGTTTCGACATAAAAACAATTTGTACAACAAAAATCTTCAATTATCACATTTTTATTGTACATGTTTATTATACATTTGTATGCGTGCACTCAGTATTTGCTGTATAGTACAGGTTTTATTCTGCAAAACATGCATACACTAAACTGAAAATTCATGAACATGTACAGGGTATCTCAAAATAAAGTATACCCATTTTTAAATGTAAATTATCAGAAATGCACAGAATATTTGGGAAATATGCAACTATACAAGGGAAAAGGCCAGGATGTCCTCAATCTAATGATATTATTAAAACTCATGATGTCATTGCCATGGTTGACTGAGGTGAGCAAATATGGCCTCTATGAAAGAGGGCAAAATCAGCAAAGTGACAAGTTTTTACCTGGGTGGCAAAGGGCAGACAGAGGTTATTCTTTTGCTGTTACTTAAGAATTTATGGTATGCCAGGCCTGCCTAATGTAGGCATATCTGGATTTATATAACCTTGTCATTTGATTGGTAGAACTCTCTTCATGTGACATTCGTTATTGCTTCCATTCACGCCGCGGCTCAGAAAGTACTATCCGCCCATGGGGAATGGGAAATACTATTAAAAAGTTAGGATCACGACGCGGTATTTGTGTGCAAATGCATGCTGGTTTGCGCGTTCACCGTTGCGCGTAGCGCGTATTGTTCCAAAGAACAAGCGCTACAACGTTGGGTTCAAACATTTTCGTGAAGGGGTGGTTTCAAAGAAAAAAATACATTTTCCTTCAGTTTTGTATTGAAATAAAAGTTCAAATATATCAAATGACAAGGAGCTATATATGTCAGTTATGTAAAACAAATATTGAGTGGCTTTAAATTGTGAAATGGGAGGAATATTATCGTTTGGTAAAATCTGGACTTTTTCCAAGTCCAGATTGTACCTTGCGATAATATTCCTCCCATTCCACGCTGAGCCACTCAATATTTGTATAATGACCAATGACTGTATGGTACCACAGATGAAGCTGATCTTTCCAAGACACTGACGTGGAGCTTCAGAGGGGTGTGGTAGGCTCAGGCACTGTCACACAGACTTGTTGCTGTGTGGCATCGTTTGGCAGAGCTTTTGGTAACAGGGTGATTTTGTTAGTCCACCAAGTTGAATGGCCCCAAGATCATCAGATATCACCCCTTGTGACTTTCACTTGTGTGGTCACTTGAAAGACAAGGTTTTCACCACATCCCCGGCTAACATGCAAGAGTTAAGAACCGGGATAGAGGATGAGGTGAATCTGTGTCAAGACCGAGGAATGATAAGACGTGATGTCAGAGACATGAGACGACAATGTGAGCTGTGCATTGCCAGAACTGGCAGTCATGTTGAGGGCACAGGACCATCAATTTATCATCGAGTGATGAGAAAGATTGTCTCATTTCATTCCTTCAATGAAGCAAATAATCATTGTCCCTATCATCACTGTTCCATTGTGTTCTAAGTTGTCACAGTGCTGATTTTGACCTCTTTCATAAAGAGGCCTTGTTTGCTCCTCCTTCCATGGCACTGAGGTAATGAAGTTGATACCATTGGATAGAGGACATCCTGGCCTTTTCCTCATACTCCTCTTTCTGAAATAGTCAGTACATTTCTGATACTTTACATTTAAAAATGGGTATACTTTATTTTGAGACTCCCTGTGTAATACGCCATCTCCCAAGTTAGTTGGATGTCATAACACTTGTAAATTGAATTGGTAGGGCAGGCAATGTTTTATTGCATTCCTTATACATGTAGGATGTAAAAGATATTAATAATGGGATACTTCATACAAATATTTCATGAATACTGCATACATTTCAAGACTCATCTATGTATGTATTTCAATGGGATGCTTACTTTTCAATGCTTAAGTATTTTTTAAAAACAACCTCTGAGATTTCCCTCATCTTTGTGAAATGTTCAATTTTTAATTTTTTTTAATTTTGACTGAATGTGTATGTGTATTAATTGATTTATGTTTGAATGCACAACTCACTTTGCAGATAACACTTGCACTGACCAAAACCAACACCTTTAGGTTTATGAGAAAAAAGTCATTACTACGGAAATGCAGAATTGGCAATAGCAAGAGGCTTATAAGGATGGACAGGGTTGCATCATGTCCATTTTGTGTTGACCCCTGGACCCAGTTATCACGGGGTGTGGTCTCTGAGGTGTGTACTGATGACTTGTAGCCATCTTCAAGATTTTGATCTTTACCAATTCTTCCTCTTTCCATTTAACATCCTAGAGAGTGAGGTGGAGGCAGTAAAATAACAATCGTTATTCTCCTAGATGTAGCATGTTGTTCCCTTAACACACTATGCACTTGTTGCCTGCTGTGAAGTAGTCCAAGGCATTTTGTTTTGCCCGACCGGTGCGAATGGCACCTGAGGTGAATCCGAGGATGCCATTTTGCCAGGGGGGCATACAAAACCCATGGACTACATGTATATCACAACAGACAACAATTGTTTTGTTATACCATGGTTTTATGGTCGGGTTTTTTTTTTTTCACTTTTTTTTTGAGTCTTCATGGCAAGATTTTTTCTGTTTTCACACCCCTATACATTTTAATTGAAGAGTCCAATCCTTTGATGAAATGCGCATCTGTGTTGACTCGCACGCGAGTCCATGTTGACATGTGCATGCCCTGGGTAACATTACCTTGCACTCAGGGTCTAATAGCTGTGTTCTACAAAGCAGCGGGAATGAAAATGTTCCAAAGTCCATCAGGTTGTCATACACAACATTTTTTCAGTAGTCACATGAATAGTTCTCAACCATGGACATTTCTCAATCTAACACCGTGATATAACAAGCTCATTTGTAGTGCACGTAACCCTTCCATAACTTGTGTTTTTGCATTTAAGAGAAGAATTCTTTCATGTAAGGAATTCGGCCACAGGTAACAACATTGTAGAAAATGTGGCCTGACCCTCTGTCCCCAATACCACAACAGTTATGGCACTGAAACATATGAACTTGGTCTGTATAATGTTCACAACTCTGCTACAACTGCCAAATTGTACTTCGAGTTAGCTTACATTTAAGTACAGGTCTAAGCAGTGCTTGTAAGTGACGCAGAAATCTATGAACCTAAATGACCTATATCTGCCAGGCTTTTGAGCTGTGTGTGGGGCATGTATCTTGCAGAATTATTTGGGCTGTAAAATGTTAGTCCTACTACTGCGGGTAGCAGTGCTGTTCAGGATAAATTGTAAATCCTTTCTAAGTGAAAAAAAAACATGGCCTGCTTGTACTAAATGTAAATTGAATCTGTGCAAATCAACTTCCACATATGATGGGTAATTCGATCATTGTTTCTCAGTAACCAAAGTACTCATACTTGGATGTATACATGGATATCATTTGGCATGTTTGGTTGCACCACATCATTTCATTACTAACATTTGTGTGTGTTAATGTGTGTGTGTGGTTATTTTTTACTACTTCTACTTATTTATGCTTCATAAAACCCCTTTCTCTTAATGCATCCTATTTATTTGGTGGTCTGAAAAGTACATTTAAGGGAGAGGGCATATGAAATAGTTGTTAAATACATGCTTTAATTTTCCTTGATAGTCATATTGTATTGCACAGAGTCTGTATTACTGAAAATTTCAAGCAAATTTAACAATTTGGATGAATGAGATAACTAAAGGTGAATCTTTTTTTAGCAGCATAATGTCTCTCATTTTTATTTGTTGATCTTCATGTAGAGTTGTTTGTGTGAGATTTATTTACGTCCTACCAATCATTGACTTTGATTCATCTAGATATAATTTTTTTTATTATCATGTACGCATTTTGAAGAACATTTTTCTCTCCACCTCTGTGCTTTACCAAAAAGGTATTGTGATTAAAAATTGTGATTAAAAAAGTATATTGTTAAATTGTTTTCATATTATTTTTTTCCCTTTTCCTGTATCCAGTCTCCCAATACAAGTATCCTGTCTGTAGCTAACTCAGTTTACAGTGAACGTTCCTCTTTAACCAACTTCTCACATCTGTCAACACCACAACCTCCACACCACCAATATGCATCCAATATCTCTAGCTACAAAACACCATCAGGTGACACTTCACCTAGTCATGGAAACAGCCAAGACATTACACCTGAGAAGAGTGACTCTGGAATCTCAATAACTGCTGACCCATCATCTTCATCCAGTCTTCCAAGTATTACATCGTCGAGGTTACAAGAGTTGAGAGAGCACACAGTGGATGCGAGAAAAAGGCCCAGTGCTGTATATGTTCCCTCCAGAACAGAACAACCAAAACTGAACAGTGACACTTTCAGAAATGCAACTGTTGCGACAATGCCAAGGAACAAAGCAAGATATGTTGAGAGGAGACATGAAGATTTTGTCTTACATACAAGAGACTTGCAAGACAGTGATATGATAAGAAATGCGAACATTAATCACTTGGAGTCTTCAAGCTTACTGTACAATGAGGTATCAAGACGTGAAGAGATTGGGAACCAGGGTGAGACCTCCCCAGGAGATGAACAAAGCATCCTAGAGGAGAGCAAGGGATGTAAGAAAGATGAAAAAGATGAAAGATGCAGGGACACTCTGAAGGAAGGTTAGTGGTAGTGAAGAGGGTTGAAATGTTATATTATTCATTTATAAATAGGGATATTATGTCACTAGCGATGTAAAGAACACTACTGTAGTGACGAAGAACCCACCCTCTGTGCACTTGGGCAACCATATGTGTTCCTCTCCAAAGCCACACTGCATGTCCCGACTGCCCGTCATGTTGGAGTGCATGCATGTAGGACATAAATCACGGATGTGATTAGTCAAAACATCATGGGGCAGGGCTTAGTGGATCGCTCTATTATGTGAGAATGCAGTGTGATGGATACCTAATTCTTTGTCTTAAGACTTGAATATGAATAGGCTAAGCCAGTAGACAAAAATATTTCAGGCAACAGTAAACTGAATTGTTGGATAACACATGTAGCATTGGAAAACAACATGAACCACTGAAAAATGTACATCCATATTAAAGTTTAGGACAAATATTTAAACACTGGAAAACTAAAATCAATCACAAATGCACAGCATGTGGACGGTTTTGAGTGAATACAGGTTTCATAACTGCCATAACTTAAGTTCAAGAAACAAACCTTGATGCATTGCATTATGACCTCAGTATCACGGAAAAAAAGTGGCATCATTACTGACGAAGTACCAGTTGCAAATAGTGGCTGAGCCAAGCAGTTGTTGGTTAAAACCAGACTAGTTGTAATAACCCGAATGCGAGGGGGGGGGGGGGGCTCAGCCAGGTGATTAGCAAAGATAGCTGCAGGACTTACATCAAACGTATTTGATCAAAAGCATATCCATACGGTGCTTGGCCAAGTCCTTCCCTGTGTTTTTCGATCCTTGATCTGAGGACACCCAGTTTGACGTACTTGTACGGTTCATGGCTTAGGTTTGACAAACTCTGGTGGAATCTTCCTGGTACATGCATGTCACCCCATACTTTATACGTTACGAGGTACTGTACCAGTTCTTCAAAGTTCTCTCTCTTGTTGTTGCGACCGGTTTTCTTGTATCTCTTATCTTGAATTTGCATGACATGCTTGTCAAAGGCGTCTGTTATCTCTATTCACTGCCCAATCATAGGCTGTGCCGAGCCACTGTTTCCTCAGATCTGTCACTCGCTGTGTGGGGGAGGGGGGTTTCACAAAAAAGACAAAACAAATTGCCATTGGTCATCAATATTTGAATATCTGTGGACTAAAAGATATATACAAACATAGACGTTGATACAGTTCAATAAATTTCAGTGGCCACTTGTACGAACAGACCTCCTACTTATTGTTCCAAACTATCCCAAAGTAACCAAATTCTGTTAAGCTACTTCAACAAAGTAGTCTTTTTTTTCTTCAAAATAGTTGATTTAAATGGGGATTTTCCTCCACCAATTCCTATTATCAACCCTAACCTCCCGACTCCATGAAAATCCATCCCCCCCCCCCCATTTTGGTGGATTGGGGGGGGGGGACTTGGTCCTGCAGGCCTGGTTTGACTAAATATTGACGGAGTAGTCGGACTTGGGCCTGGAGGCCTAAGCAAAGCATGCATTGGAAGCAGTGTGATTGATGGATTTTGGCAGACTTGGTCCACTACTTAGTAAAAGACAGTAGGGAGTTATAGTTAAGCTCTGTAAAATATTCAGTTACTCCATAGCTGTTATTAAAATATTGAAGAAAAAAAAACTGCGTCTATTATTAAATGACTCTTACCTTTCTAATAGTTGTTTAGGTGGTCCATGTGAAGATCACAGGCAATGTTCCATCCTTCCCCTCCCTTAGTGTTCACTCTCTTGGACCACAACAGCTATTGTACCAAACGCGGTGATGCTGCTCCGCGAACATCACTCAATAATCTGATGGCAAGAGTAGTGTACTAGGTGTGATTACATTGCCACCAATGTTATCAAATTGTGCTTCCAGTTCCTAATCATCCTACATGTAGGTCCGTCATTTTGCATCTTTTCTTATGATGTTGTTGATACCATGCCATGTTGTTGATACCATGCCATGTTGTTGAGACCATACCATGTTGTTGAGACCATGACAGAGACTGATGTGTGACTTGCAATTATTCTCTCTTGTTGTCCGTTGAGACCTTGACCCTGTTTTAGTGTGCCTAAACTTCGCCTTGGTCATCCTCGATCTTACATGTACATGTACATGTTCACTTGGGTACAACAAAACAAAGCAGTTCTCACTGTGGGCGCTGAGTCTTCTGTCAGGTTCACACAAGAATAATAAAACCATTGTCCATGTGGGCAGTTGACATTGGGGCACTCATCCATTGATTCTTCCATTTTGATTTGACAGTGACAGTAGATATCAGGAGCCCCTTTCACCTGGGTTATGGGTCATATGAGGAGAGCTCATTTGTGCCTCTCCTGTGCTGCTGGTTAATTTCTTTCAAATCTTGACCATGCGTCAACAGCACAGACATTTGCCCCTGCTGGTTGGGCATCCTTCACCCTCTCTGTGCTCAGACTGTCACCCCAAAGAGAGGCAGGGTGATCATTAGTTGCCCATCCCGTTGACTTACATATATTTTTGTAACTATTTTTGTAACTCTGGTACAATGTACATGTATAGTGGAACGCCGCTATACGGAACACCGCTACACTGAACATTCGGGACACTGAACATCATCCTTGGCTCCCGGTGTTGATGTACAAATCGTACTGAACATTGTCAACAGATTAACAAAACATCTACTCAACTGGTTATATTTAACGCTATTTGAGCCATACCGGTAATTCCTGAACCTCAAACGAACCACGGTTACATCTTATTTGAATGTTGAAGAGTGATATGGGTGGCTGTTATTTCTCCAAAAACAGAAGGGAAAAACCACGCATTGCTGAAGTTTTGT
Source organism: Patiria miniata (assembly GCF_015706575.1). Lineage (NCBI taxonomy): Eukaryota > Metazoa > Echinodermata > Asteroidea > Valvatida > Asterinidae > Patiria > Patiria miniata. The sequence goes on from NW_024037062.1 coordinate 4,271,340, forward strand.
GATGACTCCGCATGCGGCCGTGGAATGTGAGAAATACCAGTTCACCATTGGTCAAAAGAGGGCACCGCTGATGTGTGAAAACCACCGCAGTGGGTTTTTTCCAAAGTTAGATTTTGAAAACTAAAGGTTAAAACGTAATACAAAACATACCTTTGTCCCAGCCATTCCTCTCCCTTTTTCCGACTCCCTTATCTTCTTCTCTGTGATGTTTGTACTTATTGTGTCAATTTCATCAACTTCTCCATCCATAATTTAACTTCACATACTTTGCAACCACAAGCCTTATAAATAAACAACTTTTTACATAAACTTTACAGCAATTTCTTCATAAAAGTATTACTTCAAATAAAATTCAAAAGTATGTCAAGAAACATTTTTGCACATCGAAACGGCAAAAGGGGAAATAAATAAACATTTAACATATCCAGTCAAAAGAGGGTGCACTTCAAGTAGGGCACAAGAGGGCAGTATTTAGCAGACAAATACCATTTTATGTACCAGTGGCTCAAAAATGAGCGCTTTAACACACATTTTCTATGGATCCCATGATGTTTGTCAAAGCAACGTTCCACTGTACAATATCAACCATTTGAGAGGTTTCCATTTCATTCTTGTCCATGACAGCTAGGGCAACCTAGGTGTGTAAACGTTTTCTCAAGTAAACCATTTAAAAGAATAATGAGTACTAGCGGGATGCCGCGCTTCGCGCGGCACCCGCTAGATGGGTGGAGTTGACTGTTTCGTAATAATTACTGTATACAGTGAAATCTCGATAATAACTCCAATAACTCCAAACAACTGTTAAGTCAAATAAAGAATCAGACGCTCTGCTGCACGCGAGCCTATTTGGGCTCGCCATCAGTCTCACCTAAGTTGTATTTGCGTTTAGCAACGTGCGCGCACATAAAATTTCCTGTGGAGATTGTGCGAGGGTCCAGGACATATTGTCAATATAGGGGAGGGGCTAGTTAGGGTGAAAGGTGCTAGTCGGAACGCCCAATATCCGTACAACCCGTCAACCATGTCACAAATATTTCCGGGGATGGGGAGAAATATTTCCAGGGACGGGGAGAAATGGTTTTTGTTATAGAGGGGAGATGGTGATATTGAAATCGCTGATATTGTGGAGGTTTATGTTTGTGCTGGGATTCATACCGTTTAAATGTTGTTTTAAATTGCGCACCGATTAGGAAGGTCTTGCTGTCAACAGTTGAATGAAATTAAGTATTTATTGCCGACCGATTGTCTCATGCAATGTCTCATTACATGTATATAAAGCTCATAACTAATGTTGTGCTGGAATATTGTCCAGTCAAATTGAACATTGATTTTTCAAGGTGCCAAACCATAAAGGACGTATACACCAACTGTACAATTAGGTAGTTTAGATGAAACGCGGTTTGATCTTGACCTTTACAACGTCGTATTCATAGTTCTCACTACAGAGGAGAGGAGGGGGAAGCCAGTGGGGATGGGGGTTGGATATTGTGTGGCCTATTTACATGGGCGTCGCCAGGATTTGTTTTCTAGAGGGGGCAAAACATATTTTTGCCAAAAAAATGCCTGTTTTTCTCAACACATTCTCCATTTATCAGTTTTAGAGAAGGGCAGGGACATTTAGCCCCCCAACTCATTAAATTTAAAATTGAACTCATTTTTTCCCCTTCTTTTTTTTTTTTTTTTGCTTTCGGGGGGGGGGGGGGGGGGGGGGGCAAGTGCCCCCCTTGCCCCCCCCCCCCCCTTGCGACGCCCATGCCTACTTATGTTACACCTGTGAATGGTCACTTATATTTCCGGGGAAGTGGGCAACAATTTATATTCGTTATGGTGAAGGGGGTGTTTTTTATGTATTAAGTAGTAGTTAATGTCATTATAACAGTTCGTGTTTTTATTATGGTGATGGGGTTGTAGAGCAAAGTATTGTAACACGTTTATTTGCAGAAGAGAGTAAAACTATAAGAAAGGACATATTGGAGCACTTCATAATTATGTCAAGCACCACATGTTAAATGTATTTATTACAAAACTGTGAAAATGAAATCAGGTACAATGCACACACAAATTTTTTAGTAATAATGTATTTGCATTCAATACAGGGTAGTACTTTGACAAAACTCAGGGGATATAATTGTAGCAAATTTTCGGAGCGATTTTCGTAAGGGACGTCGGTCCAGGCTTGTTTAGCATAGGCAAAAACATTCCATGAAAGACTTTCAAGCGAGACGGGTAATCATTCCATAATTATTCTTGGATACAACTAAGCCAAGGATATAACTTTAAAAAAGGATGGACATAAAACAGCAGAAAAGAGTGGTTATTTTTGCACTATTTCATTTTCATGACTTCTAAATAATAAAATTATGGCTAGAAGAAAAATGTGTTTTGAATGGGTAAAGAGAAAAAGCACGTCACGTCTTCGTCTTGAGTCGAGATTCTTGCTTTGGGAACTGGTTGAAGCATGCACTGGAGCATGCTTGGAGCATGGTTGGAGCTGGTCATGTGATGTGGGTGTCATCGGGAGTCCTGTGTAAAGGAGTAACAAAGAAAACTTGTAAAAAAATACATCGGCTAACAATAGCTACAAATAAATTGTTCCTGCGCGGTTTGTGCCTTACAATTCTGCGCGCCGTGCGTGCTCACGGGTGTCGGACGCTTCGCCCCATTTCCACGTCGCCCCATGTCACTTCGCCCCTAACCACTTCGCCCCATCCCCACTTCGCCCCATCCCCACATCGCCCCATCTCCGCTTCGCCCCATCCCCACTTCGCCCCATCCCCGCTTCGCCCCATCCCCACTTCGCCCCATCCCCACTTCGCCCCATGTAGTATAAAAAAGGGAAGGCTAGGGGTGCAGACCAAATAAACTGCCAAAGACCCCAGATAATAAATGCTCCCAATTCTAGAAACTCAGGAAAATACAAACTCTCTGATGAGGTGCTCGAGACACAGATGAGAGAAATGATGGCTTAAATAAAATCATCAGCTGCTGGATTCAAAAGAATCCCGTAGGTATGGGTCAGTGAGTTCAAAGGAACTCACTGCCTTGAGGAAAATGTTCCGTCAAAATTTGTCTGATATGTGAGACTTACAACTTCATTGATGAGATTGGTTCCTCCAAGAGTGAAATTAGGATGTCAAAGGTATTGTCGTTCTCAGATAAGTGGGAGACGGGTTGGTATAGCCGGGTTGGGAACAAAGTTGGATCTTTTACTTCAAGCTTTTTTCTCGGTAGGGGAGAGCCTAGCTTGAGAGGTTGGTTATGAATTGTTCATTTGGTGATGGGCTAATTCTTTCCGTTGGTTAGCAATTAGTGAATCTATTGAAATAGTTTTTTTTTAAGCCAAAAAAATAGATGAGATTTTTTTTTTTACATGTAACGGCTGGGGCGAAGTGGGGATGGGGCGAAGTGGGGATGGGGCGAAGTGGGGATGGGGCGAAGTGGGGATGGGGCGATGTGGGGATGGGGCGAAGTGGGGATGGGGCGAAGTGGTTAGGGGCGAAGTGACATGGGGCGACGTGGAAATGGGGTGAAGTGTCCGACATTCGTGCTCACAGCACATCGCGCAGAAATCGCCATCTTTATTTTCGGGTTGCGTGTTTTCGCTGTGCTGTCATCGTAATTCCCCCCCCCCCCCAAATTTCTCTAAAAAAAAAATCAAAACCCGGCCCTCTATCTATGACATACCTGTTTATTGAGAATGTCTCCAACTATTTTGGTCGGGCTTTTTTAAAGTGGATTTTGTTCCCTATAGGAACCGGGCCCTTCTACTAAATACTACACGATCGCCATGTCCGAGGCCCACGCGATTGGGTCACACTTTTCACAAACAACAATTGTCATTGCCAGCAGTGGTGTTCGAAAGAATACTTATAATCCTTTGCCAGAGGTGTTCGAAAGAATTACTACTAACTATAATCTATAATGTGTCATAGCACAAACCGGACTTACCATTGAAAGAGAAAATTGTAGCATAATCAATGCATCAAACGACCATCAAACGAAGCTAGTAGTGCTGAGAAAATGTGGGGCAAGCATGCCTTCAGCTTTGCATGTTGCATGGAATACCGTTGCATGCGCTGCAGCGCATGCTCCTCTATACGAACGTATACGTATACGTGGCACGACAGGTGTAGCGTGAATATCCGACTCCATGAAATGTGGACTCATTGGTAGTCCTGCGCACGCGTGAGTACGATACTGTGCTATTTTTAGGATCATTTTGGGAGAGTGACCTGTCACGTACGTGCGAGGGATCAACCAATAATAGGGAAATAGGGGTCCGATTTTCATAGGAGTCGAATTTTCACGTGACACCGGCCCGTACGCAAGATGGCGGCCGGCTTAATGGGGAAAGGAATTCTGGGAAATATGGGGTGAAAATAGCCGGGCCCCGTTCCGCATCCCCCGCAGCCAACAGGCGCGATGGGGACGGGAGACCGGTCGGAGACCGGTCGGGAAAATGGCAGCGCCCCCGAATCATTTTCGTGATTGTAGTATAGATGCACTGCTAAGATGGAGTGCAAAGCTTAAATTAAAAAAAGAGGGGGGGACACAAAACTTGTGTTGTACACCAAAATAAATTGTTTTAACATGAGGACCACCATTATTTAACTGTGGATGACCAGGGGATGGCCTAAATTTCCTTAATTTATTATTATTATATTATCATTTCTGGTTTATTGAAGCCACTCTCGCAGCCATAAGGCTGAATTAAAATGGCAGTACTTACAATAACACACTGTATAAAATCATTAAAATTAATTTTTACACTTTAAAAAAGTCAAAAGAAATTACTTCAAATTTAAAATTGAAATTTAAAGAAACGACCAAGTAAATTGAATACCATAACAAAAAATCCTGTGTGAAGGTGCATACCTATATCTTTTTCAGGGTTCGGGGGAACTTAAAAAAAGCAACCCAAAATTGGAGGTTCTTGATCCTGTTGATGTTTGCCCCTGGGGAGTTGGGGGGTGTTCAATTGCAGCTGAATTTTTGCCGGCCATTCCTATTTTGTAAACTGTGCCTTGTGTACCACTCCCTGTTGGTTCTTTTATTGTACGAAAACACCATTCGGCCCCCCCCCCCCCTCAACTTTTTCCGCGATAGCTTTAAAAAAACCCAATTTCACGCCCCAAGCTGTTCTAACTTTTAGCCTCGAGCCTTGCACATCTTTTGATACCAAAAACATACAAATCGAACAACGGGTTGCCACGCAACGAAACATTTTCGCAGTGTACACAGAGCAGAATTACCATTCATGCATATGAATAATTAATTAGCCATAATTCCAAAACCCTTTGACCTATAGTCATAAAATTTCGTGGGTATGTTCATGAAGAGTTGTTCTATGCATGTACTGAGTTTTTAAAAATTTCGTCACTCAATGGCCGAGATCCCTCTCTCCCCCCCCCCCCCCCACCCACCGCTGAGAGATGATCAAAATAGCCAGGCCCTTTTAGGGTAATAAGACACAGAATTAGGCATTATCCATCACACTGCATTCTCACATAATAGAGCGATCCTCTAAGCCCTGACCCATGATGTTGTGACCAATCACATACGTTAGTTACGTCCTTGATAGAAGGGACCTAGATTCCGAGAGCAAATTTACCTGGAAATTTTATTTTTTGAAAGTAAAAACAGTTGTAGTAATGGCCTAGACTTGTAGATCATATGAATGAATTTCTGAAAGCAGTATGGGTTACGATTTTCATGAAGTTGGACATTTTCCAGTTTGCAAATTTGCTGACATGATTTTTTAGGACCGTGTCCGTGTCTGTTGTTAATAGCAACAGTACAAGACTAAGTCATTCAAGATGACAGAAGCAGTCGGGCTAGTTATAACCAATTTTATTAACCAGGGACTGAGGGATAGTACCTTATTATACTGGTGACACAAATCAGAGTCCACTTAAAAGGCTGTGAGGTGTGTTCTTGTGAATTTTGTCAAGTAAACTGTGAAACAAACGTGAGCCTGAACAGAATTCCAAGCTGGTTTTCAGATTTAGGGGTGAGGGAAGAACCAATCCGCAAACTAGGCCTTATTTGCATACATTTCTCCTCCCTAAATTTGTTTGAATAAAGACATTTCTTTGTTAATTTCAGAAAACATGCAAATTGTCCACACCCCAGAAGATGAACTTCTTCATTTGTTAGACACTATTGGTGAGGAGAGCCAACATCTTCGTCTTGAGCTGACTGAGACACAACGACGAGAGGCCATCTTGAAAACCAAACTTGAAGAAGAGGTAGTAGGTTGTACTAAAGAAGAAAAAGTCATATCTAAACTCGTCCAAGAACTTGAAATGTTAAGAACCGAAAACAGGCGACTGTTTCGTGAATCTGCAAATGCTAAAAATGTCAATGCCGTGGATAGAAAGACAATGGAGAAACTTAATGCTGCTATTGTAAAACTTCAGATGGAAGTTGAACACCAGAGTGCTGAGAACTTCAGCTTGAGGATGAAATCAAAGATAGGGAGTGATATTGTCTCAGAAGAAGCAAGATCAGAGCGAACTGCAGGAGCAAGGGCTAACAGCAACAAAATTGGCCAATCAGATTATTCTCTAGGACTTGGAGAAACGTCTGAACTTTGTGCTCTGAAGAGAGATTTTGCCAGATTAGAGAGTCAGAAAGAGTTCCTTCAGGTAAGACTAAAGGAGACAGAAGAAGAAATGACACATAAGTTGAATCACACCACTGAAAAGTTAAGAGTGTCTAGGCTGGAAAACCTCCGTCTAGAGAAAGAGTGCAAACTCCTTCGAATGAGCAATGAGACAAGCCACTTGGAAGTAGAGACGGTGGCTGGCAGATGCAGACGGTTAGAGGAGTATTTATTACATGCTCAAAAACGAAATGTTAAGTTGGCACAGCAACTTGAGGAGGATGTCCTAGAATCATCCTCACAAGATGGATTCAACCAGAACCTTGCCTCCCTTGCAAAACTAAAGGAAGAAAATGCACTCTTGGAAGAAAAGGTGGAGTTAGCTGAAGGGGAGAGAGAGCTGTTGAAACAAGAACTTACACATTATCGTCTGAATAAGACAGCTCTGGATGAGGTCCTAAGAGCCTGGGACATCCATACAAACAGCAAGTTCCAGTCTTTCCTGGATGATTTCAGACTTCACATCGATGAGCAAAGAGAACATCAAGAGACAAAGATGATCAGTAATCCTAAACCAAAAACACTAAGTTTGAAAAATCATGACAAACAGTTGGTGCTTGCTGAGACTCAAGTTAGTAATGATGTCACACATTCTTCAAGCTCCATCTTAAGTGAAAATAGTGAACAGGGATCTGGAAGTCGGAAAACGTTTTCTTCAGCTTCATCAAGAGAGTCCTTGTTTGTGGATAATGACCAGCAAGAAACAAAGCGTCTGACTGCAGAAAACCTGGCTGCTGTATCAAAAAGTGAAGCTGCTGTTGATGATAAATACTTACAAGTCAGTCCTCAAAGGGTAGACACGGACACTGAAGTAGACTCAGAGATGGATTCACAGGCTACTGAAAATGCATTTTCTGACCTTCTAAATGAGGTAGTGGAAGCAGGTGGGATAGCTAAGATCAAGCTTGCTGAGGGATTCAGGAGGCCCAGTTTGGGAGACCTCATTGTTGCTAAAGCTACGGATTCTCCATCAGATGATTGTGATGCAATTGGAAAAAGCCGAGAGAGACATTCTAAGTTGGTGAATGCAGAGCCAAAAAGATTGCAAGGTCAAAATATTTTGGATCAAGGTAAAGGGGAGACCAGCATTGCTGCAGCAGAAAGTAGAGAGTCTTCAAGGGACCCATCAAGGAGCCATCTTGCCAACAAGACAAGATTTAGTGCAGTTAATTCCAGTATGGAGTCCCTGAAAGGAATCACACAAAAAGCAAAACTTAATCCTGACAGAGCAACAACTCTGGATGAAAGATGTGGAGCTACAGCCCCGTCAGAGAAAAGAAAATTAGAAGACAGGTCAACATCTGCACGTGAAACACTAGGTAATAAAGATGAGAGTATGAAAGCAGGAGGAGACAACTTGAAAAGTTTAGAAATTGGACATGTTGAAATCACCAATGTTTTAGATCAACCAAACCAAACAGTGAGAGAAGTTACTTCTGATTCCAAATGTCTCCCTGTAATACAACCATCATTGCTTGATCAACAGCGAGTTGGTCAAGTCAAAGGACGTTTCTCAAGATGGAGAAGGATGCAGAATAGGTCCAACCCAGTGCTTGATGGATCTTATTTTGAAGGAATTAAGCTTGGCTCAGAAGACTTTCCAAAGAGCTACTCAGAACAGAAACTAGACTTAAGAAATAGGAGTAGAAATGTTGGCAGTCCACTTAATGCAAGCTATGGTGATTGGAATACATCAGGCAAACATTCTGCCCAATCAGAAGACTCTGAGACGGGAACAAATAGTTTGGAGTCAGAAGAGGAATTTGCTCGTCTTCCAGAACGACGCAAAATTGCACAAGAAGTCTGCACTGGAAAGAGAAGAGTAGAAGATCCAGGATCAGAGAAACCATCTTATCTTGACAAAGGAAATGTTAAAGATGAGTCAAAGACATCAGTGAATGGACGTACATGTAGAATGGAGGGAAATGGCAGTGCTGTCAAACCATATTTCTCTTCACCTCAAAGGCTTGGGTATCTGAGATCAAAATTTGGTATAAAGCTTGAAAAGGAGCTCCTCAGTGCCAGTGGCGAATGTATGAATAGCCTGAATGAAGAGCAGCTAGCAGCTTCATCTGTATCTAGTGAAAATCCAACCATGGTGCAGCCTACCAATCCAACTAAGTCTTTAATAACTGATACTCAGTCTTTGGCCAATAGCAAAGAAAGCAATTTCAAATGCTCACCTAAGCCAGACAAAATTCAAAGTCTAAGCAATGGGAACAGTAATACAGAGTATGAGAAAGCAGGTACTCTTTCAAATTCCAGCAGTCCAGACGTGTCCAAGATGTCACCTGCCTCCTATAATCGGTATTACAAACACAAGATGATGGCTGAGAAAGACCAAGAGTATGCTAATAGTATTATAGATAAATACCTGAATCACATCTAACAGGTACACTCAATACATATTCATGATCTGGGTTTGCCCTATCATGAGTTTAATCATGTCACCATGACACCAGAACATATATCTTGCTTGTTAAAAATTACACACAGCATCAAGATACGTGTATCATTACTTGTTGTTGTTGCCTGACACATATGACCTTAGAGATATTTGAATATAAATAATGAGGGATAAAGAGTGCATGCATGTCAAATCACCAGGTAAAACATTCCACCAAATGTTGATATCCACCTTTCTATTCTTAAACCATTTATTTAGTATACCAAAAGGCTGAGATGCTTGGATATTATGTTTAATATAGTTGGATCACTGGCTGCAGAAAAAAATGCACATGGCTAAAATTAGCTGGATTTCTTTGCACACTGAACATGCACTTTGCAATAAAGGACATGTTTGCCATCCATTTTAGTGCACATTTTTAATGTAGTCCATTGCAATGTACAAATCTAAAGCATGCTACAGACCTTAAATGAATAAATGCACCTCAAAGAGAATGTTAATAAAAATTTTAAAAACGAAAGAATTCCATATGCCACATTGTATTCTAAACAAATTTAATAAAGTGTCGTTTGTGTAATTTTTTATTGACTTCTGTTACTCACACGTGTTGCCTGGCTTATCCAGATGGTGTGACTGATCAGATGTATTTGCTTTAGATAATGGAGACATGTACCTGGTCACATGCAGATTTTGTTTGGGGGACACTTCCGGAAACCTTTTTTTCTCTTCCAAATGACTGTTTATAACCGAGTCAGTGGTACCTCACAAACAATGGGTGGTTAATCCTGGAACGTTTTGACACTGGCATCTTTTTAAGCAGTATTTGGAAAGAGCTATTGAAAACATGATGTACTTAACAATGTGGGCATAAATGGCTGACTGAAATGTTGCACCTTCCCTCTATGTACATGTAGTTGTAATGACGCTTGGTGCAGAATCCAAGAGTACAGTGCAGGCAAATGGAAAGGAACCATTTTGTTTCATTTTTTAACATTTCTTATGAACACATACATCAGCCTCAGGGATTTCAGAGCTAAGCAGATCTATTGCAACCTTGTCCATGCCCATCATGATATGTAATGGATAGCATACAATGTACTTAAAAGCTTCTGCAAACAATTTTCCTATTGAAGTTATTTAGAAGCTCTAATGTTCCTTGTGAACTTTGACCTTCTGAGCAGCAGTGAGCAACTTGCAGTTTTGAGAAATAAAATGCTACCAAAAAAACAGCACTTATCTATACAATGGCCAGTGTTTAGTTATGGGTACATCATTGCTTAAATATTGATATCTCTTTAGAAAATATTTACAGTACCACTGTACTGCCACTGCATTGACCATGATTGGGCATCATGCTTTATACATTTTCCCTCTTGTTTTGTAAAAGCCCTTGCATATCATTAGTTAGATCTGATAGAATCATATGTTCATCTGTTCAACTAAAAAAAAGAAAAAAATGATAAGAAAGTCAAGAAAGAGTCATTTATCAACCTGAACGACAAAATATATTTTTAATACTTTTACAAATGTTTCAGTAATACATGAATCTTTATTTTTCTACAAAGTGTGCTTTTTGTGGTAACCTTCTTTTGCAAATGTAATTTCATGTATATGTACTTATGGCTAGTTGTGGTGCTTAAATGTAGCAACGTGTAGTGTTTTGGCTTCGTAGCTGATATATATATATATATACACGTATGTTGCTCTGAAGAGCTAGGTGTAATATTAGGCCCGTAAAAAAAATAGAGTCTGTACCGGTACTTGAGGGGTGCAGTAGATGACTTCACCAAATTCAATGTTTACTACTCATAACAGCCACCGTCTGCCCAAGATAATGAATGACAAATACATTTGTAATGGGTTGGCCTATGGCCATTATTTATGTGCCAAGCTAAAGTAAGGTAACAGAAGCCAAGCCTTAAGGTCTGTCGGTTTTTACTGATCAAAATTTGGTCTTCCTACTCTGTTGCCATTCATAAATTCTTCATCTTAATAAAAAATCTTATGAAAAATGCATCCCATTTGTCTTAATATGTAAATATGAATGGCAATATTTATTTATGAATGGCTAAATAATTCATTTGCCATAATTGTGTCCCTATCTATTCATTTTCCAATCACAAAGTAAGGAAAAGGTATAATCTCACTCAGTTCATAATTATACATCTAAATCTCTGACATGTTTGGAATTGGCATTGCACTCCTTTGTTCACGTGGTTTTCATTGAAACCAAGCGTGAGTTTGGGATTAACTTGTAATAGACCGATATTCATTAAGGGACAATGACAACCAGTAATTTTCAGTGACAGTTAAATGACAAAGGTTGCAAGGTAGTAACTATGAAAGTCACAACAGTATTACATGTGACATCTTGTGGGTTACATATATATGAGGGATTTGTGCACTGTGAAGTCCATTCTGCGCTTATCCCTGAATCCTCGATTAGATTCATCTGATTGTTGATGATGTATACTTGAAGAGAAACACGTTATTTGTACACAATCAACATCATTGCCCTTCATCAGAAGTTGTTACTTCTGAAATATTAGCTCTTTACCTAATAATACCATAGTATAACAAGAACCTTTGATGTTTGAGAATATGTTTGCATTAAAAGCATTTCTTTGGCACTTATTTACTTTACCATAATATATTTTTGAAATGTAAATGCATGTACATAGATCCCTTTTTAGAAGTGCACTTTTGTAAAGAGCAACTCCAATAAATATTTTTGGTGGTAAAATAACGCCATACGTTTTACTAAAATTAACTGGTAACATCAGTATTAGTGTTTCTTTAGCCATATGTCATCAAAATAAACAAAAAATGAAAGTGTCTGCACTCAGCAATAGGTAAAGTGCCAGGCAGTTATCAAAATCAGACCAAATTGTGACATTTATTTCTAATAGGGCCTACCATTTTCTTTTAATCGACATGCTAGACACTTTTGGTGTCAAAACTACAGCAGTGTATTCATGTACATACAAATTATGTATTCCATTCACATTGGAGTTGCTCTTTAAATTTGTTGTGATGTTTACACAAATTGATAATTACAAGACAAAAGTTTGAGTCGGAAATAATTGTATGTAGTTTGTATCAGTTAATATAGCTCTTTTTATATTTTAATTTTATGTGGACTGGTTTTGATGTAACTTTTTTTTTCTTTCTTAAAGGCTGAATATTGAATAAGAACTTGATAGAAAGAACATGGATTTGTATTGATGCTACTAGCTGACAAAAATGGTACAGTCTCATAAAGTGTGATTAGTATTGGATAGACTTCTGTAAATACATGGTTTGAATGAGAAGCATGCGAGTTCTACTTTGACACAGTAATGAGGATGTTGTCAATACACCAGATTCACAATTTGTATGCAACTTTCCACTTTCCCCCCACTATAGCCCAGTTTCCTCGCAATATAGGCTTTATGTGTACTTCCAACTTACAAGTGCTAAATGGTAAATACTAGACATATTGTCGATATTTTAACCGTATAAGCAGTATATGAGATGAAGTTTGTCATTTGCATATTAATCAAGCATACCAGCCTGTTTGAATTCAGAAATAATGAAATTGGTTTGATTAAATTGGTTTTACAAAGATGGGGGTAGTGTGTATGCATTGTAATACAAATGAGCAGCCTGGCACAGAGGGACACTTTTTTTTTCTTCATTTTTTCATTTTTCATTTTTCATTTTTCATTTTTCATTTTTACTCAAGCATAGTGACTTAGATTTGTGTTTGTTTGATGTGAAATGTTGCTGTTTTACAAAGTGGACACCAATATGCATATCTATTCATGTTCAATGAAGCAACTACATGTACATTGTATTTTAAGTTCATCTTTAACGTTATTGTAATGAACACATGAATCAAGCATAGTAAATTCAGAGTCTGGCAGATCTGTTATAATCCTATCTTTGCCCATTGAGATCTGTAATGGAAAGCGTACTTAAAACATCTTGTGAACTCATTGCTTATGGAATTTATTACAAAGCTCTAATGTTGGCTGTGAAGTTTGACTTTCCACAGCTCACAGGGTGACATGGCAATGTGATCAACGTTCAGTAGTGAGAAATAAACCAATAATGTTATCTCACTAAATCACAAGTTGTTGCAGTTTCATATACAATATTTTGTTTTCATGTAATTATTTTACATGTATATCTTTCTTTAACCAATACAACTGGGGCTTGTACCCTAGAACTGATCTTGCATTGTATGCTTTTACCCTTTTTGAGGGGGGGGGGGGCTGTTCCCTCCAAACTGACTCTGTAAATTTTCAACCAACATTCTTTTTATTCAACATTCTGTGAGTATATTGACAAACTCTTGATTTGAGTTAGTGCTCTCTAGGCTGCTGTTTAACCGTCCTTACTTGAACATTTGATTCCTTTTGATGGGTATCAACGCATTCCAACAAGCTGCAACAATATAAAAAGTAGTGATGTAATATTTCCACTCTCTGATGGACTGAAGGTCCTGTGGCTTAAATAGAATTCCAGAAGAGCCCACATCTGCAGCAGAATTGGTGTTAGTAATATAAATACAGGATTTGTTAACCAATGACATTTGGGAAACGAGTTACTTGTTTCAATAATAAGTACTAAACTGAGATTTATAGTACACATGTGGCCATGTACAAAGCATGTGGTTGATGTGGACTGCTGAAATCGCTCATATCCAACTTGAGTTGCGCCATATGGCCATGTACAATGCACATATATTCCAACTATTATTGTGGACCAGTGAAAAAGCTTTTTTCACAACGTCTCGGTCAGCATTATTGATAGGCGTGCCCAGTTTGGTTTTATTTAGATCTTCAACCCAGCCAGTCTCTATCGCCTCTCAATCAGGTAGCCAGGAGCCAGGATATAAATACCCACCCTCGGGTGATTATTAGCAGCCTGGTTCCCAAACTATACCTGCTAATCCAATTAAAGCCTCAATTCAATTCAACTCATTTCAATTCAAAGGCAACGTTTACTCGGAACATGTTTATGCCTCAATACATCGATGTATACACTCAATAGCTTAATTTTGATCATGTTTAGCATTCAAATTGGTGCAAAATGTTCTTGTTACCCCTGTATTTATAGATACTAATTACTTTTAGCATAAACATGTTTAGCAAAAGGTAGTTCGACAGAGAGAGAGAGAGGGGGAGAGAGACAGCAGCTCTCTGCGCGTGTTCATGATCAACGAGCTCAGGATCTAAAGGTCAATGACAAATTCTTTGAATTTGCCATTCATCAATTTCAAGGTTGAAGATACTAATTAGGCACATGTTCACTGGCCTTTTCGTGTTCTTTTTATCACCATAGTGATGATAATGTCACCATGGCAATGCAGGATGGAAGTCTTCCATTGTTGGCGTAGTTGCAGATGATTCTGTTCTTTTGTGCATGTAATAATGGGACTTTTTTAGTATACCTTGTTGGCAACCCAAAAAAAATCTCAAACATGTCATTTTAAAATGGTCACTAAATTTGTTCAGTGGAGTTTTATATTATTCAGTACCGGTACCGTAGAATTAAGTGTGTGGGTACTAAAATGATCCAAGCTTTTCAGAACAATTTTAAAAAAAATCGTTATGATGGGTACAAACAGCCACAAACAAGGATAGTGTGGACTTCAAACATTTGAGACATAAATCATACACGTACTCGAAACATGTAGTTTATGATGATACATAATAGTATATAGTTATACACTTCATCTTGATTATTGAAAATTTGGCAATAGCCCGAGACACCTCATGTTTATTCTCAAGCAAAAAAGCTTTATTCAAATTCTGGTTAAATGAAAATGGCCATATCCAAAATCTTTTTTATTCCATTTCTTGGCCACTGAATTGGTCGGTTTTCAAGACGGCAATCATTTTTTTTTAAACTGATATCACCTATTATCATTTTTTGACTGGGGTGTAGAAAGGTGTGTTTTTTTCAGTTTGGGTAGACCTAGTCTTGTTTCCATTCAGATCTTCTGGAAAAGCTATTTTTTCCTCTTAATAAGGGCGTAATCTGGTGTGGGAGTGGAACGCATTCATTTAAAGCCACTATCGAACTAGGTTAAAAGAGATCTTTCTTACGGGAATAAAAAGGGTGTTTGTACAGTAAAGACATATAAAATGCGTTGTTCGCGTAATGAAAAAGTCCCGCGGCCCGTGAAGACATTTCGGGGTACATGTATATAGTTTTTAGTCTACAAATCGAGCCATTTGATGACGTGCTACGGCGCCACACTCTAAAATGGGGGGGGGGGGAATTGGGGGCAAGGAAATATTTTTGGAGCAGCCAAATAACATCTGATAATATCCAACATCTTAGGGGAAAGTAAGGAAGAGCCCAATAACTCAATGACATCTAAAAGCCCGCGCACGCGTGCCCATTGTCAATGGTCAGCCTACCCTCTAGAGCAACTTTTAGAAGTGTATCAAACCGCACAATGGTGTATAAACATAAAGACATTATCTACGGCTGTATGAATGCATGTGTGGTTTGTCTACCAAAGCACCAATGTTTATAAAGCTTTCATTGGCCCAAAACAGAACCGATGATTTTCAACTTGTTATGAATCTCAACAGCGAAGAAAATAAACATAATTAATATAAAAACTGGGTGAGGAACTGAGGGGGGGGGGGGGGGCAAGGTCGGATCCAGAACACAATTTTTGGGGGCCAAAAGAAATTGCCCCCCCCCCCCCGCCAAAGTTCACTTGGTCCAAAAATTTACGGGGCCCCGATTTGGGGGGGGGGGGTTCCAGATGCTCTGTGGTTAGAGATTTGGCTCCGTGGATACTCAGACCATAGATCTAGGACCTAGCTCTATGCTCAGACTACTGGTGCGATCTGAGGCAATTTCTGACCATTTTGAGGACAGATGGTGGTTTACACAGTGCCTGTCTTTACTGTTCTTCTTCTTGGGGGGGGGGCATGGCCCCTGACCCCCTGGATCCTGCCTAGGGGGATCGGCAAGGAAACAACTTGGGAGGGGGGGGGGGGTATGCCCTCATGCCTGTTCCTTTATTCCCGTGGCGCCGCCACTGAGACAGACCGTCGACCGACCAATAGACACGTGTCACTGCTAACGGCCCGGGGCGGGGGTTTTCATGTGTGCCTGTGGATTTCTGTGACAAAGATCTTTGAAATATAGTCCGAGTCACTAGGACTCTACAAATCGCCTTTTTTTTTTTACATTACAAAGGCGATTCGTCGAGTCCTAGTTACTCGGACTATTTGAAATGTGGTTTGTAAGGATTATTTTGACACAACAACGAACGCTGGACGAGTCACCTTTAATATATAATTCATGTAACTTTATACGTAATCATGCGCCTATCAATTGTTCCCCCTCCCCCCTCCAACTTCTCCACCCAAGACTGAGGATTGTCATATTTGAAGTGACAAAAGTTCCCATCCCTCGGGCAAAATTTAAGTGACAATCCCCCGCATGCCCTGACATGATACATGGGGCGCACTGTGATTGCGCCTTTCAGTACGCACGCCAATATTAAAAATGAAATTTAAGTGACCAAAATCCCCACCCTGGGGCATAAAACGTGGGGGGGGGGGGACGACGATATTTTTCCGTACACATACATTCGTCATGGGCGTACTTCGAAGTACGTTGAGTTGCAAGTCAGGTTCTCGGACTTTATTTTCCCTTGAAAAAAACTCCTCCAAACCACATAATTGGTAAAAGAAAAATGTTCCAAATGACTAACAAACCTTTTTAAGAGAAAAAAAAATTAAAGAAGAAGAAATTTTAAAAAAGCATCCAATGGGAGTCGAACTCACACCATCATATTTACACTACAGCAGTGACTCGATCGCAAGGTAGTTTTAAACATTATACTATTGTATATAATATTTATGGGGCCCTCCAGCATAATTCGCGGGGGGGGGGGTCCTGAAAGGCGCATAAGAATGTGTCGTGTTCTTGATTTACGTTACGCGACATTATCACCGAGTCGCCATCCCACGCACTTGCAGCAATTAACTCAGGATGACGTCAATCGCTGGTCTCATCCATTCAGATCCAGGTATTTGTTTTACATTACGACTGAGTTGATAATATTTGGCTTAAGGTAAAAAGGTGATTTTTATATAGATAGATATTTTGTTCTTTCAAAATATATATATAAGTGAAACTATCGTATATATGATAAAATCATGGGAACTATTATACAGAATCGAAGCTTTGTAAACTGTTTCTTAATTGACCACCCTCTACACATTTGGACTCACCCGTATGGCCATTTTAAGCTTAGTGCACATATTTTCGTATGCGCGGCGTACATACTATAAGAATCACGATCGACGCGGTACGGTATCGAGCCCTGAGTTTACGTACATTGTACCTCCGGGTTTTACCATATGTTCTAGATTTTGTCTTCTGTTATAGATTGAAATTGCTGGTAAAATCTGATATTTTACTCAGCAGATCACAGTTTGCCCCTTCTTTTCTTTTTCTGTCCCCTCTAATACTATCCTTCGAGATGAAATCCTTGGTGATTTGTCTCCTTCTTGGTGTGGTCTTTGGAGCTGATGACATCTTTCCAGGTGATGGTTACGTATTTGACCATCACACTGCCAAGGACTTGGAGCGAGTGCTGTTCGACACTCATGCTGAATGTCCCGACATTACCAGCGTTTACAGCGCTGGCAAAAGCGTGAAAGGCGTTGACTTATGGGTCATTGAAATAACCGATAAACCTGGAGAACATGAGATTGGTAAGTAGGTCTAAGTAGTTTTGAAAAATAAAGGTAGGCATAAGTGGAATTGGAAAGAATTCGGTATCCGGTCGCTTCGGCACCTAGCCCCATAAATGTGGCCAATTTACTGGACTAGGCGTACCCACTGATCTCTATATAAAGACTGGATAGCGGATATGCATACAACATTCACACAGTAGACTTCGCACATTGACCAATTCGCCCCCGGTCTCACGAAGATGGCCGCGTATAATACGAACGTTCTACGCGTAAATACGCGCGCGTTGTATCAACAGTTGACGCGCATTTTGGTCACGTACACATATTATGATGTTCTAAAAGGGACACATTTCCGTAGTGATTATTATTTCAAAACGCCGAAAAAAGTTATATTTGCGGCATTTTAGTAACCACGACGTTAGAAAAATTGTAGTTAACCTTGATCAGTGATGGTGGTCAAAATATAAGTCAAGTGAACCGCGACGTTACAAAAGAAATCATGCTGTCTATAAAAAAGGCAACATGTCCTTTGTAGATCACCAGCCGGTCTCACCAATATGGCGTCAAATTCGTACATTGTGCGGCTCTGTATTAGCTATCCAGTCTTTAATAGAGATCAGTGGGCGTACCCCTGTAAATAAAGGCCACACTTCCACCATGTACAAAAACATGTCGAACTTTGTCAAATTTGGATTTACTCATTTAGGCTTAGTTTGTAGTTTATTTTTGCTTTAGAACTAGAAGCATACTCACCCTCTTTATAGGCTAATCAGAAAGTGCTGCCTTTTTTAAATGTATAATTTTCGTGAAATTTCCAGATTCGTTTGCACATGTTTGCGTATCAAAATTTCAACATGAAATTTCACGAAAATTGGACATCTGAAATAGGCAGCACTTTCTGATTAGCCTATAAAGAGGTAGCTGGAGTTACACAGCCCTAAATTTTATCATTCAACCCAATGATAAAATTTAGGGCTGGGTAACTCCAGCTAATATTAAAGGGAATATACATCATTTGCTTTTGCTGTAATTTTCAGAAATGGATGGAATTGGGGGGTTGGAAATATATAGCAAATATAGTTACACTGACGTTTGTGAGGTTGTGGGTTCGAAAATGCTAAAAAAAACAAGAAAAACTAGAGGTTGTATGAACAACCACACGGTGTTGGGCCATGGATTACCGCAGACTTTGCCACATACATCAACTCAAAAAAAAAAGAAGTTTAAATCCATGTTTGAATTTTCAACATGCCGCCAGAGGGCGCTCTAACATTTGATGACGTCACCTGTAAAATTTTTGTACAGTACTGCCTAGACAGACACTCACATCTTTGAAAGCAAGTTCGCATCTTCTGCCAATTTCAAATAATAAGGCACTTCCGGTTTCGACCGGAAGGAAGGGTCAAGTGATTTTGCACTTAATACCAAAAATGAAGACCCTGCAATATTGTATTGATTGCTATAAAAAACAAAATCAAATCTGTAGCAGTTGATTTTATATTGATTTTCAAAGATTAAATCTAGAAATCTTTGAATGCTTGTAATATGATACTTAATGATGTCATTGTGACGTCATTACCAGAAAGTTCAAGAGCTATTTTAACTGTGCTATAGTTAGCCAAATCTTGATTATATCTATCACGGTTGATTTTTTAGCAATTTTTGAAGGTTTAAAGGTCTTTTTATTGTAACTTCCGGTCTGATGACGTAATCAATTTTTTTTCGCGCACAGGTGTTGTCTGCATTATGGTCTTCATGTACATTAATTTTGAAGCGATAACCGCAAACTTCGCCACAGACATCAAGTGAAAATGCGTTTTTCGCGTTTTTTAACCTGCCGCTAGAGGGCGCTCCAACTCTTCATGACGTCACCAATTATTTTTTTTTGAAAGGTCAATCCAGGCAGACATCAACACCGTTGAAAGCAAGTTCATATCTTTTTCCACTTTCAAATTATTAGGCACTTCCGGTTTCGACCGGAAGGAAGGGTCACGTGATTTTACGCGCACAACATAAAATGAAGATCATGTATTACCATGTCGATTCCCGCAAATTTCAGGTTCCGGTCTCTCACGGTTGATTTTATATGGAATTTCAAAGATTAAATTGATTAAACTTTGAAGTGACGTCACGTGACCCGTGATGACGTCATGATTACGTAATTGCAAAAAAGCACATCTGAGGTAGGTTGTGCATTCATGTATTGACAATTGAAGTTCATTTTGACACACAGTTCTGGAGAAGGAATGTGTATAGAAGAAAAATAAAACTAAAAACCCTAGCAAAAACAATAGGTTTTGGGCTAAAGCCCAACACCTAATAATAGTAAATTCTTACAATAACAATAGGTGTTGGGCTGAGGCCCAACACCTAACAATCATTTTCCTATAGTCTGGTTCCCCGACTCCATATAAGAAGAAACTGAGCAGTTTACATACATTGGGGAATTGTAAGGTCAGGGAACCAGTCTAGCTGGCTCGTACCCGTTCATAGGTTTGTAATCGATTGCAAACAAGTGCGATGGTCAATTGGGGCCAGTATTTGAAAAAAAACCATTTTTTTTCCAATGCTCATCGGCCGATCAGCGTTGGAAATTGATACAAAAATACCACTTTTCTTGAAAATGACAGTATACCAGGTGCCATGATTTTACAGGATGCTTTACACTGTCATTTACTAACAGTCCAGCAAGGTATTTCAAAATGATTTGGTAGTTTTATTTTTTGATGTTTGCAAATGTTGTATTTTCCCTTTAAAGGGAAAATACAACATTTGCAAATATCAAAAACTGGCTTTTTTTCAAATACTGGCCCCAATTGACCATCGCACTTGTTTGCAATCGATTACAAACCTATGAACGGGTACGAGCCAGCTAGACTGGTTCCCTGACCTTACAATTCCCCAATGTATGTAAACTGCTCTGTTTCTTCTTATATGGAGTCAGGGAACCAGACTACAGGAAAATGATTGTTTTTCTTGGTTTTTATAGCATTTTCGAACCCAAAACCTCAAAAAAGTCAGTGTAACTATATTTGCTATATTTCCAACCCCCCAATTCCATCCATTTCTGAAAAGTATATTGAGTCACAGTGCCACATACGGCCTGTGCGCAGAAGGTCCTGTTGCTATGGGAGCCGAAACTCAATTAAAGATCAAAATTATTTTTCAGAGTTAGTCAGGTGCCGAGTTGGCCAGGTGCCAAGTTGGCTAGGTGCTGATTAGGTGCCGAGTTGGCAAGGTGGCCTGCAAGGGTGCACTTTTATTAAATTATTTGGCCATAAAAATTCTCATAATGTTAATTACTTGTTTATATAATTATAAATACATCACGAGTATACTGTATATTATTTTGTAGTTCAAGTAACTTGGACTCTACGGATTGCTTTTTTAACATTTGGACATGGTCGGGCGATAGTAGAGTCCAAGATCGATGGCCCTATTGCGGTTTCTAATATTTTTTTTTACCATTTTCACTCGTACCCCCCCAATTAAAATCATCAGATTTCACCTCCAAAACGGTCTTCGAACTACCTTATGCGCTACTGTAGGCTTCAGTGGGAAGTGAAAATACAAATGGTGGTGGTTTTTCTTTTCTTCCCAAAGGTATGTAAAATACCTTTGGGAAGAAAAGAAAAATTTCACCTTCAATTCGGGAAACATCCTTGTCACAAACGCTTTGTTTGAGGCTGCCATTTTGAATTCACGAAAAGTAGACTTGCGCATGGCTCTGGCTACACTGTTTCCTGGCAAGCATCAGACAGACCAATCACAGGGCACTTTGATTGGTCACCTGGACTGGTGACCAATCAAAGTGCCCTGTGATTAATCAGGTGACAAATCAAAGTGTTTGTGACAAGGATGTTTCCCAAATTGAAGGTGAAATTTCTCTTTTCTTCCCAAAGCTAACCACCACCATTTGTATTTTCACTTCCCACTGAAGCCTACAGGAGCGCATAAGGCAGTTTGAAGACCATTTTGGGGTGAAATCTGAAGATTTTGATTGGAGGTAGGAGTGAAAATGGTAAAAAAAAATTATTAGTAACCGCAATAGGGCCATCGATCTCGGACTCTACTATCGCCCGACCATGTCCAAATGTTAAAAAAGCAATCCGTAGAGTCCTAGTTACTTTGGACCAATTATTTTGATACACTTTGTACAGATCTGCGAAATAATAAACGAAATGAAATAAAATATCTCTGCCACTATTCACCTAGGCTAGCCATATGGGCTCCGTGCACAAGTACCAGTGTGGTAGTACTCGTACTCGGTACTCATACTCAAGTACTACTCGAGTAGTACTACTCGAGTACTTTTTTGCTCGTACTCGAATGTCGAAGTTCTCGTACTCGAAATGATGGTACTCGTATGCGGCGCGATGTACCAGTCTTTCGGGTTCAGCTACGACACGAGCCGTGCGTGGGGAGCCAGCGAAAACACGATGGGGACTTTGAACATGGGAATACAAAATTGCCAGGCCAGCACCGGCACCATGTGTACGGCCAGGGATATGCGGTTTGTAGTACAGACTGCATGTACTACGCATAATGTACGTACGTACCGGTAAGTGCACGGTGCAGCGCTTGGATCGGGATGATCTGAGTTGTGTTTGTGCGGCCGGCAGGCTGACTGTATATATACGGCTGACTGCACATGGCCGGCTACAACATGATTGCACGTGAATGCACCAGAAAATCCAATAATACGCAATGAACATCTGTATAAAATTCACTCTCCATGCAGAATGAAAGATAATTCAGGCTAAATAAACATTATATGATAAACTAAAGGCAACCACAGGGTGTTGGGCTATCATGTTTGAGTTCATAGCCCGGCAAGACATTGAACAAAAGTTTGCTGAAAACACTGACAGTCTAGAATGACAGTTGGATAATTGTCAAAGGCAAGTCAAAGGCAGATCTCTCACAATTGATTTGATATTGATTTTCAAAGATTTATTTCGTGATCTCAACATAATAGCACGCCTATGCTGCTGTAGTGTAAACTTATCAAGTACAATCGTTAAAAAATACCCATTAAATAGCTCATACATGTATCTCTAAAAGTAAAGGTCGCACACAATTGGCACAATACAAAATATTGCTCGTCGTACCATTTTTATCCCAATGCGCATGTTTTTAGAAAAAGCGCCCAATTTTGCCAGCCCAATTTTTGAGTATCATATGACGTCATCAGAAGTCAAAAATGTGCTTGCGTTAAGAAGTTGTCATATAAACGTGTACAAAACACTGGTAAACACTTAAAATACATTGGTCCATCAAACAGCCGTTACATGTGGCTGAATAGTACGTTACAGTCATAAAACCAGACACTCAAGAGGCAAGCACAATGAATGGCGGCCCAAAACCCATTTCGCACGCAATGATCCCCCATTTGCTGTACACACGCAACCTTCCGGTCTGATGATGTAATATTATTTTTTTTTCGTGCACATTACATGTACATGTCTTGTCTGCATTAACTTTGAAGCGATTACCGCAAATTTCGCCACACATATCAACTGAAAATGCATTTTTGACATGATTTAACCTGCCACTAGAGGGCGCTCGATTATCTCATGACATCACCAATAATTTATTTGTAAAGTTCAACACAGGCAGAGACTAACATTGTTGAAAGCAAGTTCACATATTTTCCAATTTCAAATTACAGTCGACTCTCGTTAATACAAACTCGTTCGGACCTACCCAAATTGTTTGTTATATCAGAATTTTGTATTAAGAGGACATCAGTCCCATTTTTCATTGTGCACATAAATACACAGTCGGGACCAAGGCTTTGTGTTTGCTATAACCAGAATTTGTATTAACAGTGTTTGTACTAACGAGAGTCAACTGTATTAGGCACTTCCGGTTTCGACCAGAAGGAAGGGTCATGTGATTTGACGTGCACAAGATAAAATGAAGATCATGTATTATCATATCGATTCCCGCAAAATTCAAATTCCGGTCTCTCACAGTTGATTTTATAATAAATTTCAAAGATTAAGTTTATTAATATTTCAAGTGACGTCACGTAACCCATGATGACGTCATAATGACATAATTACAAAAAAACACATCTTCAGTGGGTTCAAGGGTTGTGCATTCATGTATTGACAATTGAAGTTCATAGGGGGGCCTATGTTTTCATTTTGACAAACAGTTCTGGAGAACAATGCGCCTTGAAGAATAATAATAACAAGAATAGTACATTCGTACAATAACAATAGGTGTTGGGCTGAAGGCCCAATACCTAATAAGATGTGTAGAATTCATGTAGTGACCACTCATGCATTCAGACATGTGGATATTCATATCAAATTTTTTTTTTTTGATTTTTAAATTGCCTTAACTTTCGTTCTTGACCAGCTGTCGACATCGAGCAAAGCCAAACAATTACCGGTACACCGGTTTTAACCCATGTATGGTTCCGGATCACATTTTATACAAACCGCTGTACACTCGCCCATGTTCAGAGTTTCTGTGTCCAAGTGACATCATTTTGTAGTAAAATTCCTCCTCTTCAAGTTAAAACAAAATATGTTCACATAGACTCTACTTAAAGGGAAATAAATCCTGGCTTTTGTACAGGACTGAACCTGACAGTTGCAAATCACTTTCGACAGTTGTGGATCACGCATGCCGCGCCACATGGTACCGTACATGTACACATGTACATGTACAGTTCATCATTCATGGCGCACTCAGTGCGCGCATCATGTGTCATGCCTGTCTTCATGCAGACTGCATACTATCAGGGAACGATTTCACTATGCATGGGTGATGCAGCTGTCTTACGCATCTGGATAAAAATCTTTCGGCGAATATGGCAATTCAGTTAACTCAAATGCCAAAATATATTACTTTGTGATACCTTAGATTATTTCCTTACAAGAAATCCTAATATAGTCAAGAAAAAATGATAAATGTGGACTGTACCGGAGGAAACCAGAATTTTGCCTTTACGCGCTTCTCTTCACAGGCCAATTACCAAAAAAAAATGGATATTTCGCCGAACTGCATTATGGGTAATGTTTTAAAAATTTGCAAAATTATAAACATTGAAATTGATGAAAAAAATCTCAAAAACAAATTGGTTACACTTGAATTAATTTTTATTTAATCAAGTAATCCGGAACTGTCAATGATCTGGAACTGTCACACTCACTGTATACATGTTTGAATAGCTCCCTCTGGAGTCCGATGGCATCCAGTCACCCTCTTCTCCCCCCCCCCCCAACTCCACTCCCACTTTTCAAATATGGTCCCCCATAATATGTGTCAACATAATTATTTGCGCAAGTTGGTCCATTGTCTGTAGTCTATGCACCTCCCCACATGAAATACCGTGTACAGGCCTGAAACAAGTTAATCCATTTTAAACATTCTCCAAGGTTTGCTTTTGGTTTTGAAATAGAAAAAAAAACTTTATTCAGTGAATCCAGGTATCTACACTGTACAGTGTCTGATCTGTGTTTTGATAACAACATTGTGACCATTTCTTAAAGCTATAGGCCTAGTCCATCATTTGCAGCTATCCGAAAAGTAGCTGGCGTAATTATTGTTGAAAAACATACTTGGTTGAAAGATAGTAAGGGGACTAAACTCCCTGTGAAATTATTCTTTCTGGCAAGCTGTCATTTTGAAGTAATCAACGAAAGAAGGCCTTTCCAACGGTGCTTCTTATGACGCACCGTAGGAAAATTTAAATTAGTAGTTCGTTTTGTTATTCGGCAAAGCGCGCGCAATCATTGGCACGACGCACACGCGCGCGCGGCTGCTATACTTCGTTGGATCGCTGCGCAACATCGTGTACGTGTAGCTGCAATCGGCTCAGCAAGAACGTGTCTCGGACGCTGAATTCAGGCGCAATTCAAAACATGATTCAGCAACTTTTGATTTGAAATTGAGATCCTAGAATGATGTTTTTCTCGGAATATACAGCTGAAGCTGAGCTGAAACTTCATTAGGTTAGTTGTTCAGTACCCTTCTTTAGATTTTGAGCACTTTTGTTGCTTCAAATGAACAAAATGCACAAATTACAAATGATGGACTATAGCTTTAAGAAGAAACATACACTGCAGACCTGTTTTTCCTCAAAAATAACATGGCCCCATCATATCCATTTAGTTTGTGTACATGTGTACATTTCTATTTTCGCACAGGGTATGCGACCAAGTTTGATGAAACTAATGGCGGACCGTGCCAATAGCAAATATTGTTGAGTTAATTGACCAAAAGTCGTGATTGGTCAGTGCCCATATTGATTGGCATGGATGGCAGTCTGCTGAAGCATGCCTTGAAGCTGTAGTATTGTTTATCCAACAAAATATAAACATGCATGTACAAATGTATATTGAATGTTACACATTCATGGTTTTCCGTAATATACGGTATGTATCGTATGCAGTCTTAAATTTATAATGGTAGGTTCATGTATTTGGACCATCGGGCAACTTATGTATATTGTGAGTGCATGCCTCTTAGTTTCTGTACTTAATGACATGTAGATCAGTTGAAATGACAACCTGTGACCTAGTGCAGTAGCAAACTCTTTGCCACAACAATACATGTAGTAAAACTTGCTTTATAAAGACTTCATGGCAAGTCTACTGAATTTGTTCAATGGGCCAAAAAAAAAGTACACAAAAGTTTAATTTCTGTTCCTTATAAACAAAGCCGCAACTGTGTAATTTAATGGCACTGTAATTGTTTTGATGGATTATGATTAAACCCTCTAAAGTAGTGAGCAGCTGTGCAGCTAAAAGATGATTGTAGTGCTTCACTTATGCAGGCTTGACTTTATTATCCTTTTCAGGTGAACCTGAATTCAAATACATTGGCAACATGCATGGGAATGAAGTTGTAGGTCGTGAAATTCTTCTGATTCTGATCCCGTATCTGTGTAAGATGTACAAAAATGGAGATGCTGACATCAGAAAGCTGGTTGACAACACTAGAATCCACATTATGCCATCTATGAATCCTGATGGATATGCAAAGGCTTACCAGAAGGTTAGTCATTATAGCATGATGAATTTGATCCAAAATAATTGTATTTGATTTTTTTGTTGCAGCCAGAGTAATTAACTGAATTCACTGAATGTGACATTCCAATCTAAACCTTGACAGCCATGGTCGTGGGAAAAAGAAGTACAAAACACATATTCTCGCCTTTTTTTGTTTTCTCACCAATTGATTGGGATTATAAATACAATGTCGAAAAATTTGCATACATATTCACATTCACCATTTTGCAACAAGGACGACTGCCAACTGGATCCCTGATGATGTCATCTTGGGTCAAATATTAACTGTAAGCACAGGATGTTTGGCGAGCTGCGAAGCAGAAGCGAGCCTATGTAATACCAATTTCTGTCCGTCTGTCCGGGCGGCCGGCCATCCGCGTTCAGATAAAAATGTTGAAGTTTTTGGTTCTAGCTAACTTGGGGGAAAAAATTAAATGCAGTTTACATGTATCATCTCTATAACTTCAATTAGGTTCATATCATAGCAGTAAATTTTATGATTTTATTGAGAAATTTCAATTCAAGGAAATGTTAAAGTTTTTAATTGTTACATGTGTATACTGGTATAACATGTACATGTATTTATACCGGTATAACATGTACACGTACAGTATGTATACTGGTATACACTATGCATTTTGGGGATGTGCATGAGCTTCTGGTTTGATCTTTTAGTTTTTGGGGTTGGAGTAGGGATGGGGTAGGGGAAGATGGGGGTGGGGTGGGGAATAGGGGTTGGAGTTGGGGTTTGGGTTGGTGGGATGAGTAGGGGAGCTAGGATGGGGTGGGGTGGGGTGGGGTTGGGTGCGGGATAGGGGTAGGAATACTGTGTTTGGGTGGGTTGGGGATTTGTAGGGGTGGGGTGAGGACAGGTAGGAGGAGGATGGGCATGGGTGTAGGTGTTGGGTTAGGAGGGAGTCGGGGAGGGGGCGGGATATAGGGATTTGAATAGGGGTTGGGTTGGGGATGTGTAGGGGTGGGTGAGGATGGGTAGGGAGAGACATGTAGGAGGAGGCAGGTAGGGGGAAGATGGGCATGGGTGTAGGGGTTGGGTTAGGAGGGAGTTGGGGAGGGGGCAGGATATAGGGATTTGAGTAGGAGTGGGTGAGGATGGGTAGGTGGGTGTAGGGGTTGGGTAAGGGGAGGGGGCAGTATATAGGGATCAGAGTAGGGGTTGGGGTCAGGAGAGGATGTACCGGTATGGGTAATGGGGTGGGCGGGATATTGAGATTCGAATAGGGGTTAGGGTGGGGATGTGTATGGGTGGGTAAGGACGGATAGGGGGAAGATAAGGTACATGTAGGTGGGTGTAGGGGGTTGGGGTAGGGGAGGGTACGGGTCAGGGGAGGGGGGAAGGAGATAGGGATTTGAGTTTGGGTGGGGTTGGGATGTGTAGGCGATGGGGTGGGGATTGATAGGGGAGGGAGGGATGGGTGTTGGTAGGGGGTTGGAGTGGGGGAGGGGGCGGGTCGGGGATGGGGTAAGGTTTGGGGCATGTGGTGATGGTGATGTGTCTACATGTACATGTATACCCATTCTTGTTCTGCATTTGTGGCGACTACACAAGAGTTTTCCCATGGTTATACAAGTATGGGGACCAGAAGACGCTGTGGGGGCTGCAAAAAGGCTCCACAACTAGGCCCTAATTACCTTAACAATGGAAAACTTCGCCATAATGCAGTGACCATGGTGATGGCTAACATATACACATGTCATGCATGTATTTATTAGATCATCTGTTGACATTTAAAAACTGACCCCTACACCCTAGCACATCAACGAGAATCCTGATCCCCATCATGCCCATCCCCAACCCTACATGTACCTTCAGCCTCCCTTCCCGCCTCCGACAGTGAGCCATGTCAGCTTCGCCATTCTAGTTTGGTCCGGTTTAAGAGACAAGATCTTAAAATTTGCTTTAGAAAGGTGTCTCGGGACTGTTATGTTTCTAATTCTATGAAACTAAATACCCCCTGCCTAGACGGCTGCACTGTGAACTTTGCCTCTTCCATAACAGATGTTTAGGTACATTTGTATCTTTGACATTAGAAATTAAGAAAGTTCATTTTAATTAACATGTACTGGTACCAATATACTTGGTTTTCTAGGTGATATTGGATGAAGATGGGGACTGGCTGACTGGTCGTACCAATGACAATGACGTTGATCTGAACCGTAATTTCCCTGATTTGGTCCAGTACCTGAAAACCAAAAATCATGACTTCTCACGAATCTTTGGCAAGAACAACCACATAGCAGCAGCCATGGAGGATATACAACATGAGGTACTCAACAAATCTTGTCATTTCACTGTCCACAATCTTTCCCAAACCCCTCTCAACTCTCCCTAAGTTTGTTTTATGCTCTATCTACATGTACATTAACTCTGCCTACCGGTACCTTGTCTTGTCATAGTACATGCAGACTCCTGTCGAACAATAGTTTTTATTGTTGGGAATGTTTTCATCACATGCAAGTTTTGGCCTTTTAGGAAATGCATAAATAGTTACGTGCTCAATTCAAAATGCACTAATTAATATTGTATCTTATCATTAATTGTAACCATAGTTTTAACAGGATAGGAGAAGGAATAAAAACTGTCAGCCTCTTCTTTCCTCTATGCTGACATCCAGTAATGAGACATGACAATATCTATGATGCTATTAGTCTTTGAATATTTTGTTAAATTTTAATATCCCTAACTCTGCCAGATGCAATACAGTACAAATGTTAAAGTCATCAACACCAGTGCATAACCTTCTTTTGCACTACCTTCTTTTTTTCAAAGGCCTGCCAAAAACAATCTGTAAGGTGTAACCATCTAAGTTATACATAAGGTAAAAGTTAACACTCTATATTTCAAATTAAAAAACAATCCATGAAACCAGAGGATTCAGTGGCTGTATAGTGACAAAGTAAAATCAGTGTGACAGACGGGATGAAAATTACACTCCATTTTTTGAAAACTTTCGTTGGAAAAAGCTATCTGTTCCCCTGGGAAATTTAATGTTTTTATTCTTTTAAAGTTAATCACTTTTATGCCAATAATTATCAGTGAACACTTGACTTAGTAATTCAAAACATGGAACTGGAAACACCAGTCTCATTAATGTTGTGACCGACGGGACGTGACAGACGGGACATTTTTATATGCAGAATAAATGTAGGCACAAGCATTTATTATTTTTAAGAAAGACATGTAATATATTAAAAACCAGAAGAGTGTACAAAAAACTTATGTTTAACTTTTTTTTAACCTTGAGGTGATTGAAAAAATGTGACAGACAGGACAAAAACATAACAAAAGGGTAAATTGTGACAGGCGGGACAGATTTTGAGATGAAATTTCAGATCAACTACATATCAAAGGATATTTTTTATATTACTTTCCAGGTGAGGTCACCTTGATAGAAGATAGGAATGCAAGTTTGATCCAAAAATATCTTTTCATGTAAAAACTACATAACTTTTTCATGTTTTTTTTTGTGACAGACGGGACATTGCAACATGAAGTTTTTTTTCAAAATGGCTCAAGACTGTCATGTTTCATCTTTTGCTTTAAAATTCTATGGTGGTGGATAGGGACGATATCAGACTTCATAGTCATCCAATAATAAAATCTTTGAAGCATAAGAACTGTAACAGAGGGGAACTCATATTTTCCATCACAAAATAGAGGAAAATGCTACTTCTGTTTCTTGAAACTTCAAGTCTTGATAAAAATAAATCCAAGTGCAGTAGAAGAAAAACAAATACTGTTTCTGAAAGCTTGGTTTGTCTACTTTCCAAGAAAAAATGATTTACTGGTAGAAAATGTACTTTGAACATTCATGAGTTCGCAACTCTTATCCGGAATGAACCAGTTGTGAGATAATTGGAGCTAGTCCTGTCCCATTGAATCACTGTTGTATCTTGTGGCAGGCTACTTGTAGGCTTGGAAGTTTTGACCCACTGGTAATGGATCTTGTAACACTGGGCAAGCTTCTCACTTTTACAAGTGTTGCACGTTGTTGTGTTGGGCAGGAGTTCTAGACCAAATACTCTGGTACTACCACAGGTACAACACAATGATGTACCTGTGGTCAGCAATGAATAAAAAAGACATTGAAAAATAAATTGAACTTGCTGTGTGGAATGATATTGTCTCTCCACATAGAATAGCTTGGGATGGAAAGGGCTAAGGCACAATCACTTAAAAATATAGAAATTGTTATGTACATGTAGTAACTGACCAGAAATTTGTATTTATTTTGTTAATGCTGAGGATTGTCAACTTATTGGATAGATTACAGACTTTCCATCAGTTGTATACATACATGTACAACAGTAATTACAGTCAAAGACACATATATTGAGTTCAGCATTTGTCACACCTGACTTCTTGGCAATTTTTCCCCAGCTTGAACCAGAAACCGTTGCAATCATTGAATGGCTGCAGGAATATCCCTTTGTACTGTCATCTAATCTCCATGGTGGTGATCTGGTTGCTAACTACCCATTTGATTCTAGCTTTAATGGCTCAACACAGTACCAAGGTAGGTAGGCATGGAACCACCTTGCTGCACATCTGCTCAGCCTCCCAAACCCTAATTGAAGTAAACTTACATAATACTTGGCATTTAAACATTTGTGGGCATCCATTATGTAAAGATACACGTAAATACATGACATAAGGATACAATACATTGTATAGAGATTCTTGTGTTTGACTTTCTCAGTACAAATGCATATTTTGTGTCATGTGCCAAACCTGTTTGTCCACGGTTGGCTTATTTCATCCGCTTAACTGAGCTCCAGGGCTTGATTTGAAGACAAAAAACACAACACTAGACTTTCACGTGGACAACAGTGATTTTGGTGACTTGTGGGTTTCCTTTTTGCACCACCCTGTAGTCAAGCGGTGACAATAATATATCAAACTAGAGGTTGTAGGAACAACCACACGGTGTTGGGCCATGGATTACCCCAAACTTTGCCACACACATCAACTCAAAATATGCATGTTTAAATCCATGTTTGACTTTTTAACATGCCGCCAGAGGGCGCTCTAACATTTGCTGACGTCACCTGTAAAATGTTTGTACAGTACTGCCTAGACAGACACTCGAATCGTTGAAAGCAAGTTTGCATCTTCTGCCAATTTCAATTAATAAAGCACTTCCGGTTTCGACCGGAAGGAAGGGTCACGTGATTTTGCACTTAAAACCAAAAATGAAGACCCTGCAATATTTTATCGATTGCCGTAAAAAACAAAATCAAATCTGTAGCAGTTGATTTTATATTGATTTTCAAAGATTAAATCTAGAAATCTTTGATTGCTTGTAATACGATACTTGATGACGTCATTATGACGTCATTACCAGAAACCTCCAGAGCTATATTAACTGTGCTGTATACAGCCAAATCTTGATGATATCTATCACGGTATATTTTCTAGCAATTTTTTAAGATTTAAAGGTCTTTTTATTGTAACTTCCAGTCTGATGAAGCAATTTTTTTTCGCGCACAGGTCTTGTCTGCATTATGGTCATCATGTACATTAACTTTGAAGCGATTACCGCAAACTTCGCCACAGACATCAAGTGAAAATGCGTGTTTGACGTTTTTTTTTACCTGCCGCTAGAGGGCGTTTCAAAACTTCATGGCGTCACCCATTACTTTTTTGAAAGTTCAATCCAGGCTGACACTTAAATCGTTAAAAGCAAGTTCATATCTTTTTCCACTTTTAAATTATTAGGCACTTCCGGTTTCGACCGGAAGGAAGGGTCACATGATTTTACGCGCACAACATAAAATGAAGATCATGTATTACCATGTCGATTCCCGCAAATGTCAGGTTCCGGTCTCTCACGGTGGATTTTATATGGAATTTCAAAGATTAAATTTATTAAATGTTCAAGTGACGTCACGTGACCCATGATGGCGTCATGATGACGTAATTGCAAAAAAAAAAACATCTTCGGTGGATTGGGCATTCATGTATTGACAAATGAAGTTCATATATGTTTCCATTTCTCCAAACAGTTCTGGAGAAGGATTTCCTGAGAAAATGCTGAGAAGAATAAAAACAGTAAAATCTTACAAAACCAATAGGTATTGGGCTCAAGGCCCAACACCTAATTACGTTATCAAATAACAGTTTTGGGAACACATCTAGTGATACTTCCCATGTGAATCAGACCTATAACTTTCTGTTAATTGTGATGTTCTTGTCTAATTTCAGCTTCTCCCGATGATGAAACATTCATCAAACTCGCTAGCTCCTACTCCGAGGCTCATGCTAAGATGGCCAAGGAAAACAGGAAATCTTGTGATGGCAGAGATGGTCAGACATTTGATGATGGTATTACCAACGGGGCTGCCTGGTACCCACTCAAAGGAGGTAACACATCTCACAACACTTGAAGTGAACAAAGAAATTGACAAATTGGGGAACCGCCAACATTGGGCTGGATAGCTCAGTTGGTAGAGCACTGGAACAGTTTCGGAAGTCACAGGTTCAAGCCCAGCTCCAGTCAATTTCTTGGTTCAACTTTTTCAAAAAGTGTTATAATTCACCTCGTCAGTTTCCCATTGTGGTTCATTGGAATAATGGAAGTGGTTTCTTGATGGCGTTTAGAAAAGGTGTGTCAAGCAGTTACAACTCATGAGCGCAATTCTATGACAGTGCTCATGAATTAAACAAATTTTGGAGCGACTGAGGATTAAAAATTGTGTATAATGTTTATTTTTGTAGGAATGCAAGACTATAACTACCTTCATACTAACTGCTTTGAACTGACACTGGAGCTGGGATGTGAGAAATTCCCACCAGCATCAAAACTCCAAGGCTTCTGGGAGGACAATAAACCAGCACTTCTAAAGTTTATAAACATGGTATGTCATTCTCATTGAATTGAAGAACTTAGTTCCTTTCATGTTTTTAGGATGGATGGGCCTGTGTCAATCCCCACAATTGTTTATTGTTATTTGATATAATATGGAATCTACATGGATATACATTGTAATAGTTTGAAATGTCAACTTGCACCAAAATCATAAATAGCTCTTTTTGCTTGTGTCAAGATTCTTGCATGAGAGTTGAAACCCATCCCAGAACCATTTCCAAACCTGAGTTGCCTTCAATGTGGGTCCAAACAAACAGATATGAGCTTGATGCTGTGGTTCCTAGAAATGCCAACTCCATGCTGAACCAGACCTTTGGTTTGAAACAGGGCCCAATTGCATGGCTCTGCGTACATCCCTTAACAAATGATTGTGTGCTTACAGGGTTAGCACCAAATGTTTAAGCTGGAGCCATTAGCACAGAATGTTGATTATAAATTTGGAGTTCTGTGGTTAGCAGAGCCATGAAGCTGTGCACTGATCCAAAGTTGTGTCAACACATTTGGCAATTGTTAAACAATCAGATTTGCTTAATTTTTATTGTTATTGTGCTGTAATTTTGGTGAAAACTAAATTTCATTGGAAGACTTTTTGGAGATAGTGGGTCCCATGAATTTTTGTTAATGATTCACTGATTTCAAAACAACATTTCTTTTGGCTTAAACCATGATGGTATTATTAGTTGTTTTTTTCTGAAATAGTGAACAATTTTTTACCCCTCAGCCGAGAGGCTCAAGGGTATTGTTATCGCCTACAACATCCGTCCGTATGTCGTACCGTTCTGACCATACCCCCCTTGTGGGGCTATGTTCCTTTCAGGACACATCACCCCACTATTTTCACAATAGAAAAACATCACCCCAGAAGAGTATCTTTAGAAAAAGGGATAATGGGAACACAATGCTATCACCCCACAATTCCGTCTGGCTGGAACGTCCGTTTGTCCGTCCGCCCGCCCTGACCATACCCCACATGTGGGGTGATTTTCATTCATGGACATCACCCCACATGTGAAATCTATAGAAAAACATTACCCCGGATGTGAAATCTTTAGAAAAAGGGATAAAGGACTACAATGCCATCACCCCGGTTGTCCGTCCGTCCCAGCAGCTTAGTTTCCGGATGATAACTGGAGTTAGAAATGTTGTTTGGGATTGTAACTTCGGAAGGGGGTTGCCCTTAGGAGTAGGCAAGTTGGGATTGGTTTTGAGGTCAAAAGGTCAGGGTGAAGGTTGTCGTGGTGAGTTATAGGTAAATGGTTTCCGGATGATAACTTGAGTTAGAAATGAAATTTTGGTGTCGAACTTTGGTAGGGGGTTGCCCTTGGGAGTAGGCAAGTTGGGATTGGTTTTGGGGTCAAAAGGTCAAAGGTCAAGGTCACTGTGGTGAGTTAAAGGTAAATAGTTTCCGGATGATAACTTGAGTTAGAAATGAGATTTTGGTGTCTAACTTTGGTAGGGGGTTGCCCTTGGGAGTAGGCAAGTTGGGATTGGTTTTGGGTCAAAGGTCAAGGTCACCATGTTGAGTTAAAGGTTAATGGTTTCCGGATGATAACTTGACTCTGGCTGAGGGGTTTCAACAGCAACGCTGTTATTTGTTGTATTATTAATTGGTTTATTATTATATCTTTTCGCCGCCAGCAGCGGAATTGTAAAGAACATTTACACTGTTTAATAAACTTTTATAATATAAACTTTACAAGGGCAGCAAAAGACTTAATTTCATAAACATTAGGTAGTCAAAAATACTGTGCATACTATACATTAATCGCATAAAACAGATGTTAAAATGAATTGTATCTTATTTTTTTTCAGAGCCACATAGGGATTGCTGGGTTAGTGACTGACCCTTATGGTGTGGGTATTGAACATGCTACCATCAAAGTTGAAGGAATATCCCATGATGTCACTACAGGTAGGATAACACATACACAATGCTTTAACCCTAACTGCCCTGAATCATTCAAAATCCTCTTTGATAAAGTGGAGGAATTTGGAGGATTGAGGTTACATGGCAAAACTGCGTTACTGATTTCATAGGATGCACTTTGTCAAGGTCTTGGGCCGGACCTTGTGTTGTATTTGCTCAGCCATGCATAAATACAGGCCTGGATTATGCTTGAAATCCTCCGTTCTGCTCCAGGATGTCACTGGCCAAGCCTCAACAAATTGACAGTCACTGCCGCAGGATTTTGCAGGATTCAGGCAGTGGTCACCCCTCCACGGACCATATTCAAGAAAAAATGGAGGAATTTGCAGGATTGGAGCTATATGCTATTTTTCCATGAGGCCAATTGGAGGATTTTGCAGGATTGAGGCTATATCCTAGCAAAAAGGCCTAGGGAGTTAGTGTTAAAGTTCAGCCTCTTTAGTGTGGTAAACTTTGACTAATTTTGAAGATTCAATAGCAAAACAAAACCATATAATACACCACAGAATGTACATTGCAGTCGTTCAATAAATGCTGTGACACATGACTGCCTGCAAGACATGTTTTTCTCTAGTTATAGGGCCTATCTATTGCCATGCTTGATTTCCTTCAACCAAATGATGAGATAGTATGTTTTGCCTACAGCTGAGGAGGGTGATTACTGGCGTCTCCTGACTGCTAATGCAGATGGTAGTCCACGGGATTACAAGGTGCAAGCATCAGCACCTAACTATCTCCCTTCAATGCAGATCTGTACTGTCCATGATACCATGCAAGCCACCGAGTGTAACTTTGTTCTGGAGAGAGATAATGTGATTCCAGCGTTGTCTGCCAGGGAACTGGAATTACTCATGAAAGAATTGGAAAACTACATCTAAGAAAATGACCGGTAATCATTCCTCTACAAACACCTTGATGTTGTAAGGCATTTCATTTCCACATAACGTCAGTGTCAGTCTTAGATCAAACCTTAAAGGATATAAAAGTAATGACATTGTTATCAAAGGTGTAACCAGAAACGTTTAAAACTGAAAGAGTAAAAGTAGTTTAAACACTTGGGCAAAGACAACATACTGGTATGAAAGTTGGAAAAATTTCTTTGATAACTTAATGAAATAAAGAAGTGAACAAGAAAAGTAACAAATCGAAATGGGTTTTCTTAACAGCCACATTTTTTTGAAGACTGGCTTACATTGCTGGGAAGAGTAATCACAGCAGTTTTAACTATGTAAAAAAATCAACGATTTGAATCATTTTAGTGGAATCAATATTTTTATTTCATTTTTAAGTAATAGGGAATATCTAATACAGTTGTGTATTTTATAGAAGTGAACATGATATTCTTGGATGAATTGTGGAGAATAAATTGGGGAAAGGAGGGGTTTTGTTGGGCAACCATGGACTATCAGTGTGATTTTTAACTTGTATACAAAAGGTCACCTTGTCAAATGATTTACAACGAATGAGATACAATGAGAACTATTGAGGGTATTTGAGCCCTGCGTGGTTCCTGGGGCACATTCCATGGTTTAGTATTGATTCAGTATTATTCACTGCTTTTGGCTAAATGCTATTGTGACTTGCCATAGCATTGCCAAAAGTGCCAAATTTAGACATGGGCAAATTAAAGATGCATAACATTTGCTGACACTGTGACTGCTGGGGTCTTGAAGAGTCATATCTGTAGCGCTGATTTCTCAGTAAAGATAGAGTAAATCATATGCACAACTCATAAGACACTGGTGAAGCACATTAAATGTGTAGAGTAATAATCCAACTTGTTCATCTTACTGGGGTTGGTTTTTCACCACTACTGGCACACTCCAAACATCCAAAGTTTGCTTGGATATTAAGACTTCACACAGTGCAGTCATTTTAAGTGACATGTTCAGAGCTTTACAAAACAAACCTGATGAAGCTTGTACATTAGATCCATTGCAATGAACACACAGGCTTGAAAGTGTCCCAGGAATGGTGAAGCAAAACATTACAGTATTGGTGAAATTGGATTCAATTAAGTGTATATTCATGAATGCACAACGTAAGTACTTAAATGTTTGTTGTGTAACAGTGACTTTAGAATGTTGAAGCAATATGTACTTTATACAATATGTTGATGGTATGTGTATGTGTAGTTGGAGAGAAACAATATCCATGTATGGTTCATAATCATTGCAACGAAATTTAACATTTATAAAGGAAATAAGAAGCTTTTGTTATACATGTACGTATGACATTCTAACAATGAATTTAACACGAAGTTTCCTGTATCTAATCAGGTAGCTTGTAACTCAGGATGATTTTATTGTAACACTGAGATTTCTTCCATGTGAAAGACTCACAGTCATAAATTCATTATTTATTTTCAGTTTTAAAATTTAAATCACTATATTAATATGTACCACATTTAATCTTTTAAAATAGGACAAACTTCTTAGAGTAGCATTCTGTCCTCATAGATCAAAGGAACAATTCTGCTAGCATCAGAATACCAGACAACTTAACACATTCTTGTGTGATTTCATGTGCATTTGGTATTTTTGAAAAGGCTCCACAATGATGACATGATTTTGATACAAGATTTTGATTGTCCTTTGGAATAGCTTATTCAGATGGATAGTTCGAGGTATTGGGAAATGAACTCTTTTCCTCTAGTTTTGTCTCAGAGAAATTTTATGACTCAAAACACTTGAACGTACAACTGAGGACTGCAGATTGTTCAACCTAGGAATGTGAAGTATTGATATACATGTAGCTGGAAGGGAGCAGTTCTGGTCTGGACACGATGTCTTCGGTTCCCATCTGATCAGGAATGTTCCTAAATTATACCTAAAAGAATAGAACACGGACATTCAAAGCTTTGATACTCAATTTCCTAGGACTACAGCAATATTTGAAGATAACACTTTTGGTATAGATTTTCAGACTGTCGGGTCATAAATTTTCAGCTAAATATTCAGATTAGTTTCAGTGACTTGTAAGAAGTGACATCATTAATAATTAACATCACTTCTTACAAGTCTGAATATTTAGCTGAAAATTTACGACCAGACAGTCTGACAATTGACTTAAAATTCCACCCTTTTGTTTAAAATTGTCTTGAATTAGGTTTGTGAGATGGGTGTTAGTTAATCTTATTAAATGGTACATATATATTATTCTGCTTTGTTTGTGTGCTGCCTGCACTTGTACATGTAATTATCAACGTGAAATATTTATGCTGGGAATGTAAAGGAAAATTGTATATCATTTACCTATTGTGATGCACTCTCTCAGATGTGTTCCTATGTGTATTATACCAATATATCACATTTTGCGTGGGTAGTCGTTACTAGATCCACATGTAGTTGGAAGTTGACAAACTTCCAGTACATGTACTTGTATAAACTAGTTTATCAACTTCCTAATACTAACGTTTTATTTGTTTTACTGCATCAGTTATTCTTTACATATATGTGCAATATCTTTGGTATCTTTCGCAAGAGTTAATATTTATTTATAGTACCTACACATATATTCTCATCTGTGTATTTTGTATAACAATGTTGTACGACGGTACATTTACAACATTGTATGAAATGCATAGGCCTACAGTGTGTTGGGTGTATAAAAAAAGGTAAACCAAAAATAATGGATTAGTATGTTAAATTAAATTATAAAATTTGAATACTTGGTGCATTTGGGTGGCATGGGTGGCTTGTGCGTAAAGTGCTCGCCTCTCACCAAGGTGACCACGGTTCGAATCTTGGCCGCGGATCACATGCAAGTAGAGTTGTGCGTTGGTTCTCTCTTGTGCCACGAAGGTTTTTCTCCGGGCCCTCCGGTTTTCGTCCCTCCGGAAAAATCAAACATTTTTTATCTCAGGCTGTGCTCCGTGGTCATATATGGGTCGATGTGGCCGGCAGCCATAGGCGCCTTAACGTGCCAGCGGCCCGACTATGTTGTAGCCGCGTCCTTCGCAATTCAGCATACCAGCTACATACCAGCAATCAGCATACCAGGATGATTAGCCTCCCAAATTATTATTATTATTATATTAAAGGATGATTTATCAGTTTTCCCTTGATACCTTATTTGGACTCCCCCGGGCAAGCCCCGGGCAAGCCCCGGGCAAGCCCCGGGCAAGCCCCGGGCAAGCCCCGGGCAAGCCCCGGGCAAGCCCCGGGCAAGCCCCGGGCAAGCCCCGGGCAAGCCCCGGGCAAGCCCCGGGCAAGCCCCGGGCAAGCCCCGGGCAAGCCCCGGGCAAGCCCCGGGCAAGCCCCGGGCAAGCCCCGGGCAAGCCCCGGGCAAGCCCCGGGCAAGCCCCGGGCAAGCCCCGGGCAAGCCCCGGGCAAGCCCCGGGCAAGCCCCGGGCAAGCCCCGGGCAAGCCCCGGGCAAGCCCCGGGCAAGCCCCGGGCAAGCCCCACACAGTCCACAGGGATGTGCATTGTTCAGAAAGCTCATGCCACCATAACATCAGATTAACCTGGCCAAAGACCTTTTGGAGCTTGTGTTTTGAAATCAATGGGTTTCAGTCATCCATGGAAGCTGGTAATGGAAAGATAGTAAACCTTCCTTTTTGATGCTGCCATAGACCTACTGGGAGCGTCCATAGTTTTCACAAGCTAATTCATTATTTTTGGATCAGCCTTATTTGATACACCCTGTATAGCTACATACATTTACTTCATTTCATCAGGTCATACAATGCTGTTAATCCTCCTGCTTTCATGCATTTTAAATTGCGTATATTTACAACATATATGTACATTTGTGTATACTTTCTTGCACATGTATACCTCGATTTTCCTGAAAAATAGTACTACTCATGTATTAGTACACGTATTTATGAATGCTCCGACACTTTATTTATGATGTATTTTGATGCACTTTATTTCATGTTTCAACCTGTATGTAAATCATATAAAGATATATTTTTTTCACAATAATAATGTACCATATTCTCATCTTGCACATAATATGCCCACACATTGTCTTCATAAAGGTCACAATTGTACTCTGTACATGAAGATGAAATCAGCATTAGCAACTCAAATCTTTGCAGACATTTCTTGTTCTTTGGTTTCATTGATTGGATTTCTCCTTCATGAAATGAAACAAGATTTGCAAATGTCAAATTATATAGTCCAGTTCAGTTAAGTCACGCCATTGATCAACCGAGTATGTCTGCAGTTCAGAGACAATGTAACACATAAACCATGGACAGACAACCTTGACGGATGGGAGCCTTATGATAATTTCCCAACCCAAAGCTTGAATTCCTCATGTATATGTGCATGATACTTATTGTGATGGGACGTATGTAACTATTTTCTGTTGTAGAATGCATTGTATATTTTGGCTCTATATTTTGTTCATCACAATGTAATGTCAGTACTCAAATGTAATAAAATATATATGGCAAGAGCAGCTTAACTGGATCCGGGTTGATGTGTTAATTGTTAATCTTTCATACTACATGTACTAAATACACATATCATAACAGGGATTATTGGGGGAGGGGGGGGGCAGTGACTGCCCTGTTCATCAAAGGGTTAAAGGTGTACTATTGTCCGGAGATTGCCAAAATTTAGAGTTTTTTGTTTGTTTCACATTTCAAAGGTCCGGGTTAAGAAATATTCACATGTGTAACATTGCTTGAACTAATTATTATCTGCTACAGGTATTCATTGCCTGTTCGTGCTTCAAGCATTGGTTAAAGCCATCAAATCGTGAGCCACTTATAGACAGACTCCTAGGAAGTCAAAACAATGACAGCACCCACATTTGTTCAATTGAGACTTAAAAACAATGACAGCACACACTTTTTTGATCAATGTTTTTGGAAACAGAAACGTGACCTGAATTATGTCAAGCAATTCAGACTTTGTAGGCTACTGGCCGTTGACGCAACAACTGTCCACTTCTTCTGAGTTTTGTGGCTGGTGCTGGGGTAATTTTGCGTCGGTGCAGTGCTGCAGCAGTTAGCTCAGCCAAGCTGAGGCCACTCCACTTGGTGAGGCCGTCGATCCAACAGAGTTTAGGTCACCGACACCACGATGGTATCCAAGTGGGGTTCTATCAAGCACTGCCGCTGCAAGACCACCCTGTCGTACTGCATGACCAAGCCAAGTGGCTTTCTGTTCTTGGATTGTGTCGGCAGTGAGACACCATCTTGCCGATCAGTGTTTTGAGGCTCTCATTTGAGACAAGGTCTGACCAGCAGATTCCAAGTAGCTGCCGCCAGATGTATCTTCCAAAGCTGTCTATGCGCTGGACATCTGAAGCTTGGAGTGTAAGTGTGTTGGCACAGTATAAAACATGGGACATAATCAATAAATCTGTTAGCTTCATTTTCCTCTCTACAAGACACGTGAGGATTGGAGGTATTTGCACTTCCTCTAGGTGGCTTTTCCCATGCCAATACGCATTCGTACCTCGAGGCTGTCATCGAGATTGGCATTGATGGTAACACCCAGGTACTTGAATGTGTTGACGCGGGGGATAGGAGATGTTGTCATTGCTTCCATCCACGCTCCCTACAACCATATGTTGTCTTCCCTGGATGTATGGCAAGCTCATTCTCATTGGAGATCCCCCAGTATTTGCAGTGACTCTTCGGCATCTGTGCGACTCAGTGAGAATGTGACTAGGTCGTCGGCGTATCTCGGCTCCTTTATTTCTATGCCATTGACGTCAGGTGCACAAATATGGGCTGTATGCTGGTACCATCCCTGCATGAGTGACTCTGTGTACAAGCTAAACAGTGAAGGGGAGAGGGAGCATCCCTGCCTTACACCAGCTGGTGTTGTAAATTCATCAGTCAGTCCACCTTTCCAGGGAAGACTTCCTTCGGCATTTATGTAGAGGTCTTGGATGAGGCACGACACATCTTCTTCAACATCGAAAAGGCGTAATTTTTCAAAGAGAAGTTCATGGTTGACACTGTCGAAAGCCTTCCTGTAATCGACAAAGTCCAAATGCAGTTCTTTCTTCACCACTCGAAGAGACTCTGCAACTCCCCTCAGGGTGAAGATGGCATCGGTGGTGCCCTTACCGCGAACAAATCCACACTGAGCAGAATTAATGACATACTCAGCAACCACTGCAAGCCGGTGTTGCATGATGTAAAGAACTATTTTGCTTGCATGGCTAATCAACGCGAGTGTTCTGTAGTTGTTGCAGTAACCTTAGTTGCAGTCGTTCTTCTTGTGAAGGGTGATGTACATGTACACTGAAGTTGTCATAGATGGTGGCCATTTACCTTCAGCCCACATCAAGCAGACTGCCTTAAATAGTGCCTGAAAAATCTGCTCGTCTTCCACAGCAGCCTTGATTGATTCTGCAACGATGTTATCTGGTCCTGCTGCTTCCTGCCCCATCAGCTGTGTGAATGGCTGAAGCTGGGTGTGAGCTGCTGGATGTGACTGGACTGACGGTCTGAAATCTCTTGCATGCTGATTACACAAAAACTGAAATTTATCAACTATTATACAGGGTGTCTCCAAAAATAGTAACCCATTAAAAAGGGATATGACCAAGCTATGAACCGAGTGACCATTATCATGGTTTTATCATTGTAAAACAATGTGAACACAACAACCCAGTAGGGATTTAAAGAAAAAGGTTTTAAACACTCCATACACCTCCCAACCTTCAGGATTTGCAGGCCTGCATTTTAGCACGCGGTGGAATATTTTGTGATCAACATGCAATGGTGAGATGGGCAATGGAAGATATGTGTCACTGCTGAAGCCTTTGTGTTAAAAGGGCAGGTGGACATGTGGAAGGTGATACATGTAAGGTGTCCAATCCTGAATGATTAAGATTATCAACTGACAATTATTGACAGGTCGGGCACAACCCAACCACTGTTTAGAATTGTTCTGATAATTAGCTGTTTCGGTGTTCACACCGAAACAGCTCTTGTTTCTGTTATTTTTTTTTTCTCTTTTGTTTTTCAGACTTTTTTCTCATAGGATAACACATGTTTTCGTTCTACAAGTCACTTTTGGCTTTTTTTCAAATCCGATCGACTTCAAACCTGGCACACACTTAGACCACCATCTGAAGATGTGCGCTGAAACTTTTCGTCATGCTGACGTCATCATGTGATTTATTATAGAATTTTGAATATTTAATTTTTCCCATAGACTTTGTACACAGAATTTTTTTTTAAAATGTCAA
Source organism: Patiria miniata (assembly GCF_015706575.1). Taxonomy (NCBI): domain Eukaryota; kingdom Metazoa; phylum Echinodermata; class Asteroidea; order Valvatida; family Asterinidae; genus Patiria; species Patiria miniata. The sequence goes on from NW_024037062.1 coordinate 4,315,141, forward strand.
TTTTCAGAGGGCATTTTCGACACTTTGCCAGTAATTCATTTACACCAATCTTTGTCCAAGCAATGACCCTAATTTAAACAACATTGTGTAAGGATGACGTCATGATGACGTCATCCGGTGTTTATTTATAGGCAATTAAATTGTGACACTTTTAATATTTAAAAACGCATAAGAAATCAACCGTACGCGTCCGCAGCATTCTGTTGCCGGCAAGTGGTAGAGTAGGTTGAGGTCTTTATTTCATTCAGTGTGCGTAAAATCATGTGACCCTTGCTTCCGGTCGAAAAAGGCCAAAACCGGAAGTGGCTTATTATTTAAAAGTGGTAACAGATATGAACTTGCTTTTAAACGGTGTTAGTCTCTTGGCTGATAGTATTCTTCAAATCATCTACCGATGACGTCATGCAATCTTCGAGCGCCCTCTAGCGACAGGTTGAAAATTTGCAAAAATGTATTTTGAATAGATGTCTGTGGCGAAGTTTGTCGGAATCGCCTAAATATTGGTGTATATGATGACCTTGACCCACTTAAGGCGTGTGCGAAGTTTTAGGCGAATGACGTCATCAGACCGGAAGTTATAATGAAAAGACCCTTTTTCCATAGAAAATTCCTGAAAAATCAACCATGGCAGTTTTTATATTAGTTTTTACTTTAATTGTCTATTTAAGGGTAGGTCTAAAATATTTCAAAGCTTCGAGGCAATAAGCTTACTCGAACATACCCTGCACACGCTTAAAACTTCAGGTTGACAATAACTCTGCTTTGTACATGTACATGCACGTACGTTGTACATATCGTATGTCAGTCAGCCCGCGCGCAGCGCACGTGTTGCTGAGGTCAAATCCTGTCGACAGTGACCGTTTTAGCCGATTTTCGGCTAACTTTGACAGATTTTAGTTCATGCATAGTCAGGGACGTATTATTGATAAAAACAAATCATAATGCGGAAAAGCCCTATCTCGTAAAATGTGTGACTTCATCATGACGTCATAAAAAACGTGATTTAAAATTCTTTTTTGCAAAGGGTTTGTTAGGTCGTAGATAGATACAGAAAATTTCAAAGAAAATGTGTGCCGTCATCATGACGTCATGAAAAATGTTTTTTTGTTTAACATAGGATGGACACTTTTTGTATAGAATACGCTAAAATTTCTACAGAACGGTTTACAGGATGTACATGTTCATTCGACCTGGATGAAACTCCTTTACGGCAGTCATTAATAAAACGGTCGAAACAGCTCAGTGTTTGTCCACAAACACATTTCTAGTTTCTTTTTTCTTTTCTTTTTCTGGACAATACTTCTCCATGTGTTTTCTCCTAAATGGTTTATGGTATGAACTTGTAACTTTCAACATACATCGACCCTCATCCCCAGTGGTGCATATTACTCCGACTTCATGATGATGTCATCGAGTGACAAATTACAAGCGATTTTAGCTGAAAAAGTGACCAACTACTTTCACCTGTAACTCTTGCACAAAATAATCAATGATGTTTGTATTCTGTAAATCCGATAGACCATTAATTGATAAACATTTTTTGTCATGTACATGAAGTTGCTTGACCTTTACTTCTGGGTCTACCGAAAGGTCAAAGTTATTAGGTGACTTCAAAATGAAAACATTAGCCTGAAATCAAAACAAAGCAAAATTTCTACAGAACGTTTTACAGGATGACCATGAAACCTAGTGTGAACTTGTACCATGTAACGAAGATGTTATACATTTTGTAACGTCATCATGACATCATCAGGTATCAAATTACAAGCGATTTAAGAGCACAATTTGACAAAATAGTTTGAGCTATATCTCTTGAACTAAATAGAGTATCGTGTTCATTTTTTCATGCGGTTGTAGACGGTGCCTTGAGCAACATTTATTATTCCCTGGTAAATTGAATCTAACTCGAAAACGGAAGCATTTTACTACAGACAAATACACATGGGCATCGCGAGGGGGGGGGGGGCAAGGGGGCGCTTGCCCCCCCCCCCCCCCCCCCCCCCCGGGAAAAGAAAAAAGAAAAGAAAAAAAGACAAGAGAAAGAGGCTCGAAGTCATAGTGGTGTAAATTTAATGGGTTGGGGAGGGGGCAAAATGTCCCTGCCCCCCTCTAAAACTGATAAATTGAGAATATGTTGAGAAATACAAGTTTTTTGGGGGAAAATATGTTTTGCCCCCCTCTAGAAAAAATCCTGGCGAGGCCCATGTAAATACATTATGGAAGTGTTAAGTGAGGAATGACAAACACAAAAAAACATAATCTTGACGCCATCCCCCGAAAGGACGCCCTCTAGCAGCACATCAAAAAGAGTTTAACCTTATCAAATGTTAAAACCCTCAATAAAAATTTTACCAAATTGCCCCTATATATTCCGTGAGCAACCACAAATGAATTTGCAAGGTTTCATAATGATGACGTCATCAGACCGGAAGTTACTGAAGGGAAAATTCAACAATGATTATTTTGTTTTCAATTTAAATCCATCATATGATCCTTGTCTCATGACTTTGTTCCTAGCCCAAAAAATGACATCTGTTACACTAAATGTTGACCTTTTGCTTGCAAATACTGTGACGTCATCAAACCGGAAGTTGGGTGTTATTATTAAATACACTTATAATTTCTGTACTTCCATGCGTTATGTTTACTTAATGATAAACAGGTATCCTCCTTGAACTAAATCAGTATTCCCTTCCCTTTTTTTGACTGATGATGTCATCAAACTGGAAATAACTTGTACGTGTACCTAAAATGTATACTGAAATTTATCATACCCTAAAAGATGCATTTTTTACAAAATAATTGGTTGTACTGGAAAGGTTAAAGTTCGTGATCCTTTGTTCTGACATAAACATATTCATAATACTTTACTGGGCAGTGTGTAATGAAATAGTTGTCTGACCGACCACTCTGCGTTTGTATCTCATCAAATGCGAACCTCTAGTTCTATTTTGTTCACGTTTTTATAAAGTTAGACCTAAATGGCCCTTGAACCTATTTGTCCTGCATCTGGATGTGCTCATGTTTTACACCAAACTGTCCCGAGAAGGTTTTCACATACCATTTTTAAGACAATTAACGGAACTTAGTGATGCATGACCAGATGAATGAATTATGCATCAAAGAAATCAATTCAAAAATCCTGCTGAATCTCTACATATGGGGGTTCAACTTTTATGCATAATCTCAACATTTGCAGCAAACATGCACTTGTTTTACTTTGAAAATGCACTCGTGGGATTTTAAAATGTCTGGGAATGATTCCATGGATTCACTTGTCAACTGCACAATTGTTTGTTGCGAGATGTACATCCACTGGCATTCAGCATAAAAACTTATATTCTGAATATGACAACAAACACCTTTATTATAAATCTGTAATTTGTAATACTTTTAAAATATTTATTCTCTGTTTAAACTTGTGGTTTTAAAAAGAGTCTCCTCAAAAATACAAGCACGTTTTGAATATGAATATAAAACAAACAAATCACATTTTGTGGTCAGCAATGCATAATGCATACATGTATGTTGTAGATTCATTACTTTATTCATGTTGGCGTAAACTTGATGCATGTTTTTATTATAAACTTAAAATACATCTTTTTCTATTTAAAAAAACCTTAAGTAAATAATAAAAAATCCACAAGATAAAGACAAACATTTTTTTAAAATTAATTTTAAGCAACATTTTCAGTAACTATTCAATAGTTATTGCATGACTGGGACCTTGTTCATCCATCAAAAGTCTGAGGCTGGGCCTAAAGTTTCAGAAGCACAATTTGGTAGAAAAATTCTTAATAACAAAATTTAATATTTTAATACATGTCTTCCCTATGAAATTACACAGATAGTCCAAGTTAAAGTTATTCAAAAATATATGGGATTCTATCAAATGCGTCACATATCAAAACAGACACTAGAGACAATAAACAGATATCTCCAACTAAGAAAGAAAGAAACAGACGCATGTAAAAGATCCATGTTTCTTTGGTACAAGTCAAATTATGTGATTGTATGCATGAAGATGTTAACTATTTTTAGATAGAAAAACATTGTTATCACCTGATGGCTATTTGAAAGGTTTTCCAAGCCCAAACCTCATGCCGTTCTTCAGGTCGACCTGCAATTTGCTTGCGTTGTGACGAAACCGTCAAACGCAACACTCATTTTCGGGTCACAAACCTGAGAAATTGTGATTATCAATGGAACAAGTGACATCTCGACACAGAATAATCGCAACCACTCTCATGTCACCCACGACAACAATTACCAGTGCGTGGCATAGACATGGATCGCATGGCTTGTTCAAAATGGCGGCGCACATGTGGATGATGGAAGGTGTTTCAAACTGTGTATTTTACCGAGATTTTTCTATCTAAAGGATTGTTAATGATAACAATTGCGCTGACTGATGAAGTTCGTCTTAATATCTTCGCAGTTGCACTCGGGTTGCAAATTTGGTGATTGGTTGCAATTGGTGACTGAAATGTTCTTCCGGTCATAGCTCAGGTGCAGCTTGATTCTTAAAAGTCAGTCTCTGACTGTTCTGTGTCGTCACAAGGTCCACCTGAGGGTGGCTTTACACACAGTTTGTTCAGTTTAACTCAGCAAGTAACACTTACATGTATAATGAACATCATGACAAAACCTCTGCATTTCAACATACTCGTGATACTGCTATTACTTACATGTAGGTCAAAGTGTTGGCAGACTAATTCTTGTGTGCAAGGTTCGTTAGATGGCCTAAACTCTGGTGAGTCAATACTCATTTGGTTGATTAATTTATGCTGGTGAAATTTTGGTAAGATGATTTGGTAAACAGTATAAAATGTACACTTTATCAAAAATGCTCAATTTTCGCTGCATTATAGACCTATTTATAAAACACACTTTTTGGTATTCAAACTTCTTCTGTTATTGCTCTCTCTCCCTTTGCAGCAATTATTATTATTTTTTTTAAGAGAGGATTTTTTAAAGTCTGTTTATAGGATATAAAAATACATGCAACCAAAATCCATATTTAAACAAATGTTGACATAAAATCTACCCTGATTCAAATCAAGGCTGCACAAGTAAGTTAAATCGCTTGTACCAGTTGATGAAATCAACAAATTTTCTTCTTTTTCTTTCCTTTAGATTTAGCTATTTACAGCAGCACACTATTTGCAAAGCAAATTTGAACCCATGGCCACAAATGCTAAATTACGATTACCGCTTGAGAAGTTGATACATTACATGGACATTTACCAAAATTGCTCACATTCAGATGAGGTGTCAAGGATTCCCTGGTTTCATTACCAGAAATAAAATAATAATAATAACAATAAACAGACAAATGCAACATTTATGTTTTTACTTAAACAACGATGATTCAAACAAAGTGTGACTGGAACTTCCACTGGACTGGAGCTCTCCCAACAGACATATTCAATCATAAAATAAATTGATAATACTGATAAATAAAATATGTTTTTACATACATTATTTGGTTGATGGTAAATATTAACTAATGATGAAATACAATACAGTTGCTGAAGATGGTGAGTTGAGTAGGGGTTTACATTTATGGGTATTCCAGGAACCGGGTACCCTATTGAGGTCAAACATGAAATCCAGAAAAGTCAATCCAAACCCAGAATTCAAATCCCGGGAGTTGCTGTTTAGATTATTCATAAAGGCGCGCACAATAACCCTTCCACATCGGTGCATCAGTGCAGCAAGATACAAGTGTGTACAGTGCGGATGAAAGGATTTGCAATTTTAGAATGCACATAAACGTGAAATCTGTTTTGAAATTTTCCACGTAGCCTTGTTTTTATTTTTAAAATTCCCTAAAAAATGGCATACAATTAAAAACTTTCTTTTTCACTGTCTGAGAAGTTAATAAGTAATTTGTAAAGTTGGTTACGGGTGCCCGATTCTGTCATTTGGAACTAGTTCCTGACATCAGCGGATTCCCGGTTCCAATGCACACCCCTAGAGTTCAGGTCAATCTTTTCAAAATGGTACAGTATTCTGTTCAGGAATTGTTGTGGTTACTTTGTGGCTTACATGGAGTCAGGTCATTTTGAATACATATGTATGCATTGATGACTAAACCAAGATCATCTTTAAGTTATTAGCTCTATGCAACTGATTGCTGACCAAATAATGCATTGTGCATTGATAACTATTGTAGAGCAAGCTACCTGTCCTTATTTCACTGCTTCCCACTCTGTCTGCATGTCTCTCGCTGGATGGACATGATGGTGGGTGCAAGCCATGATAGTTTATCATTGCCAATTAGTGGCAGGTAATATTCCATTCAGCCAACTTTACATACATACATGTACCGTTTTGTTGGTATTTTTGTCATAATTTCTTACATTCATTAAAACATTACTGAAATATTCAAAACTACATGTATATTTTTGGACAACTGGGTTCTCATGGTTTCTTTCATATAACTACCCCCACCCAAAAAAAAAATGATATGCATATATTTTTTGTTTGTCAAGAACCTTCCTAAATCCTCCAAAATTCTCAAAAACAGAGGATTTGGCAGGATTGAAGCTATATGGCAAAAATGTGTGGCTGATTTGAAGGATACACCGTGTCAAGGCTTTGGGCCAGACCTTGTGTTGTTTATGCTCAGCCGTGCATACATTTAGGCCTAGATTATACTTGAAACCCTCCGCACTGCTCCAGGATGTCACTGGCTCTGCCTCAACATACTGAAAGTGATTGCCAGAGGATTTTGCAGGATTGAGGCAGTGGCCGCCCCTCCAAGGACCACAGTCAAAAAATAAAGGAGGATTTTGAAGGATTGACGCTGTATGCAATTTTTACAAGGGGGCAGTTGGAGGATTTTGCAGGATTGAGGTTGCATCCTAGCAAAAAAGTTAGGGTTAAAAGAGTTGTCATGAAATATATCATACTTTATCCTGAGGAGGCTGAATAGCACCAAGCCACGTGTGTTTTATCTGTCCCATATGAAAGAGTGTCATATTGACCTTATCCTTGAATGCTAAGATTCCCAGTTGTGAATGTGATGCTTCATTGACAGCTCGTGACATGATACACATACGATACTGCTCAGCAGTCAAGTTTGTTTGACACACTTTTGGGTGATATAGATGGAAGATCGTTGGATCAGTAACACGAATGATCTTGAGATCAGACTGAATATATCGTCTGTAGAGATCCACGTCCTCACCACCCCAACCCTTGATATCCATGTTGAAACCTTTAATACTCAAGAAATCTGAGCGATATTGACAAGTCATCCCAAAACCAAAATCTCTCCAGAAACCCATCTCATGATGAATCATCAACTGTGGAGTGTCAGGCATAGCATCATTAATGGTATGGATGATCTTAGGATTGTACAGGCTAAACACAATAGGGTAATAAACTGTCCTACCTGGTACTGTGTTGTAGCGACAATGTTCAATAAACTCCTTAGTAAATGCTATGTCCACATCACAGAAAAACATCAGCACATCACTTCCATCCCAATTCTGCACCCCCTCTTCCAGGCCCCGCCCACGAGAAAATGTGACATTAAGCCGTATAAGTTTGTAATTGTGGAAGTTATACTGGTGGGCCATATTGAAGAGGACTGAATGAATTTCACTCAGTCCTTCTTCACCAAAGTAGACCACTGTTAAGTATACATGCATCCTGTTGTCCAAACAGACCGATTTAAACCGTTCTATGAAGGACTGAAACTTGTCTAATCTGCCTGATAAAGGAATGATAATATTTACCAGTATTTTATTAGTATCTATAATCTGAGATCGTAGCTTTTGTAGCGGACTGAATGGCCGTAAAATCTCCACACTTTGATAATAGCTTTCCTGTGTACCACGAAATACCAAGTTGTAATATGTTCCAATAGTCCTCTCGGATTTAAATATTCCATCCACAAAATTATCAATTGAAAAGCTATTGAAAGTGTTGTCTTTTTTCTTGTTCAATATATCAATTGCAAAATACACAGCTTCAACTAAATCCTCCTTTTTATCACCTCGAGGTCTCTCTGATGGACGATGTGATAAGCCGCTCTCTAGGGAATAGACAAGCTTGGAGTTGAGACTGCTGAAAGGCACTACATCATACTCACTCTGGAGAGGTTTATGCATTTCAATCTTAGCCATTTGTTGTCTGATGAAATCTGATAAATCATCATGGTTATCCACATCACTGGAGCGTTGGGCTCGAATCCCTCCTTCTAGATCTTTATATTTTTGGGGTTCCTCCACCTGTTGGGTATTACTCAGATGCTTCTTGAGTTCCCGTTTCAATTCTCTGATCTGCCGTTTTAAGGATGCTACTTCCTGGCTATGCTTCTCTTCTTGTTCACTTAGCGAAGCAATGCAATCATCATGGTATTGGATGTCACGAGATTTCACCTGAAGAGATTGGTCAACCTGATGAACAAAAAATCATTACATTTAACTAATAAGTTTGCTTTGTTTGAAACAATTGGTTGGAAAAATAAAAGAAATCACAAAACAGTCATAATCTCAGAGGAAGTTGTTTGTAGTGCTGCAACTGATCCTCAAAGTTCGGTTTGGTTCAGTTCGGCTGCGGTTCAATTTTTTTTTCTCCGAACATCAGTTCAGTTCGGGTTCGGAAGTACATACATAATGTACATGTCCATGGTACAATGAAAAGGCCTACAATGAAAAGCATATTTTTATAGGACGTTCAGCGGTTCGAACAAACATGTGTGTACCACGCACATCTGACAGAAGTAGCATCGCAATTTCCAAGGAGGAATCTCGTTTTTGTTGTGTAAACAAAATACTTTAATAATCTGAGTTTATGATGTTGAGTACTGAACATCGTAAATTGCTACATGTTACCTATCTCGGCCCTATCCCGGTGATCTATGATCAAATTTTCCCACACGTGTTTTCCCCACCAGTTCCATCCCGTCCAAGCATGCCCTGAGCACTAAAAACTTGCTCCGCGGCAATAATTGCGACAAAGAACAAAAATGTCCTTTTACTGTACCAAACTTATGAAATCATACACATATAATTATTTTTAGCAACAAGCTGACAAGAAGTAGCTACCGTAAAAAAATACAACTTTTCGATTCACGACTTTCATCAAATTCTCATTCTGTGGACGAATCAATTAGTTTTGTAAAGGGGTGCTTCACCCTCTTTTGGGAGATTACATGTACTGTACCTGTACATCGTTTTTCGTATAAATTCTTTATGAAAAAAAATATATTGCAACGATTAAAAGCTTATTCTGAACAAGGGAAAGGTTTCAGACTCCATAAAAAGTGTTATTTGTAATTATGACAAGGTGAAAACGCTGGTAAATTGTGCTGAGGAAAGCAAACCCTTCACCGCAAATGGTTTGGTCAAGACGTACTACTTCATGCTGGAACACAGCAGGGCCTAGGGGTCGGGGATAGAGATCGGCCGCGCTGGAATTAAAACACAGCATGCAAAAAGCATGTGCTTTTCATTGAGAGAATCGCAGGTGCGTACAATTTTTTCAAAGCGTATCGGCCCGATATATATTGTATTGTATGCCTGGCTAGAACACTGCAAATAATGAAGATGAATGCGGTGACTTGTCAACACGGTAAATTCAATCATCCGTGTGCTTTAATTTTGCCCTTTCGTTGCAAGCATTAGCATTCCTAGCGCTATCAACAAATACTTGCTGAACTTTCGAACTGACCACTTCGGTTCGGTTCGGTTCGAGTTTGAAAATTAAGGCCAAGTTCGGCTATTTTTAGTTCGGTACGGCGGTTAGGCTGCAGCACTAGTTGTTTAAGAAAAGTAATACAAATGAAAAGATGAAACTAAGAGGTTTACAATTATTCAATATGAAAATATTTAGCTGATAATCTATACGTTTCTTAACTGTTTTTCGGTACAAATGTATATAGTGGTGAAGTGAAGTTGAATTTGAAGGTGTAAAACCATTCTAGTTTTGGGTAAGGTCAAAAGGGAAGACCAAGTGGGAGGGCAATTTCATGCAGTGGTCAAGGAATGGTTCATAAGGGATTGTTCATGTCAGGAATTGCTCATCCTGCCCACTTGGGATAGAAAGTGACAGCAAGAGGTTTAGAGAATGGAGGTGCAAAACTAGTCCAGATATTACTGAGGTGGAACCATCACACGCACACTCACACTCACGGATGGTATGTGAGCACTTAATGCTCTTTTGACCTATAGGATTACCAGAATGTGTGCGACATTCATGTGATCGTGGTTCCATCTCAGGATTGGCTTTGAATTTAGTGTGCTAAATTAGCCTATAAAGAGAGATACTACCTGCTCCATGGGCTTGGGGACTGCAGACTGCTGGTTGTTTGTATTGATACAGGTGTCTTGATTGGCTAGTAGTAGCAGGAAACCAAGGCAGAAGATGATACCAAACTTGATACAGTTCTGTAATGATGGCAATCGCATCTTACAGAAAGGCCAGTAAGAGGAGGATTGAGACTGCACATGGTTGTTGGCCATGACGGACTGTTCTTCACAAGACATCTAGGCAAGAAAGACAAGACCAAATAACAAGGCTGTTAATAGTTGTACTGTGGACCATACATACACATGTACGTCTCTTTTAGACACCTCACTTGGACACTTGATGGTTTGTAATTGACTTTTCTAAACACAACCACCTTCCTTAGATTTATTTTCCCAGTACAAACTGAAAGTTTATTGTGACACATTTCGAAAGCCATTCTTTGAGAAAATTAACATCTATCTACTTACTGTGAATAAAAGGACAAAATCAATGTCAACATTTTAATTTGATTACAATGCTAATAAAGACAATTTTTTTAAGATCTACTGATCAGTCTAAAATGACAACTGCATTTTATATCTCCCCAGCAAGGAGTCTGTTCTATACATGACCATGATGTAGTAGATCAACGTGTGTCTTTCTGCTGGGAAGTCATTTATGAAACTAGGTTACATGTAGGTCACAGATCTGCCATGCTAGATTTATACCTGATATTGGGCAAAGTGGGTCATAAATGATTTGGCAGCTGGCCAAAACCTGCAAATGAGATTATCACTTATTTTATGCTTCTTGTTGGAAAACCTCAATAGTGGAAAAAAAAAAGGACAGTGGCAGGGGAGGGTTTGGGAATTACACCATGCCATCATGACCATAGCATAGCTGATGGCATATTTTTTTATGGCAAGGACAACTTTTACAGAGCATCAGTAGCAATAGTAAGCAATAGCTCATGGGACAGGTTGACCCCAATTTGTTTGCCGAAACTTTCTGCTCAGTGGCTAGCTGTGGTATATTGTAATGCTTGGGGTCATGCTTTTATACTACACATACTCCTGCAGTGTATGTAACACAATAAGCACATGCACGCATGTTAGACTTTTGTGCAGGCATGTCAGACATAAGCCGCGACTGTGATTGGTCAGAACACCATGTGGGCAGGGATTCATCATGGATCAGTCTATTGTGAAGTTATTCCTATAGGGTCATACTAATTAGTATGAACATACCGTCAACACACTGTCAACACATACATGTTTATGTTACATATGTAGTGTGGACATTCTTTTGTTTTCATGTCGTTAAGAAAAACCGGTGAAAAAAAATCATTTTACTCACACTGTGAAAACTCTTTCAACCCAATTTTTTTCTTCAATTTTTGCCGCAGATTAACCCAACCCAAAAATGCCTCTAAACCCGTTTTCCAGAGAGGGGGAAACACTGTGTGGACGTGAGCAAGTCCACACAACGTCGCTGGTACACACTAGGTATGTAACGATCTGATACACCGTACCCTCATGTGTACAATAGGGAACAAAAGATTGTATACGTCTCCACAGGGCAATTTCTATAGATGAATACCGGTATGTCTCCACGAGGTTTTCACGAAATAGATACATGGATTTTACTCAAAAAGTAGGAATTTCCAAAGTATGTTTATCTGTCGCAAATGGTAGAGTTTTAGAAAAGGGATAAGTCCAAATTTCAGCCAAGGAAATTAATTCTGGTTAAAATAAGAGCATTTTGAAACTGTACTTTCAAACTCAAAAACTTAAGTACACGAGAACAAGAAATGTCTCCACAAGGATACAAATTTCAGTATATGTGTACTATGAAAACAGCATCATCCTCTTGAAATGTTTATGTCAGTTGCAATTATCACTGATTCATAAGACAGTTTACTCATTCCTATTGGTCAAGAGCCCGTCACGTTGGTGGTTTTAAACGGTTTAAAACTGGCCACGTTGCACAGTATGTGCCACGGGCGCGCCAATCTACACATACAGTAAAGAGATTTTACTTGTGCGAGGCACAAAACATGAAGTACGCTTGTTGAACAAATTCATTGGAAATCTATATTTTTGACTTGGTTTGACTTTTTGACTGAAAGGTATTTATGAATTTAGGAATAACTACATGTATGTGCTTGACTATTAAATGAGTATGTATAAAACCAGCTAAGGGCCTGGTCACCGATAATGTCCCTTGCCTTCAGCTCGGACCATTATCAGCGTCCAGTCCCCACCCAGTTGTTTGTACTATTTAAAACCAGCCATGCACATATTACTTCCCTTATTCATAGTTAGTACAAAATGAAGAAAGAGGAAGTTGACCAACTTCCTGATTTCCCTATTAGCCTATACACTGTCATGTATCTTGTCAATCTGTCGTGGCCAGCTAGTTAAATCTGATAGGGACAGCTATATGACACACTAATCACTATAAATGCAAAGGCTTTTTTGTTTTCAAATGAGCTTGGTCAAAAGAAACCATTTCATACCCTCTCTGCCTCTCTTTTTACAAATCCTTTAAACTGAAAATGTGAATCCCTTTCAGGTAGCATTCAGTTTTGATAGTCAATTGTGTGCATACAAACAAGGAGTACCTTCCACCACTTCCAAATTCTGGCTGGTTGTGCAGTTTGCAGAGCTTTTCATTCAATTGCTTTGGTCAGAGTTCTAGGTTTTACATGTCCATATCATACATGTACTAGTTGTGACTGGAAAGTTAGTACAGTAAACTCAGGCTAAACTGACATCGTATAAACCGTCATATCGCTTAAATCAGCCGTCTGACGAAAGTCCCGATTGTCTCTAATGCATTTCCATTGACATTTTCATTTCTAAGTCGGCCTTTGTAAGCCGCCATTCCGCCTATGTCGGTGTGTTACTTTCAGCCCCATTTCCTCAAAACCACACAAATTTCTCTGTATACATGTAAGTCGGCATCGTGCTCTACGGTTTGCAAGAAGTGTCTAGTGAAAAGTCCCACACACTGCTAACTGACATCTGTTTATCAATGGCACGGCCCGTGATTGATGCATCGGCCAGCACGTGTACACTAATCGCACGTGTACACTGTTTCATGCACAGTCTGTACATTGTGTGCATCGTTCGTTAGCGCTTACGTATCAAAAAGGGGTTTTCCCGATAGCACATCAATACCCCCTCTCAACTGCACGCATGCGCTCTGTTCATTTTGGGGGTCCCCTTATTGTACCAGTACCATGCACACATTTAATTCTTGACTGTACACGTACGTACGTACGTGCACAATGTACACTACATGTACATGGACGTACAGTATGCAAGCGATCTGTATATCGTACCACTGTTAACGCTAGCCGGCCGCGCCGTCCTTGCTTCGTACATACGTACATGTACATGTATGCATGACTTTCTGTGATCAATACCACAGCCTGTTTGTGATATTGAGGATATATTTGCTGGAATCAACCATGGATGTAGAAATAAACCAGGGTAAATCAAAGCCTTTGAATTTTAGCCATGAATCTTGTTTGCGTGATCCAGATACAGATGCGCATAGGCCATTAATTCAATCTATTTTTTCACTCCGTGATTCAATTTGTGTATTTGTGTAAGTCGGCAAAATGACGACTTGCAGCAGAAGCCGACATTCGCATGAGTCGTCACAAATTCTCTGGTCCCGAGAGTGCCGTATTAGCCGGAGTTTACTGTATGACATTTATACATGTGTACATGTACATGTAAGTCATCCCACATGTATGCACAGGTCTACGGTATATGTACAAATGTACATTACGTACATGTACATTGAACATGTACATTGATGTTTGTAGTGGGAAATGGAACATTCAATTAACTTAGACTATAATTTCATTTGAACACAGGATAACCTTTTTAAGATCAAGGACTTAAATGGTCAACATCTCTGCTACAGGCAATAATTAAACACCACACATGTAGATGTACATGTACACTATACGTGCCTAAAGACAACATATGGAACCATGCAGTAAAAGCAGTACAATGTATATTTTTATTTTTGTCCAACACAGGGTGAGTCAAAGAGAAAGTGACCTGGGTTAAAGGGAATCTACAACATTTGCTTTTGCTGTAATTTTCAGAAATAAATGGATGTGGAGGAATAGTATTTTATAGCAAATATTGTTGCACTGGCTTGTTTCATGTTTTGGGTTTGTAGATGCTGGAAAAACCAAGAAAACCAATCATGTTCTTGTACTCTGGTTCCCTGACTCACTTAAGATAAAACAGAGCAATTTATAGAGGTTCGGGAATTGTAAGGTCAGAGAATCAGTCTTGCTGGCTTGTACCCCTTCACAGGTGTGTAATTAATTGCAATGAAAATGCCAAATAACTAAATATGAAAAATTAGGAATAGGAGCAATTTTTGAAACATGGTGGTTCTCGAACCACGCGTCTCGCCTGTTTTCTTTTTGAAGGGGATACGGATGAGAGGGCCCTGATCTGTGTAGAAATAATTGTGGGTAGTATTGAGGGTGGAATCGTATGAACTGCTAATAATGACCTCAAAGGACCTTTGACCAGAGCATGTGCCCTTTCACATCATGATCATTCAAAGGTTCCATCCTGGATGTTGTACCTATTACCAAAGTTTAGTTGTAATTACACTTCAACTTCTGAATGAGAGCAATTGTACATTTTATGCCCAGTTGACAACTTGACCTCAGATGACCTTTGACCTTGGTTTGTGACCTTTGACAACATTATCATATGAAGGTTCCCATGTCGCATGTATGACCCAAGTTTGGTGCCAACTGGACTGAAACTGTTCAAATGAGACCAATTTTACATTTTCAGCCTAGATTACAATTTGACCTCAGATGACCTTTGACCTTGGTATGTGATTTTTGACATGATGATCATATAAAAGTTCCCATGTTGCATCTATGAATCAAGTTTGGTTCCAATTGGACTTCAACTTTTCAAATGAGACCAATTTTACATTTTCAGGCTACTTTACATCTTGACCTCAGATGACCTTTGACCTTGGTATGTGACCTTCGACATCATTATCATATGAAGGTTGCCATGATGCATATATATATATGTCTTAAGTTTGGTTGCAATTGGACTTCAACTTTTGCAATGAGACCAATTTTACATTTTCAGGCTATTTTACAACTTGACCTCAGATTACCTTTGAAGTCAGTAGGCCTATGTGACCTTTGACATCATTATCAGAAGGTTGCCATGTTGCATCTATGACCCAAGTTTCGTTCCAATTGGACTTCAACTTTTCAATTGAGACCAATTTTTTAAAACTTTAACAGAAATACCACATATGGAACATTATCTAACAGTCCAGTAAAGAATTTTGAGATAATTCGAGATAATTTGATCATTTTGCTTTTTGATGTTTGCAAATGTTGATTATATTTTCTTAAAAAGCAATAAATTTTAATGCACGAATGAACTTTTAAAATAGCATGTTCTTCCAGCCATCTGGAAAAAAAAGAATTACTGAAATTGATTCATGCTATCAGAAGTTATGGATATTTTACTAAAAGAACCTATTTTTTTTTAGCTGTCCATGTAATGCCATTGGAAGCTATTGAGCTGAGTGAGAATTACAGATTATATACAAGCATTCAAATTAATGGGATTTTAATCATTTGAGTCAAGACTGAAACATTATTCTTACTTTCAGATTTTGTGTTTTGAATATGAGGAAGAAGTCCACCCTTTTTCTCTGAAATATTGATGGTGATTTTTGTGTGTTTTCCTTTGCAAGTTTTCGTTCATTCATGGAGGTGGGAAAGCGTTCGTCTCATTGTACTCAATGGGTATTCATTAGTTCGTAGAACAGTTAACGATCAGTGGTGGATAGCTGAATTTGTGATCTTTTTATTAACATAGTACCGGTAGTCATAATTTGGCAAAAGAGTTGCAAATTAAGTTAATTTTCACAGTTACTAGCGAACAATATGTACTTTATACCCATGTTAGTGTTATGAAATACAGCGAGCCACATACAATGTATCTAAAAACATTTTTGTCTAATTCTGTCACTTTCTTTTTGACTCACCCTGTAGTTTATAGCAAAAGTCCATAAAACCTATCAACCAAACTTTGAGCTTTAGCGTTTGTACATATGGCAATCATCAGACAGGTGAATGCTACAGCAAACTAGAGGTACACGTACATGGCTTTCCTCTTAGAAGGCACCAGCATGTATGTTACAAAAAAGGTCTAGCAAAGGGCTTCCAAAATGTAAAGAATTGAAAACTCTAGCAAAAGATATATGATTAAATTCTTCATTTCGGCTCAAAAACAATATCCTGAAAAAAAATCTTCTGTGGATTTGGGTTTGATAGTGTTTCATTAATAATCCCTGACATTTTCAAAGAACGTACAGGTATTTGCATAAATGGGAGATGATTTTTGACCCTATGCCAACTGACTATTACAGAAAAATTCCTCCATCCTGAACTTTGTCTAAGTCTAATGCCATCACGAGGAAGGGGCTTTGATCAGATGGCTGGCTGATTTCCTCTTTAATTTAAAATTACACTGAGACAACCATTTTATGAGTCACCATCCATACAAAGCAATCCACAACTACATGTATACCATATTCATGTCAAACTCCACTACAGGGAGGGTATGCGCATGGGATGGTTGGAGCTCATATGTTACAAACTTATTGTTTATTATTGGGACTTTTTGCCTCCCATACATCAAGGTACCAATCTGATAGCATGATTCAAGTACTGCAAATTGTTCTATTTATTTAGTTGCTATTTAGGCTAAGAGCAATCGTAATTGCCAAGGATATCAACAATATTTGACACAACTACCGTACTTGTAACGTAAAAAAAAAATACTGTGTGGCATTGACTTGTTTACTATAAAATGAAAAAGGCAAAGAAAAAAATACATGGTGCTTATGGTGTGTGTCATGTGTGTAGTGAAAATACCTCATTTGCACAGAACATGAACAGGTTAACTATGCAGGTTGTTAATGCAAACAACACTGTAGGAAGTGTGGTACAAGTATCATCTCTGGCCATGTTCAGACAGCGTTTT
This sequence comes from Patiria miniata, assembly GCF_015706575.1. Taxonomy (NCBI): domain Eukaryota; kingdom Metazoa; phylum Echinodermata; class Asteroidea; order Valvatida; family Asterinidae; genus Patiria; species Patiria miniata. The sequence goes on from NW_024037062.1 coordinate 4,332,456, forward strand.
AGCTAAAACGGTAAAAGTTTAAACGGTCGCTCACCGCCGGAGGCCGGTCAGAAAAATAAAACTACCGAGCATTTAGACATTGTTTAAGTACAGCAAGTTCAACTCAAAGTGGTTTATCTCAGTTTCTAAGGTCACGTAGAACTTCCCCCTCGGCCAAAACTGCGCACTAAAAGAGCCTTCACTTCTTCCAGTTTTTTTACCAGTTCGCTACACGTGGTCTGAGCCTGTGACCATTGTGACGTGTCGCTGTACATCGTAGCCCCGGCCACAGCGGCACACGGTAAATATGACAGTCACACTAGTCCACCGCGGCGATGCTCTACACGGGCGGGGTACGATGTACATGTACCTTCGTGACTTCCCCAATTTTTTGAAGTATCGTACATCGGCCTTATTTTTTCTTTAAAAGCATGTACACCATTTTTGTTTACATTATGGGGGCTATTTTCTTTTATACCTTTCGAGGTGTAAAAATTCTGACGGGAAAATTTGATGTTCAAAACCATTGTTTGAAACCACACGAACGGATATTTTGCAATCCAGGTTTATTGCGCCTGAATTAGCCCACAAATCATGCCTGTCACATGAAAATACACGTCATATTAACGTTGCAATATTGACCAATTAGCGCCACGGTTTTCCTGGTAGTTGAATATGATAATTACTCTCCGGTTAGTGGTTGTTGTGTTGATATCTAAATGTTTGTCATCGTGTGTGCTAACGGTGGCGAAACGGTTTTCCAACTGGGGGAATCACTAAAAAGGGGCACTTGCTCAGTAAAAGGCATCTTCCGTCGGTGCAGCAGCGTATCCGGCCTTTTTTTTTTTTTGGCACATCTGTGCTGAAATGTTGACACATTTTTTTCACAATCAAATAATGGGGGCACTCATTGGACTTCAACTTTTTGACAAATGCTTCTTAACTTTAACCAAAATACCACCTACATGTACATAAGGACATACACCAAATGTGTGTGTCGATCGTGGACGTCCTATTGTCCCTCTTTTGTTTGTACTCTTAACTTTTTAGGAAGACTCTCATAGGTTTTGTACACGACCCCAATCGCGGACGTATGCTGGGAATCGTGGACGATATTGTTCTCTTTTGTTCTCTGGTATTTTTCGTCCACTGTTTGAAAAGATAAACACGTACATACATACATGTATACGGACATACATGTACATATCAAGGGAATTTTATTGAAAACAATGGCACCACATGAATAACATACAATGTAATGTGGTAAATTGCCAAAACTCAATAAAGAACTTAAACGGAGGTACAATGAAAACTAAGGCCTAAAAAAAAAAAGTGTTATGTTGGCGTAACCCGACCGACCCTGGATATTTTTATTTTTTTTGAAGGGAAGAAATATAATTAAAATCTATAGAAATGAATTTTAAATACGTTTTGAAACCATTTCTGACCGTTTCTCCTCAATTGTATGACGATAGCGCGCGTGGAACTTTGGAGTGCACAATGTTTTGCACCTTCCTCTTCATGACACAACGACTCCATGTTAAGATCGCGCAGGCCTACAGGCAGTGCGCGTGCGGAGATCGATGCACCGTGCATGCATGATAGATGCACACATGTACATGTCCAGTACATGTATAGCCTCGTCCTAGACTGTTGCACGGCGCGAACTGCTACATACACTATTGAAAATACTTCGCTATTTATTTCATGTTAAAAAAAATAGTTCATTATAATATAAATTATTTTAATTAATTTTCCACTATTTTACACGATAACAATTGATATATATTTATTCTAAAAATGGTAAACTATTCTGTAACCCCGGCGGCCGACGCGACCCGGCCGGCCCCCGGCCCGCGTAATTTTTATTCCTAGGAGGGTTAGGGGCAATGTCATGAATAATTCATGTTTATCCATGAGAACGGACAATGACATCAACAGCATTGTTGTTAGTTACTCAACTAGTTACAATACATTAAAGCATTTTAAAGAACGGTTGTCGTCGAGCTACCACACAGTAGCCTAGTGGATAGCGAGATGAGCTATGGATACAAAGATCCCTGGTTCGAATCACGTCGTCGCTGCTCATTTTCATCAGCTATTTTTCTTCTCCAAATTTATCACTGAGATAATTTTAAATTAAGGGGAAAATAGAACGAGAACCTAAGTCTTGCAATGATTCAAAGGAAAAACTGAATTATTCATGACATTGCCCCTAACCCTCCTAGGAAAAAAAATTACGCCCCGGCGGCCCGTGGTTACGCGCGTACGCCGTCGCATCATGGCGCCCGGTACCGAAGCGTACAGTGTTTCCATCAAGGGCAAATGGGGATCTTCGGTCATTTCCGACCGTTTAATGCGGATAAATTTGAGTCTAGAGCTGGGGGTAATCGCCCAGATACACCAAAAACAGCAAGTTGGCTTCATGCCTCATCTGTCCTGAAGCACACTGCAGGCCTTGGTCTACCATGCCTTCCTTAAATTCTCCTCGATCTGACAGTTTTGTTTTTATTTGCACAAAAACAAAAAACTATAAAAGAAAGACATAAAAAGTGAAATAAATGTCACTGAGAGTTTAAAAGTATACAAATATTGTGTGTAGCCTTGTTTTCTTTTGTTATCGTGTACTTCTACCGGCTTAATGTCATTTTCGTTGCTGGGATTAAAAAAAAAAAAAAAAAAAAAAACGACCTACCTAACCTATTTTTTCTGGCCCGTTTCGCCAACATAACTTTTTTTTTTTAGGCCTAACAGAAGCAAATAAATCGATCATTAAAAGGAGCAACATAATGACTGTACAAAACCGGACAATAGATACTAAAGTGGTAGTGTGAAGTGGAAAACAATACTTAATACATACATACATACATACATACAGATACGCTTGTTAATGGTGTAAAGCGAAAAATAAAACCAACATTATCAGTATGAAGCATCTGAAAGGACAGAAATGATATATAGAGTAAACAGGGCGAAACAAAAATGAAGATAAATAAACACTTACCAGTTGTACAAAATGTCACATTGCCCACATAACTTGTTCATGACATGAGAGAAGAATTTATCTTCTGAGGGCATTCCAAGATGCTTGATGTCATATATACAATCATCTCCACATTGTAAGGTCACTGGTACATACAGCTTCTATGTAACATCACAGCATGGCTAGAGAAGACATGTAGAGATAAAAATGAACCAACACATGATGGGGTGTTTGCAAACACAAAACATACATGTAAAATCAATAGCAGCATTAAAAGATGTAGTCCCAGCCCCCGGGGGGCCGGGGGGGTAAAGACTGCCTTTTTCCATTCAAATGCCCTTTTTTTCTGAACAAGTGCCCTTTTCAAAAAAGAAGTGGTGCCCTTTTTTGTGGCATCTGCCGTTTTGGGTGCCTTTTTCAGAATTTTGCACATGTATCGCCCTGAAAAGCACCATATATTGGCCCTTTGTGTGCATAATTGTCGGTTTTGAACAGCCCCCCCCCCCCCCTTTGATTTTATGGAGGCCAAGTGTCCGGAGAAAAAAACCTGTCTACATTTCACAACGGATGTGCAAATGCCCTTTTCAAATTTTTTACCCCCCCCCAATAAAAATGACCGTGCTACGCCCCTGCCAAGGATTCTAATCAGAATTTTGTTGTAACTGAATTAGTATCAACGAAATTCAACTGCATTTCTGCAGTTGATGCACACAACATATGCAGAAATCTTCACATATCACCAACCCCAAAATCCTGGTTTTGGTTTTGGGGTTTGTTGGTGTTTCCCCCTAAATTAGTTACAACTTTTGTATCTAAAACCCAATGTCACAGAGTTACATACATGTAAGTTGAAAAGATGGCACATACAGTACACTCGTACCTATAGTGGCACCTAAAGTCAGCCAGTGTTGATGGATGACAACAAAAACCCTAAAAAATAATGCAATCTCCCTGGCATGCTGGCAGTCAGTTAGTATGGATACTAACCAAAATGAAAGATTTCTATTGTTTTAGCAATAGTCAACTTGATCTGGACCCGTCGGGCCCAACTACCGGTAGGCTTCTTAAGACTTTCAAGAACAACCCACAAACCAAATTTCAAGTTCCTGAGTAAAGTATTTCTCAAGTTCTCATGCTGACAAGAGTCAACCTCACCGAACATAACACACCCACAGACTAGCACGTTTGTTTATGGTGTAAATCAAGGATTTTCTTTTGTTCCTCTTCCCTTTTCCTTTGTACTCTGAACTTTTTCGCAACAGCTCTCATTGATTTCGTACACGTTTTCCAACCGAGGAGTCCTCGATTCGGTTTCTGTCCTCGATTCATTGGTGATGTTGTACTTGTGTGTCCTCGATTTACACCATAAACACGCACATACACAGACACACCACTCAGTCCTGTATTACTATACTCTCGAGGACAATGCTTTTGTATTTCCCTGTGTCCCTGTAATATAACACTCTCCCGTGTGGTCACGTGTGGTTTGACGGTAGAGTATAGGATTCATGATTGTGAGATTGTGGGTTCGAGCCCGGCCGTGACCAGGCATGCTGTGCACTTGAGTAAGGCGCTTTATCTCAATTACTCCTCTCAACCCAGGTTTGCTGGGAAGGTAAGGCCAAAAAAAATTTTTTTCGGTCTCTGGTCAGACCAAAGGTCTGGAATTGACGCGGCCACGCGGCTTTTTTTTTTTTTCTTCAAGCTTGGATTGTACAGTCAAGGTGGGTACTATTTTGCTTTTTTGGTGTCCTCATGTACATTGGTGTCCTCCATAATTTGCCTTGGTGCTTTCGATCATTTGCCTTGGTGCAATTTCCCATTCCTTGGTGCTCTTTAATAAAAAAAAACTTGAGGAGGTGCGGAAATAGAGGGCGCTGTTGGAGCTACCGCGGAACATTTTGGGAAAAAAAAAGATCGACTCGCATGATTAAAATCGACGCGCGTGCTGACCAGAGACCGACTTATTTTTTGGGGGGCCTAACAGACTCGCTGTGGAGAAGGTGGGGTGATCCCCCCACAGCAGCATATGAGTCTGGCCCAATCGCTAATGAAAGAGAGATGGGCACTCCGTTCCTGTAAACACAGGTTCTTCCCCATTTACCTTAAACACTCTGCAATAAACTAAGCACACAAGCTTACTACAGAGGACCGTTTCTAACAATAGACCCAACTCCCCGAGGACTGAGAGCATCTGCTGTTCTCCCTTTGTGTGTCGGTCCTCGGGGGGTTATGTAGAACACGTACACCCACAGCCATGCATGTTTACGTTACATACCTAGTTGTGAACATTCTTTTGTTTTTCTATGATACCCTTTAGTGTTTCTCGTTGCTGCTACCTGGTTTATGTGGACATCTTTTGTTCGGAAGTCCACACAGTGAATGTAATGCTTCACATCTTTATAAACACCAGCAATTGTGGACTCCCTATTGTCCCTATTCCTCATTCCTTTGTTTGTACTCTTTTTAGCAACAGCTCTCATTGGTTTTGTACACAAATTTCAATCGTGGACTATCGGTCAATCGTGGATGTATTGTCTGTGCCCTAACCTGTTGTCCTAGGTCCACCATTGCCTGTGTTTAAAAATGTAAATACGCACACACACACAGAATATCCCCCTCCGGATTACACCCAGGGGGATAAAATACACATAGCCTATACATGTCAACACACACATTTTGGTACATCACAGAAAAATGAGTCTGTGACCTGACCTAGGTTGTCTGCAGTCTAGACCACATCCAATCTCACCTGCTTAACTTTTGGGCTTTTGTTTTTGTTCCACGGAGCTAAAGTTGCTTCATCTGATGATACAAAGGCAATGTATCATGTGTCATGGCAAAGGTCTAAACAAAGCACTCTACCATCTTGTCTCATGTGATGGATTCATGGTCTCAAATGAGCTGGATGCTAGTGCTGAGTTCATCAATAAAAAAAGGGAAATAAATCACTGATGTTATTTTAGCACAAGCACAATTTATCGATGCTGAATAATGGTTAACAAATATCTAAACACTTTTTAAGCAGAACGGTTCACTTCAGTTCAATAATTGTTAAAAACATCATTTACAGAACATGATGAAGAAAACTGCTCAGCACAAAGCATTAGGGTCATGCATATCCCAAAACTAGGGCTGTGTTAACTTTATCAGCAACCCCCTGTATATGATCAAATACGCCCAGGGCCAGCTTGCCACAGGCGTTTGCACGAATGTTTCACACTCAAAGTTTTCAACCTGCAGTGACCTATATAAAAATACTTAGCTCTGATTCAGATATTTTGAAAACTTCAAAATATCCGCTTAAAAGCGGAAAAGCATTGTTTTTTCATTTTTATTTTATTGCATTATGTGTCATTTAAACTGATACATTTCCTCATCGTGGAACCATTCATTTCCTAGTTAAGGCACAAGAAAGCATATCAATACGTGTGCATTTTTGTTCATCGTAAACATGAATTTTGTGCGATGTTCGTGGTTTCCTATGCAGAGAAAATGGGAAAGAGGCTGAATACGTTTCACTTTTACATGCACTTATCCAAATAAGAAATGAAAGGTTTAAAATATTGTGTGCGTTTTCTTGTCAAAAACTAATGTAAATTTTGTACAACTTGCAGTCCAGTATTACAACCGGTTGGTTGGATTTGTATCAGTCGAAAAGCCAGAAATTAAAAGCACATTGTACACAATGCACCATATTTTCTGATGAAATTATTGCAATTACATCAAACTTTAGAGTCTATTTTAACCCTCTGATGCTCGCCCAGGGGCGAACTCACCCCCCTGCTCATTTCACACTACAGTTCTCGCCCTGGGAAAGTGTCTTGCCCCGGGGATAAGATTTTCAACCATGGTCCCAAGCAGGCCAGGTTGAACTCACCCTGGGTAATGAGCAATCTCAGGGGTTGCTTGGGATGGCGCGGGGGGAATTTCCAGCGTGAATTGAGGCTTTTTTTCGCCCCCGCGTCGCCCCGGGGCCACCTCCGAGATTTTGTCTAGTGTGAAAAGACCTACTGTGGAGCTGTCCTGAATATATCTAATAGTCCAATATTCCATAATCAACCAAATATTAGAATAACTTACTGCCGGTTTAAATATTTGAAAGAAAAGAAAAAATACGCACATACATGTACAGGCATGAAACTGGGAATTTATTTTAAAAAAAGAGGAAATTTCAAACCTCACCAGACTTTGTACAGTATTTTTCCATTTGTAATGGCATTCATGGGAAGTAAAAAACAAGGAAATCAGCAGATCCGAGGAAAAGTTGCATGCCTGCATGTTTACACACAACTACCATTATGATGTTATTTAATCGTTAAGTTGCAGCGCTTTATTGTCAGGTGCCACTTTTTGTCGACTGTAACTTTGTTGTCGACAGCGGTCCATTGTTCACATCCTTTTAGTAGGTTTACAGTTAAAAAATACTTACTGCAAAACACTCCAGCACCCCATATCAATCGCCGCACACACATTTTAACTGGCACATTCTTCCTGCAACTTTTTACTGGCGCAGCACACAGTTGCAGTTGGCAGTTTCGAATATCAGAATATTCGGTCCAACGCAATTTTGCATATTTGAATACTAAATTATTCGAAAATGGACAGCCCAAACTGACTGACCCTAAATATTCATGTTCATTGTAACAGGATAGGATTCAGGAAGCTACATGTACATGTACATATATGAACATATGGTAGTACAGTATGGTACAGTATCCTTCATGCTTACATTGATTTCTAGACTCCATCAGTCCATAATATTGTCTTAACATGCAACATTCAGTCATGCATGAACCATGTGTCTGCTGTTACATCCTGACAAGGCCTTCCAAACCAACACAATCATATCACTTCTAATGATTCTATTACAACAGGGAAACATGCTTCAATTCATCAGCCAAGCACATTCATACATCATGATTTAGGGACTACCCTTGATCAATCAGTATTTCCCATCTGGAAAATCACTAGTCTACCCTATTAAACAGTGTTAAAGGGTGTTTGTTACTTTTGTGCTGAATTGATTGTATGTAACTGAACTTCTTGTTTCAAATGGAAGTGTTCAAGCAAATTTATATGGACACAAAATGTGTAAGTAAATCACGACTACATGTATAGTAATACCAAAAAAAATACACTGACTGTGCTTGCCGTATTCTTATGGTCAGATTACATGTACATGTACAGTAGCCGGTGCTAATGACATGGACAAATTTGTCACAGTTTTGCCCCATTTGAACAATAACTTGAAGTAAACAGGCAATAAAGAGATGGCAGGAAAAACTGATTGGGATGTCATTTTTATCGCACAGAGATTGCGTGTGTAAGTGCAACAAAGATAACTTTCACCATTACTTCCTAACAGCTTTAACAAGAATAATTAACTACCAACATTTGGCAAAGTTTCCCTGAAACACCATGGAACTAAATGTAAATTTACACTTCATAAATGTTGTAGCTTGGAATGAAGTTAAGAAAATAAACATGAACCAAGTCACCTGGCATCATGGCACGCGATGAGCAATCTTCCCTCAGTGAAACTATTAAGTGCTTTGTGGGGGGGGGGGGGGGGGGGGTTGATACTCAAACTGTGTATGTCAGCAGTTTGTCTCTCAATGTGTGGCAATTCAAGGTCTTGCCTGGCCAAAAGCCCAGACAGGTAAACACTATGTACGGTAGATACAACATCTCAGATTATTGTATGCATACTATTTTTTAATATAATTTTTTACATAATTTGTTTGGTACTTTCTCAGCTTTTGCCTCTTGAAACAAACCCTACAATTGTGTGTACTTAAAAAAAAATTGTAAATTCTAATGATAATACTAGACATAATTATCTAATTTAAAGTTGTTGTTCTTAGGAATGAGGTACCAAGTGGGAATAGGTTATGTTTCAACAGTCACTGATTTAAAAAAAAAGCCACCAAAAGCCTTAGATTATAATGTTATGCAGTTGTAATTGTTGCCATTGTCTAACATGTCTAATATTGTTATAGCTTTTCTTGGTATCTCCTGAGAGAACACGTTCCCACCAATAATTTCTAGGCCAACTGTACTAAGTTTAAATTGGCCACTCAGAAGAAATGAATCACTTTGAAACACCATTCATAAATACCTAAGACAGTTTGCCCATTCCTATTGGTTGAGAGCCTGTCATGTGGCCAGTCTTAAACGGTTTATAAAACACTGGCTGGCTGGTCTTAAACACTCTTCTAGTGACACATAAAATTTGGACTCCTATAAAATCCGACCAGTGCATTTTACCGTTTTATTGGTTGAACGTTCAGTCCTCACATAGGTATGCGCAATACTAACAGTGAGTCAGTATTTCGGTCATAAATTCACACTACACTGGCACAGGTGCGTTCTGCACCACATCACGCAGGACGCGCAACGTACCAATCTCCATAGGAGTTGTTTACGACCACTCACGAGAGGGACATACATGTACCCATACCATAACATAGCTAGAGGTATGTTTATAAAAACATGAAGACTTGTTGAACAAAATCGTTGGAAATCTATAATTTTTGACTTGTTTTGACTTTTGGACAAAATAGTTTTGATTTTTTGACCGAAAACTGGTATTTGTGCCTTTGGCTCGGGTCATTATTCAGCGTCCAGACTCCAGACCGGTCTTAAACATAGTGTTTAAAACTGGCTGAGCACAGATTTATTCCATTATAATATTACATTGTAAAGTGCAAAAGACTAGGAGGTTTAAATTGTTCTCTTAATAGATATTTAATTTCAAAATTGTCATACCCTGACATGTTTGGGTTTATATGCACTGAAAGTCCAAAACTCCAAAAATAGACTTAAACAAGTCACCTGTGTTTACAAATGCAAATGCCCCGCAACTGTGACTGTTCCCATGACATGACACGTCAGTATCGCCAGCGCTAGTACAACCTCAAAATAAACTCATGAACACGGAAAATACATACATTGTACACAGACAAGAGAGATCAAGTTCTGTGAATTAACTTGTAGAAATCTTCTTTCTCCATCAATGTTTACAGAGCATTTGTACGTTGTCAAACCCGACCTGCAACTGTCGTGCACTCCAAGTCTGTGTATGTCTCACTCTCACACGCTATCCATATTGGCCTGCATGCCACACAGACACAGGCAAAGACCGGTTGCTGCATTTCCATCATGCCTTTTTGGCAAGTGCACGGCGCCGCGGGAACAGCATTGCTACGCACGTGTTTTCACGTGTTTACGTCACAGCAAATTGCGCAGGGAATTTGCAATCGCGTGCAAAGGGAACTTGTAAAAAAAACCGGAAATTTCTTCTCAAAAGTAGCGAATGTTAGTAGGCAAACAAATAAATACAAGCATTGTGACGTAAAGGTTGTTGACAGGCATTTCTTGGAGACAGAAAAGATGATCAGGTTGGGTTTTTTTGTGTTTGTGTTTGTTTTTGTTATTTTTGTTTAACTTTCCTTATCAAAATTGTAGGGTTACGCCGTAAAAAAAGGGTCGGTCGGGTAACCAGAAGCAGAAGCATTTTATTTTTTGGCCTTAATACATGTAAGTGAATTTAATCTCAACTTGGTTTGGACAACGGGGGAAAAGGATCATTTTATTTGAGGCAATTTCTCTAAGCCTCCACCATTTTCCAACTGCTGGAAAAGATAGTTTGAGAGAACTATTAGGCCTACTACGAATCAGGTGGAGTGGGAAAAGTGCAAGCACTATAAGTTGCTTTACAGCAACCCCCACACACCTGAAGCGTCAGCGAAAAAACCATCAAGAGACAACAATCAAGATAAAGAATGCGAAAACAAGAACAAGTGTGATCGACTAAAAACTGGACTATAACGAGCAACACTAGATAGAATGAAATGGACCATAGATTCTTGTTGGCCATTGGCTTAGAAGTACCGTATGCTCACTGCCTGCTGCACATGTATCACCATCTTAGGAATTCCATAGCTGTATGGCACTGGGCAAGAAGCAACGTTGGAACTGGCTGGTGCGACATCTCATCGGCTGCAGAGTAAGTGGATGCAGAGACGATGCAAGCCAAGTATTTCTTGCCGGCACATACAGTTCAGGGACATAATCGTACAGTGGATGGAGCAAATTGGACCGTATCTGTACAGCATACATACATTACTGACACTGCGTCGATGACCCAGATCACACAGAGCACTGCCATCACAAAGAAATTGAGCAGTATGGAGTACCCTGTCAATGAGACGGATGTGAGATGCAGCAGCAGATAACCAAACTGGAACACAATACTCAAGAAGTGGAAGGATGAAGCAGCGGAAACAGCTAGCAGAGATGGACACATTGTTGAATATGGTATAGGCCTTCCTCATTATCCCAAGTTTACGAGAAGCAGAACCGACAAGAGATCGGATATGATGCTCGTAGGTTAATTTCACATCAAACTTGACTCCCAAGATTTTTAATTCATCGCAACCATTGAGAATTAAACCGTCAAGGAGTAGATTGCCCTGCGGTGGATGGAGGCTGCGAGATCGGGAGATGTACAAGCTTCTAGACTAAGACTTCGATGTGTTCAACTTCATGTTCCACTTGTCCCACCATCTACATTATCGGTGTGCTACAAAGATCATCATTTAACGATTCGCAGACTGCATGAAGCGACTGAGGTGAATCAACTATCGCACTCAGAGTTACATCGTCAGCATAGCTGTACAGTGAATTCTTGGTGATCTTGAACAGGTCGATTGTGTAAATGTTGAACAACAAAGGTCCAAGAACACTTCCTTGAGGAATGCCTGAATGGACATTGTGCCAGTCAGTCACTGAAGCTGCCATCGACACATACGCGGTGAGTCCGTCCCCTCAGCAATTGAGTCAAGGCTGACAGCACCAATCCACCAACCCCGACACTCCGTAACTTCCACAGTAATCGATCAAAGGCAGCCGACAGGTCCAGATGGACAACCCTCGCCTCATGACCATGATCAAGAGCTGACTGTAATTTGTGAGAGATTGTGAGGAGATCATCTGTTGTACCAAGATTCTTGCGATAAGCAAACTGGTTGGATGACGATAAAACTCAAATTGGAGCTGGGGAAACCCCAAGCTAGTAGGTCTAACGTTAAGTTACTTCTAGACTTTTTAATTCTAAAAGTAGGCCGAACGTTAGGTAAGTCAGAATTTCTTTGTTAGTATTAACTTAATAATAATAATAATAATAATTTATTCTTATATAGCGCATTACATCGTTGACACAATCTCAATGCGCTTTACAAAGTTAATAAAACAAATGTCATTAAATACACTAAAAAGCTCATTAAAAATACTAATACATCACCAATCTATTGATTTAAATACCAAGTAAAACTCATTAAAAATACATTAAAACTACAATCAGTCAATCATCATGAATGTTATTTAAAAACCTGATGGAAGTAATACGTTTTTAGTTTTAGGCTGACTTTAACTTGAGTAACTCCAGCTGATATGCTCATCGGGAAGTTGACATGTAACGCTGGAGACAAAACTTCGTTGTAGATGTAAGATGCTGAGAGTCCCTAAAAAAGGGGACTCTACAAAAATGATCCTTTTTTCCCTCTATTATCCCAATTCCCAACCCAGATTCCATGAAACATACAGTGGTTTTTATAATGATCTCAACTGTCTTATTCATAGTTAATGTTTGACCAAAACATCCCCTGAATAAAGTCTGATATTTTCCCTGTAACGTTCAAGTTGATTAAAGACTATATGCCTGCAGAATGATTTCTTAAAATGGAAAGAATGTTGCAACCTGACACTGCTTTTTTCTTCATAAATCATCTCAATGAAGGTCAGTCATTGCAAAAATGATAAGACAAGAATCTGGGACTGAGAAACATTGCCAATTTTGTTTGGAAATACTTTAAAAAAATTCTTGGCTCTCCACAGACTTTGTACACAACAGCTGAAGTAGCGTCAGGTTGCAACATTCTTTCCCTTAAAACCCTGCCCTTCCCCCGAAAAGGAGAACAAAAATCACAGAGACAAGTCTACAGATTGGACAATTGGGGGCGCCATTCACTTTACACAGTGTGACGTTTTATTTTTTTTAACGTGCTGTCCTTATTTTGGTCCCATAAAAGTTTTCCCGATTTTGCGGAGGAAATAATGTCCTTCGACTTCATTTTGCATTTGCAGCTGTAGAAGGGGAACCAGACAATGGAAATTTCTAGTCCGAGTAACTACATGTAGGACTCAACAGATCGCTTTTTTAACATTTGGACATGGTCGGGCGATAGTTGCCCGACCATGTCCAAATGTTAAAAAGCGATCCGTAGAGTCCTAGTTACTCGGACTAGGAACTTTCATGGACAGAGCACCATTAAAGATTTATGTTAAAATATAGACAGTAGGCCTACCGTTTAGCAGACATGGTGAGGGAAAATTTGCAAGTTTTGGAAAATGTTAATATTTTTTAAAAATCGTTAAAAGTCCCGGAAGACACAACATTTTTTAATCATCCTTTTCATACAATTTGGCAGAAAATCCATTATGCCTGGTTAACTGGATAAAGGAGTTTTTGCAACGCAAAAAGAGAAATTTCCCATGCCGCGATAATACTTAAGCTGGCCTCAGGTCGACCTTGACTATTCAGGATCAAGCTGTGCCTGAGCTACCATCGTCAGGAACATTCCAGTTGCTGATTTTTTGCGACCTGAGTATAACTGGGACGATATTAAGACGATCGGAATTAGTCGGCGCTCAAAAAATTCAACAGTCAAAAGAGTAGAAAAATTTCAACTTCTACGACGACATCGCGATCGTGTGCGCATCAAGATCATCCTTTTCAATTGTTTAGCCAATCAGCACACTACCCTGGTGCTCCACGCGTTCTGCGCAACATCACTCAGTATACACCACGCGCGCGTCAATCACCATATAAGGAGACTGTTTACTACTAGTCGTGAGAGGATATTCCATATCATAGCTAGAGGGGTGTTTCAAAAACTGTTCAACAAATCGTTGTAAATGTATAATTTTTGACTTGTGTCGACTTTTTGACTCAAAGGTATTTGTGAATGGGAATACAAACTTGACCATATCAGGGGAATGCGCGCTGATAGTGATAATGGCTCCAGCCGAACCGGCCAAGCACATAATTATTTACTTATTGTTAAAGAAGTCGGCGATCGTGTAGTGTAGGGCCCTGTTTTGTTTTGATCAAATTAATTACATCAAAAATCACCTTTACAATCAAAAGCAGACTTTTCTCAATTCTAATGACCCCTGTTTTGCAATTTTGAACAGTTTCTTGGGGTAGAAATCACGATTTTCCTGCGCGGTTTGTGCCTTTCAATTCAGCGCGCAGTGCGTGCTCACGGTACATGCATAACGCGTGCGGTGTTTCGCCATCTTTATTTTCGGGTTGCGTGTTGTCGCCGCGCTGGCATCGTCATTTCACCCCCAAATTTCCCTCCAAAAAATCAAAACCCTGCCCTTAATCTATAACATACCTGTTTATTGAGAATGTCGCCAACTAGTTAGGTCAGTCAGTAATAATTTTAAAGTGGATTTTGTTCCCTTTTCCGCCGCCGGGCCCTACACTACACGATCGCCAAGAAGTCATATGACTGTCTCTATGCTGTTGAATTGTGGTGGATCGGCGCGTCGTGGGTGACATGTGCATGGTTGCGATTATATTGCCTCAGGATGCCGCTTGTTTCAAGAGAATCACACGATTACTCAGTTTTGTGACCTGAGTATTACTTTTCTGCTTGATCCCGACAGTTCCGGTGTAGCGTGAATATCCGACTCCATGAAATGTGGACTCATTGGTAGTACTGCGCACGCGTGAGTACGATACTATGCTATTTTTAGGATCGTTTCGGGAGAGTGACCTGTCACGTGTGAGGGATCAACCAATAATAGGGAAATAGGGGTCCGATTTTCATAGGAGTCAGATTTTCATGTGACAGCACCGTCGCGGCGTAAGCAAATCGTGGGTCGACCTGAGGGCAGCTTTAGGGATGCCGCGATAGAGTCCGAATATACAGTAATCCTTACTTTTAGGACCCCGTTTGCCGTTCCTATATAGGAAGGGAAAGACTCACCAAAACAGTTGACTAAATGACACTCAAAATTGACATTCTGATACTTCTTGGCACATCTGAACAATTGGCAATGACACCTTCTTGAATATCAGCAGGTTCAATTTTGTGGAAAGAGGGCAGGGCTTTGATTTATGGGGGAAATTCAGGGGTAAAAGACGACGATGACAACCAGAAAACAGACTCAAAAACCAAGATGGCAAACGTGAAAGCTCGATGCGATGAAAGCTCGATGCTGATTGGCTGCTAAAAAATAAACATCTTATTTATTTTTTTAGCAGCCAATCAGCGTCGGGCTTTCATTATGTAGGGCTTTCACTGTGTTGTAAGAACTACAACATGCACGTCTGACTGCGAAAAAAGGTAGGAAAGTCACATTTTCTTTGAAAGTGCTTTCAAAATTACAACTAACATGAGTTTATATGAAGAAAAAAGACTGCTTTAGCCTGCAAAAGTCACTTTGGTACTGGACAGACATCTGCAAAAGTCAGTTTTGAACAGAACTCGTAAAAAAATAGAGCTGTCCTAAAAGTGGTAATCCTTACTTTTAGGACACCTCTATTTTTTACGAGTTCTGTTCAAAACTGACTTTTGCAGATGTCTGTCCAGTACCAAAGTGACTTTTGCAGGCTAAAGCAATTTTTAGAAGTCAAGAAGGTGTCATTGCAAATTGTTCAGATGTGCCACGAAGTATCAGAATGTCAATTTTGAGTGTCATTTGGTCAACTGTTTTGGTGAGTCTTTCCCTTCCTATATAGGAACGGGGTCCTAAAAGTAAGGATTACCCTAAAAGTAAGGATTACCGAATATACTTACTTAGGCCTAGTTTTTTTGTGTAACAACTGACAACAAGACTCTCGCCTGATTGAATAACAGCATTACGTGGACGACACGCGGTGCGAAGGACGGCATCACATCAGATTTCAAACGTTGTATGTTTTTTCATTCCATCATGATGATGTTCTTACTTCATGCATGTATCGGCGTCGTCGGCAGCTCTTAACTCAGTGTATGTAACTTAACCCTATAGCAAAGATCGCATAGCGCCGCCTAGCGGCGCTTACTAGGCAGTTGGTTTGGGCTCGAAACCCTTCAACGACAGAGGGCGCTAGTTACAACTATGGCGCCGCCCATTATGCATTAAATGTCAACAGTGGAAACGGGCATGTTTGACAGTGAGAAACGTTCTTTCAAAGAACTTCTTTGCTATTTTAAATACTATTATTAGTATAAGTGAAGCACTTAGCAGTAGTACTGCTAAATCAGCCCGGGCCACTAGAAGAGTGTTCTGTGTGAGATGATCGAAAAAACTCAGAGAATTTATGGAAATGTCAAGAATAAAACTTGAGGGCAGAGATGCATACCCTGCGAAGACTGAGGGGGGAATTTCCGACGTTTTTAGCGACAAGCCGTTCATCTTAGCGAAAGCAAGGCAAGTCTACATTTAGTCCTGTTTATGCGCTTTCTTTATGTTCTTGTGATTTGCGCAATCATAAGAATGCGTATGCGCATTATGATTGTGCAATTAACACTTTGACTGCTGCACCCAAATTTTTTCGGGATAGCTTTTCACCCCGGCCATGCCGGCAGGTGCTATGCCCGAGTATACGCGGAATAGCAGTAAACGTTGTGCTGCCCTCTGTCGAACAACAATTGATGTTGTTCAACAGAGGGCAGCACAACGTTTACTGCTATCCCGAGTATACTCGGGCATAGCACCTGCCGGGGTGTAAAGCTATCCCGAGTATATTCGGGCACAGCAGTCAAAGTGTTAAGGATGTGACGTTTACACGTGTAAACGTGTAAACGAAAAAAAATCAAATCCGTTTAGAAATTTTCCCAAACGTTTAAATGGAACTCAAATTTCAAAAATGGGACCTTGTATTTTGCGCAATCTACCCTCCAGTTTTATTTACAAAGAATCTACGATGTTTATTTTGTTTAATTTATAAAGAATTAGAAACGCATTTTATAGTTGATCACGTTCCAAGAAGTTTTATTAATGCATTGTTCCATGATCAGCAACTGTTTTGTGTCAAATTGATACACTGTGTTTGATGTTTTCAATACTCCTAAGGTTATTCTGATTAATTACCAAATTGTAAAACAATTCCGAGTCTGTCTTTTTTCTGTATTTTTCTCTGAATGTGCTTGTATTTGCTGAAATCATCACTTGGTGTGTGCAGTAATCAAACCAATGGCTAGCACTTTCATAATGATTTTAAAACCGGCGAGGAAAATTTACCCTGCTCCCCCGTAAGCTACTCAAGTGAAGGCGTTATTTAAAACGATGTATTTTGATCCATTGGGATTATTTTTTTCCCCCAAGTGCTGTAAAGTCCGCCGCTCCCTTAAAAAAAAAGTTACTGCCGCTTCCGTGACAAGGAAATCGATGACGATGATCCAGAATGTGTTTGGTGTTGGGGGGGGTAAAATAAAAACTAAAAAATCTTAGGGCGGGAGCTGAGGGGCGGTGGCATATTACGGGATCTATTATAGGAAGGAAATTGCGTTTTTTTAAAGAGCGATATCAACGTAGATTATTTGCTCGTTTTACGCAAAAGTGCACCCCTCCCCCTTGAAAATATATTGTGATACGTAAAAAAAAATCTACCTCTGTAGGAACATTATTGAGTGGTCGGGCACAACCCGACCACTCTTTTGATCTGTTAGGATTAATCTTTCTTTCTTTGTTACTTTCTTTCTTTTTTTCTGCACAGCACATTTCCGCGGGTTTTCTCCTAAACGGTTTATGATATGAACTTGTAACTTTTAATATATATCGACCCTCATCCCAAGTGGTGCATATTACTCTGACGTTATTATGACGTCATCGGGTGTCAAATTACAAGCGATTTTAGGTGAAAAAGTGACCAATTACGTTCATCTATAACTCTTGAACAAACTAATCAATGATATTTGTATTCTGTAATCAGATACACCATTAATTGATTAACATTTTTTGACACGTACGTAAACTCGCTTGACCTTTACTTCCGGGTCTACCGGAAGGTCAAAGTTAGGTGAATTAAAAATGAAGACGTTTCACGTTAGCCTAAAATCAAAACAAAGCAAAATTTCTTCTGAGCGGTTTACGGTGTGATCACAATACCTTGTGTGAATTTGTACCATGTTGCCAAGATGTTATAAATTTTTTTACGTCATCATGACGTCATGAGGTATCAAGTTACAAGCGATTTAAAGGCAAATTTTGACAAAATAGTTTGCGTTATATCTTTTGAACTAAATAGAGTATCGTGTTCGTTTTTTCGTGAGGTTGTAGACTATGCCGTGCAATAAAAACAATATAACTCAAAAGCGGAAGCATTTTACTATAGACAAATATATTATGAAAGTGTTTAGTGAGGAATGCTAGACTCAAAAAACAGTATAATGACGTCATTATCCGAAAGGGCGCCCCCTAGCGGCACTTAAAATAGTGTTTCTTTTCTTGAATTTTGAAACCGTAGGTTCAAATTTACCAAATTGCCCCTTGATATTCTTTGATTAAACACAGATAACTTGGCAAGGTTTCAAATTCATGACGTCATCAGACCGGAAGTAACTTCTATGAGAATTTTGCAACAATCATATTTTAAAGTTTATTCTATCATTTGATCCATGTCGTAAATCTTAGCCCAAATAACGATACCATTACAATGTTCACCTTTTGCTTCCAAATACTGTGATGTCATCAAACTGGACGTTCGGTGTTATGAATACATATACTTATATTTTCCAAATTTTCATACGTTATTTAACTTAACAATGAACATCAACTCCGAACAAAATAAGTATTCACTTCCCGTTTTTGACTAATGACGTTATCAAGTAAGAAATAACTTGTATACGTGTGTACATATAAGGGCCCCCCCCCAAAAAAAAAATATTCGGTCTCTGGTCAGACCAAAGTTCCGGAATTGATGCGGCGGCGCGTTTTTTTTGGGGGGGGCCTTTTTTTTTCAAGCTTGGATTGTACAGACAAGGTGGGTACTATTTTGCTTTTGTTGTGTCCTCATATACATTGGGGTCCTCCATAATTTGCCATGGTGCCCTCCATCATTTGCCTTGGTGCAATTTCCCCATTCCTTGGTACAAAAATTTGAGGAGTTGCGGCAATAGAGGGCGCTGCTGTAGCTACCACGGACAATTTGAAGAAAAAAAAGGTTGACGCGCATGATTAAAATCGACGCGCGCGCTGACCAGAGACCGACTAATATTTTTTTTGGCCTAATGTTTACTGAAATTTATCACACCGTTAAAAATTTATTTTTGAAACAAAATAATTAATTGTACTGGAAAAGATTTAATGTCTTTATTCTCTGTCCTTACATAAAAAAAGTCATAACTTAACTGGACAGTGTTTCATAAAATAGTTGTCTACCCGACCACTCTGCGTTTGTAAAAACAAACGCAAAATCTCTCGTTAAATGTTGCTATCATTGGCAGAAAAACCTTCCTGTATATAAAAATTACATCGAAAAATAAAATTGTTGGATATGTATTATTTTTTTAAACATTTAAAATTGGTTGCCTGACGAGTGACGACCAAAGGATGCATGTAGAAGGTAAAATACAGACCCATTGGTAAGGGCACTTTTTTAAAATTCTTGTCAGTTAACATTTTCCCCAACAGCAAGTTATGGTAACGCAGTCGTCAACAAAAGGCCCACGGTCAAGTTGGTTTAGAATAAAATCTGGACAAGCAGTACTGGCCTTACTGTTCTTCAGTCCAGCTTTAAAAAAGACGTGCATTCAATTAATTATTTGGAATATCAACCCCCCCCCCCCCCCCGAATAAAAACCAACTACAAAAAAAGAAAATACATTTATTTATCATTTATTCACAAGATACAGGCCTTTACAGGGGAGAAATTCCATGTTTATTTCAGTTTCCCTCACTTTTCGTATAAACTTTTCCCGGGCCTTTGAAAAAAAAAATGCCCAAATAAAATCCAGCTCCGAAAAAGCCCTTCCAGAGAATGATTGACACCGGCATTGTTCAAATTGATACAATGTCGCTCTCGTTGTTACAAAGTATATGCGGTTGGGTTCAGCTGTAGGCCATCGAACTTTAAATCCTTTGATGACTTGCCCCCAGTAATTGGAAGATTCTTAGATGATAAACAGCGATGATAGTATCTCAGCCAATGAAATGAGCCGGTTCCCGGCAAATAAATACGCCATTGGTTGCTTTCATCACGGGTCCGTCTGCTTTCATGAATATGACGTTCCTTCCACCAAGTGCAACTTCAGGTTGCCTAGAAATAATGTTGCTATAGGAGGCTCCCCTGTGATGCCAGGGCTGGGACTGCCGGTTGCGTAGCTTTTTGTAAGAAAGCTTACAAAGTTTGATGAACACAAAGCAGTAGTATTCCCAATAAAAAATGGATTAAAAAAAAGTGAACTATAGATTTTAACTGCACACCGATCTTTCTAGACATCCACCATCTTTGATGACCTTTGAACCAGTGTTGGGAAGAGTCCCATACACGGGCGCCACATATATGCCGCCAAAGGAAACATGTCAACTCCTACCTTTGTCAACTTGTATCTTGGGCAACTCGTACCTTTAACTCATTGTACCAACTCATACCTTCTCCAAGTTGTACCTTTGCCAAGTACCTTTGCCTATTGTCATCGCCTACGGCATCCGTCTGTCCGGATGTCCAGGCAGCTTAGTTTCCGGATGATAACTAGAGTTAGAAATGATGTTTGGGATTGTAACTTTGGAAGGGGTTGCCCTTAGGAGTAGGCAAGTTGGGATTGGTTTTGAGGTCCAAAGGTCAAAGTCACCATGGTGAGTTTAATGTACAGTAAACGGTTTTTGGATGATAACTTGAGTTAGAAATGAGATTTTGGTGTCTAACTTTGGTAGGGGGTTGCCCTTGGGAATATGCAAGTTGGGATTGGTTTTGGAGTCAAAAGGTCAAAGGTCAAGCTCACAAATAAAGGTAAATGGTTTCCGGATGATAACTTCAGTTAGAAATCACATTTTGCTGTTTAACTTCCGGTAGGATTGCCCTTGGGTACAGGCAAGTTGGGTTGGTTTTGGGGTCAAAAGGTCAAAGGTCAAGGTCACCATTGTGAGTTTAAAGGTAAATGGTTTCCGGATGATAACTTCAGTTAGAAATCACATTTTGCTGTTTAACTGCGGTAGGATTGCCCTTGGGTACAGGCAAGTTGGGTTGATTTTGGGGTCAAAAGGTCAAAGGTCAAGGTCACCATTGTGAGTTAAAGGTAAATGGTTTCCGGATGATAACTTGAGTTAGAAATGAAATTTTTCCTGTCTAACTTAGGTAGGGGGTTGCCCTTGGGTACAGGCAAGTTGGGATTGGTTTGGGGGTCAAAAGGTCAAAGGTTAAGGTCACCGTGGTGAGTCAAAGGTAACTGGTTTCCGGATGATAACTTTAGTTACAAATGAAATTTTGGTGTCTAACTTAGGTACATGAAGGGGGTTGCCCTTGGGTACAAGCAAGTTGGGATTGGTTTGGGGGTCAAAGGTGAAGGTCATCGTGGTGAGTTAAAGGTAAATGGTTTCCAGATGATAACTTCAGTTAGAAATGAGATTTTGGTGTCAAACTTCGGTAGGGTTTGCCCTTGGGTACAGGGAAGTTGGGATTGGTTTGGGGGTCAAAGGTTAAGGTCACCGTGGTGGGTTGAAGGTAAATGTTTTCGGATGATTACCTGAGTTGGAAATGAATTTTGTGGTGTCTGACTTAGGTAGAGGGTTGCCCTTGGGTACAGGCAAGTTGGGATTGGTTTTTGGGTCAAAAGGTCAAAGGTCAAGGTCACCGTGGTGAGATAAAGGTTAATGGTTTCCAGATGATATTTTGACTCTGGCTGAGGGGTTTCAACAGCAACGTTGTTACTTTCCATGGCGCAAGCGAATTAAGCCGCAGCCTTTGCGTGCATTGCACTCGTCAGTCAACGTACCGGTAGCAAACCGTTCAAGGTGACATTGTTTTGCCAGGCTGCGCCTGCACTTGCCAGTCAACGGTGCCATCCGTGCACAGTTGCATTGATGCAGTTCACCGTTTTCAAAGGCATTATATACACGTAGGCTTAAGTACTTACAAATATTACAGGGCTAATTTTTCACACGTGCACATATTAGGGGCTAAGTTTTCGACCTCTATTCTTAGTCTCTATTTTCATCAGAACTAGCATTATCACTATTTTATTTTTGTATTTAATACAGATGATTCTCAGATCCTGTGGTTTTCTGATAATCATTATTTTGTGCTGAGACAATCACTTCCCAGGTAGCAAGCCCATATGGGTGGCATATGGGTGGCATATGGGCCCCATCGGGGCCAATATATGGGTCCCATATGGGAGGACCCATATGGGCCCCAGATAATTTTGCACCCAAGATTCTTATGGGACCCATATGGGCCAGCCCAGATAACCCATATGGGTTAGCTGTGGAGCCCATCTGGGTAAAATGTGGGTTGTCCAAAATATATTAATCCTAATCTTAATCCTGAATTTTAATCCTGAATATTACCTTATTACATTCTCATCCACCATAATGTCCAAATCACATTATATTTCCATTTATATTTATATTTGCATACCTTAGTCACATTCCTCGCTAATACATCTCACAATGCTCCATCCAACTTTCCAACTCCTAATTAATCCCTTAATCCTCCCAAATAGCATCTACAACCATAATATACCCCGTAATCACATCCCCTATACCCGTAATCATATCCCCATAATCATCCCTCCCTCTCTATCCTTTCTAATTATATCTTTTGTGTGCACACGTCCTATATATATGCCCAATAATTTCCATTTTCTAAATCACAGTTAGCAAATTTTCAAGCTCCGCCCACAGCTTTGTTTCACAAGTGAGCATGCTCAGTTACGTAATAAATATTCATGACTTTTTGCATACCAACTCTTAATGATCAACAAGACATTTTCTAAACAACTTCTTCAGCTTATAGTTATAACTCTTGACTTACACCATCGATCTTGTGAATACTTTCCCTTTCCTTAGACAATTCAATGAACAACAACTTGGCAGTGTGCACAACCTCGTTTGACCTTAACTTCCGGCTCTACCGGATGTTCGAAATATGATCAATTATTTCTCTTATAACTGTTCAACAATATCACCAATTGTGTTCATACTTTGCAATGCGATGCTATCATAGATCAACATTTGAGAACTGTACATGACCTCCTTCGACATTTACTTCCGGCTCGACCGGAAGTTCAAACTTAGATCAGCTTTTCCCCATGTAACACCCATATGGGCCGGCCCATATTCTGCCCACATAAGTTTGCCAAGGTTGTTCCCATGTGACACCCACATGAGCCCACCCGTATTCAACCCACATTGGATTGCCGCTTTTCCCCATATGACATCCGTAATGGGCCAGGCGGTGTTCTGCCCACTTGGTTTTGCCCACGGTTTTCCCATGTGATACCCTTATAGGCCAGCCAGTATTCCGCGAACATGGGTTTGCCCAGCTTTTTCCCTAATGACACCCCGGTGGGCCAGCCCGTATTTTGCCCACACACCCGGTTATTACCATTTACCCCCATATGGGTCAGTCTGTATTTTGCCTACATGGAGTTGCCCAGTATTATGACACCCATACGGGCCATCCCGTATTTTGCCCACACAGGCTTGCCCAGGTTTTTTCCATTATGACACCCACATGGGCCAGCCAGCACTAGTATTCCGCCTACATGGGTTTGCCCAGGTTTTTCCCCAATGACACCCATATGGGCCAGCCCGTATTTTGCCCATTATGAGCGTGCCCAGGTTTATCCCATATGACGCCCTCATGGGTCAGCCCGTATTTTCCCCATATGGGTTTGCCCAGGTTTTTCCCCAATGACACCCATATTTTGAAGAAAAAAAATCAAAGTTTCCGATTTTTTTTGTCTCGCCTGAACAAAGTTCAGGAAAGAGACCATGCAATCACTGTGTCTGTTCGTATACATGTCCATCAGTATGTGTGTGTGTGTATGTGGTATTTTGGTTAAAGTTTCGAAAAATTTGTATCATTTCAACAGTTGAAGTCCAATTGGAACCAAACTCAGGTCACAGATGCATCATGGCAACATTCATATGATAATGATGTGAAAGGTCACATACCAAGGTCAAAGGTCATCTGTGGTCAAGTTGTAAAATAGGCTGAAAATGTAAAATTGGTCTCATCTGAAACAGAAGAGACGTTGGGAGGGAATAACAAAAAATACAATAAGTACATGTAAATAAGAAAATCAAAACAAAAATAATTACAAAAACTTCTTGGCAGAAAAAAGTAAGAAAGATTCCAAAATTCTGTTTAAATAAGTGGGGGGTGATTTAAAAATATAATTATATTGTAATTAATTCAGTTTCAATAGTTAAAAAAATGTAGCTAAACAGATTTGAATTAATCAATAACGTTTCCAAACAAATTTTCTTAAAAATACAAGTCCCCATTATTATCATTGAATAGAACTTTTTAAAGTAAAAAGTGTAGTTTGTTTTAAAACGTATTGGGTGCCAATATAAAAATATCATTAATTATATCAGTTTAAATCTTTGAAAAATGGAAGCTAACCAATTCAAATTAATTAATTAATTAATCCCAAACAAATTTCAAAATAAATATTTTTGACATCTGCGAACATAATTTTTTGAAGATCACCTGTCGATGCATGTTCCTTCTTGCTCAGAGGTTTCTGGATTATCACTCTCAATTAATGATGTGCAAACCTGACCCGAAACAGGAACCGACCCGACCCGAAACCAATTTCGGGTTGGGTCAGGTTTTTTTGTCAATCTTTTTAGTCGGGTCCTGTCGGTTTAGCCATCTTTTGAATAAAACGAAAAAAATGTGGACAACGTGCGTACTATCTAGTTCTCACGGTATTAATTTCTCCACTCGGATTGGCCGCAATAGATAGATTGTAAGTTTTTATGATACCGCGTGGTGATACCATCATAATTGTTCAATAAGCGGAGTTACTCTCGATCAACCCACTGAATATCAGAAAGAGAGCCGATGGTTTACCTTTTGCAAAATGATTCATATGACACGTGGGTAAGGGCAGGCACAAAAAAGGTGATCACTTTTTCGGGTCGGTTCGGGTTCGGGTCGATTTTACATTATTTTTTGTCTTGTCGGGTCGGGTCAGTTGAGGGTCGGATTCGGTTTATATCTCTAATGTTTCGGGTCAGGTTGGCCTGGTCAACCCGACCCGATGCACATCATTACTGTCAATGTCAACAGACCAGTCCTTGTCCAATCCAAAACCTAAAGAGGACATAGGCTATAGAATTTATGAGAAAATACTGTTTATATAAGAAATGAAAATGTGCATGCCATTAAAAAAAAAGTGTACGGTACATGCCACGCACCGGCCGCGTACACACGATGTCACTGTGCACGAACCGCCACGTTGACCCGCCGCTGCTCGCAGAGGCCTGACGACTCAAAGCGGGAAATCACCCTGCGCTTTATTATATGTCATCGTAGCAC
Organism: Patiria miniata; assembly: GCF_015706575.1. Classification (NCBI taxonomy): domain Eukaryota; kingdom Metazoa; phylum Echinodermata; class Asteroidea; order Valvatida; family Asterinidae; genus Patiria; species Patiria miniata. The sequence continues at coordinate 4,357,973 of NW_024037062.1, forward strand.
ACAGTCCCGTTTTGGTCCCTAATTAAAGTGTCCCTAATTAAAGCGGTGTAATAACACGCAGGAACGATTCCTGCATCCTCGGCCCCATGCATGTATGTCGCTTCCAATAACCGACTTCAATACTCTGCAAGCTCCTTGTGCACAAACCATGGAGCTTGGTACCAACATTGGATGGAACACTCTGATTGGCTAAGAATCAGGAGGATATGAATATTTATATTATTTACGCATCTCGTTCGGTGCACGTGCTAGGTTTGATCCGATCCCATGGGTGTTATACCGGTATTTCACTGACGTGTGTGGCAAATGCTTCTAGCTCACCATACAACACAACTTGGATTGAATCAATTGCTTGAGAGGTCAAAAGCTAATTCCCGGGGTCGTTTGGAATCCATGCATCATTATATTCCTTTTTGAAAAACAAGATTTGGACATTATATTTTCTATTTTACCACTGAGTGTAATATATCATTCGAAAAAGAGAGAGAAAAAAAAGAGATACATTGATCAAGCATGCTGCGAACTTCATCCCCACTCTAATAATGGATGCTTCCCAGCGATACAGCCAAGTTATCAGTGGCCCTCTTTATGGAAACGTAATGTGCATTTTGCTAGGCGCAAAAAATGAATAACCATCCGAATTCATATTAGTCAAGTCGTTGTACCTGTTGGATGCCGGATGTAAACACAATGTAGGATGCCAGCTAGCGCTGTGCTAGTAAATATTGGGGATCTTGTCGGACTTGATTTGAAGTCTACCATATCACACTATTTCACACTATTTCAGTGGAAAGGTCCGTTGCTAGGGTAGCGGAGGATAAAATCACGATTGGAACTATTTTGTCACTTGATAATCACTCAGGTAGATACTTAAAGCTATAATCCATCATTTGTAATTAGTGCATTTTGTTCATTTGAAGCAACAAAAGTGTTCAAAATCTAATGAAGGATACTGAGCAACTAACCTGATGAAGTTTCAGCTAAGCTTCAGCTGTACATTCCGAGAAAAGCAGCATTCTAAGATCTCAATTTCAAATCAAAAGTTACTGAATCATGTTTTGAATTGTTTTGAATTGCAGCTATACGCGGCATCGCGCACTGATCCGACGAATTATAACAACCGCGCGCGCGTGTGCGTCGTTCCAATACTTGTGCGCGCTGCGCTGAATAACAAAACGAACTACTAATTTAAATTTTCCTACGGTGCTTCTTAAGAATCACCGTTGGAAATACCTTCTTTCGTTGATTACTTCAAAATGACAGCTTTCCAGAAAGAATAATTTCACAGGGAGTTTAGTTCCCTTACAATCTTTCAACCAAGTTTGTTTTTCAACAGTAATTACGCCAGTTATTTTTCGGATGGCTGCAAATGATGGACTATAGCTTTAACTGCTTATTAGCAAACAAACGTTGCATTCTGTACCTTCAGAGGTCTAGTTAACATGTGGACTGGGACCGTAACTGCATAAAAACATGCAAAACTAGAGGTTGTATAAACAACCACACGGTGTTGGGCCATGGATTACCGCAGACTTTGCCACACACATCAACTCAAAATATGCATGTTTAAATCCATGTTTGAATTTTTCAACTTGCCGCCAGAGGGCGCTCTAACATTTGATGACGTCACCTGTAAAATGTTTGTACAGTACTGGCCACACAGACACTCACATCTTTGAAAGCAAGTTCGCATCTTCTGCCAATTTCAAATAATAAGGCACTTCCGGTTTCGACCGGAAGGAAGGGTCAAGTGATTTTGCACTTAATACCAAAAATGAAGACCCTGCAATATTGTATCGATTGCTAAAAAAAAAAAAAAAAAAAAATCTGTAGCAGTTGATTTTATATTGATTTTCAAAGATTAAATCTAGAAATCTTTGATTGCTTGTAATATGATACTTGATGACGTCATTGTGACGTCATTACCAGAAAGTTCAAGAGCTATTTTAACTGTGCTATAGTTAGCCAAATCTTGATTATATCTATCACGGTTGATTTTTTAGCAATTTTTGAAGGTTTAAAGGTCTTTTTATTGTAACTTCCGGTCTGATGACGTAATCAATTTTTTTTCGCGCACAGGTGTTGTCTGCATTATGGTCATCATGAACATTAATTTTGAAGCGATTACCGCAAACTTCGCCACAGACATCAAGTGAAAATGCGTTTTTCGCGTTTTTTAACCTGCTGCTAGAGGGCGTTCCAACTCTTCATGACGTCACCAATTATTTCAACACCGTTGAAAGCAAGTTCATATCTTTTTCCACTTTTAAATTATTAGGCACTTCCGGTTTCGACCGGAAGGAAGGGTCACGTGATTTTACGCGCACAAGATAAAATGAAGATCATATATTATCATGTCGATTCCCGCAAAATTCAAGTTGCGGTCTCTGACGGTTGATTTTATATTGAATTTCAAAGATTAAATTGAATATTTTTTGAAGTGACGTCACGTGACCCTTGATGACGTCATGATGACGTAATTGCAAAAAAGCACATCTTCAGTTGGTTGTGCATTCATGTATTGACAATTGAAGTTCATATATGTTTTCATTTTGACAAACAGTTCCGGAGAAGAATGTGTCTAGAAGAATAATAAAAAAAAATAGTAAATTCTTACAATAACAATAGGTGTTGGGCTGAGGCCCAACACCTAATTACTACTGACTTTTTTTTACTACCCATTTGGCTAACTACCGCCTACGCAACATGTACCTTAAAATGCTATAGTTACAAGCATATCTCCTGTGAAATTTGAGATCTTAAATCCAATTTTTAAGCAAGTTAATGGCAGCTTGAAGTTCACCCATTTCGTTCTAGAAAGCTTGTGTGCTTCGCAAAGTATTCTGGGTCAAATGTAAAAAGTACTTGCAGCTTACTTGTTTTTTAATCGTTGGCCAAATAACATAGCGGCCTCTATTGACAACATACATTATACATATTGCAAGTCTGAGGTTGTAACAACAAGAGGGCGCTGTTTCACTTACGCGACCATATATGAAAATGTCACAGCTGAGGACTTTTTTGTTTGTATTATCCACAATTCATTACAACACACATCAACGTGATGTATCATTATTCGGATTTAAGCAACACTCTGAAAAATATAATTAACAACTAAAATTTTGAGGGTGCGATGCTCACAACAACAACTTAGCAACACAGAAGTTTTAGAGACTTTGAGCAAACTGTGGTGAGTAAGAAGCTTACATACATGTATGTACATAAATTAATGTACGCGGCGCTGCTTTTTTTACGCAGCACAAGCTTTTGCACAATATACCGGTACATGCCTTAATTTTTGGGACTTTCATACAAGTAGTATTGAGAGTCCCAAAGTTTTGGACTAGGTAATATGTAATTTCAGGCGAAATTGGGACGGCTTTTAAGTAGAAACAAACAAGATGGAGTCCATATTCCTGTAATCTGCTTGAGGTCATGGGTCATGATACTCGTGCTTTCCACTTTGCCAAAGTGAACTGATTGGGCCCAATTCTCACTGTGATTACTAGACAGCTGCCTTGACCTGATGAGCACTATCAGCTGCGAATTTGGATAAGAATCGGTCTAAAAGACAGCTTCAAATGACATCGCAATATGTGAATTCTCTAGTCTGTTTAATATAATTTTTTTTAATTGTTACAAATAACAGATGGGTTGGAGATGAGGAGGTGTCGGTCTGTATTGGGTGCGACAACAAATTCAACCAGTTACGGAGAAAGCATCATTGTAGGCAATGTGGACGAGTCTTGTGTGCAAAATGCTGCAAAGAAAAAGTTCCACTCCCCCACCTGGGCCTAGAAGAGCCAGAGAGAGTCTGTGACTTGTGTCTGCCAATATCGGAACTCATCACCAAAGCCCGCTCCAAAATCACAGTATGTACATTGTTATGTTATTGGTCAGCATTACTACTAGGTAGCAGTTTGGGTGACTTAGACAAAGTTGCTGTATATTGCTTTCAGTGGTGTAGCAAAGCAAGCCTCCTATAAACATCCATTTATAACACTAACAGATTTCATTAAAGAAACAATAAAGCGTATACTGTGTTTAAATACAGCTTATGAAATTCTCAGACTTCTTGAGGGTTATCATAAAAATCCACATAGAACACAACCATGTCAGGTGCCCTGACTTACGGTACCCCGCCTATGGGGTTAGTTGAAACATGTTGTGGGGTTATAATAAAAAAAAATTACATATTTATTTGTGTTCAAGTTAATAAAAACTTTTGAAGCACTGTAGCATTAAATCAAACAAATAAACAAATCTGTAGATGGTGTTCAGGTATAATTTGGGGCATGAACTGTTTTCCAAACAATATGAGGCATCAACTATTTTTACCCCTCAGCCGAGAAGCTTGAGGGGTATTGTCATCGCCTATGGCGTCCGTCCGTCCGTCTGTCCGGGCAGCTTAGTTTCCGGAAATTGAAACTTCCATTCTCATGTCGGAGGCAAAGCACTCATGGTGGTACCGCTAAAAAAAAATAGCGGTACCGCTATTATCACCGGCGTTTTAATAATGAGATCCTCCCTAAAGGGGTCATTCTTCAGCAAGTGTCTACTTTTGGCCTTTTGAAAGTTTTGAAATTTTTTTTTCAAATGTAGAATTTCTTGCATGAGATGTGATCATTATGTTGTACGGCAACTATAATTAGCGCACGGCGCGATCTTTAGGGGAGTTTAAACTATTTTTTCAACATTCAATTTTCAGTGTTGTAGCATAGGAAAAAATGCAAAAGTCATATCCATCTCACCTTTTGTGACGGAAATGACAATATTTGAATGAATGTGAAGCTGAGTAAATTCAAGTGAAAGCTTTTAAAGTATGAACATAGAATAATAACCAGTGAATAGAGGGGCTTTTAACATGATAAACCCTATTCATTATCATCCTTATTTTATTACCATTATCGACTAAAGAAAACATCAAGAAATCATTTCTGTCACGGTAAAACGTGACGGAGCTGACTGTGATGGAGCTGACAAAATTAAAAATCAAACTCTTATAGCGCCATCTACAGTTTGTTTAAAGCATGAACACCACATGCACTTGGAAGTTTACACAATATTGATCATATTCATGAATACTTTGTTAGAATAAAATATATATAAGGCATGTTTTAAAGCGTTCGGAGATGATGCCAAATAAAGGTACGCACCTGTAATTTAGCTAAAATCCTAGGTTGATGGGTTTTTATTCATGATACCTGGAGAAAATTTGAACATAATGCACCGTCGTATCTCGCGCGTGTACAAAGACCGAAGCAGTGTTTCTATTCAGTTTTTATCAACTATTGAGGGCGCTGCAAAAGTTTGTGACGGTATCTGACTGAAATCCTCGGGCCAAACATTTTCCGACAAAAACAATAAAAGTTAGGACCTAATTGGTCTATCATGTCATATTTTTAAGGATTGAATAGATTTAAGTAATAAATACCTATCGTTTAAGAGTATTTACATGAAGAAAAGTCCCTCCAACAAATATGATCGGACTTTTTACATAGTACGATCAGGACATGTGGGTTTTCTGAAGGTCAACATCAAACATCAAAAAATAATGAATATAAACTTTATTCTCTAGCTTTTTATGATCACTTATTATCAGAAATATTTTTATTAACATAAATCCACAAAAATACATATCATGAATGTATGCATATTCCGTCTATACGGTGTCAAAGTATCAGGACATGAAAGTAGACACTTAACGAAGAATGATCCAAAGTTGGACAATAGTGGTATCCCATAAACCCAATATGTAGAGGTGTGTGCGTGTATTGTTATATGGCACCGCAATGGAACACGTGTTTAAGTGTAACTTGTCGCACTTCTGGTAAGATGATAAGTGGTTTTTGTGATTTATGTTTTTCTTTATTTTGACGCTGGATTTCCAGCAACTACCCCGTATGCGAATACATGAGATGATTATTCAGTGCTTGGTCATGGCGGTTCATATTTTACATTAGACAAAGAGCTGCATAGTGCGGCTACATTCTCCAAAAGTTTGGAGTCCCAACACCAAATATAACTCATATAAATCCAGTGACAAAATAACGAAAAATGCCTGAAAAAGATAAGCCATCGCTTTGGTTGTTCCAAGGCGTTCATTGAGCCCCACCTGATTTGCATAGTGTAGCCTAGCCTAGCTGCGCGAGGTCCCTGTTCGCGCTTAAGCTTGACACAGTATTGTGAGTGCATTGTTCATAGCCAACCATTGATCATCGCACTCTATTACCAAAAACCTTGACCAATGCTAGTATTTGCCTTAATTTGTAGCTTAGTAATAAAAGAGCATAATAGTGATAAATGTACTCCGAACTTCACAAGACAAACTTACCTCTCTTACTCCAACAGTGTTGTACCACCAGTCCTGTAGGGAATATGATGGAGTGCTGTTGCTAATACCTACCACTAGGTAGCATTATTTCATAAAATTAAATAAACTTTTGTCAGAAAATCTGAATGTTTTAACATACCTTGCACTCTAACTAACCGCACTCTCCCCTACTCACCTTTGCCTTTTCCAGATTACTTACATGATCTTTCTATTCCAATGTCACAAACTAATATGTGGTCATTGGTTGTGAACTTGGGTCTTCAGTTCTTAAAATGGTCTTTAGGTTTCAACCATGTAAAAAGAGTGAGTAGCATACACGTAATACCAGCCAAATTATGTTCCAGATGTGCCTTTGGATGTCAGTTATTGTCAAGATACATGTAATATCTCTTTTGTTTTACTTCTGTAGCAGTCAATCTTTGTATGAAAGGTGCTTCTGGTGAAAAATGTCAACTGGTTTACAAACATACAACTGACTTACAAACAGACTCCTTACATGAAGACCATCTCCTTGTATCAGTAGACGCAAAGACCATTACTAATCATAGTTCATACAGTCATCTGTGGTTTCCTCAGATGACATAAAATTGTCAATTGTCTTGTTTATCAAAGACATGCACTACGCTTCAGTGTTACACGGCTGGCAAACATTTGGGCAGTTTGGTAGGAAAATAGAAATGGATTTTGTGTGTTAACTTTATACCTGTTGTTTTACCTATGTAGTATGTTGTGTTTTTCCTAGGCATTTCAGATAGAAGCAGCGAATGGAATCTCCAAAGGTGTCCAAGAGCCCGAGACCATTATTCAAATGGTTGAACTGGGCGGCCTTCAGACTTTGATCTATCTGACAAGGGTTAACTCAAGTGATCAGGTCAAAAGGTCATGTGCCTCTGGTCTACATACCCTGGCTACACATCAGCCATTACTGCCAGTATTAGCAGAGGCAGGGGCCATCAAAGCTTTATGCAGGTGAGCCAGTAACAGTATCATTAGTAGGATTGCACGGTCTGTATATGCAGGTCTTTACTCTTTACAATGTAAATGAGTACCTTTTGTGTTTACATGTCATCTAGCCATCGAGCAGGAGGTGGATAGGGCTGGCCAGAACTATTGAAGATTATACAATGCTTGAAAAAAATCCCTGTCATCTGATTAGTTGGTTGTTAAAACACAATGAAAAGACACCAAGGCTGGTAAGAGGTACCCTTGATATGGCGGTCATTCAGTGGAGTTTGCTATATTAACCCTAACGATCCCCAACCAGGCAAATTCCAACACCAGGGTTTGTTGGAATCTGTTAGGATGAGTACTGTACTAGTAAACTGACCGTGCTTTACGTGGGATTAGGCATACCACAAATAAACAGAGCCCAACTGTTTATGTGCACTGTTTACAATATGGTGTTGGGATTTGCAAGGATGAGGTAAATCACCCTAGGGGTTAGGGTTAAAAAGTAAAATATCCTTTTTATAGAAAGGTTGGCAACTGCACAGCAATGCTCAAATCAAAATTATAATGCAATACATATATATATCATAGTTGAGGCATTGTACCAAACCAGACTCTGTAATGTGTTGATGGTGCAGCTGCAGTGATGAAAAACCCTTTGGTTCATTAGATTACATTTATTTTGTTCTACATTCTGGGGAAAATAAACATACAGTTTATTGTTCCATACTTCCTGCTAAGCTTGTGCTGTCCTATATATTCTTTACAAAGAATGGCACAAAGATATGTACTTCATAAAAATGTTTGTATGCCATTTTGGATAAGATACGTTGCTGAATTCTTGAAAACAATTGGTTTGTTTTTCTTGCAAGTTATCAAAGAACATTAGGTCCAGAAAAGGGGTGTTTTTTGTATACTGCAAAAAGCAGAAAAGTCCTATTTCTGTTCATTGATGGATGTACTTGTACATGAAGCTCTACTTTTCGTTTAATCTATTTTTTAACATTAATCTTGCAGTATTCTGACCAACGTCTTGGAATCTCAGGAGAGATTGATTGTCGATGGACTCAGTGCCTTAATGCTTTTCTGCAAAAATTCAAGCCTGAAAACCAGAGGTATTGAGTGTTAAAATGTGTTAAGTGGGCTGAAAATGTGGATATATTGTGACCTAAATCCTTGGCATGCAGCTGTGTGTCTACAGAGTGGGAAAAAAAATGAAACCAAAAAAGCAGGACCAATATTGACTGCTGCAGAAGTAAAACAAAAGAGATACTTCATGTATCTTGACAATAACTGACATCCCAAGGAAACACAGGATGCAAAGTTTCTCCTGGGTGATACAAAGTATCCTGTTGGATTAAACTTAAAGGGAATATACAACATTTGCAAACATCAGAAAACAAAACTACCAAATTATTATGAAATACCTTACTGGACTGTTAGTGAATGACAGTCTAAAGCATCCTGTAAAATCATGGCACCTGGTGTGCTGTCATTTCCAAGAAAAGTGGTATTTTTGTATCAGTTTCCAACGCTGGTCGGCCGACCAGCGTTGGAAAAACCTGACCTATTTCAACTACTGCCCCCAGTGTTTGCAATTGGTTACACGTCCGTGAATGGTACTAGTCAGCTAGACTGGTTATCTGACCTTACAATTCCTTGATGTCCATAAATTGCTCTGTTTCATCTTAAGTGGGGTCAGGGTACCAGACTACAGGAATATGATTGTTTTTCTTGGTTTTTCCAGCATCTACGGACACAAAACTTCATAAAAGTTAGTGAAACAATAATTGCTGTCAAATACTAACCCCCCAAGCCATTCATTTCTGAAAATTACAGGAAAAGCAAATGTTGTATATTCCCTTTAAGGGCCTGTCAGCAGTCACAGCTGTAGTCAAATACTTGTCTTAATTCAAGAATATTGAAATTGAAGGTGATATGATACTTGGAGGCAAGCAGATTGAGCCCCAACTTTTGAGTGAAGTGGCAGTATGCATATATGGACAGAGACTAGCTTACCCAAATCCCTTTATGCATATTTCATGAAACATACAGACCATTTTGACATCGTTTGAACTGTTTTCCTGGTTAAGAGTTACATTCACTGTAAAGGTCAAAGTATAATATGTCTGACCATTTGTTATTCCCCAAGCAAGTGATTGGGACATATAGATATGGAAATATGACACAAAATTTGCATTAATTAAAGTGGCAACTCATGTAAAGCTCTACTATACCATGAAATTTTACAGCTAAATGTGTCTAATACTCTGGTTTTGTAAACCCTTTTCAATTTTACCACTTGCGGGTGCCCCCCCCCAAAAAAAAAAACAATGATAGGTGGTTCCCTCTTACAGTCTCACTGGAAAACAATGAAGCGTAAAAAAAAAAAAAAAGTGTAGAACATGATGTCACTTGTAGTAGTTTCGCGAACCATGCGTTCTGCTCCATTGATCATGGTTACTGTCAGTATAGAGAGAGTGTTCCATTCCTGTAAGATGTGTGTGTCTGTGATTTCAGAAATGCTATGGGATTCATTCTTGTGCTTTCAAGCAAGAAATCTTGATGGCTGAAGTTATGAAACAAAACAGACCTATTTTCAATATTCAGATTCAGATATTTGTGACACCGAAAAAAAAGTACTAGTCATTTAATCTGTCCCCTTTCCATTGAAATTTCTCAATTATACCATTAATTTTTAGTTATGATAAAGATAAAGAAATTCCACTCGCAAAACCTTTCAAACACAACCTATTTCTTTCAGCCAGATTTTTGTTTTGAGGGTTATGAGTGAAACAATTTATTGAACGTCCTCAACAATATCTTTTGGATGTTTTAAACTCAGAACCATTACTTTACAAATTGAATAAATCCATTGTAATCAAAATAATTCCTTTAAGGGGATCTTAAATCTTAGAGGAAAGAATAAATTTAAGAACCTCAAAACTTTTAAGAACCTCAAAAGTTTGATATTTAGCATTATTCACGTTAAAACAGACAATTTTAAACAGTTTAGACCTCAAAATAATTAGTGTTTGACAAAGATCGTTAAATTGTTATCATTCTGATTGTTGTCATTTTATTAAGACTTAGTTTCTATAAGCAATGAGGGTTCGCCTGGCCCGCTACGTGGTGGGAGGCGGCTTTGCCGCCTGTCACTTGCTTCGTGGTGAAGCTACTCGTGAACAGACATATACACATACACCATTTGATCACACCCAAGTTGTTAAAAGCAGACATAGAGACCTCAACAGAAATTGCATAAATGATATTTGAAACAATGAAACCTTACCAAGTGACTGGAAGGGGGATTTGATAGTGAAGCAAAGAAAGGTGACATTACTGACTGCGGAAACTAGACAGGGATATCATTGTTACCAATAGCTAGTAAAGTGCTGGGAAAAAGAATCATTCACAGGATTAAGACAGGTATTGATAAGAATCTCAGACCTGAACAAACAGGTCTTCAAGAAGGAAAGATCACAACAAAGCAGATCTTCATCTTGAGAAACATAATGGAACAATCCACTGAGTCCCAATCTTGACTTTTCTTCAATTTCATCGACTTTGAAAAGGCTTTTGATTTCATGATACATCATTATCTAGGGTCAGACAAGATTTGAAAGTTTGCAAAGTCAGCAAAGAGTTCAATATGCGATTGCACAATAAGGTTGTCCTGTTGTTCTATACAAACTGTTGGAAAGCCACCAGGAGATGCCTGAGGACGGGCATAGCTTACTGGCACAAATGTTAGATTTCCTGCTGTTATTCTTGTAACCAAACAGTTAAACGAGTTTCGTTTCACATGGTGCGACCGCAAATGCAAAACGCTCACAAGGCTCCTAACCTTGATTGTCTTTTGATGCAGCAATCCATGATGGTGCTTTACAGCCAGTACTTCAACTGTGTGGTATGTCGTCATCAAGTGCTATTGCCCTGTTGGCTGTTCAAACACTCAACCTCATAACAGAGGATGCAAAAAGCCACCAAGCCATCATTGAGGTTAGTTAATACATGATGACCATGATGTGCAGTCAGCAGGTCACAGAGAGTCTGTGAGTTCTTGGTAGTTCACCCTGAACCCATGTTACCACTGGGCTACGTCATGTATGTGTTGCATCATTACATCAGTATCAGCATTGAACGATTTCATCCCAGCCAAATTAAGCTTTGACATCTTAGTAATAACTTGTTTTCGAAGCTCTTAAAGGAGCACTAGGTCCTCAAATTCCCAAATTTGACAGGAAACCAATCTAATGTCTTGCCGTTCCTGAGAAAACACAAAGAAAACACGGTTGTTTACATCCGATGTAACGGAGTACGAATACGTTGTTCCTGTCGTTTCAGTCAATGTACGATATACACGTTGTGTGTACGTATACAGCACCATGCTCGCAAACAGCGATGACCAATAACCAATGCGAAAAATCAGGTTTCTTACACGTCCGTTAAAGCCGAACTCTTTACGGTTGAAACTAGCACCCAAACAGCTCGACTTTTTGGGGTCGCAAAAGTGGACCACAAAAGTCTTTCTCACACAAATAATACAGGAATAGCACAAAAACGCCCAGTTTTTAAAGGATATTTGTGTGGATGTATATATTCTTCTTTTAAATGTTCTTTCCGATTAACAGCATTTTGTTCAAAGCGCGTTTTGTAGCCCAATTGGGCTGTTCCAGGACGCAGTGTCCCTTTAATGAAAGTTTGTTGTAAATGCCTCACAAATGGTTTTCATGTAACTTAATTTGTCTCAACGAAATTTTGCCCATCAGTGTTCCTCAGAGGAATGTTCACAATTCAGTTAGGACCCAGGATTTATGTTTTCCCTGTGTTATTTTCGAGTTTAATAATAATAACAATAATAATTAATTCTGATATAGCACATTACATACTAAAAATCTCAATGCGCTTTACAACATTTATCATAACTGAAATGTTATTAGAATACATTTTAAAAATAGATAACTTTTCTAAATTGTTAGTTTTCTAGACATACAAAGGTTATTCCCGTTTGAATGAGACATCAACCAAACAAATTGGCCCATGTTTAGTTATCAAATTGTTACTTTACAATTTCAAATCATTGGCTGCCGGACAATTTTTCCTTTCCATCGGATCTGTATCAATAATGTACGGAGCCAGTCTGCTGGCATAGAGGATCTGTTTGTGCTCAAAACAAAACAAAATTTCAGAGGGTTGCAGACATCCAGAAAAGGAAAAAGGTTCATATTATTGGTTAAAACAAAACAAACAAGTTTAAAATGTATTAATAGAAAACAATACTAATTTGTTGAAGAGCACGGGAAATGCAACTTAACAGGAGTTGGCTGTATGGTCATATATTCATAATTAAACTTGCTTTTCCAACTAAATCTCTTTTAAGTTGTTGTAATTACAACCTCAACAGAAAGAAACAATTTTCATTTTTTTCAGCTAAAGTTGCTAAATACATTGCCCCATAATAGAGGCACCTTTTTTATAGAAAAGTTCACAAATAAACTTCACATCCAGCAACTTCAGACTTAGAATATGAGCTCTCAGACAATATCTTATCAAAAAGTGGTTTCTCTGATCCTTCTCATTGTCTTATGTTGTGAGCCTTGCAGTAGTGATGTGCACAGCAATTATTTGAAAACATAGCCAAATGAGCCAATTTGCACTTGCAGGATTTGCACACTCACTAAAAAAGTGCACTCTGATGACAAGTGAAATTATAAAAACCAACTCTTTCCCAAACCACTTTTCAATTTACTTTTGAAATCAGGACCTTATTAAAAACTGTAACTTTCCATGGTGGTAAATGAGAATGTTTTTATTGCCAAGCACTATTGACTGATTTTACTATTCAGAAAAATTATCAATTTATCATGCTGAACTTTTCTACTGTTTTTGTCTGTCAGAGCAACCATAATGCACTCGGAAAACTTCTGGCACTCACAGTTTCACCAGATGAACAGGTGAGTTGGACTGGGAGAGTGTAATTTTTTTTGGGGGGGGGGGGGTTACTTTGTAATGGACTTTAAAAAAAGGGGAAAAAATGGAAGATACTGAACCTTTACCATGACATCATACACAGACACTTTAATTTGTTTAGCCCTAACTCCCTAGGGGGTGTGCAAAATCGTACTGAAATTGGAGGATTCAGGACTGTCAGGGCTAATGCATTAATTTGTTGTAGGCCTATAATTAGCATCCCTCAGCAATTTGTGGAACACTTTATTTTCCTCAGCACCACCTCAGAAAAAATGAACCTTTACCAAAGCTTTCCCAAGAAATCCAATTGTAACAAATTGTTCAATGTTAATTACGTCATATTTTCTCCCAGTGTAATCTTGTGAAGCTGTTAATGTGAAACAGCTTCAATCAGTATCTTCCATTCAGTAGAATCTTGCTATAGTGAACACAGGAGGTACACAAAGGATTGTTCGGTACAGTGGTTGTTCTTAGTAATTATTTGCCATCAATACTTGGTATAATTGAACATACAAGTTTGGATCCAAACGGGATGTTCATTTTAGCCAAAACTGTACAGTGCAGTGATGTTTATCAAAGCATAGCACTGCTCTACTGTATTAATTTGTTAATTTCTGTATAATTTTTCAAATACTGTATACATCAGGAATATCATTTGAAATACATGTCATGAGTTGTTCAATCATCTGTCAATAGATTAATCAAAGCATTCTTATTTCTTGACTCGACAGATGCAAGAGGGTTCATTGAAGACGCTGGCCAAGCTATCTATGGGAACAGAATGGCATAGACACAAGATCATTCAGGTAAAAATGATATGCACTGTACACACTGAGAGACTTCAAATGATCAGAGGAATGCAGTTCTAAGGGACACCTGGACTTGCTGGTTTCCAAAGTATGTGTTCCAAAATACAGGTTTAGGTGTATACTACATCACCTTTCATCATGTTAAAAGCCCCCAGTTACAGCATTCCCAGTACCTAAACAAGGCAAAATAAATGCATTGTGATGTCCAGTTGTGCAGGTTTTATAGTTAACACACAGATTCACCAATAACTGTTCATATTATGAATTTCAGCGGAATAGATCTCTAGGTCATCTGAATGTTAACCCGAACCCTCCTCAATCCTCCAAAATCCCCCTGGCAGTTTTGGGGGAATTTGGAGGATCGAGACTGAATGGCAAAAAAAGTGTTGGTTGATTTTGAAGGATGCATTGTCTAGAGTTGGTAGGCTGTACCCAGCATTGTTTATGTTCAGCCATGCATAGTTGAGCCCTGCATTATGCTTGATTTATCCGCACTGCTTCTGAATGTCAGCAGCACTGCCTCAACCCATTAATGTTGTTTTGTGTTTTGAGGATTTTGAAGGATTTAGGCAATGGTCCCCCTCCACTGAACAAATTCAAGAAATAACGAATGATTCTGGAGGATAAAGGCTGAATCCAATTTTTACATGGTATCAATTGGAGGATTTTGCAGGATTGAAGATGGTTTCTAACCAAAGGGACCTAGGGGGTTAGGGTAAAGTGTGCTCATCCCTATCCCAGTGCAGCAGAATCGTTGTCATCTAATATTGTCAATATGCGTAAAGCACGTTAAATTTACGTGTTGCAAAAATAAAAATGTACCTTTAATTAACAATTTTCAGTGAATACAATGATGTTGTTTTATTTAGGAGGATTTTACAAGTGGAAAGATGATCCTCCGAGCCCTCAAGAACAGACCCAAGAATATCCAAGTCTTATGCAATGTCTTATGTCTGGTTGGTAACCTAGCAACTTGTGAGCAAGATCAGGTAAAAACAGCTGAAACTGCAAACTTTCTATTTATTGGACAGATGTGATAATTGTATTATAGTCAAGTCTTGAATTTGTGTATGTGGATAATAAAAAGTCTTTTGGTTTTTAAATCGCAAGAATGCTAAACTAACCTTTGCACTAGTATCCAGCTACTCAAACTCAAAAATGTACGTGAATGAGAATGGTACTTATTAGAGAGAGAGTTTTTTTAGAGTGTCCAAACATGTTGTGCTCAATTGACAATTGTGCAGTGATGCGTGACAGAAATGAAATGAAACTCCTAGGCATTGAGGCCAAAGATAAGGAAAATGGTGGCTCAGACCCATTCAGAGACGCTCTTTCTTATAGACTGACAATACCCGTAAATATGTACGGGTTTGGGTGTTTTCATCTTAGTGTTAATTTCCATTCTGTCAGGTTTGACAGGATTGGGTTGGGAAATTCAAATATTTTTTCGGGGGACCAATATAGTGGGTTTATCCTTTGGTGTGAAGGATTGTTATGGACATTGGGAAAATATTTCATTTCCTTTAGGGTGAGCAGGAATGCATTTTCGTCCAATCCAGGACTCATCAGCCGCATTGATTCCGAAGAACCGGGGTAGTCCAGAGTTCGGTGTGTGACCGTTGGGTGTAAATGAGAGTGAATCCGTTGATGATGATAATGTAACCATGATGGTTTGACACATGATTGTTGTGACTGTATTTCGTTCTTCCAGTAGGATTGGATAGGAAGAAGAATTTGGAAAGTTCTTCACAAAGGTTTGAATGGTCTTTGCATGTTTGAGGGGTTTGTTTTGCATGACATATGCAATTCTCATTCGTCTTTGGAAGTGACTAATATTATCAATGAGTGAGCATTGGGTGGGTTTGGCCGGAGTGGGAACCAAGTTTAAACCTTTACTCGGGGCTATTCTCTCTGATGTGGAGAGAGATAGCTTATGATAGGTTGAGTATAACACGTTCTCAGTATTTTGTTTTTGTTTTTAGCCAAAGCAGCTTGGGATTGGGGTTTATACTTTTACTCGGTGGAGTTATGATTGGTGGCGAGTTCAGCTATATTGTATTTGCCTTGTAGTTTTTGGTCAGTTTTCTATTTGCCATTATATGTTAAGGGATTATAGTCAGACACGTTTAAGTCTCTTTTTTGAAGATGTGATGTCTGTGAAAAGAGCCGTTTGTGTCTTTTGTCCTTTCGTTGGTGGTTTCCTGCTTAGGAAGTGATGGAAGATCTTGAGTACTGTCTCGATGTTTGATGAGATGTTCCTTGATTTGTTTGATGGCTTCATCTTGCTTGGTCTTGAAATTGGCACGGTTTGTTTCCCTCAATTGTTGAAGCTTTCGCAGCATCAGCTTTATGAGTGTGATGGCAGCTGTCTTGTTGATTCGATCCCAGTTGGCTTGGAAGTCAGGCTTATAATTTAAGCCTCTTGGTAAGTATGGCGGTTGCAGTTTGTTTGCCAAGTATGGCGGTGGTTCGGTTTTTGCGATCGACTTTTTGAAATTGCGGATCTGTGTATGGAGGTGGGTTCGGTGGTGGGCGTATTCTTGGAAAGTTGAAGTCCTCGTCAGCCAGGCGGTGCTTGGTGGTCTTGCTTGAGTCTCTGGATTTGTTGGTGTCTCGCTCCAATGATTGTTCTACTTGAGAAGCGAGTGAGTCTAGAAATAGGATTCGGAATCAGACATATCCGTTTCCGGAATGACTTGGCCACGCACAATTGGTGAGGATGGTGGGGATACAGTTAGTTTGCTACATTTCGTTATGATGTGTCTGATATCGAGTTGGAGTATCTGCACAACCAAAAATTTTCAAAATTGACTTTGTGGTTTTGTTCAAGGTAGTTATTTTAAAAACAGTCAGACGGACACTTTTTGGGGACATACTGTGTTTGAATAGGAAATTAGTTGACAATTGACTTGCACATTTCCAAAGTACCCCTTCACGAAATGTTTGAACCCAGCTCTGTAGCGCTAGCGCTTTGAACGTGCACGCCCAAATGCATAATAATTGGTTGCTACGGATAGTACTTTGGTTGCTATGGGTGTACAGTGGAACGCTGCTATACTGAACACCGCTATACCAAACATTCGGCTATACCAAACATCATCCTCTGCTACCAGTTTTAATGTACAAAACGTACCAAACATTGTTGTTGAAAAAAGTCAACAGATTAACAAAAAATCTACCGGTTGTATACATGTATTAAACACTATTGGGCCACTTTTAATTCCCGAACATCAAACGACCCATAGTTACATTGAGTTTGAATGTTGAAGAGCGATAGATGGCTATTATTTCCCCTAGGAATAAAAGGGAAAATCACCCATTGCTAAAGTTTCCTGACGACTCCTCTCGCAGCCGCAGAATGTGAGAAGTGCCAGTTCACAATTGATCAAAAGAGGGTACCAGCGGTTCAAAATCGCTATACCGAACGATCGTTATTAGGAACACTTTCTGTGGATCTCATGAAGTTTGTTATAGTGGCGTTCCACTATAGTACTTTTGGCCATGCCAGCAAGATAGCAAAATTAGCGAATGCCATGTGACTCGCTCTCGGCCAATCAAGATACAGAATCTGTGGGGGGGGGGGTTGTGGTATTATAATACAATGCACAACCCAGGGTGTCCAGGGATTGGTCTTTTCCACAGTGCATTTGTGGGACGCAAGCACACGTAACAGTCTTCATGTTTTTATGCCCCACCGGCGAACATACTGTTTCCGCCTTGTCCGTCTGTGTGTGTGCGTGAGTGCTCTTGTATTGTATTACGCTCGAGGACAGACAACAAAAGGAGCACAAAGGAGCACAAACGGTTATGTGCTTAGTCTATGGAAAAGTGTTATATTAGAGGGACAAAGGAAAACACAATAGTTGTCCTCAGGCGTATAGTAAAAAAAGACTGTGTGAGGGTGGGTGTGTTCCTGTATTGTATTACGCTCGAGGACAGACAACAAAAGGAGCAAAAAGGGGCCATTCATCCTCGAACGACGGTGCCTATTGTCCTCGAACGCAGGTTTGTGCACTAAGTCTATGGGAAAGGTTTAGATCAGGGAACAAAGGAAAACACAAAGCCAATCCTCGGAAGCATAGCAAAAAACGACTGAGTTTGTCTTACATTCCCTATGTGGACTTGTGAACAAAAGATGTCCACATAATGCAGGTTGTGTTGACGTTATGTGGACTAAGCCTTGTCCACATAACGTTTCGCCCTCTCTGGAAAACAGGTTTAGAGGCATTTTGGGGTTAGGTTTATCAGTGGCAGAGTGAAGAGAAACACTAAAGGAAATCATAGAAAAAAAATTGGGTTGAAAGAGTTTTCACAGTTAAAGTAAAGTTATTTTTTGTGCCGAGTTTTCTTAACTACACGAAAACAAAGGAATGTCCGCATAGCGTATGTAAAACATGTGTGTGTGCGTGTGCATTTGGTTCCACAGCGATATCTGGATTGTATGTCCATGTATACCTTGATACAATGAAGGTAGCTTGCTAGTATAACTTACAGAAAATGAATACGTTTGGACCCCATAAGACAAAGGCCAGGATTAAAACAATAGGATTTTATTTTATTTATTCATTTATTTTTTTATTTTTTTTTACCAAACCAGTATGCATGTGCAAATGTAATCACTCACTAAAATATTAGGGGGCCTGTACACTGTTTATACATTTTTTTTTTTTTTACAATCAGTGTGGCTTCTCCACTCTTTTTTCTTGGACAGTCATATTTTAAATTGAAACAACAGAAAAAAAAATTCTCAATAGACACATGTACATGTAACACTAAAACTTGAGACTTGCACCGTAGTACATGTACATGTATGCAGCTCCGTGGGTTGTTCTTAGGATTTTGCGTCACTTTCGGACCCCATAGGCCAACTGTTCTCATTATTAAAAACCAAAGAAATGATGTCACGATGATAACTCAAGCTTATTCAGATAACCATATTTTCTTTTGATTATTTAAAAATTCTCATTTCCATGTAGGCCTTGTAAATGCTCAAAGGATTATGCTAAAAGGATTTGCCTTTGAGAAATGTCTTGCTTAAGACTGAAAATATCCAGTCGTTTGCTTAAATCACATACAATGACTTCCCAACAGAAAAGCAAAAAAAACAAAAATTCATTATGGGATCATAGGCATCAATACATTACATATATAACCTAAAGAAAACAATAACGATGTCAATGAACGTTCCATGTGACCCAGGTAAGTTGATGTTAATAGAGTGGTGTTATGTCATGGAAATAGGCATGGTTGCGGGGCATTTGTGTGTTTTAACACTACTTTTCTTGTTTAAGCTTGTGATTCAAAAGTGACTTTTATTACTGAGGCTTTCACATGCACTCATTTTTGTGTAGTTCTGGATAAAGTAATCCGACAGTTAAACAAGATGGCATCGAAGTTTGATATAAATTCAAACTTGAGTAAAATTTCATTAAACTCAAGCCAAGCTTAAGTTCTTACATAGTGCACCAGTTACATCACATTGGCAAGAGATATCATGATTGTCTTTGATTATCTGCAGGCATCCTTGATGGAATATATGGATTGTGTGTGCCGCCTTATGGTAGAGTTCAAAGCAAGGAATGAATTGGTGCTCCATGCAGCAAGGGCCATAGCCAACTTTGCTAAATGTCAGCAGAATGCATACAGACTCGTGAGTGCACCATGTTATATTTACATATTGTGCAGGGATCAAATGTAATGAGCCATTGTACATTCTTTTTAAGAATTAACATTAAAATAATTTAAAATTCAATGTTATATAAATTATGTTCCTCCAACTTAGTGTTAATAGGACCTCTCACCCACCTCCTTTCAAAATATAAATGTTAAGTGTTCTTTATGTGTGAGATATTCAGGCCAGTTGAAGGATAGAGTTCCAAGAAAGAACCAAACTAAACAATTTTGTGTTCAAGAGTGCATGGTTCTGATTGTTCTGTTTTGACTTTCAGGGTCAACATACTGCTGACGTTGTTGCAATCTGCATGAAGGTAAGTTTACATCAAGAAATCTCCTGAAAACTTGAAATGCTTGCAAGGTTTCAGCACAAACACTGATTGTAAACTGAGTACAATCAAAAATCTTCACATCTAGAATAGTTAGTTTATGTATGTGTGCACATTTACACCAAAACAATATGTCCTACTGGGCGCCTTACGGAGTTGGGAGTATCTAAGTCCACATAGTCACATTGTTGTCAGAATTAGATGTGTCACATAAGGGCAGGCCTATGGTAACTCAAATTACGTTCAAAAGGGTCTTCCGTCAACTTCGTGCTGTTATTCTATAAAGTCAAAGCATTCAGGGTGGATTTTTCTCACAGTAGATCTCTTATTGGTTAGTCCATGGTGGTGACCAAAACAAATGCAACCCTAAAAACATTTGCCTTTAAAAAAAAGGAATCTGTGGATTTTTATGTTTTGGGTATAAGATTAAATCTGAGAGCATTTTCTTTCAAATACTAAAAAAAATCAACAAATAGCACTTTGGGTTGCTGAGAAATTGCCAATTATGTAAAAGTAGTCAATGTTCATCCTGTACACAAACAATTATGACAGAAGGGATTTTCACTGTACACTTGTACATGTCCTAATCCTTACAATGGCACATAATGTGACAAGAGTATTTGATGGAAATGCCTTTTATTTTCCACCTGAACGGGTATCTCATCCTTTCAGGGGCGGATCCTGGAATTTTTGCAGGGGGGGTTTTCATCAGCCAAAAAATCTGAAAATGTACACAGGTTTTTTTCTCCGGACACTTGGCCTCCGTAAAATCAAAAACTGGGGGGGGGGGGGTTACCATATTTCAATAGGGGGCGCTGTTCAAATTCGACGATTATTAACACTAGATAACAGAATGGTGTACCGTATTTTGAACAGGCGGACATTATACCAGTATAATTTTTTTTTGGGGGGGGGGGGGGTTCGACTTATTTTTCAGGAATTTGTATAATAATTTTTTTTTTTGACAGCTGGGGTTTTTTTTGACCCCCAAACCCCCCCCCCCCCCCTCTGGATCCGCGCCTGCTTTTTAGTCCTATTTTAAACCTTTTCAGCATCATAAATATGTCAAAATACTAAAGAATTGCACAAATGAAGGATAATTGCACAGTAGGCTTACAGTAAAATGTTTCACTCTTTGAAGTACTTGTGTACATGATGACAAATGACTACTTTTACATAATTGACATTTTTTTCAGCAACCCAAAGTGCTATTTTCATGATTTTTTCATTATTTGAAAGAAAAAGCTTTCAGATTTTATCTGATACCAAAAACATAAAAATCCACTGATCCCCTTTTTCCTTTTTCTTTTTAAAGGCAAACCAGTTGTAGAGTTGCATTTTTTGGGTCACCCTGTATATTGTTCACCATAATGCGTATGCGTACAGGGGGAGGGGGTTGGAAGCACTGGGGAGGAGTCCTAAAAATTCGGCATTTCTAGGTACGTACTTTATGCACGGCCCCTAGAGGGATCCATTTTCATAACTCACATTACTGTTACTCACGTAACAGTTAAAACATATAAGAAACAAATAATCAAACAATTACCTCTTTTGGCACAAAATGTTAACCTTTCTCTGTGTTTTAAAAACAAAAATCCACAATAACACTTGTAATTTGCATATGTGCCAATACGACTGCCAAAAATCCATAATTTCTGGACAAAGAATACACATAACCATATTCCATCTCACTGCCACTTCACTTGAATGAAAGATATTATTGAAAGATGTTATTGTCCCCTTTAATTTGATACCATAGTTTAGGTTGTGATGCTTGTAGAGTCTGAATATTTCATAAATGTTCCACTTTCCAGCCATGTCCACCTTCTCCAAGAGGCAGACTAAAAAGATGTTCCTCATCAGCCGTGTGGTTGCGAAGGCCTAAGCGTCGTCGTTGTTAAACAAAGTTAATCCGATTATGTACTTGGACGGTATAACAGAGCAGTGAAATTCATGCACCCAAAAAACATGGCCTTTTGATTGTTGTGTTTCTCAAAAAATATTGTCAGTATGATTGAAATGTTAAATTATAATGGAAGAAGAAATTCTAAACTTCATGTCATTGAAAGAAATTGTTGTCATCGATACCGAAACATCAATTCTGGTTACTGGTAAAGCTGAAAGTCAGGAAGAAGTCATTCGTAAACGTCCCCAAATCATGTAGTTATCTCAATTTGTAGGAATCCCCTCAAGTTGTTATTTCACGAGAAGTTGAACACTTATATCAACTTTTCCAAATTTCAGCTTAATCTGTTTTTGCTAACGCTTGTGTTACACCTTGAACTATCTCCAAGGTAACTTTCAATGAGGATTTTTTTGCCTACCAAATTAACTCACGTGCATGGTTTTCAGGTTGGCTGGTTTGAGGGTAACAATGACAAATTGCATATTAGCATATTCATTAGTGTCACTCTACGTGACTTCACGTGGGTTTCGGTATCGACCAATGGAAGCCGGCAAAAAGTATGATATTTATTAATTAATAACTCGTGAAGGAGGCTATTCTGCAAATTTTTACTGCACACCATAATGGATAGGAACCTAATTAAGATTTGTGAGGCTTGAAAAGATTGACAGATATTGCAAACACCAATATTACAACTTTTAAAAATGCACGTAGCCAGGCCTATTTTTCCAATTTCAACAAAAAGTACTGAACATATCAAAACGATTTTTAGCACATAGTTGGATCATTATAAGGGAAACAAACCCTTGAAGTTGCATGAAGATATGGTCTTCCAAACGGGAAAAATTAATTTTCAAAGATTTCGCCCGCCAACGTGAACATGTTCGTGTGCATGTTGTTTCATTCAAAATAAAGTATTACGTAACCTTTAGAAATTGGCCTTGGCAACCACATGGCTGCCATGGCACCAACCTGCTTCCTTTCCCCAACAAACAATGGGATCTAAAGTTAGGCATCTAAAGTTTGGGATCTAAAGTTAGGGCCCTTTGTTGTGCGGTGATGATTTTTTTTTCCCCAAGTTGTTTGGTATGATTTATTTGATGGTTGTATTTTTATAGTCTAATGTGCCTGAAGTTCATTACCATGGATTAAGAGCTGTCTTCTCTCTACTGAAACACTCCACAGCCATCACCACCATGGACTTGATGAAGTAAGTACATACATGTATATATACATGTAAGCAAACATTTATCTATGAACAAGAAATACCGTATTTATTCTTATGTATGGTCATTGGTAAGGTGGCGTCATCTCTTTGACGTTTTAGTTGGATTAGGTTATCATCACTGATTTGAAAGACCAAACCGTACTAGATTGAGTGTTTGGGGCTTTACAGGGTGCGCTCATCAAGTAGTCAAACAGATTTTTTGAAAGAACATAGGGATTTTTCCAAGCCAAAATTTTTAATCAGAAAACTTGGCAAATGAGATTTAGTAATTTTCTAGTCGTATACCAAGTATTAAATAAGTTCCATTAAAGTATATTGGCTAAATGTTTTGTGGTTCATACTCCATTTATGGCCTTGATTTAATTATATGCTGTTATCACTACAATTCGTTAGATGCCTTTTGAAATGACTGATACATATCGTGTCTTGCAGACAGTTGATTGGCAGGCAAACCCAATGCCTGACTGCTATCCGGTTCCTTAGTGTGACGTCACTTCAGTCTAAACCACGCCCACTGACCATTCAATAGCATTGGAACCATTGGAACTGGAACTTAACACAACTTAAGTGTTTATCCAATGGGCGCTAATAATCAGTGGTGCGCGCGCGTGTATACACCAGATAATGGCAAGCCCCTTGAATTGCTTATTGTAGGTATTTTCCCAAACTTTAATAAATTGTGTTGCTTCCTTTAGACAAGAACTTTGAATGAGACATAGTATTTTGTGCAGTTGTCCTTCCTTCTGGCTTCAATAGCAAAAAATAAATGCTTCTTTACAAGTTGATTTATATGTTCGATGATAAAGGGAATAGTTGGATTTGCATTGCATGAACTGTGCAGAAAGTCTTGATTCAACTAGTATTTCTTCTAAAATCAGTTGAATCACACAGAAGGTACATTGGAGTGCAGTGTTTGGTGCAGAATTTTGACAAGTGATCATTATGAATATGAGACAATGCACTTGTTTAGTGATTTGTGCTGCACCCTATTTAATAAAAAAAAAAAGGCAGTATAGCTTTTTACAATTATCCTTCCTTCTGGCTTCAGTAACAAAAAAAGAACTGCTTCTTTACAATTTGATTTACATGTTTCCAAGACTTGAATACTTACTATGTGCATATTCAAATAAGGTTTTACCCTTCACCGACGTATAAACACTGTATACTCAGTTTATTACCTCCCAAGTGAAAGTTGGAAAAAATCACTTCGGGTGGGAGTCGAACCCATGACCTCCTGCTTTCTAGTGCAGATGTCTTACCACTGGACCACCGAGCTAACGGGATTGGTTGGCTGGTTCAAATCTGATGTACATAGTAGCAGGTACCGCATTAACTATTCATAAGATGGTATTTTACGTCGGAGTGATGTAAATCAAATTAGGTTTTGCCCTTCACCGACGTATAAACACTGTATACTCAGTGTGTTACCTCCCAAGTGAAAGTTGAAAAAAAAATCACTCGGATGGGACTCGAACCCACGACCTCCTGCTTTCTAGTGCAGATGTCTTACCACTCGACCACTGAGCTAATGGGATTGGTTGGCTCGGAATCTGATGTTCATAGTAGCGGGTACCGCATTAACTATTCATAAGATGGAATTTTGCGTCGGGGTGATGTAAATTAAATTAGGTCGTGGGTTCGAGTCCCACCCGAGTGATTTTTTTTCCCCAACTTTCACTCCGGAGGTAACACACTGAGTATTCAGTGTTTATACGTCGGTGTAGGGCAAACTTAATTTGATTTACATCACCCCGACGCAAAATTCCATCTTATGAATAGTTAATGCGGTACCCGCTACTATGTACATCAGATTCGAACCAGCCAACCGATCCTGTAAGCTCTGTGGTCAAGTGATGGGACATCTGCACTAGAAAGCAGGAGGTCGTGGGTTCGAGTCCCACTCGAGTGATTTTTTCCAACTTTCACTGGGGAGGTAACACTCTGAGTATACTGGTATACAGTGTTTATCGGTGAAGGGCAAAACCTAATTTGATTTACATCACCCCGATGCAAAATTCCCATCTTATTTCTTTTGGTTTTCAACTTTTGTTTCCATAGAGATGGGGCAACAGAGGTATTTACTGCGCTAGCCAGCACACCTGGTGCCATTGAAAACATTCAACAGAGTTTACTTCATCACGTTGTGGAGATTGCTGGTCCATGATATGATCTCAAATGTCAATAGAGGGCGCTTTATAAGGTTGTTAAACTCTGCCCTTTTGGGAGATTGACTCATATTGTGATAACATACCAATATGTTAGTGACTTAATATAAAAATGTTTAAAAAACTGTAATGGCCGGTTGACTTACTGAAGTTGTTAGTCAAATGTTTTTGTCTGTGAAGGCGAAAACCAATGCCTGAAGTGTTGCTTGTAAATATTTCCAGAGAGTTGCATGCCACTGGAATAGCCTGCCATGACACATGAATTCTTTAAGGTGAAAAATCATTCGGGAAATAAGAGTTGACCACAACCACAAAGTGCCCAAAGTAAGTCCAGTATGAAGTTGCCAAAATCTAAAGAAGGGTGCTGAACAACTAAACTAACCTGATAAAGTTTCAGCTCAGCTTCAGCTGTATATTCCAAGAAAAACAACGGTCTAGCATCTCGATTTCAAATCAAAAGTTGCTGAATCATGTTTTGAATTGGGCCTGAATTCAGCATCCCGGACACGTTTTTGTTGAGCCGATTGCAGCTACATGATGACGCGCACTGATCCGACAAATTAAAGCAACCACACGCGCGTGTGCGTCGTGTCAATGCTTGTGCGCGCTTCGCCGAATAAAAAAAAACGAACTACTAACGGAAACTTCCAACGGTGCGTCTTAAGGCCTTCTTTCGTTGATTTCCCTCAAAATGACAGCATGCTCTAAAGAATAATTACACAGGGAGTTTAGTCCCCTTACTATCTTTCAACCAAGTATGTTTTTCAACAATAATTACGTCAGTTACTTTTTAGATAGCTGCAAATGATGGACTATAGCTTTAAATAAATTAAGTACACATTGCGCTATACTTCACACAGAATTCTGTTCATAATTTTGAATTTCTCAAACCAGTTTAGATTAAGCAGCTTTTGTGGTAATGGCCAAAACATTTTTTCATGTGATTCTGGTGTTTTTGTTTTTGTTTAATTGTATTGTGAACGATAGTTACAGAACAGAGAAAAGCTGATTTACAAAGGGAGAGTGCGATACTCTCATTGCGTTACATGCACTATGCAAGCTGAGTTGGATCTCAATGCATGACCTTGAGGCACACTTAGATTTCTAGCAATTGCAGCTTTTATCTTTCACTGTGCACTACTTTTTGTAAAAGTGAACCTTTCTTTTAAAAAGAAAGGTTCACTTTTACAAAAAGTCATTTTTCACTTAAATTAAAGAAAAACCATGTATTTGTTAGCTGATCACTCAGTCCATGCACACTGATACAGCACAGCACAGCATAGATCATGTTGGTCATTGTACATCAGTGGCTGTTCATATACATGACTTCAACGTCCATTCATTATTGGCCATTATTGTCAGCATAAAAATGTCTCCTTTCATCAAAACAATTATGAATTTATAATTTTCAGGGTTGGCTGATTTAAATCATGTTGATTTAAATCACTGATTTAAATTGCGATTTAAATCAAATGGTTTTTTTTTTTAAATCACCGATTTATATCACTTTTTTTGTAGAAACCTTATTTTTGGCAAAATAAATTGATTGAGGGTATTTAATCATTTAAATCAACCGATTCCACAAACATGTGATTACAAAGTGTAAGATGTTGTTATTATGTTAACACATTCAAACACCCCAACTTCATCAGCATTGTCTCAAGTTACATGCAGGATTTGCATAATTACCCCAAATCATTGTTTTGATTAAAGTCAAGATCTGAGTTGAAGAGTTTCTCTTCGAAGTTTGAATTAAGACGGCACACTCACTTTTGCTATAATCATTCCTTGATCTGTAATATTGTTACGAGTCCGAGTCATCATGGTCAAGTCCGAGTCATTTTCCAATTTGACTCGAGTTGAGTCCGAGTCACAAAAAATGTGACTCGAGTCTGACTCGAGTCCGAGTCCTGGACTCGAGTCCAACAACACTGCCACCTAGTATGAAGGACCATTAATCAAACACTATAAGTTACACAAGGATCAGTGCTGCCGGTTTTGAAATTAGAAATAAACATGCCCATGGAGAACTGTACTCATATTTTTTTGGTATACCATGTACATGTTCCATAAATCACATTTTTCATTCATATCCACACACAACGTATCTCAGCTGTATCAATCAAGCCATGCACATTTAAGTGTATTCAGTATTTATGTACCATTGAACCAATGATGTAGACTACATCAAGTAATCAAGCAATTTTTCGCTGATTCAATACATTTTTTTTCAAAAGCATTTATCAGTTTATTGAGTTTTGTGGATGATGGGTATTATAAGGGTGGACGGGGAGATTTAGACACATTTTTAGACATATCAATATTTTGAAAGTTAAAAAAATCAAAAGAAAATTTGATTAAAATTTTTAAAAATCTGATTTAAATAAAATATATCAGATTTTTTTTTTTTTAATCACAAAAATTGCCAACCCTGATAATTTTATGGAAGTATTAATAGTTTTGGTTGGGCAAATAGAACTATATTGTAAGTGTTGCAATAGGGCAACCATGCCTAACTGAACTATTAAGTTGTATGTAGTTGGGTATATTTTGGAAGTGCCATGTTTAGGGATTTTGACTGGTTCAGCAGCTTGGCTGCAGCTCCAGATTGTGCCCACACCAATGTGACGATTTAACCATTGAACATTCATTCCATTATCGTAATGTTGCCTACCTAATTGTAGGTTTCCACATACCAAATTGAAACTTCATTTTTTTTTTATACATAAACAATATAACAGTAACACCATGTAAACATACCTGATGCCAACAGAACAAATGTAAAGTATATTGCCTTCTTATAACCTGGCCTTCTTATAGATTGCCTTACTTCAAGCAAAAGTGTATTTTGGTCTCATGTAACTGATTTTCACTTTTTTATATTGATATATTTTCTCATGTGCAACTAGTGGTGAAGATACATGATCTTCCTTCGAACCTTTTTGCTGTGCACAGCATATCTATTGCTCTTTCTAAACCAGTGTTGTCTTATTGTAGCTAGCTGCAAAGCAAGTATATTTTTTCCATTCAATAAAAATTAAAAGAAAAACCAGAATGGCAAGACTATTCAGCCTCATCAGATCATTAAATAGGGATGGGGCTGAAGCGTGTAGTTCATGCAATTCAATCTGAATTCCATTGGATTCTATTTTATGTTGAGTGTATAATCACATCTTTCAATTCTGGTTGTCTGCATATATCCTTACCCAAAGATTGCCAATGCATTGGCAAAACTGTAGTCAAAGACCAAATGAACATTGCCATGTACAAAATGTGTATAAGGAGCACAATAGTTTTGTTTGGGTTTTTTTTTCAAAGAAATCTGCCGTTTTGATAAAATCAAAATGATTATAATCTTTTTAATGATATATATTTTTTAAGTGATTACATAAATGTTGTTTAAAAAAAAATACAATTTTTTTCACATCAGTAAGCATTTACTTTTATATAAGAAAAACATTGTATAATTTTAAAGGAAGACTGCCCAAGTTGTCTTTACTACACAAACGATATCGATCAGTATCACATTTGTCCTTGTTCATTTGTTTGAAATTTAAAATGTCAATCCTTTCTATATTTTCTGTTGTAAACAAAATCTGATCATCTTGATGGCATTTGCCAACATTTAGTATGAATTTGTATATAATTGTTAATGTTAATAAATTGTGTCTCCTGCTCAAAATTTGAACAGGAAAGAGTATTAATTTGAACTGAGACTTATTTTCTTTCTCTAAAGATAAAGATTCTGATTTTTGTATCAGGTACAAATAAATGACTGCCTTAAACCAGTGCTTCAATATTACAGTCACTGACTATTTTTTATGCTGTTTTGTTCTGCCTTTTCATATTAAAGTGACAGTGAAAAGTGAAAACCCAACGCTCATGTAAGTGCTTCTATAGCAAAGATTGTTAGGGCAACATACCCTTCTTTCGCCACATAACAGTAGGGATAGGCCCAGCTTCTGTTGTAGCGGTGGTTTGCAAACACAATGGGACAAACATATTATAAGTATTATTAACACACACAAATAGTGCAACTGTCAAAAATATTAATGACAAAAATAATATTAAAAAAAAACGAATGATTGTACCTCCTTGGCCCTTTAAATATTGAGGACATAAATTTAGAAAAAGCTATTGCACACCACACAGTTTTATGTATGACTACCTGGTGTAAAATGTCTCGCAATGTTTGTAAACAAAACAAAATCTATTGTAAAATGGAATAGCTCACACTATTAAGACTTTAGGTCAGGGGTCTCTAGAGTTGATCAAGGCTCCCGGGTGTGAGCTATTCCATTTTACCGGATAAGTGATATTCATTCACACCAACGATAAAATTAATAACTAAGAAATGGCTTGTAATAAATTCAAAGTTAATCAAAGAAATTGACTGGAGTGTGTTTGAACCATGTGACCCCTGGGTTACCGTACCGGTGCCCTACCAACTGAGCTATCCAGCCTTATATGTTGGTGGTGAGTGATCCCCGTTTGCTATTCCCCAGCTTTGCAGCAATGTTGCTAGCATCGTGATTTGGGGCGCGATACGCATGTACGGGTTTATGGCTTCCGACTAGCGCCCTTGAACAAAGACATTGATACAATGGGGAGGACTGCATTATGGCTCGGTTGGTAGTGCACCAGTACGGTCATCCGCCCATCCGGCGATCGCAGGTTCAAACCCCACTCCAGTAATTGGTTTTGTTCAACTTTAAAATAATAATAATGCACCTACTCAATTTCCCTTTGTGCTTTATTCGCAGAAAAAAAAAACTTGTCATTAAAAAGCCGTCTCTTCCAAATGTGATCTCCGTTTGCCAATTCCTAGGTTTTCAGCTTTGCTAATACTTACGACGTGATTCCTGACTACTACTGGTAATAAACGCATCTAACTAGCGCCCGTGGACAAAAACATTGAGAAAATGGGGCACCGCCAAATACATAGGACTGGATGGCTCAATTGGTACGGTAATCCACGATCCGTATAACCCCACTTCAGTCCATTTCTTTGTTCAACTTGAACTTCACCTAGTCGGTTTCCCTTTATTGCTTTTTTGAGAAAAAAAATCATTTCTTGAAATCAGTTTTGAGATACCTCGAAATTGATTTAAATGATTTCGAGTTACCTCGAATTTGATAAGTTAAGATATCTATCGATGAGTGCAAGAGAAAGCCCCGACCTCCGCCGATGGGTCGGTTGGTACCTGTACAACAGACATGAAAAGTGTGTCCCGAGTGTCATTGGCAGGTACTGAGATAAGATCCGATTTGTGATTGACAACTTGTCATAGTTACTATAATATGTAAAGTATTAAATTATCAGGGGAATAATACAATTTGTTTGTGTAGTAATAAGTTACCGACTGATAATTTGATGTTTATATTTCAAGCTATTTGAGTTTCAAAGGAGGTTTCAGTTCCTTCGCCTATAATTATGACGCGTACTGTGGTTCAGTGCTTATATTAGGATGCCGCTGTAAAAGGCATTTGGTTATCACACTTCATGGAAATGAAACTCATATATCCCTCCCTTGGAGGTTAATATTTGATATCTGGCCTATTAATATCGTATGGTCACAAAATGGTTTAATTATATTCACCACAGCATAGCCAGCTGCAGTTACAGTCATGATGATTATCAGCGACTTGTTTACGCTGTATGACAAGCCTTTCGAAAGCCAACAATATCCAATCCACTGAGACACGCCATTTCCTTGTCTTCGTTATTTCCTGCTCCGCCTAACAACCGATCTCTGGGTATCTATGGTAACCGTATCCTGCGTTATATAGGTGAGTTAAACATTAACTCAAGTCGTGTGTCTGCCAGCCACTCGAATCGAAACTTGATTATTACGAGTTACAGTGAGGACCTCCGCCTGGGTTGTTCGGTAAACAAAATCTGTCATTAATTTATTGAATATGTAGCACTTTGAACTCATCTTGTACTTTACCATATGTTCGATTTACGCACGAAAGACCAGACTCATGACTTTAACGAAAATAGAAAGCCAAACCAGCCCCAAAATAATTTCCGCTTTGATGAAATCCAACATTGTCCATTACTATAAAGGTATATAGGGATATATATTCAAATAAGAAACAACACGGGCACCATGGTCGCTTGTCCACCGTACACCTAAGATATTGTGTTTCTGAAATGAATAATTAATATTCAAAAAATACGATGTGGTAAAACTACTATAACAGACAAATACAACATGGGAATGGTTCTCGGGGATCATTATTTTGGCTGGTATGGCAGGTTAAACATTTGTAGAATTGTTTATACAAAGGAAACGTATTAACATATGATTGTTGAACTTTCTGCTGAAATTAAATGGCTATTGTAAGCAAATCAAATATTTTATACTTTATTTTCAAATCAGAAATTTACATTACTTCTCAGCGACACTGCCAATAAAACAATGATACTTTTGCATTATCAAGAGTGAACGATACTGTTTGTGTTTTCGTTGTGATACAAGAGTTAATATGTCACCTCAATGGTGGTCATATATTATACATATTTTGATACTTATTTAATATTGAATTGGCATAGGCCATGATAGCTTTTTCGGTCAAATGTTTAAGTCCCAACAACCCACAACAACAACAACAACAAAATTAGCCTTCAAATTCCTCTTCGTCTTACGTTTGTTTGTTTGTTTGTTGGGGTGTTTAATTTGTTTGTTTGTTTGTTGGGGGTTTGCTTGTGGGTTTGTTTGTTTGTTTGTTTGTTTGTTTGTTTGTTTGTTTGTTTGTTTGTTTGTTTGTTTGGTGGGGTGTTTGTTTGTTTGTTTGTTTGTTTGTTTGTTTGGTTTTTGGGGGGGGGGGGTTATGAGCGTGCAATTAAACTGGAAGATATTAATAGTTGGACGAAAATGTATAAACAACTGCGCGCATTTACAGGAAAAAATGTCCTGTCTCTTATTTTTGAAACCGATTATTGGTTCCTATTATTTGATTGAGAATCAGATGATTGGGCAGTCATCGAACGTCCCAATCGTTGTTGTCATATCCACATTGATAGGGTTATTACTCTCAGGATCGAGTGCAAGGGGAAATTGTCGCCGGGAAAAGTGCAATGCCAGAAATTGAATTATCATTAATGGCTGGTCATATCAGAGCTACCTTGACGACACCATGATGTGTTTCCAAGACAACCAGAATACAAACTAGCAATGCGTTGTTTGGTCACCTTGGTGAAACTATACTATTTTGACAGTATGGGTTACTATGGTGAATCGTGATACTGACTATGGGTAGGGTTCATGCTATCGTCTGTACATCCAATGTTTCTGATAAATGCAGAAATTATTATTTAGTTGCACAGAGGATTGTGTTAAATTTCCTGTAACATTATTTCAAGATTGTGTCCGCACTCAATCATGCATCACCAAGTGTTTAATCATGCATGTTAGGCGATCAAGAAACGCCCTCAACCTCGTCCCCAATGCGTATTTTATTTCCAACCTCGTTTCCAATAGGAAGTTCTGGATAGCAAACTTTCTTCATGTATCCCTTATTCGATATCGCAATTTGCTAGTAATGGATTTATATCGTGTAGTTGGTGTTGTTATTTCCAACGTGCATTACGTGCTTTCACGATTATTGTAATTATAACGCCTACTCAAAAATACTCCCTTCCATTCCAGTTTGCTTATATTAATATGAAATGTGATACTGCATATTGGCGGGCCAGATTGTAACATTTTAACTTAAAAAAAAAGTGTTTTCATAACTAACGGCGAGATGCTGTTTTTGACCCAGACACCGCATACAAAAACAAACGCTAATGTAACGCACATGCAGGCACCAGACTATTCCTCATTTGCATACGTGTTCAAAAATCTTGAACATTTTGGCCAAGTTCGCGCAAGGACTATAGTTGACCAATGGTTAACTAACGTTTGCCCGAACTCTGTCTAATCGACGGTGGTTGACTACGCTAGTCGTCTATTTAGAACCAGCCTACTGGGGTTGGTTGCTTCGCTGGTAACTAATAGCCGCGCGCATTCATAACGCTAGCAGAGAGCCAGGATCCAGAAGTTTTACAATGACATTTTGACCAGCGTTTGACTAGAGACGTTCGCACGTTGCTATTAGTGCGCAGGCGTAAGGTACGTCACAAATCAACCACTAGTCGACTAATGGTCCTTGCCCGAACTTGGCCACAAATGATCCAATACCAGGGTGAGATAGCAGGTAGTGGTGGGCGCGTACTGCTCGACACCCTGGGGACGAGGTTGGAAACGCCCTTTACTAACCGTTTTCGGTGTAGCGCCTTTATAACTGTGAACCTTTATATGAAACTTTTAGTGCCATTCTTCAATGGCAACATGTTCAAGAAAATCCGAATGGTTCGTGATAATGCTCTACAGTTTCTGGTTTCATCGGGGTACCGGACGTTAGTGTGCTTTGGGAATGGGTCTTGAGTTGGGTTCGGAATAGAGGTTTGTATTTTTTTTTAATCTTCATTCTCCCTCCAATGTATGCTCTTCCTTTCATTCTTCATTTCGTTATTATTATTGCGCTATTTTACTTTAGAAAGTATCTGAAATAATATATGCCAACGATGTTTCTGTAAGTTACGAAATATTGCTTGTTTTCGTTAAATAATGACCTTTTGTTATTAATAAAGTTTTATTTTAAAGTAAATTTTGCTTCTTTCTCCATGATGAGTCTTGTATATTAGGCCTAAATATTGTATTACTATTTTTTTTATGTAAGGCCACTCAATCAGGACAGGCCATCGATATATAGTAACTGGATTTCTTTTGGGTGAAAACCTTACTATACGGGGTATTTCGTCATTAAACTATCCGCTCGTGTGTTTGTATCCCTTGGCTATAACCTATGCTATAACCTATGCTTTGTTATACAAATAATGAATGTTATAAAGTTTCAAACTTTATGAGGGCAATGGTGAGAATATTTTCATGAGTTGTAAGATGGGATGTTCCATTCAACGAGGCGCTATTTAGACCATAATCATGCGTTATAGCAGTACAAAACCTGCCTTTGAAGTTGATGCAATTGCTTTGATGATTTTTTTGCATTGTTTTAAGAACTTAACATTATTTTTCATTATTGTCAATGATATAACTTTTAAACCTTTGTTAGCCTTAAACAAGCTGGGACAAAAAGTAGTGGATATGATACAATTTGGTGAGTTTTGTTTGTTCTTAAAGTTTTATCCTCCAATTGAATGACAAAGATCTACTTGGATGTTATAAAACAAATAATAAATGTTTTGCATTCGTGTAATGGTGAGCATATTTTCATGAGTTATAAGACGCTGCGCCTCGTTGAATGGAACATTTTCTCTTTCAATGGTGAAAATATTCTCACCATTGCACTCATAAACATTCATTATTTGTATAATAATGCACCTCAAGCCAAGAAAGTAAGTGTACAAACAATGACGGTATAAACTCAACGAATTTTACCAATAGAAAACAAGTGTTGCAAAGATAAAACAGTTCTATGTGTGTGGCAGTCTTGTTGATTGTGGAGAGGCGTGTGAGTCAGCAGGTGCATCGTGTTGGAGAGGCCCTGATAGGTTCAAGGGTCATCCTTTCAGACCAGCTATGACGCCTCCGAACAAGGCGTGAACCCTCTCCTAGTCTGTATCAAACACCACTCACACACAACACAATGTCGGGATAATTTCACCATCAGGTTATACATTAACAGACAGAGGTGGTGTCCCTTGCAACCCTTTCAAAAAGTGCACTTTCTTTGTCTCCGTTGTTGGTAGTAAATGTGATATACATATAATTATACTCAATCATACTTATTAATGTTTCAATCGTTATCTCTTTGCACAGCAAGGGTATATGATATGTAGCAGATTCGGCAATTACCGGTAATTATGCAAAACAAGACTGCGATCATTCTGACCATGCATGCAGTGGGCGCCTTCTACCATGTCTTCGGAGACCCGTTGTTGTATTACAAAACATGGCAGCCAAATAGACCAATCAACAGCTTAGTCCACATTTCTGATCGAAATGACGTCACAATTTCTAAGGTCGACTCCGATTGGCTGGCGCGTGGGGTCGCATAAAATGTGCATGCTCACATAATATATCAGACATTGGATAGGGAAAGGGCTCCCTTGAACAACGGATGATACTCGGACTATAAACCCAAGCTTCACATCAATAACAAAATGCACGCAACCAATGGTACAGAAAACATAACAACCTTCCGTTTTATTTTCAAAATCTAGACAGAGATTTTGAACTGTATCAGATCCACTGAAAAAAAAATCTTTCAGTTTTGTGTAAAAAAAAAAAATAGCCTACCACCATACACGATTTTTTTTACAGAGATTTGGAAATCAAATGTATGAGTTACCTGAAGCATTCATTGTTGGAAATGATAAAATTTGGATTATTTGATGATGATAGGCCTACATCTAAAAAAAAAAAAAAAAAAAAAAAAAACACGATATAAATCTTAGAAATTGAGTCAATTTGTACGCACTATCAAAACGATGTAGGCCTGTTACCGTGCGCGCCCGGTGCTTTCGACGGACGGCGGCGGAACGTTTCCTTTAGCGGGCTTCCCAAAAATGGGCGGGCAAAGGAAACAAATTCAAAAGTCGGAATGGGGTGGGATAAAATACTCCCATCTCCGACTTAATTTTCCTATTGAGGAGTCCGGAAGCGCGACACCAGGGGTCAACTTTCAGGCTCTATATGCCATGAATTGTGTGACTTGCGTGAAACATTCACTCATGACGTTAATTTGAATGTGGATCCCGATGAATTATCATTGATAATAGTTTATAGAGAAACTCGGAAATACGAGTTCAGCGTGTAAAGGTTCAAAGTACAGCATCGATCGCTCGTCTGGTAGCTATGCGTACGGTAGTGGAACGCGGAACAAAGAAATCAGACTGCAATAGGAACTGAATGGACGTTATAGGGACAGATTTAAGGTCTAGTAAAATATTACATTTAAAACTCCAGGTTTTTCAACTGCGTTTTATACTTTCTGCAATTAATTACTTACTTAATATTTTAATAGTACAAGTTCTCCTATCAAATGTCACATTTTGTTGTTTCGGTTATGGAAATCTTCCATTTGAATTCGTGTAAAATAGTGACAGGGTTTTTATGCTTATGCCCGTTCCAATTTAAACGAAACATACAAATATTTAGGGTTTCCTCGTTCATGCAATAAGAACAAATTACTTAACTTGTACATTAAATTTCGTTAGTCTTATGCCTCTTGCAGATGATCGCAGACGCTCCAAAAAACAACGAATTAGTGTTTTGTTATATTATTATTTTATATTAAAACATTTAAGTTGAAAATTCGTTGCGCCAAAAAATTGAACTTACAAAATACCTGAAACGGGAGAAAACTTTTTAATCGCGTCCAATGTAGTGTATCGAACACGTAAATACCACTAATTAAAAAAACACAGTTGGCCTGGTGATTTCTGATTTTTTTTAATGCATATTATTCTTAGGGGTTATTATTTAGTTTAGGCCAAGAAACTTAGTCAAACGAAATTAACATTTAATGTACAAGTTAAGTAAATCGCTTTTATTTTGTCTTGCTTTTGCGCCCATATCGCAACAGAAAAAAACACCACACAACAATAATTGTCGGACCGCAGTTCGACAGTTGTAAACTAAAAATATTCCACACTTCGGTGGATTTTTTGTTCAATGTCTTGTAAAAAAAAAAAAACAGTTCTTTTGTAATGCTAAGCAGCAAGTTTAAGGAAACTTTAAATTTTCTATAGTGCCCCGATCGAAAAGTCGAAACATATACAATAAAGAGCAAGTTGCTCACAATGGCTGTTTGTAAACTGGCAACAATGTACATCTGGTTTCACATGTCAGACGAAACAAAAGGAAACTAAACCGAATTTAGAAAATACCGCTGCCATTATCGATATTGTCTAGAATTGTTTGCGATGTGCGAGTGAAGAAAATACTGAGTCACTGATTGACTGACTGACTGAGTGACAGAGTGTTGTGTCCTATTGGCCTAAACTAAGACCGGGTCTGGACAAACCTGGTCTTCTCCAAGTTGCTGATATCTTCCCATATAATCAGTCTGTGGCTGTCGAGTTAGTTTGCGTGAGCTGTATTATCATAGAATCTTCACTGGCCCACGCCAACTGTTGACATTTCGGCAAATTATTAACTAAGGATAATTGTTCATGTTTGGTTGGCCTGCCCTTCCCCACGGAACACGAGGCAGAAAGGCTGCAGACGCTCGCATCATCCACCACACAACTCACGCTGTTCAGTCCAAGTTCTGTCTCTGCACAGCTAGCTATAGCTCTACATTCATGCTTGTGTGCAACACATCCTTGAATCAGGATTTGTTCGGGCAGGAGAAGGCAAGTCTACATTTCGGGGGTGAGTTTGTATCACGGTGGCTTAATTTATGGTAACCTATACGTTGGCCAACGAATTTTTAATTGTTTTTCCTTAAAATATCGAATCGAACGGTAACATTCGTTAGGGAGGTTCTATGGGATAGCTATTTAATTTGCACTTTTCCGCCCTGTTGTTTCTCGTATTAGATAGATCAATATCTCGAAAATGCCAACGAAATCAACTATTATACATTAAAAATCAGTGTTTTTTGGTCACTTTTCTGTTTTTCATCATTGTTTTACAGACCGCTCAGCTTGGCATATGCTTTTTAGATACAATTCACAAATGACACTGGCAGTTCATTGTGAGCAAACTGCAGAAA
This sequence comes from Patiria miniata, assembly GCF_015706575.1. Classification (NCBI taxonomy): domain Eukaryota; kingdom Metazoa; phylum Echinodermata; class Asteroidea; order Valvatida; family Asterinidae; genus Patiria; species Patiria miniata. The sequence continues at coordinate 4,396,070 of NW_024037062.1, forward strand.
ATGTCTGCAAATATTACGAGCGTGATGCAGACACGTCGTAGGCTCAAGTAGCCGCAAATAATCAAGTTCGTATTTCATGAGGAGATTTTGTTGTCAGAATCATATTGCGATTCAGGCCTTGGTAAGATATTTAATTGCTAAGCTGAAAATATATAGGGGGAAACTCTGGTAAGAGAAACACGATGAGTTTTGAAATTATTTTTTGTAAATAAAGTGAGACGTTGTTTGTTCGTAGGCGATATCTCAATCGTAACAAAGCTTGGAAACGAAACCACGTGGAAATACATGTCAGCCAAGCCAGCCTGTGGTCCTATGTGTGTTTTCTCAGTATCAACAGCGATCTTTAACCAAACATTGTGAGTGGGCATATGGGTGCAAGGTGGACCTTTGTTGAAGGCGAGGCCGGCATATCATTCACGTCGGATATAATGTTTAGGGTTATCTTGTTATGAACAAACACTTCTCAAAGAACACATGCACTGACTATCACGATAACCGTGAGTATATCAACACAACAGTACAGATAGTCAAAATGATAAAACGGTCTTTAACATTGCAATTTTACATCTGAAGAATATATGAATGTCCAATCATATTATTTATTATAGTTTTATTATATGGATACACATTAAAAAAGATACATTAGGAAAACAAAGAGAAAACAAATGCCGTTAAAGCTGGTGTACTCCTGTTTTTCCCCCCTTTGTTACGGAAACAAAAAACACTATTGCATTTTCTGCAAGCGAGAGCTCGAAGGGCGTGGATCGTACTGCGCAGTACGGTGCTAGACAGTGTTAAATCATTAACTTGGTCTGTTAAAACATCAACGATATCACCCCATGCACGCGTATGTATAACTGATGTACACAACGATAAGTTAATATGACTGATGTTTACATGGCAACAATCGAATGCGTCAACGATTACGTCATTTGCCCTTTTGGGGTGGATTACGTCGGAGTTTCAATTATATTTAAAATTACGCAACATACATAGTTTTGTTAAGTCTTATATAGGCCTAAAGGGGAAAAAATGAACATTCTAGACATTTATGCTACATTATCCCAAGCCATTCAGTTGTAGGCTATAATATAGGCCTACTCGGAGATCAAGGAACATGGTATTTTCTCCTCCGTGGAAATAACAACACAAAATAATGCGAGGAGACATTTTGTAGTTAAATTGAAATAGATCAAAGAATAATCTGATCAGATAAACGAAACTCACAACACTATCTTACGCCCTTTTAATTTCCGAGGAAAGAGAAAACATACATATTGAGGCTTCAACTTATCCGGATAGCGTAATTTTCTTATTTCCTGGTGTGTTTTTTTTGGTCATTCTTGGCTTTTCTCCCCCCCCCCCCATTATTTCCCCCCTCCCTTTTTCCTTCTCCCTTATTTAAAGGCATATATGACCATTTGCTTTTCATAATTTTTTTTTGACGCCAATAAGAACACCACTCAAAATCCAAAGCAAATCTATTCTGTTGAAGTTTTAGGTCAGCGGATATTACACTTTTCGATAAAACAGTGGAAAACCATGCACGACCTCCTGAACACGAAACACGAAGTAGCACTAAAAGCTTTTGTCAATTTTTAGCCAAATGTAGTAGATCGGATTTTCTGACTCGATTTGTTTGGAGTCAAGGGTCAGCTATTTTAAAATGCTTCTTATCCATATTCCAGTACTTATGCGCAAAACGGTCAGTTGCATCCGTGTACTGTCACCTGCATGGCTGCAGTGGCGTACCAAGAATTTTTTTTTTAGGGGGGGGGGGGACAATCCTGTACGAGGGGAGTTCCTGACGTCCGCACCCAACTCCCTGACACTCACTAGTCGCTACCACTCGCAGGTCCACACTCTCCCCGTGGACGGTGGGAGATAACCCACCGTCTTCCAAGAGCTTCAACATATACATGATATAAGCTCGATGTCTTATCACGTTGCTAGTCTTATTTCCAGTGTCAAGAGTCCTTTTTGACTACAGGTGCTTCCTGCCTTTTCTTGGCATTATCAACTGAAAAAAAATAGAACTTGAATCGTATCACTTGCTTCAATTTAATATTAAATATCACAATACAGTAAATAACCCACGGGTTTGCTTTAGAAGATAGTATGAACAAAAAGTCGCATTGCACTTACAAAATCTTAAGTTAACCGACCCGTTACAAATTATGAGGGAACAATGCACATTTTCCCATTCTAGTGCACAACACCTTTATAATCCGCCTCAAAAGAATGTGTTTTTTTCACAAACATGTAGTTGATTATGTGATTGGCGATAAAGGTTTATAATACTTTGACAACTTTTAAATAGAGAAGGAAAGTTGTACTGGTTTACTCGAGATTTTCTGAGATTTGCTAGTCAAGCGCATCACGTAGGCCTATACGCCAGGCCCAGTCTCCTCTTGATTTGTGCCAACTTCCCGAACACATTTTTAACTTTCAGAGTGAATTTTACAACAAAATGTGTTCATCAAGTTTTCATAAAGTGGTGTGTATATAGAGAGGGTGGTTGGGCTTTCAACCGCCCTTCTGTGACTACCAAAAAGAAGAAGGAAAAGTAAGGGGTAGTCTAAGAAATTATATTAGTAAATGTAACAGCCTCTTCTTGCTGGAAGGAATCCAGAATATGGCAACGCGGCGGCACACGTAATAATTATGTGTAATGGCTCTTCCCCTCTTTTCCCTCCGAATTTTAACGTCAGGCCCTAGTCCCGAAAATTGGGTAATCTCTCCCCTGATTGAAATGTTTTGTTTGTTACTGCCATAGTATATACCAAGCTAGCTCCTCCCGCATCCTTCAAGGATCACTTTCAACCGCTGAAGGTCCAAATTTAGTGTTCACAATTTACCAGCTATATTTCAAAGGTTGGGTCACACTCGCTTGCTGGACACCACATTACACTAGGGGCGCTGTTCATTATGCAGATGTACATCTTATGCATACTTACGCGCCTTAACCTTACATCAAAACGGAGCGTTTTACACTTTTTTGTCCACTTTTGTAGTGCTATTGAATAGACATTTTGGTTATTGGGCATTTCGAAAAATGCTTCAACTCCGCCTTTTTTTGTAGTCTGAGTATCACCCGTAATCCACGGAGCCAAGTCTCCTATATAACGTCTGATATGTCTAGACATGCAGATAAATGCAAGCCGTGCGCAAGCCAATCGGAGTCGACTTTACTACATCGTGACGTCAGTCCCAACTCAGGACTAAATTCGAGTGCAGTGTTTTATAATACAACAGCCGGGCGCGCATTCGCGTAACATTATACAGAGCGGGTGACACAGGTTTTTTAATCCAGTCTATGACGCGCAGTGGGTGAATGACCGAAGACCCGACATAGAAAACGCCCGCTGATTGGTCAAAATCTAGAGGTCAAGATGAGGTTGTCTTGCATAATTAATCAGCGAATCTGCTCAAATACAATAGACCATGGCATACGCCATGGCATATTACGTAAAGACTACCTTTTTTGTTTCTCACCACAAAAAAGTGTGGTCTGAGTATCACCCGTTCTCCACGGAGCCCTATCTATCTCCGGTCGAACGTCTGACGTCTCCTGACATGCAAATTTATGCAAGCCGCGCGCCAGCCAATAGGAGTCGACTTTACTAAATAGTGACGTCACTTCATTCTCAAATCAGGACTAACGCTGTGATTGGTCAATTCGAATGCAGTGTTTTGTAATACAGCAACAGCCAGGAGAGCATTCGCGTAACATGATACCAAGCGCCGCGCGCCGTGACAGTTTTTTTTTTTAAATCCATGTCTATGACGCGCAACCGGTGAATTAGTCTGGTTCCCAGACCAAAAGATTCTGACTATTCCGGGCCAACCTCGTCCCCAGTGCTTACTTTATTTCCAACCGCGTTTCCAATAGTAAACCCTGGATAGGAAACATTCTTCCTGTATCCTGATTGGATAACGCAATTGGCTAGTAATGGATTTTTATCGTGTACTTGGTGCTATTATTCACAACGTGCAGTACATGTTTTCGCGATCATTCGTCCACGCCTTCTCGAATATACTAATTTCCTTTACAATTTGCTCATATTAATATAAAATATGATACTGCATGTTGTCTCGATAAGATCGTAACAGTTTGATTTCAAAAATCGTGTTTTTGTAACTCACGCCGTGCTCGCGCTGCTACGAATTGACTCTGTTTTTACCCCAGACACCGCATACAAAAACAAACTCTAATGTGTAACGCATATCCAGGCACCAGACTGTTCCTCATTTGCATACGTGTTCAAAAATCTTTTAATGTTCGATCTGATCAAATTTTTAAGTAAATTACTTGCTTCGTAATATCATACAGCTATGATAATACAGTTTGATGTTTCTGTAAGATAACATTGACTAATGTTGATCTGGAATCTTCAAAATTAGGCACCCAAATAGCACTGTTAGCAGGCGGAGCCGAATGAAGACCGAGTTTTGGAAAATCTCAGTAACGGTCGTCAAATTCAAAATTGTACATGACGCAGCAAAAAGTTCGCCCATACGATCCGAGAATATTTGATGCACAAAATCGTCGTTGAATTTCAAGTTTTCTAAATGAAAGCAATGAATATTAATTATCAACTCATTTAAAAAAAATAATTAATAAGCAATTAGCAGTTAATTAAACCTATATTATATTCGGAAATACTCGGGCGCTATCCGATTGTCGACGAAACGAATTCAAGGGCGGATCCAGGGGGGGGGGCCAAAGGGGGCCATGCCCCCCCCCCAAAAAACGAGACCAATTTTTTTTTTTTTTGATGTGACATCGCAATAAAGGCAGGCAATGAGTACACCACCATCTTTTCCTCAAAAAAAACATTGGTTAAAGTGGTCAGAAATTGCCTCAGATCGCACCACAGAGCATCTAGAATCCAAAAAATTTTCGGGGCCCTTCAGCGGGCCCCGAACCCCACGCCGTAATTTTTTGGACCCACTTTTGGGGGGGTCCAAAAAAATGTTTGGCCCCCCCCAAAAATTGTGTTCTGGATCCGCCCTTGAACGAATTCGGCAAACTTCGGAAATTTTCGGGAAAAGGAGGAATTCCTCCCGTTTGTCACGTGACGTAAATTGTAATACAATATATTACCGGTGTCATATGAATCGGACTCGTGTGAAAATCGGACTCTTTTTCCCTTTTATTGGTTAAACTCTCTCACGTGACCGGTCCCTCTCCTAATTATCTATGCATGAGCATGCGCAATACCACCAAAGAGTCCGTATTTCATAAAACCTAAATTCATGCTACACCCAACCTCGTCCCCAGTGCTTACTTTATTTCCAACCGTGTTTCCAATAGTGATGGGCGCGTACTGCTCGACACCCTGGGGTCGAGGTTGTGCTTACCGGCCGTGTCCGAAATGGGCTTCCAGAGGTACGGCTACGTCTATTGTCAGCGCGTCCCCGCGTATTTTCAATGGGCGCGGACCTAGACCTAGCTCTAGACAGTTGATTCGGATGCAGCCCTAGCTCTAGACAGTTGATTCGGATGCGGAAATAGTCAGAATTTTTGGTCTGGGAACCAGACTACCGGTGAATGAGCGAAGACCCGATAGGCCAATAGAAAGCGCCCGCTGATTGGTCAAAATCTAGGAAGTCAAGAGGCGGGGTCTTAACTAAAAAAAAAAAAGGGGGGGGGGCAATATTATTATCCAATAGCCTATCCGGCTCCCCCGGTCAAAAAGTGTGTGTACAGGTCATCCTATAGACTGAGGACTTGGGACAATGGGATGTATGCGATAACAATGGGCCCGACGCTGCCCGAGGACCTGGACACTAGTCCTCGGGAGTTCGTGTACAAACCTTATGGGAGCTCTCGAGAACAAGTTAAAGAACAAACAAAACGAAACGAAAGAAGGGAAGGGGCAGGTCCTCATGAGTATAGTAAAACAGGACTGGGTGTGTGTGCCCCCCCCCCCCCCCCCCGGATTTACGCTCCCGTGGACACTTTCATGTTATAAAATCACCTAAAGTAACAGCTGGCGAAGGCCAGAATCAAATTGTTCTTTCTGATTCCTGGCTCTGAAGGATTTGTTTAAGGGGTAATAAAGTCCGAGAACCATTTGACGCATGCCCAACGGTCGACTTTCGTAAAAATAGCAACGGCAAAAAAGAGGGATCCTAACCTGCTAATTAATCAGATTCGAACCAGCCCACCGACCCTGGCAAGTTCGGTAGACATCTGGGCTAGTTAGCAGGAGTAAGCAGGGCCGAGGTCGTGTCTCGAATAAGTAGTTTGTGAAGTTGGTTTTTTTTTTTTTGCTTTACAAGCACTCGGACGATACATTTACTAATGTCAAGTTTCTTCTTTCTTTAACTCAAAGGGTTCCAGGAGTTCAGTTGCAGCTACAGTTACAGTTTTTATCCATCTTTTACCCCGTATTAACACTGCGGCTGATGAGGGCTGTTAAACCAACCATCAGCCTCGCTGTCAATACGAGGTAAGGGCTGACAGACTTCCAAAGCCAATCACAGAAGATAGTATGTACATTGTATCCAGTAATCACGGCAGCTGCAATCAGGAGTGCAGGAATTTGTGCGCGCATGGTAAGTTTGGATGCTTAGAACTGGTGGATGGAGATATTTTCTTTAAAAACAATCAAACAATTTTGCACATCAGTAACCCGAACGTGTGTAGAAATGTGGGCAATCAGTATTCAGAACAAATTATTGCAAAAAGAAGTATACAGTTAATATTTTATGAAATGAAAAATGTTTTATTAATCGAACAGTGCAAAACGAACTTGTTTTTCTTTCATTTTGAAAATGCATGTATAGGCCTATATAAATGCAAGTAAAAAACAAACAAAAACAGACTGAACAGACAATGGAATTAGACCAGCTTATCAAAAATAAATGGAACGAGGCAAGAAAATCGGAAAATAATGTTTTTTTTGTTTGGATAAAGCAAACGGAGAAACCAAAATCTTGAGCAAAGATTGCATTTCAGTTTTGATTATACTAAAATACATGTACACAGGAGTGAAATGTGCCACCTCTTTATCACTTAGTGCAGACCAAACGGAGATTTACTGACTATGGAATGTGCAACTTACATTGTAAGTCTAAACATAAAAGGGAAAAGTCTTCCGCCAAAGTCAGGATACTTAAGAGGAAGTTGATAAAATTGTATAAGCTACACAAATCAAAAGATTCTAAGGTGATCAGGCTGTCCATCAGGCCATTTCATGTAGATTTGTTGTCTATTTCCGTGTGTTGCTTCATTTACTCTTTGGTGGGATAACATGCAATGTACTCTTCTTCTGGTAGCATTAACCTTTTACTTTCTTAATTTGCATCTTGTATAAATAAGGTTTAATACCCTCATGTTGCAGTTTATTCAATTGTTTATTTTCCTGGCACATATCCCTGGCTGTAGTTTATGCAATGCATTGATTCTGTTCGTGGTTTGGTTGCTTAAATGACAAATAAAATAATAACAAAATAATTGTTGTACCATGTACAATGTTCATAATTCAATGTGGAAGTGACTAATTAGTAATTTCCGATTGTTTGTGCAAGAAATTCAAGCGTTTCAAAACTAAACAATCTGTAATAATTTGGCTCCTATTCAAGGTTGTTCTAGGTTCTTTGAATTTACAGACACGCACGTCAAAATTAATGAACCTACATGTGATTTATTTGTTTTGTTGGATTTTTTGGCAAATTTGTTTCCTTCAGACTTTGAGTAGTTCAATATTACATAATCTCTATGTAAACACTCCAAAAACATATATTTTGCTATTATGCAACACATAACATTGATGAAAAATGAGGCAAAATTGCTTCAGCAAGGTTTACCACGCCCACTTGGGGGTCAACATGCAAATTGAGGTCAAAGTAATACATTAGTACATGACTCCACCCAGCTAGCAGGTGCTGAGCGAAGTGCAGCATCCTGCTAGTGGTCTACAGAGACCCCACAGGGTTTGTTTATAACTAATTACAGAGTCCACAGTAAAACTCTTAACATACTCATTAAATAATAGGAATAACTGAACTATCCGAGGGATACGAAAGTTTCATAGCATTTGGGTGTTTTCCAGCATGATATTTTTACTTTCAAGGAAAATGGGTTTGCGATCACTACCGACTTTTCCTAACATGTATTTCGAAAATTCAGTGTTCAGTCTTAGTGCTATCCCAAGAAATCAGTTAATTTTAATACAATTTAAAGGCAATATACAACATTTGCAAACATAAAAAAAACCTACAAAGTTATTATAAAATACCTTACTGAACAGTTAGGCAATGACAGTCTAAAGCATCCTGTAAAATCATGGCACCTTGTGTGCTGACATTTTTAAGAACTCAGGTGGAATTTTGTATTAATTTCCAACGACGGTCGTCCTACCGTTTTTGGGAAAAAGTGGTTTGTTTTTTTCAATACTGACTCCAATTTACCAAATTAATCGGTTACACATCTGTGCATGGGTACAAGCCAGCTAGACTGGTTCCCTTACCTTACAAATCCCCAACAACTATAAATTGCTTGTTTCATCTGAAGTGGGGTCAGGGAACCAGACTACAAGAAGACAATTTTCTTGGTTTTTCCAGCATCTGCGAACACAAAACTTTAAAGAGGTCAGTGTAACAATATTTGCTATAAAATACTAACCCCAAAAATCCATTCATTTCTGAAAATTAAAGCAAAAGCAAATGTTGTATATTTCTTTTAAATGAGTGTGAGATTTAGCATCAGACAGCAGATTTATTGGAATAGCACTTTGAAACTTTCATTTAAATTTCCATAATACAAGTTTGTAAAGATCTATTGTATTTTCAGATATTAATTTGGCCGGAAAGGTGTACATAACACTTTCAAATACTAATCAAATATGGTAAAAATTATGTGGTGTCCGTGCTACATCGTTACACTGTTTTACTTTAGAATATTATGCTGAAAAGTGTCCCAATGCTCAAAAGCATTCTTAAACAACCACAGGAGCCAGAACAAACATTGTTGATAATATCTGGTTACTCTGAGCAACCCCTTATTGATAATATACAAATATGTCCAAATGTCACAAAGCGTTCCCCAACTTCAAGGAAAGACCCATATCAGATCAGAATCAGCCAGCTGACCACCGCAGGCTTGGGGCTGAAAGTAAGCAATTACAATTTTAAGCAAATATGTGTGGGTGTGATGAGATCTACTCAGTCAGCTTGTACAGACTCCGTGCACAAGTACCCCCCCCCCCCCACGTCAAGACAGGGGTGGTTGGGGGAGACCACTGGGAGAGACATTTGAATGCATTGATGACAACGCCCGACACTATGAAGACGCTATGGCTTTGTGCACGTTCAGAATAAAAATAACTCATACATACTTCATGCTATACGTGCGCTATATGTGCCCCATCCACAGGGCTCTCAAGCTGGTAAAAAGCGTCTTCTCCTGTTCCTGTTCGGAGCCCATAGGTTCTTCACAAAAGCCGTTCACATACGGGGTTTACAATATTATACTGTACAACTGTCAATGGTAAAATCGAACACTAGGCATGGTTCCTTTTCCAAGTAACATTCCAGTCGTTATTACCTCGTTTTTCAAATTTAAGATATTGATCCAAGTGTACTGGCTATTCTGGCTAACACCTAGTGATCAATCCCTTCCAGCTCTATATTTTCCCTGTCCGATGACAGATGACCATCAACCTGGACTTGAGCAACAGTCTCATATCTGGCTCCCCTTCGTAGAAAATACCAACACAGGGAGAGCAGACTAGCCTGGAGTACCAGCACAAGTAACCCAGTGCCAGCCATGGTGTGCCGAAATCCAGCAAGATCATGGATCCAGCATGCACGGCGAGAACCACATTCAATCTGCCACAGCTTACAGGTGGTGTCAATCAGACTGCCTGTTATGACTGGTGTTGGAATCACACCTTGAAAATGAAGAGTCAAAATACATACATGTGACTCGCTCTGAAAAAAATAATAAATACTTTTGATTTAAATACCTGAGGCTTCATGGGTTAATCTAAATCTAGTTTTAAGGGTCAATGCGATTAATTTTTCTTGGGAACACATTTTGTGCAACTTTCTATTCCTCTTAAATGTATGAAAACTATTTGACGTCCCTTTTTGAATAATTTTTTGAAAAGTGCACTTCTAAGGCCCCCAAAAAGTCTCCGGTTTCTGGTATGGAGCTTGCCCCAAAAGTGGTACGGCGACGCAGCTTCTTTTTTTTTTACCCAATTTTTGTTTTCTCTTCAAATGTCAGCTGATGTTGCAGATGACGCTTCGATCCCCTTAAAACTCTCAAAATATCCTTCAGAGTGCAGCTTGAGGTGGCCTCAATAAGGCCATAAGGCTTGAGAAGTATATTGAGCTAATTAAAAAGTGTTTACAGGTTCCAGATACACGACCATCGCTCCGTCAGTCTGGCATCCTGACACACAATTACAAAATTACAACACCGTCTGCAAATGGTGCCCGACTAAATTTAGTGCAAAATATATGGGGGCCCAGAGAGGCCACATAAAGCTTATACACAATTGTAACCCCATCTAAAAACACGTTAAAATTGTGCAGCAGCAGGATTCCAGTCAAACCAGTGAGTTTGGCGGTTTTGAGACCTCATCTTACATTGAAAAAAACACTTTTTAATTTTGCCGACGCGCGGGCATACCAGAAACCGGAGATTTTTTTTTTTGGCCTAACTACACATTTGAAGTTGTCCATGCTTTTCTGGCCAAATGAGAAGTTGCTGTGATATCATTTCAGGAATGTTCAGTTTGGGGATTTTCTGTTGTGAACATAAAATTTGCTCATTGAAAACATTTGTGAGAAAGGGTTGCTCACTGGCTTTACTGCATTGTTCTTATAAAAAAACGGAATCACCAAAGAAAAGAAATTTTATGACCGGAAAATATCCAAAATTCTGGCAAATTTTGGTGCAGAAATAGCTGTAACATTGAGGTTTCTGCACGGAATGACATCACAGTTTTGCTCATGAATATGGAAATTTGCATAGCATAAAAACCAAAAAGGCACCAAAATACCCTTCAATATGGCAAAACAAAAGTTGAAAATAATGTTAAATGGGACACAAAGGTGCATTTTCAAGGATTACACTAAAAAGAATTACATTGCATGAACCCTTTAAATCAGTGTTGTAATGAGTCACTGAAATTTGCGACTCAAGTCGAGTTGAGTCATTTGATCAACAAGGTTGAGTGAGTTGAGTCACAGTGTGTACTGCGGTCAAGTCGAAATTGAGTCAAAGTTTGGCTTGAGTCAATTCAAGTCACTAACATTTGAACACCATCTAATTAAGTGTCACAAAATGAGACAGATACTGGTTTATGATTCAGCATTTGTATTTATTTTGATGTGTTTGTTTGTTTGTTTTCTGTATCATATCATCTGTATCATAATGGCTTGCTAAAGCCCCTGTCACACAGTGCCGTTCTCTAGCCCTGTGCGAAATACGATGGTTACGACCCCCAAAAATATTGAAACGTGGCTAGGACGCGGGAAATTAAAAACAAATTATGGCTCCAGTCTGGGTTCCCAAACCATAATCTGTGTGTGCCCCGTCCTCATCTAGTCCAAGCAATTCTCAGGCAGTTCTATTCAAGACAAAAGTGGCTCACACTCTCGTCCCATAACCGTCCTCGTCCCGTCCCAGCCGTTGGCATCAAGTCTATCATGTGCTTATCCCATGCTAGCAACGGGGAGAGGTCTGGGTACGCACTGTGTAAGCAAGGTATAGACGTAGGAGAATCGTGAGTGAAAGACAGTCCTAATGCAGCTCCGTGCATGCAGTGTTCACAACGATGCTCCCGACTGCCATCCCGTCGGCCCCACGTCCAGGTCGTTTGAGTGCCCCATGCCCTGACCTTGCAGCGTCCTCACCCCGTTGTGAATAGGACGGGAGAGTCTCCCGTTTGTTTTGAACATGCTCAAAACAGTCGGGGCACTTAGCTGTTCTGTCAGGACCTTGCAGTGTCTATCACGACCTATGCACGAGCTCCCCGTTCAGAGCAGTTGCTGTCAAGTTCTCGTCCAGTTTCGCCGCTGTCTATGGTCATGACACCATCGGGATGACGGAACGGCACTGTGTGACAGGGGCTTTAACCTCTCTATGAACTGAAGGTTTCTATTGATACATGAACACTGAATGGCAAAAAGTGAATGCTCAATGGCAGAGCCATGGAGTATATATTAAATGTGAAAAGGATTTGAATTGAATGCTGTTTCTCATCGGTAGATCTGTGCTTAATTCACATTGACCACTGATTTACCAATCTATAAACTTTACTTACCAATCACATACTGGAGACACTTTGTGATACCATAGGCAAACGTCTTATCCCTGGTGTCAACACTCCTAATAAAGATATTGTCACAGTGTGTTAGAAATAGTGTTGTAGTCGAATCCATCACTAGTCCCTCCAAGTCCTCGACTACTACGACATCCAGGATACATGTATCATTGGAATAACTTTCTTGCTTTATTCATAAAGGTTCAGTCAGTTTATAATGCTTATTAAACCCTTATCAAAACTAAGCTGATTTCATCCTTGCAATGCTGCTCAAACTCTGCATTCATATTCAGACAAGGTGATCCAAGGATTGCACGTGTCACCTTTTTTGCGGTCGATCCCTATATCATGTTTTGTGTTCTTAAAAAAAGTCAAATTTTGTGCATTTTAAAAGAACGACCTCAAATGACACCTAGATGACCTTTGACCTCCAATTTCGGAAGAGTTGTGATGAACCCCCCCCCCCAGGATCACTCCATCCAAGTAAAGTTCAAAATCCATCAAGTTCTGCAGACAAAGAAACATTTGAAGTATATTTGAACAATGACCTCTGATGACCCCTACATGACCGCAGGGTTCTCCCCTTGAACAAACATGCGTATTGGCCCCATACACTGGAATTGCAGCCCAATACGCAGAAAAAATTGCCAATCACATTTTTCAGATCACATTATTACACACGCCATTAACATACACAATACAATCGTTACACACACTGTTATTTCATCTTACCAAGCAAAATCTTGACAAAAAGCCACATATTCTGACATATGTGTGATCAAAATGCACATGCATGACACTGAAGCTGTGTTGCCGTATGAGTTCAAGTGCCGCAGCGGCCGCCGGTAGGCCAGTGCCATCGTAAAAAATACCAAACAAACATTGATGGAGAAAGAGAATTCCTGCGAATAAATTCCCAGAACGTGATCTCTCTTTTCTGTGTATGTTTTTTCTATTTAAATATATTTATAATGAGGTTGTACTGCTCATACTTGAAGTGAAACAGTAACATATTCGGTCACACCACGTGGTTCGTTGCCCGCTACAATACACAGTGCAGGTATGTCGTGACTAATGTTGAGCATAGTGATGTGAATGACGAAAGGCATGTAATCGAGGGCAGAAGTTATTATTTTTTTCTTGGCCTTATTTCTTAATTTGGAACTTACTTTTAATCCATACTTTTTCAGTTCAGGGAGTTGCAATGTTTGTGTAATGTTGATTCTTTTTTCAATAAAATATTATAAATCTCCTCTGAATTTTAAGGAAAAATCTACCTTAAAGACCACCACAATTATTCTAAAATGCACCAGAGAGCTTCTTAAGTTAAAAATTTTTGCGGGGCCCTTAAGTTGGCCCCAAACCCCACGCCGTGGCTTTGCAAGTTGCAGGAATGAGATTGTTAATTTTAAAAAAGTCTGACAATTGGAAAACTTTTCTGAAAGATGCATTTCTTTTTATAGATATGTATTTCTCTCAGATTTAAAATGTCTGCTTTCAAACAAGAGTCTGACAAATCTCATGCCTGAAGTTGTTGAATCACGACAAAGCTTCCCCCCACAGGTTTGAAAATTCCTGGGGACAACCCTGAATTGACCTTTGACCTTACTAATCCGATGAAGAATTGTGTCTTCCCAACCAAGGGCTCACCGCATCTCTGTTTCATCCAAATTAATGAAAGCATGTAGAAGTTACACACTTTTGTTTAAAAACCTAACCTCAACTTTAACATACTTACAGGGATATGGTCACACAGAATTTAGTGTCCCCACAACTTTGTTTAGGTGCCACAACAAAATTGCTTAGCACTTTCATGAATATCAATGGACACAATTGTCTTCATAATATTGCTATTAACATGTACACCTCATTCAGTGTCAATGAGAACCCTCACAAAGGTTATTTAACATGGTTCCTACCTTACTACAGTCAAAATCAATGGTGCCCCCTCAGTTGAAAAAATGAAGACAAAGGTGATGACACATATGACGAATGGGATGAGTGTATTGCACTGATATGCACATGCTCCCTTTACTACAGCCCACACACTGCTGACTGAGGTGGCATTTTGCACAACATCGGATGATGAAAGGTCATCAACATGAAGACAGGAACAGTTCACAAATTGCTGAAGGTGAAATAATAATGATAGGTTGCAACAGATGATATGATGTATGTGAAACCACACAAGTACCCCTCTCCGTTTGCAAAGGGAGAGTTGGGGGAGATCACTGGGAGGGAATGCATCACTGTTGTCACATGATGTGTCCCACCCACTTGGGCTTTGGAAGTGGTAAAAAAAAGCCATCTACTGTGGGGGGGGGGGGGGGGCCTCGGGGGCGCTAATTCAGCCCCCCCCCCCCAAGAGGTCAATTTTCTTTCAGTCCCACGATTTGACATTGTGATATGAATATTAGAGTAGTATAATAGGGGTATAAATGGTGCCACCAACGTCAAAATGGTCCTCCCCCCCTCCCCCCAAAAATATTTTCTGCGGCCAAAAATTTTGGGCAACATTTTTTTTTAAATTCAAACTTCTTACAAAATTTGATTAAAAAAAAAATTGTGTGCCCCCAAGCCAAATCCTGGGTGCGGAGTGTGCATGGAGACCAACTATTTCTTTCTTGTACGTTTTTGCATTAAAAAAAATGTTGTCACTATTGTGCCTAAAGTTCAATAGATGTCTGTTTCACTTATAAAGTGCTTGTATTTGTAAACTTTGTGTTAATGTTCGTAGTCTGTTTCACCAATGTATTTTTTTTCTTGTGAACAGTACTTTGCTTAAATATATTTAATAATTTGTAAATGTATGCAGGGTCCCAATGGAAACCAGTTTAACTGTTTGGGCATACCCTGGCCTGGGTAAAGAAGCATAATAAATTAATAAAACTAGTTTGTTAGCTATTTTAAAGTTTCGTAACTAACAACCATGCATAATATACTGTTGAACTTAATCAAGAATAATTTACCACACTGAATCAGAAGGTACATTGTAGGATATGGAAAAGTATAAATAATACATTTTCATTGGCGAAAATTAGCCAAAATATAAACAAGTGATGATGCATTGCACTGCATTCTGCTGCTTGCAAAACATTTCAAAACACTGTGCTGATTAAAGAGTTGTCCATCAGGTTACACCCTTTCCAGTCCCTAACTTCATCAATTCTTGTTCCAGACGAGTCAAATCACTGACTTAAGGAGGAAAAAGGATCAATGTGATTACCAGCACAGACTTGACAAAAAGTCTCTTGTGTTGTCTCAATAGAAATAAACATAAATATTCAATACAAACCATGGAGTCCGCTGCGTCAAACTTCTGAGTACACCCAGCAAAGCATGGACTCATGTATGTGATTTGCTCAGCTTGGAAGCACACCATCTGAAATGTGTCATGTCTGCAATTACAGTCCATGTTGCAGGATGATGTCAAGTTAGGAATAGCTACTCTGAAATCAAACAAAGTGCAAAAACAACTGAGCAATCCATGGATCCTTACCAAGACTAGGCTTGCCAGGTGGAGCTGGACAAGAAAACATGAAGTCAGTAAGTCAGTAAGATGACCGTATGGGGGAGTAATTCAGTAAGTCATCAGTCAGTCAGTATGTCGGTCGGTAAAGTACCGGTAAGTCAGTGATGTTTAATATCAACGATATCACATACTTTACAGTCCACATGTGTTTTATTTGCTGCTGATGCTTTGATCTACACGTATTACCCAATTAGTTCCAACTCTGATGTCACTGTCCTCCAACAAGATCTTGATAAGATGTGTAACTGGTGTTCTTCAAATATTATGAAATTTAATGTCGTTAAGTCTAAACTTATGCACACAACTAGAAAACGTAACTTTACGCCTCCTGTTTATACATTGAGTGGTTCCCCTGTAATGTCATTTAAGTACCTTGGAGTTACACTGAATGCTCAGCTTGGTCTGACTGATCATGTCAAGGATATAGTCTCCCGTGCTAATAGAATGCCGAGTTTGATCAAAACTGTTGCTTTTAATTCGTCAGTTAGTGCCAAACTCTGTTTGTAGAAGAGCCTTGTTCTGCCTGTGCCTGCATGGTTACCTCATACTCATGGACAGGAGGAGGCTCTTGAACGCATACAGAGGCAGGCTACTCAATATATTTTGGGACAAAAAATTGGTGACTGCTCTATGTTCCGACACCCCTATGTTCAGTGGCGCACCCAGGATTTGATTTGGGGGGGGGGGGCTCACAATTTATTTTTTAGAAGTTGAATTTTTTTTTAAAAATTTTGCCCAAAATTTGTGGCCGCAGAATTTTTTTTTGTTTTTTTGGGGTGGGGACGGACTATTTTGACGTTGGTGGCGCCACTTACACCCCTATCATACTACTCGAAAATAGGCCACTTACATATCACCAAGGTCAAATCGTGGAACTAAAAAAAAAAATACCCCCCCCCCAAAAAAAAAAAAATTGACAACCTCTGGGGGGGGGGGGGGGCTCAAGCCCCCCGAGGGCCCCCCCCCCCCTTGGGTGCTCATGTTCCGACACCCTTATGATCCGACAACCCGCACATAAGATTGTGTTACTCCTGGTTCGGGTTAGGAATAGGAATATGTGCAGTCGGAACATAGGAATGTCGGAACATAGAGGGTTAACCCAAAAAGTTGGGGTTATGTCTTATACCGACATAGTTTGCTCACTGAACTGGCTTGCTCTTTCCAATCGTCGTAACATGCTGTTGATTTCCTTTGTAATTAAGTGTCTTTTAACTTAATTCGCTGTGATACAGTAAGTAATTATGTCCATGTTAATCCTAGGTATCCTGATGTACTGACATTTAAACATTTATATGCTAGGACCCAGACTTTACACACGAGTGCTATTCATCGATTCCCTAGGATTTGGTCTGCTCTGCCACCAGAATTTAGAAATTCTAGTATGTTAGATTCCCTACCCAGATTTCTTACTGCCCTGAGAACAGAGATATCTGATATAGTGACTTAGTTATTGCGCAATTCTAATTGTTGGGGGGGGGGGGGGTAGTGCCAGTTAGTGAATACAAGTACAGGGTTCGACAGTTAATGGGTGTGGTTTTGATGTCAGAGTGCAATCCCCTTTAGCATTTTTTAATGTCATGTGTATTATACTGTTATTTTTAATGGGGGGGGAATTCTGATTTTCTCTATTTTTGGTGTGAATAGGACCTTGTGTAATATATAGGGTGGGGTCATTTTTTTTTTTGCTTTTTGCTAAACTCTACCTTCCCATAAACTCGGTGCACAATACCGCCCGGGTGCATAAAATATGCTGCAGGTTTGTGCTCATTTTCTGTGCAAGCCATGCATGCCAGGGTTGGTGATTTTTGTATTTCAAAAAAATAAATATATAAATTAGATTTATAAATTAAAATTTAAAACGGATCCTTTTTTTTTGAACTTTCAAAATACTGATTTGTCTCAAAATCTGTCTACCCTTACACCCATCAACAAAAGAAACAAAGATTAATCGGAACAACTCCAACGAGTGGTCGGGTTGTGCCCGACCACTCAAAGAAAGAACTAGAGATTCGCGTTTGTTGTTACAAACGCAGAGTGGTTGGGTAGACAACTATTTGATGAAACACTGTATATTTTAATTTAGAATTTAGATTTTGAAATTAATTCCATTCCAGTACAATCAATTATTTTGTTTAAAAAAACGTCTTTGACGGTGTGATAAATTTCAGTAAACATTCTGTGTACATATGCAAGTTATATCTTGCTTGATGACGTCATTATTCCAAAACGGGAAGTGAATACTGACTGAGTTCCGATTGGATAAATGCTCATTGTGAAGTTAAATAATGTATGAAAATTTGGAAGTGTATGTATTCATAACACGTCTTCTACCTTCCGGTTTGATGACGTAACAGTATTGGAAGCAAAGGTGAAAATTGTAATGGATATCTTATTCGGGCTAAGATCGACATGGATCAATTGATAGAATTGCATTTAAAATATGATCATTTTCAAATTCTCATAGAAGTAACTTCCGGTATGATGCCATCATGAATTTGCAAACTTGCCAAGTTATCTGTGGTTAATCAAAGATGATCAAAGGGCCATTTGGTAAAATTTGAACGGATGGTTTTCAAATTAAAGAAAGCAAACACTATTTCATGTGCCGCTGGGGGCGCCCTTTAGAAAGATGACGTCATCACGCTATTTTTTTGTGTCTGGCATTCCTCAATAAACACTTTCACAATTTGTATGTGTGTAGTAAAATGCTTCCGCTTTTGAGTTATATTCGGTTATTATTGCACTTCCGGTAACACCGGAAGTGAAGGTCAAGCGGTTTTGTGTTACTCACGGCATAGTCTACAACCTCATGAAAAAACGAAAACGATTCTCTATTTAGTTCAAAAGATATAGCGCAAACTATTTTGTCAGAATTTGCCCTGAAATCGCTAGTAAATTGATACCTGATGACGTCATGATGACGTAACAAAATGTAGAACATCTTCGTTACATGGTACAAGTTCACACTAGGTTTTAGGATCATACCGTAAAGCGTTTGGAAGAAATTTTGCTTTGTTTTGATTTCAAGCTAACGTCTTCATTTTGATTTCACCTAACTTTGACCTTCCGGTAGCCCCGGAAGGAAAGGTCAAACGACTTTCAAAAATGGTTATCAAGGTATTGTCCATCAGATCACAAAGTATGAACGCGATCGTTCATTTTGTTCAAGAGTTATAATTGACGGAAAATTGTCATATTTTGACCAAAAATCGTTTGTAATTTGACACCCGATGACGTCATCGTAACATTAGAGTACCACCACTTGGGATGAGGGTTCATATACACTGAAAGTTACAAGTTCATATCATAAACCGTCTAGGAGAAAACCCGCAGAGAAGTATTGTCCGGAAAAAAAGAAAAAGAAACAAAGATTAATCGGAACAACTCCAAAGAGTGGTCGGGTTGTGCCCGACCACTCAAAGAAAGATTAATCGCAACAAATCCAAAGAGGGGTCGGGTTGTGCCCGACTACTCAATAATGGAACAATCTTATATAGCGCAAAACATAACAGAAAGAAATCTTGATGTGCTTTACAATTGGATATGACAAGACAAAGTTAGTGACATCTTTACAATGTGTAGACCTAGTTATAAGCCTGGTGAAATACATGTAGGTGAGATTTGAGGGTGGATTTAAACCAGTAAAAAGTGTCTATAGTTCGAAGAGGGGTTGGAAGGGCTTCCACAGCCTAGTAGACTTGTTTTTGGGTGTCATTGTGGTGAGGAGTCCCTGATGAGATGACTTAAGCATTCTTAAGAGCTCGTATGGAAGGAGCAGGTCGATAATGTATTTTTGTATTGGATACGCTGCTTAATGGGTAACCAATGATGGTCTTTGAGGATTGACCTGTGGGCGCATGCTAAGGTGACTATCAAAGATCACTCCTAG
Organism: Patiria miniata; assembly: GCF_015706575.1. Classification (NCBI taxonomy): domain Eukaryota; kingdom Metazoa; phylum Echinodermata; class Asteroidea; order Valvatida; family Asterinidae; genus Patiria; species Patiria miniata. The sequence goes on from NW_024037062.1 coordinate 4,415,778, forward strand.
ATCACGAACCGACTCGAAGGGTTTAGCCTAGCAGTCGCCAGAGGTTATAGGGATATCACTGCACTCTGTCTGGTGTGTGATGAAGAATGGTGAAGGGCTTCCATTTTGCCGTCTATAACTACAGTTTGTTTTCTGCCTGACAAATACGAACCAAACCAGTCTACGGCTGTACTCCAAATATTTGGTTCAGTAGGGTAAGCAGGATTGAGTGGTTGGTCTACAGTGTCGAAGGCTGAGGAGAGGTCCAGGAAAACGAGAACTGCCCCATCTTCTGTGTCCAGGCTGTGTAAGACATCATTGTAGACGCGAACCAGAGCTGTTTCGAGGCTATGATTGCATCTATCAGAGATGCCACCAATATATCAATAAAAAGCCTGAAACACTACTAAAAAATCTGAAACTGCCCTTACCCACTTTCAAAAATGTGTTTTCTCTGGATGTTTCAGACCAAATCCAGCACTTGTAATTTGTCACATTTTTTGAAAAAAAACCCTGAATTCAGGTTAAAACCTGAAAAGTGGCATCTCTGGTCTATAGGGGGACTGGGATGCAGCAAGCAGAGAGTGTTTGGTTGGTGAGAAGCAAGTTGCTGGCTGACTACTTGTTTCATCACCTGTGCAATGAATGGCAAATTGAAGATGGGTCTGTAATTCTGCAAGATCTCGGGGTTGAGAGTTGGTTTCTTAAGTAAAGGAGTGATGAGTGCAGACTTGACAGCTGATGGGAACACTCCATGCTGAAGTGACTGGTTCGTCATATCAGTTATCGCTGGTAGGAGAATATCGATACAGCTGCTAATCACACTAACAGCAGCAGGGTCGAGGGAACAGGTGCAGACCACGTACTTTATCTCTTCAAAGAAGCTGACAAAGTGTTGAGCAAGGTCACTCTTTGAGTTGCGAGACGGCAGAACCTGTGGAGGTTTTTCGACTGTCCAGCTCTAAATGACTCGAACAAGGTCACTCTGGCTACTATTTTTGATCTTTTCCTGATGGTAACTTTTCTTTGTGATCTTTAGCGAGGTTTGATACTCTGAGGTGGCTTGATGCATTGCCTGATAGTCAACAGCTAACTTTGACTTCATCCATTGCCTCTCTTTGGAGGGCTTCTTGCGTTTTAATGCTCAAAGAGATTCATTGCAAGCTTGCAAAATCGATGGCCCGGAGGTTGCGAAATTGATTTTTGTTTTTTGTGTAGTTAAGGTGTGATAAGGCAGCAAGGAAAATTACAGCCATGTGATCTGATGGCATGGCGTTAACAACAGACACACTTTTAAAACAGTGATCGTTTTCACTTACAATCAAAAGGTCCAGTGTGCCCAGGTGAATGTGTAAGTTGGGTCACCAACTGCTTGAGACCAGCAACAGAGAGGATATCACTCGATGACTGTCTCATGATGCTGCGGGCAATCAACGCGAATGTTGAAATCCCTGTATCTACACATTATATTACATACACATAATGTTGAAATCTACACATTATGTATTCAGATTTGCGACTTCTGCGACACCTACAACTGAATAGAAATTTAGTTCAATTCTGTTTTTCAAAGACCTTACCTGTTTTCACCGAAGTCATCATTTATGCCAGCTATGGATTGGTTGTCACATCCAAACACAAAGAGAAGTACCTGGAATACAGCAGCGGTGCAGACACAAGCCAAGCAGAGTTTGGTCTGGCCAACAACCTGTAGTTTCCATCGCCTGCACAGATAACCACCTAGGATACTACCCAAACCCAGGGCTGGTATCATGATGGCTGTTTGAAACACAAACATGCAGAGTTAACATGAAGAACACATTTAGGACACTCTTGTCAAATCACTTGCATGAATGACTCATGCAAGTTGACCAATTAAAAAATGGGGCCGTATCATGAGTCCGATGCCTCATAAGTCCGAAATTTTGGACTTATGAGGCGTCGGACTTATGAGGCATAAATTTATTTATTCCGCCTCATAGGTCCGATGCCTCAAAAGTCCGACGTCGGAAAAACAAGGCGTTTAAATTGTCAGACTTACGAGGCGTCAAAGCTATGAGGCGTCGGACTTATGAGGCGTCGGACCTATGAGGCGTCAGACTTATGAGCGGACCCCTTAAAAATTATGTCTAGGTGAAGATTAATCGCATCAACAACATTACCATTATACCACAAAATTCATTGGTTATAAACTGATCAAGCAACACACATCCATTTCATGAATTTGTATATGACCATCAGATGAAAACCGCAAAGTGTATTGGCTGCGTAAAAAACTTGGCTAAGACATGCAATTACACATGCAGCTGAATCCACTAACCCCAGATGCGTGTGTAAATGCCATCTGTAGCTAAGTAATTGGTGGCAGTGGCGGCAAATTGTTGTGTATTTTTTGTCCCTTCTGCTTTATACAACACGCTTAAATTAAAGTCTTGGCAATAGACCATGAACAAGAAATGTACACCTGAGTGTACCCATGCTAATGGGACATGCACAGGTGCTTTAGCCTGTGACTTAAATAAGATAAAATTCCTTAGGTTGTCAAAATAAAATAAAAATCATTCTCGAAAAGACTCAAAGGCCCATCAATCTTAAATAAATACCATTGTAGGTCCATAGATAAATACCATCGTACTACAAAAACACAGTTTTTTATACACCCTTTGAAGCAAATTGCATTTCTGCAAATTGCCATGGACCATGCCACTATAGAGAACATTGTATATTGGGACAATCTCAATAATAGACCATGACTTGATAAGACCTCACTCTTTGAAATAATACAATTAAGGTTCATTAGCAATGACATCTTGTACATGTATTATCTGACCCATGCCACCCAATCCTCGAACTTACCCACAAGAATATTGACAAGACTAGTTGGCAGGCCAAACTGTGACTCAATGTATTTTGGGAAGAAACTAAGTAGGCCTGTGATCAATCCAGAGGTTACAAATGCAAATGATGCCAGCAAGTAGGATCCATTAGTGAGAACCCTGAGCAGGGAATTCAACAGAGCTGAAATTATAATTAAAGAAGACAAAAATTACAATTCTTGACAGAAGCATCTGACGACCCTAAAAACACGTTATGAGGTTAGGGAGATGAAAATCGATCACGCATACTTTGCACCATATAATAAAACATACAAAATGTTTGCAGGAAAATAAAATGGAATCTGTTGAAAAGCACGGGCAGTACATCACTAAAGATGTACTACCTGTCTTCCTCATTTAGTTAGATTTTTTCTTCAAACAAATGTTGACTTTTAAACATTTCATGTAAATGAAGATACCCCTTTCCCCCTATTTTAACATCTGAAAGGCTATCGTTTTGTGCACAAACAGATCTGGCCTACGAGTTCGCTCGTACCCCCCACCCTGCAAACAGGACGCTGAGATACTCTGATGAATTCATGCTCTGATTGGTTGGATTTTGCGTTACCTGTCACCTGCGCGTCATCACGGTCTTGACTCTGCAAGGTTTGAAACGGCCGTTAAGACTGATTCATTAATCTTTTATTCCAGTTTAGAGATTTTTTTTTTCATTGAAAAGCGTAATAATGTAGGAAATTCTGTAAAACTTATCTGTATTGTAAATTCACAATTCCCATCACTTGCTCAGGCTCCGTTTCGAATCACGAACAATCGGATTGCATTATGCGATGCTCAAAATTTTGTCCACATGGTCCGCAATGAAACAGAAATCACATCTGGTATCGAACGTGTGCATTTCTATGGGAAGTTTTCGGATAGCATTTGCGCACATTATCTAACTGCGGTCTTGAACAGCTGCAGCCAAATGCTTTATACATAGGTCATAGGCCACTTCCTTCACAGGATTCTTTGAAGCTCATCAACGTATCCCAGCGTCCTGTTTGCCGGGTGGGGGGGGGGGGCAACGAGTGAACACTACGAGTAGCTTTATACCTGGTACCCCCATTATCGGTTCTAATTATTGTTGGGCTAAAAATAATTCAAAAACGTGTAAGTAATTATTCAATTGCTAAACTAAAATAGCCAATTTGGATGCAATTTTCTTTATCTGCATTTCCTAATCGAAATATGTATCGCTTGAAATTTGTGACAAATGTGACATCATACTACAGGTTACTTCTGGAAAGCGGGTCACGTTATAGCATTATCACCATTTGACACCAGAGTCCATTCCATTACATACATGTACATGTACCTTTAATCCCACCAAGTTTCAGTGTACTGAGTATGGGTTCAGAGCTCTTGCTGTCATCAGGTACTGCACTGTCGACATCATCATTTGCAATTCTCCATTTCCTTGGCAGCTGTTTTGGGTAACCAAGAAATGGAATCCCAGAGAGCACAAGAATAAATGCTACAAAGATGAACAACAACCACCAAGCAGATACCCATGCCTTATCAGTATGGGTTAGAGTTGTTTGGGTACGATAGAAGTCCACCCAAATCAGGGAAGCAGCTGAACTGGCCAGAAATCCAAGGACAACACCAATACCATACATGCTGGACACTATTCCTGGAATATCAGACAAGACCAATCAAATACTTTAGTGGTTGTCCAAATAACAGTAGTGTTTAACTATGAAAAAAGACACTACAGTACTACATGTATCAGTCAGAAGCATCGATGTCCTGTGACATTGGAGTAACAAAACCGAAACATACAAAAATAACAAATAAATTATACTGACAGACCTGTTATCAATAATTGACTATATAACTTTGCCCTCCCAAAGTGCAAAAATGCTCATTAAAATGTCTAGTCATCCTTTGTGCCATTTTTCAGGGAAGTACACAGGTATATTCATACAGTTTTGAGATAATGTATTATTATAACTGAAAATGGGACTTGGGGACTTCATATTAATTTGTAAATATTATTTAATTCTTTAATATTCCATTATTTTTTAAACAACTCAGAGATGGAAGCTCAACCAACAGATTCCGATCTTGAAAAATTATGAAAACTGACATGAACTAAAACAAAGAAGTTGACGGCAATAGCAACTTACCAAGGTAAAATCCAGCCCTGTTTGGTTTGACATTATCATCAATATATGATATGCCCAATGGCCTCGTTGGTGCATAACCAACGCCTGCCACAAACTGACTTATCAGAATTATAATGTAGGCTGCTTCATCGTCCAATGAAGTGCTTTCTGTACATTCTGCATATGATGATGTTGATGAATAATTAGTGCTGGCACTGCAAAGGTCATAATCATCTGAAAGAACAGATTCAGTCATATCTTCAAATTGACTGTGATGGTATTGATATGGCTCAAATATAAACTGTGGGATACATGTGGCAATCATTCCAAAGGCCATCAGGAAGGCGCTAGCTGCTATCCAACGTGGTCGATGGGTATTAGGTCTTCCACCTAGGTATGCTGCTACTGGCAGACCAAGCATTGTACCAATTTTATTTATTGTGACAACCATTCCAATTTGGTAGGCAGAGAGTCCATATCTGGTCTCCAGAGTAGTTAGAAGAGCAACTTGGATTCCACTAAAGAAGGCATCACAGATGGTAAATAAACAGAGGAGGACAACGAACACAACCGGGTTTACCAGTCTCTGTAGGCAATGGGGATGCCAGGAGCCAATACCAAAATGCTGACTGTCTGCCTCATTTGGGGCAACATCACCACTGACATCTGTCACATGTTGAGTATTTGCATCACACTGGCCTGAGCCTCCAGTCTTTAAGTTTTGTTCCCCATTAAAAGCCGTATCAATGCCCTTACTGGGAGCATTGGGTGAACCCTCATGATGCTGAGCAAGCTTTAAAGATGCCATCGCATATAATCTCAGAATGGTTGTAGGAACACGTCTGCACAAAGAATAACAAATTTAACCATAAAGATTTAGGACACTTTTTTTTTCATGGAAACTGTATTGTTTGTAAGGGGTTGGGAGAGTAAATTATTCAGACAGCATTCAGACATCACTTTGGCAATTACGTTCAGAATTTATTGGAATAATTCATCTCATATAAAGAAAAAAAATAACAGTGCTTTCAACATATCCAAAATGTGAGAATACCAATCTGGTCGGCAGAGAGACCATATCTGTTCTCCAGTGTGGTTAGAGGGGAAACTTGGATTACACTGAAGAAAGGCATCACAGATGGTAAATAAGCAAATGGGGATGCCAGGAGCCAGTACCAAAATGCTCACATTTTCTTATAATTCTATCAATGCAATTGAAAGTTAGCACTGACGTGTCTGTTTGATAAAGGGTACTGTTGGCAACACTGTGAAATCAACAACACAACTCTTTGACTTGTAAAATTTGTAAACGTCCCATAGGTTTAATCTGGTAAAATTGCTCAGCGCATCAAACTACATTTAATATCTAAACACATGATTTTGGCCCAAGGTATTAAGGTTTCTACAGTACAATGTATATGGATGACACCAAGTAATTGCCAAATATGACAGGTGTCAGCAAACTACATGTATATTTAATTGAGGGGATGACAGTGCCAAGTAGTAAGAAACGTGTACTAGCTTAAAACCAGAAAGGGGCCTCGTCACTGAAGCTTAATTGGGCAAAAAACAGGATAACACGCCAATTGAATGCACAGGTGCAGTCAAATCATATCCACATAAAGTATCACTATTTTGTCTACAAATTAAAGTTTCTGGCTAGTTTAATTTTTCTTTGTGGGGTTACAACCATCTGCATATACTGATATTTGGTGCACAGTGATGTTAATTAATGCACACTTGAAAATGATATCAGAATCATATTAAATCCATGCATATGCATAGATTGTTTATGGTTCTGCAGAGAATATTTATGGAAAAGAAAACTGAAAACAGTTATGTACAAAACAAGAGAAAAGAAAATGTTTTGTTTATAGGCTTTGGTTTGTGGTGTCATTATATTTAAACATGTTCTTGATGGCAGTCAGAAGGTCACACCCTTTCAATTCTACAGATCTGGTATTCACCCCTTTCAATTCTACAGATCTGGTATTCACCCCTTTCAATTCTACAGATCTGGTATTCACCCCTTTCAATTCTACAGATCTGGTATTCACCCCTTTCAATTCTACAGATCTGGTATTCACCCTTTCAATTCTACAGATCTAGTATTCACCCTTTCAACTCTACAGATCTGGTATTCACCCTTTCAATTCTACAGATCTGGTATTCACCCTTTCAATTCTACAGATCTGGTATTCACCCCTTTCAATTCTACAGATCTGGTATTCACCCCTTTCAATTCTACAGATCTGGTATTCACCCCTTTCAATTCTACAGATCTGGTATTCACCCCTTTCAATTCTACAGATCTGATATTCACCCCTTTCAATTCTACAGATCTGGTATTCACCCCTTTCAATTCTACAGATCTGGTATTCACCCTTTCAATTCTACAGATCTAGTATTCACCCTTTCAACTCTACAGATCTGGTATTCACCCTTTCAATTCTACAGATCTGGTATTCACCCCTTTCAATTCTACAGATCTGGTATTCACCCCTTTCAATTCTACAGATCTGGTATTACCCCTTTCAATTCTACAGATCTGGTATTCACCCCTTTCAATTCTACAGATCTGGTATTCACCCCTTTCAATTCTACAGATCTGGTATTCACCCCTTTCAATTCTACAGATCTGGTATTCACCCCTTTCAATTCTACAGATCTGGTATTCAACCTTTCAATTCTACAGATCTGGTATTCACCCTTTCAATTCTACAGATCTGGTATTCACCCTTTCAATTCTACAGATCTGGTATTCACCCTTTCAATTCTACAGATCTGGTATTCACCCCTTTCAATTCTACAGATCTGGTATTCACCCCTTTCAATTCTACAGATCTGGTATTCACCCTTTCAATTCTACAGATCTGGTATTCACCCTTTCAATTCTACAGATCTGGTATTCACCCTTTCAATTCTACAGATCTGGTATTCACCCTTTCAATTCTACAGATCTGGTATTCACCCCTTTCAATTCTACAGATCTGGTATTCACCCCTTTCAATTCTACAGATCTGGTATTCATCCCTTTCAATTCTACAGATCTGGTATTCACCCTTTCAATTCTACAGATCTAGTATTCACCCTTTCAATTCTACAGATCTGGTATTCACCCTTTCAATTCTACAGATCTGGTATTCACCCCTTTCAATTCTACAGATCTGGTATTCACCCCTTTCAATTCTACAGATCTGGTATTCACCCCTTTCAATTCTACAGATCTGGTATTCATCCCTTTCAATTCTACAGATCTGGTATTCACCCTTTCAATTCTACAGATCTAGTATTCACCCTTTCAATTCTACAGATCTGGTATTCACCCTTTCAATTCTACAGATCTGGTATTCACCCCTTTCAATTCTACAGATCTGGTATTCACCCCTTTCAATTCTACAGATCTGGTATTCACCCCTTTCAATTCTACAGATCTGGTATTCACCCCTTTCAATTCTACAGATCTGGTATTCACCCCTTTCAATTCTACAGATCTGGTATTCACCCTTTCAATTCTACAGATCTGGTATTCACCCCTTTCAATTCTACAGATCTGGTATTCACCCCTTTCAATTCTACAGATCTGGTATTCACCCTTTTTAACTCTATAGGTCTAATTTTTTTGGCCTTTTAAGTTCAATGTAGGGTCGGTCAGTCAAAAAATAGCATGTGCAATAGTGTGTATTGTATGCTTTTCTGTAGTTTTGTTCATTGTAAGAGAGTTAATCAGGATTTGCAAGGTAGACTGGATACGTTGAGGAAAAGCAACAACCTCATGGCATCTGAGATTTCATTGGTTGATACCCCGACAGTTTTATATATTCTTTGCAGTTTGATTGGCCAACTTTTATGTACATGAACAGAAAAAATGCCTATGCCTACATAAACAGTTATTAAACGCCCAGCAGTTCATGAGGTTGCCATCAAATAGACTTGATTCAAGTCAGACTTTTTATACGTCTATGTATTATGTGCTGCAACATAAACGACTCTTTCATTTTTGTCTCAGAAGGTATTAAAAAGTGTGGAACACAATCTGCAAAGGTTTTAAAAAATTAACTGAATGTTGTGCTAATTTGAAACAAACTTTTTTTAAATACTAATTGTAAGTACAATTTCGTCTTATTGCAATTGTGACTTGTGACAACAAAAGAGGTTGTAGACATTGTGGCAAACCTGTAAAGGATGTTGAGGTCCATGATTTGCCTTGCATGTACATGCGCACAATAAGCTGTTAACAATTTTTTAACATGTTGGGCTGGAACTGATGCATGAAGGTGCAAACCTCTTTATGTTCAACGTTCTGTAGCTTCTTGTCTTGTTTTTTTATAGATACTACTGTACCATGGGTGTGTTTCAGCGGCTTCTCTTCACTTGTCCCCCACCCCATAATCAATACCAATTAATATGGATAACACTATTAGTTATCCTGCGAGCGCGAGTGGAACACGGAATATTGTAGTGCGTCTTGTGTCCCACATACCACTCGGCCTTCGGCCTCGTGGTATGTGGGACGCAGACGCACTACATTATTACGTGTTCCACTCGCGCTCGCAGGATAACTAATAATGTGGTGCGTCTGTGTCCCACACGCAACGAGGCCGAAGGCCGAGTGGTATTTTGGACGCAGACACACAACATTTTCCGTGTTCCACGAGTGCAAGTGTGACAATGAATTTATCTTCAAGCAAATTTGACGCACAGTACCAACGTGAACTTTTCAGCAGTTATCCTACTACGCGTGCGTGTTATACGGAATGGCGCGCGCATCTTAAAATAGCGCAGTTCGCGGAGTGCGGTTTGGACTGTGGCCGTGCCACATGGTTATATGTAGCACGGTTTGTTGCCATAGATCAACTTATCCGGATTGAGGATTTAAGTTTATTTGAACATAAATGTTGTTACCACCATTGCTTCTGGAACATAAGAAATATGTATGGAAAATGTTTTAGTCAATTTGGCAAAAAGAAATAAAAGCAGCCGCAAACTAATTACTAAGAAAGATTGTTAGCATTGTTAGTATCCAAACCGGAAGCACCATAATACACGACCATTGACCAAAATGAAATCAATGAAGTCCACAATATCCCAAGCTCTCATACCTTTAGCATTGATTTATTTCTACTTTTTTGTAACTCTTCTCAGTTGATTTGTACATGATGTCCAACAAGGACCTTGTGTCCTCCTTATGTTATTCTTTTCTTCTTTGTCTTTGGTATACACCATAAATATGCACTCACATTCGTCAGAAGAGTACCTCCCATATATTACAACAGCTCTTTCAATTTGATCAATCTAAACAATTGAAATTATCGACAGGATCACTCATCTTAATATTCAATTTCAAAATGTCTTTGAGGAGGGTTTGGCATTCAGTTGTCAGTGGGTTCCCTTCCAAGTTGATTTCATGCAGAGTGAATGCAGCTGTTGTCAGGCACTGGCAGTCCACATCTGCATTGATAATGAACATTAAAAACGTACATGTATTAGCATGTTCACACAACACACCATGGTAAACGTTTGCTATCACCCACCTCTTTCTAAAATCTATTTAATTACTATTTCTAAAATGTATTTAAATTATATGAAAGCAGTTCTGCTTAAATTGATTTCAGAGTTCAATTTATTCAAATTCAAGAAAGGAGGCTCACTAGTTTAAGAAACTTTAAAAGCTTGATTTAGTACCGATTGATTACTTCACTACAGGTTCATTATGTTTTCACTTTGTGTTTACTATGCATGAGTTTAACTAAGGGGCCATTCAAAATTTTGATGTTTTTACATTTCAATTTCTTTTCGAAACTGTGGGTGGGTGGGTCAAGGTAGATAATTGAAAATCGAAATTCACTTTCATTGCAAAAAAAAAGCCCCCCAAAAAGCTAGATCTCTTGACTTGCCTGAACCACGCACCAGCGTTCCGATGCGCATTTGGTTTCCAACTTCGTCCCCATTTACAGACATCATGACCTGCAGTCTTGCTAGCGTTGCATGCACAGCGCACATGAATGAGGCATTCCTACAAGGATTATCATGGCTGCCACTATGGATGTCACAAGAGGCGAGATCTGGCAGATCTTTAGGCGCAGTTTTTGGACGGAGCAAAAGCTGTTCATGAATACTCATGTTTACCCTACGAACATTTTGTTTGTGCGTCCTGTTTGCTGTCCAAAAGTCCCAAAGAAAACAGCTATTCAGTGCGACCGCTCAGCAGCAATTGAAAATTTTCCAAAAGGACACGCCTGCCGCGCAGGAACGCCAGTCTAAAATATTGTGTCGTTTAGTAATAGTGTCCTTTCTTTAATTTGGGTCATGTCTTTTCCTTCCTCCATGATTAAAATGAAATATTTTTTTTAACATTCCACAATGAATTTTAGAAGACTTTTTAGGCATTAATAAGTTTTCTTTTGGGGTGAAAGTGAACTACGGATACCTACTTACAGTTAGTTTTGCAAATGAGGTTCATAAATACAAAGTCAAACAGACTTCTTTATTAACCCCATGGGCCCGGGAAGCGGTCATGGCCGCGGCCGCTAATCCTCATTGGAATGCAGTTGCCAGCTGTGGTATGCCGTGGCACACGGCTAGTGGGTAGTTCCACAGCTGCTGCTTTTGTGCAGTCCCGCTACCACACAAAGGCTGTGCAGTCATGCGGGCCACTTGCTCTATGTGTGGAGGAATGTCCCCATTATAACCCGTGCTTAAGGGGTTAAGATGACTTTATAAAAAACTGTGAGCAATTACCGGTAGTTCTATGAAGAAAATGCTACTTTCTCACTTGTCTGGTTTTTTTGGGTGTGTCTTTTAGCAGATAGGCCTACCGTAGGCTTAAACTTCAAAGGAGTTTGAGCCACAGAACACATTTTTTGTTCTCTTTATGGAACAGGTTCTGGAACTACACTTTTTTATTTCGGTAGTAGGGCCTTGAAAAAATTTCTTACTCAGGCCACCACATTCAAATTTTTATTTTTTTTTAAATTCCCAAACAGGTTATTTAAAGGGGCAACATTTATTGGGAGGGGGGCCAGAGGGCAAGAGAACTAGACACGCATACATGTACATACATATACATGTAAGCATCTAACTCAAGTTGTCATCCGGAGACCATTTACCTTTAACTCACCATGGTGACCTTGACCTTTGACCTTTTGACCCCAAAACCAATCCCATCTTACCTACTCCCAAGGGCAACCCCCTACCAAAGTTAGACGGCAAATTCTTATTTCTAACTCAAGTTATCATCCGGAAACCATTTACCTTTAACTCCCCATGGTGACCTTGACCTTTGACCTTTTGAACCCCAAACCAATCCCAACTTGCCTACGCCTAAGGGCAACCCCCTACCGAAGTTACAACCAAAACAACATTGCTAACTCAAGTTATCATCCGGAAACTAAGCTGCCCGGACGGACGGGCGGACAACCGGGCGGATGAGACAACCGGGGTGATGGCATTGTAGTCCTTTATCCCTTTTTCTAAAGATTTCACATCCGGGGTAATGTTTTTCTATAGATTTCACATGTGGGGTGATGTCCATGAAAGAAAATCACCCCACATGTGGGGTATGGTCAGGGCAGATGGACGGACGGACGCCGTCGGCGATGACAATACCCCTCGAGCCTCTCGGCTGAGGGGTAAAAATCTAAATTTAAAGCATTGAAAATTTTGAATGGCCCCTAAGGTGATTCAGAGTGGTTTGGAGTCTAAACGCTGATAATGACCTGAGCCGAAGGCGACGGTCATTATCAGTGTCCACACTCCAAACTGGTCTCAAAAAGGGACTTGATTTCATAGTGTCCAAATTTCATGTGACACTGGAAAAGCGTTTACTGAAGACCAGCGGGCCGGTGTTTTATCAACCTTTAAAACCGGCCTTGTGATGGGCTCTCGACCTATAGGAATGGGTAAACTGTCTTAGGTATTTGTGAATATGGGTTCACTACAGGTTCACCTAAGGAGTCACTGTGAGTTCACCACAGGTTCACTATGGGTTCATGTAAATGATTGAATGTGATAAACACACACAAAAAATAATCACAAGAAGAACATCTACATTATAGAACACCAAACATGTTGTTCCTGAAAACATCCTAGATGACCCCTACCAAAATGGCCAGGTTTACAGTAAACAATGAAATGGGTTCGCCATAATTTTTGTCCCAGAATTACTGTATACCCAATTCACAACTACATACATGTATGCAACGTTTGCTTGAGGCATGTACAAACAATCTTCTTAGATGAAAAACACTGAACACATTTCTTTGATCGTAAATACACTTACAAGTTACCTGGTCTAATCAGAACAGACTGGCCTCAAAACATCATTTAAAATAACAGTGTTGCTGTTGAAACCCCTCAGCCAGAGTCAATTTATCATCCGGGAACCATTAACCTTTAACTCAACATGGTGACCTTGACCTTTGACCTTTGACCCCAGAACCAATCCCAACATGCCTGTACCAATGGGCAACCCCCTACTGAAGTTAGACACTAAAATCTCATTTCCAACTCAATTTATCATCCGGAAACCATTTAAATTTAACTCACCACGGTGACTTTGACCTATGATCTTTTAACCCCCAAAACAATCCCAACTTGCCTGTACCCAAGAGCAACCCCTACCGAAGTTAGACAGCAAAATTGTGATTTCTAACTCAAGTTATCATCCGGAAACCATTTACCTTAAACTCACCACGGTGACCTTGACCTTTGAATTTTTGACCCCAAAACCAATCCCAATTTGCCTGTACCCAAGAGCAACCCCTACCGAAGTTAGACAGCAAAATGTGATTTCTAACTCAAGTTATCATCCGGAAACCATTTACCTTAAACTCACCTTGACCTTTGAATTTTTGACCCCAAAACCAATCCCAACTTGCCTACTCCCAAGGGCAACCCCCTACCAAAGTTGAGACACCAAAATCTCATTTCTAACTCAAGTTATCATCCAGAAACTAAGCTGCCCGGACGGACGGACCGACGCACAGACGCCGTAGGCGATGACAATACCCCTCGAACCTCTCGGCCGAGGGGTAAAAATGACCTCAAGACCCATGAATGGATGTGTGCTGACCATCCATTCATGGGACATGAGGGTAGAAAGAGAAGAGTGAAAGCGGGGGTAGGGAGAGCACATCTGTCTTCTGTTTGCAAGAATACTTCGTTATGAATTGTTGTCTGATTAATTCTAATTAGAATTAATTCTAATTGTTGTCTGAATGTCTTACCTGTAATACTGTTATTCTGAAGATTTAAGCTCGTTAACTTTGGAAGGCTGGAAACTAAAGTTGCTGGGAAAACAACAAGGCAGTTGTTAGATGCATTGAGAGTGTGAAGATCCAGCAATTGTGATAACCCATCTGGAAGACTTCCAAATCTGTTTGATGACAGGTCAAGAACTGGTAACAAACAAAACGAAAACAGAATATTAAAATACAAATGAGAATCCAAATTAGACTGAACTATAAGTGGCCCCTTCCGTTGAGAAGGTCCCTAAACATGTGTCCCTCACTCCTATTCCCCCTTTAGACTGGTTCACACTTCATGTGAATGCAAATGCAAACCAAATTGACGTCAAGAAACATTTACAGTCAAATTTGATAGAGTTGCAATGCATTCAACTTTTGCGAATTCACAGCGCGAATACATGTTTTGACATCACAAATTTGTATTATTGGTACATGCACTTTCAGGCCAAGTTCACGCCGAGTCTGAACCGACCTTTACCCATTCTGTGAAAGTCCTGGCTTTTTCTGTCATGACACCTCACCCACAGATTCGATTATCAGAAAGTGTTCCATATGGTATTTGTTATTTTGTATTTTTTACCATACACAGCCAAAGACTATGCCACGGTAGCCTTGCACTGAAAAAAATTTAATACTACATGTGCATTGCAACCAACATAGCAACCAGATGTCTGTGTGCCTTGTACGTGCATATACCATTGTTGTGTATGGGATAATGTCAGCTGATGAAAAATTAAATTTATTTGCACACATATTTTCATTGGTTGCAATGAGTTACCATTAAAACTCAAGAATCATTGAGTTTTAAGTTAATAGGTCTGGGAGCTAGACATGGCAATGCAAGAAGATCCCGGATGTTTGTGCCCACATATGGTATAGTTTTGAACTTCTCATACACTACAGAACTGGGCACAAACATTTAGAAAAAACGGTACCCCGCAACGAAATCTTTAGAAATAGGGACAATTGGACAACAATGGAAGTACCCCAGAAGTCCACGCCGTAGGTGATGACAATACCCCTCGAGCCTCTCCGCTGAGTGAGGAGTAAAAATCAACCGATGAAGTTATGACCTAACTTCAGATTTTGCATAACAATAACAACATCTCACTGTCTGTCGAGTTTCGTAACGATCCGATATTGGGTAATATGTGATTTAAAAATGGCTTTTGATGATGTCATCATAACGTCCGACTTTTTGTGTAAGTATGTATGATCTCATGAACATGTTACAAAAAGATTTGTGAATTTAACGTGCTGCATTCGTGACATACAGCAACACACCTCAAAATTTAAAAAAAAATCCATTTAAAATCATACGATGACGTCACAACAACGTCACCTCAAATTTCGCGTATAACACATCCCGATGTAGGTACATGCAAAGGATCAACCCAATCGGACAAGTAATTCAGGAGATATTGGCCTGCAAAGAATGCAACTTTACAGCCGTGTCACGTGACCAGCGATGACGTCATCGTGACATCATGGTTCGGCGCACGACTTCAGATGGTGATCTTAGAGTATGCCAATTTGGAAAAAATACCGAAATCATAAAAACACCAAAATAAAGGCTATTGCGTAGTTTATGGACCAAAAGTAGACTTCTGTGAATCCTAATGACACTGGCTTTTGAAGTTTGGAAAAGTTTTTTAAGTTGGAAAAAAATTAGTTTCTTTCGTGAGTCATGTTTTAGCTTGGTCAAAACTACTGTCGCCAGGTGCATATTAACGTGTACAACGTGGTAATGCGCAATCTTGCATTTTTTTCCCACTTAACCCTCGATTTCCTTCAAAAAACCCATGCAGTGCATTTAAGACTTGGCTGTTTGTTCGGAATGTGGTACAAGTAGATTGCATTCATGCATTGGGAAAAGTGTCCTAAACTACAACATCGCTCAAAAAGACTGAAAACAAAGGCTGTTTGGGCAGGTTGCTGAAACAGCCTATAAAAATAATAATTACTTTTGTATTTAATCAAAACTGGGTGGAACTCTTCGGTCACAGGCAGCCACTTCCCATGCTTTGAAAATTAAAGTTATTGAAGTTAAGTGTCAGTGTTAACATGGGCGTTGCCAGGATTTTTTCTACAGGGGGGCAAAACATATTTTCCCCAAAAATTCCTGTATTTCTCAACATATTCTCAATTTATCAGTTTTAGAGGGGGCCAGGGACATTTTGCCCCCCCCCCCCCACCCTTTAAATTTACACCAATATGACTTTGCGCCTCTTTTTCTTTTCTTTTTTTCTCTTTGTTTTCTTCCATGGCTTTTTTTTGGGGGGGGGGCTTTTCCGGTGGGGGGGGGGCAAGCACCCCCCTTGGCCCCCCCTCCGAAGTCCATGAGTGTTATTATTATGTCGTCCATTGGAACAAAACTATTTTCATGCGTATGAGCGAAATCAGAAGAAAAAATATAAAACCAACGAAAGCCCTCATGTTCAAAACTGCTCTTCAAGACTACAACCATAACCACGTCTCACCTGCTATGAGGAAAGAGCCAATCGCTCCAGACATTGATCATCACAGCCAATCAGCCAATTATTTATTGTTTTATTATCTATGCTGTTTTCTTATATTTGATGTAGTTAGATCTCTTTTGCGTTAAGACTGTATTTTCCAAAACGGACCAATTTACTGGTAGACAGGGCTCCTCTGTTAAAATCACCAAAACATTTTATCCTACATACTTGTTCGGTAGCCTTTGCAGAAAGATTCCTTAACACGTTAGGCGACCCAGGCGATTCAGAATTACCAGTTATTTGCAGATTCATATCACTTAAAAGGGGTCACTCCTACATGTACATGCACAGAAAAGTTACTCCAGAACACACAAAATAGTTCTTGAGGCCACAAAGCCTTTTGTATCCGACACATCCAAGTTTGGGCTTCACAGCGTTATGGTAGGTCTGGCAGTGCATCCGCAACAAGCAAGACTCTTGTACCTCCTGCACTGATTTCACATCAAGGAATATGGAAAACAGAAAAGGCTTGAAACGCATACAACCCAACCATAAAACCAACCTTATCCCCTCAAAATCTCTCAGCATATACATGTACATGTAGTCAATTGAAAGTGTACTGTGAACTGAAAGCATTGAGTGAGTGAGTATACTTATTCGCAGCAGACTATAGATGATATTGGAATTTTTGTGTGCAATGTTTGAGAATTAGTAAATATAGCAATAAATGAGCAAGTGTCAGTGCTTGGGCCTGTTAGGCATGACCAAACCTGATTTCGTCATTTCTCTTCTCTAATTGTTTGTTAAACCATTGCTTTGACGTCACACTATTGTTAGAAGTGTGGATTCGGAACTACGAATCTGTTACGCTGGTCACAAAGTGTGAATTCGGAATGAAGAATATTTAGTAAAGTGTGGATTCAGAATTACGAATCCACACATTGAACACGTCGGACAATTGTTCTCCATAATGAGCATTAATAGGACCATATGCGTGAAATCTTTCCTTCCGAAATTACCAATGCATCTTCACTGTCAGATTCTCTGCCGTCACTGCAAAACCTACTTCGAGTCAGAAGGAAATCATCATCTGAACTATCCATAGGCCCTATGTCGACGAAAGGAGCCGGGAAAAATTTTGCAACCTGATGCCACTTATTTTCTTCATATATCATCTCAATGAAGGTCATTCATAGCAAAATGATGATAAGACATGAATCTGGGACTGAGAAATATTTCCAATTTTGTTAGGAAATACTTACAAAAATTTCTTGACTCTCCATAGACTTTGTACACAATCGCGGAAGTGGCATCAGGTTGCAACATTTTTCCCCAAGTCTTTTCATCTCCACTCACTTTAATGCCCATACTTCTTTTGACGCAATGGTTTAAGTCGCAGAATACACTCGCAAGTGTGGATTCTTAATTTACGAATTCACTCGGCGCTTCGCGCCTCGTGAATTCTTAAATTACAAATCCACACTTTCTCGTGTATTCTCCTTAACGTATTTATTTACATGATGAAGCCCAAGAAAAGAAACTAGTTTTGTGATGGAGGAAAGGAAGAAGAAATTGGATTTCTTGTTATATCATCATACCTTTGAAATTTATGGGTATTTTCAGTTATCCAGACCTTGTAACGTGAAAGGTAAAATACAAACAAATTTGCAGATGAACTTAATGTGTACTTTTAACAAGGGCGGATCCAGAGAGGTTACTGCTGGGGAGGGGGGGGGCGGAAGGACTCCCACAAGCACCCCCCCCCACCACTGTTTAAACACTTGCAATAATTACTGCTCCCAAACTCTTTAGATTTTTCCATTCATTCAGCCCCAAATCATCGTGTGAAGAATAAAAATAAATAGAAGAGCTTGGTATGCACCCACGAATCCACATCAACATTACCTTTCAAATGGATAAATGTGGTAGCAAACTTTGCTGGCAATTTCTTCACTACATTATGTGACATGTCACATGACTGGATAGCGGTATGCCTCATGAGATGGAAGACAGCATCAGGCAATGATGTCAAGAGGCAGTGAGACAGGTCTGCATTATAAACAGAAAATGCTGATTAGTACTTTTTTAGGAGCGTTTGATAAAGGAATTAAATAAAAACAAATTAGAAGAAATCAAAATATAGTGAGCATCAAGTGTCACAAATGCAAATGTGCAAGGTAAAACAACTTTGCAATTTACTAACAATGGGTTCACCTACAGGTTATACACTGTAAGGACCAACTCAAATTTGGACAAAATTGTTCCTTGCTTGCATCATAAAAACACACATACATTGTATATCAAATCTTTTGCCAAATAACAGTTATTCAAAAGCAATTCATTTTTAGTGAACAAGACACCAAACTGATAGCACACTCAGACAGTGTGTGTACCACAAACCCACACACATGGTCCGCTACCTCCACAACCCATCCTTTCATCACCCAAAGATCAAGCCGTCCATCAACCGCACCCTAGTGAGGAGAGCATACAACATCTGCACTCGAGAACATCTGCAGCAAGAACTTCACCAAGTCAAGACAGCACTGCCATGCAACGGATACATGGCCAACCGAATCCAGACCCAAGATTCAAGACCATCTCCTGGCCAAAGGGTCTCCAATACCCAAGGTCTTCCATACTGCACCCGACAAGATCCGCAACATTCTTTAGTCCTATAAGGACAGGCAGTTCCCCAAGACCACAGTGCCCCAAGGCCAAACCTGGGAAAGAGTACATCAGGGAAAGTGGGCGTGATCTCAACACAAGACTGAAGGAGCATAAAACACAGGGCCAACGAGGGGACTACGACAAGTCCTCCATCATCAAACATTCCCACAGCGAAGACCACACAATCAACTGGCAACAAGCACAGCTCATCATCAGTATCCTAAGTGGCAACCTCGGCGAGTCTGGGAGGCCATGGAAATCTACAAGCACAACACAGTTCCACAAGACGTAGGGTACCACAGCAGTGATATATGGCGACCGCTCATGGTAGGTCCAATGGGTCTTAGATGCCCTGGACCCAAACCAATCCCGGTAGTTCCCCTTCATTAGTTCTGCCTATGGTTCCCCTATACCCTTGGCACTCTGCTTGATGTTCATCCTGGCTGTTCCAACATCATTCTGGCATGCTTCAGTGAGCACACACAGTCCAACAAAACCAACTGGTTCTTCTCAGAACCACACAACTCAAAAGAAATATCATTCATCATGATGTTACCGCAAACCTACCATTCATTGAAATCTAAAACATTAACTAATCAAATTCTTTATCTGTTCACAAACTTTTTCAATTCAAAAGAAATTTCAATTTTTATTTTCCATCAAGTGGCAAAAAAAACTCTTGATCGTATTGATACAGAGCCATTTTAATAAAATAAAATTGCTTGTAAACGCTGTTCACAATGATAAAACAATTTTGAAAAGGGAATTTCATTGGCTCAATATTTTTTTGAAATATCATGAACATTTTGCAAATACCGGTATGTCCAAAAACTTTGTGTGAATAATGCCGAGTTTATTTGAAAAGACCTTTTGAGTTTTGATAATAAAACTAGGATCTTGGTCTCTCAATTTTTTGCTGTAAACATTGCAAGCTTGGGACAAATATCCTCACCTGCAAAGGATATAACTGGCTTTGTATTTTAGAAAATATGGTGGACAATGTTTTTAAAAGTGTTACATATGTAACGAAGGACAGACATTTTAGATAAAGTTACAAAATAAGCATAACATTGAATGATCCCCTAATGTTGTCTGATTTAAGAAGATGTACCGTGGAGGAATGCCATCAGTCAAAACCTAGAAAACTCAGAGTCAATGTGAAGAATTATTTGATATTGTGTAATCAGGATTTATGCATACGAACAGACTGAATAGTTGTCACAAAATGTCTGTCCCTGTTCATACGTAACCCTAATCACATCATAACTTTAAAGCCAGTGCAAAAACTTTTATTTTCACTTGACAGCAATGTAAATGGGTTGATAATGTCAAATAAAAGTACCTATTAGAAACTGAATTTTTCCTAAGCACCCTTTGCCTTCCAGTGTGTCTGTCTATGTTACGTACGTATAACACAGAAAAAAGACCTGTTACTTTCTCAAATAAAAAAGATATCATCTCTTGTATTTTCCTCACCTAGTCACTTTCAACTTAGCAAAGTATAGGAACAAACTTTTACCCTTTATATGCAACATCCATAAACTTATCTAATTGGCCCATTAGTGTGGAATTAAGTTGAACAGCATCCCTGAGTTCAAGCCAGTAATCATAGTAATGGAATGTAAGGCTACACTGCTCACCAAGTTTGCCATCTTCACTTGCTTGTTCACATCGACGGACAACCCTTGTAACTTCTTCTGCTGCCATTGACAAAATGTGCAAAGTCTCTTGTGTAAACCTACATGAATGGTCAAATAATTTTCAGGGTTTTTTTTAATGAAATGGAATTTCCCTGTGTGTAACTGCATTCTGTATGAATGTCCATTGTTTTAGTGCATTTCATTTGATCTTGATCAGCGGCGGTGGAATAGTTTTGAAAGTGGGAGAGCCAAAGCACCACTGGTGCTGGTTGGCCGTTGCAAATTCAAAAAGCTAAGCCATGGCAACTGCATTGTATGTACAAAAAATGTATCCAACTTTTGATGTCAGTGGGGGCAACCACACCCGCACATCCACGCCGAAATGTAGCAAGTTTTCCCCTCTGGACACTTGGCCTCCGTAAAATCAAAAAGGATGGGGGGGGGGGGCCCTGGGGGGGGGGGGGGGCTGGTACCCATCTTCCGAAAGTGGGGGCGCTCTTCAAGACTGACCATTATCATGCATACTGACAAATATGCCGATATTCACAGCGCATTATTATGGTTTTGGAGCAGGTTTTCTTTTCAATTTCATGTCAAAAGTCTCTAAGCATTCATGAAAATAGTGGGGAAAAATATAGAAATATAGCTCAAAGTTTAAATGAGTCATTAATTGAACAAATATCTTAAGTAAAATCTAAGTTCTCAGCTAATAAAAAGGTCAGTGATTCTAAGTAATTCAGAGAGTTCTATCCTTAATTTAATTATGAACATCGGTAAGCATTGGAACTGGAAAAAGTAAACAAGCATCCTGGCGATTTTCGCCACACTACCCCCCACTTAAAATACATATGCGTCCTCGCATTTACTCACTTTAAAATGTAAACAATTTTGAGAAATTGTATGCATCAACAATTCGACTTTTGCAATTTAGGCTAACACATCTGTCATGTCTGAATAAGTAGGCCTCAACATTAACAAACAAATCAAAATTAAATGCTCAATTTTGCAAAATGTTTGGTCCTCAACAATATAAATTAACCTAGGTTTGTCCTCAACAATTTCGTTACACTATTTACAGAGAAGATGGTGCTGAAATTATGAAGCAATATAAATCAATCATGTAAACTACATGTTATCAAAATCATCCTATGGCTAAGCAATTATGTGTTCAGAGCAAATCTTGCCTTGTCATTGCATGTGCACTTATGATGTAGGCTACATGTACAGCACAGTTGTACACAAACAAGTACCATGGACGTTTAACTCAAAACTTACTTTTATTTAACTTTAAGTCTCCCAACTCTTGTTTAAACTTCGGAGCCAACTTGGGCTCTAGAACTATAACAGATTCTCCCCTAGTATTAAACTCACCAGAATTGGTCGGAGGTCTGCACAAATTATTAATGAAATACTGAAAATACAGAGAGCACACAGTTTTGACAGCTGTCAATCTCAGGTGTTAATAAACAAAAATAGCACGTCTGGTGCCTCGTCTCAAAATAGTATTAGATTTCTGAAGAGTGTTAGGACTCCGACTACAGGCTTTACGCAAGGAATGGTGGGTAAAGATCAACCAATCACAAGCTAAAGATTCCTGAGTTACCATGACGTATTCCCAGGTCAGTCATACGCTTGGAAAACTCGGAAAGGTGGCAATTTCGAACTGCATTAAAATTTGTAAACAATGCAGCAAGAATACACGCTAATTTTAACTCAAACTCAAACACAAGTTACACCTCATTTTTAGTCCTACATTTCCAAAATAAAAACCATGGCTATTTAAAGTGGATAATCGCCTACCAGATGGAGTAACTCGACGGGACTTAGCTGCGTCAATTAGGTGATTTATTTGGCCCTAAGTTAGTGTCCATTGTTCGGATTCTCGGCTGCTGTCGACTTTGCATAGCCAACCTGCCACTGTGATCGTCCGAAGGCTGCGTTGGCTGGAAGCAAGTACTCATTAAACCTGACAGAGTAGATCCGCCCGTCTGGAAAATGTGCTGCCTCCACCACCTGTCGGTAAATCAGTCCGTGATTTAGTTGATGAAGTTCGTTGTCCTGTTGTCTGACGAGGCCTCGAGAGTAGGCCTTGCTTCGAAGATTGCTGACTTCGGCCTCTGCCAAACTCTGCGGAGGGCCGTTCCTCAGGTAGCGAGGCGTAGTGACGTTCGGCCTAGTCACGGGAAGCTGGACGGCGGTGGTGGCTCCGGTGTTTGGCTTGTGCTGCTTGGGCTGGGTAGGGCAAGTTGCTTGGCCCACTACAGGAGTTTCTGAGTCCTGGAAAAGTTCCCTGTCCGGAGTCGTCGGAGGAAATGGGTCTCGGGGAGAAGTGCCTGGGGATGAGGAGGCAACATCGACACTGGGTGAAGTCGGCGGTGATGGTGTAGCAATTACAGGGATGGGAGAGAGGCGGGGCAGAGAGATTGTCGCCATCTCCTTCAAGATCTGCCTCGTTAGGCCTAGGCCTACCAGCTTTCTTGCTATCTTGTACATGTCGAATATCTGGTTCTTGAGCTCTTGCACTTGGCATGCTTGGCATATCCCTCTTCTCCGTTTTCAGCCCCTCAGGTCTCGAAACTATCTTGGACGATGCTGGGAGTCCGCGGTGCCGGTGTCGACTTCGACTGCCATTGATGCGGGGTAGGCTTACAGGTCACTTGTGTTTTACGACAGTCCCGGGGGTGCATCTTGTGCTCCCGGAGCATATGCTGCTGGTAATATGTGAATTGATCGAACATCTCGTCACAAAACTGGCAGGTTTCTCCTCTGACAGCCCGTCGTTTTCCCCAACCTGCGCCTTGACCTTGACTTCTCTTTCTCTGTCGACTGTCTTGCATCTTGTAACTTGTACTGGTATTTTTCATGATCTTGACTTGCTCTCGACTATACTGACACTGACTATACAGACACAATGAATGATGAAAATATATGCATATGCCCAATCACGCAGTGTGCGTGTGATATGCCTAAGTGTGTTACGTCATCGTGATTTTAGCCACTTTTTCACAAGAGTTGAACTTGGCGCCAAGTGTAGTGACGTCACTGACTTTCGATAGGTCGTCATTTCTATCATTGTTTCACAGCTTTTCTTGGATGTTTCTTTGGGGGAAGAAGGCAGTTTCCTTTACTTTCTTAATTAATAAGTCCCAATAATTGCTGGTCAAACTCTGAAATACATTAAGTCATCAAACTGTTGAGCCTGATATTTATTCTATCATCTTGGGGCACAATTTTGCGATAATCTTCTTTTAATACTTGAAGACCTTCCTCTCATGAATGAACTCTTGTAGTCAACTCTCTAGCTCATCTCATAAGCTATTCTAGTTTCTTGAAAAATAACACACTGCAATACTAGACTTTTACACAGACCCATGCGGCTCTTCCGCAAAACAATGAGGGCGCCCTTCATAAACATCAGCCGCTCCAGTGCATAATACCTGTATGCATGAGTGCACAGAATACACAGTCTAGAACTTGAGGTCCTTCTAGTCAGGTCTTGCATCGATTCGGTAACTTCTTGAACTTGGGTAAAAGTTGATAAATAGCAAATTCTCTTCCCCATTACAAAGAAAAACAAATGTTGTGGCCAAACAATGTTTTCTTTCTCTGTCTTCGATCAACATCTTGATCACGTTCTGGATGAAGTCTTGACTTATCTTTGCTTTCGCCCTTATATTCTCCTCAATGCTCTTGCACAATAGCTCGATGTATATTTGCAGTGTTCTATTCACCAATAATTTTTCAGTTCATTCTTCCGTGGTATAAAGTCTAACCACCGTTGCATCAATTAATTAATTCTTCTGTCTTGAAAATTCTTGAACGTTGACTACAGAGGTCCATCTCAAGGTTGTCTTCTAATATCTGTATTTTGCCGGTCTTCGGATTTCTCTTCCACTAGCACTCCAGGTTTCTTGTCTCCATTGTGTTTTTTCCTTCTTTGACTTGTGGTCCCTAACAGAGGGATCTTTGCTCATATGAGGCACACCTTGCAGAGTCTTGTCTTGCACGGAGGCTTCGTCTTGTTTTAACTCTTCCTCTTGCTCATTTCCTGACTGTCGTGCCTTCTCAGTCGTTGAAACGGGTGTACATGTAGTCGCTGGAGCTTGCGTACCTGTCTTGGCTTCAAACCATGTCGGTGGATTTTCTCCGCTATATGGCTTTAACCGGTTGTAATGTACAACCTTTGGTTTCCCTCGTGAACCCTTCTGAATCCGATATGTGACGTCGCTTAGTCTTGCTGTGACGACGTATGGTCCTTCCCATGGCAACTGAAATTTCGGATATAGGCCTCGCTTTCGTTTGGGGTTATACAACCAAACCGAATCGCCCACGTCGTATCCTCCTCGTTCCGCTTTGTTGTCATAGTTGCGTTTCTGTCTTTCACTTGAGATATTAAGGTGTTCCCTTGCATACCGGTGAACTTGTTCCAGACTTTCTTGAAGCAATATCACGTACTCGGATTGATTTTCTGGGAAATCTTGTCTCGGTCTTTCTACGAGCAAATCTGCCGGTAGTGTTGCCTCTCTTCCCATCATCATCTCACTTAATAAAATAATGCTGTGTAGCCAGTTGTTTCATGAATACATCATCACGTATGGTAAACAGCTATCCCAATCTTTCTGGTTGTCATTGATAAATATGGCTAGCATATTCTCGATGGTCTTATTTGCCCGCTCAATCATTCCGTCTGATTGTGGATGCAGTGCTGATGTTCTTGTCTTGTCAATGCCGAGGAGATTGCGAATTTCTCTGAACAGATTTAATTCAAAATTCCTCCCCTGATCAGTATGAAGTTGCATTGGGACTCCATATCGGCACACGAACTGCTCAACAAAAACTCTTGCTACCGTGATTGCCTCTTGGTTCGGTAATGCATATGCCTCTGTCCATTTTGTGAAGTAGTCGCCTACAACCAAAATGTACTTGTTGCCTTGATCAGTTAGCGGCAGCGGACCTAATATGTCCATAGCAACTCTTTCCATTGGCATCCTGACGTTACATGTCTTCATGGGGTTTCGTCTTGTTTTGTTGGGGGATTTTCTTGAAGCACACTTGTCACAGGCGGAACAGATGAGATTAACATCCCGTTGCCATCTGTTCCAGTAAAATCTGCATCTGACTCTCCCTCTTGTCTTGTTCTGTCCGAGATGACCACATGTCTTGTCGCTGTGAAATCGTGTAACTATACGCTTTCTCAAACTTTTCGGCAGCACACTTTGCCATGTCACTTTATCGCCTACCGGAGTTTCCCATCGTCGTCATAATATGCCGTCACGGATCTGCATGCAATCCCATTGTGCCCAGTAAATTTTCACCTCTGCACTTTCTGGTGAAACGTCACACCATTCTGGTCGGACATCAAAGGCTTCTTTCCACTAAATGATCTTGCCAATGTTTCTATCTTTCCTCTGTTCTTCACTGATTTCTTGCCCAGTTATTATATCATCTGCCACCTCATTAGTGACGTCATCAGCATGCGAAACCGTCTTTGATTGTCTGGTTAAAATCGCACAGTGTGGATTATGCGATGCTGCGCTTGGTTCTTGTATCTTGTTATTCTTGTCGAAATTTCTAGGCTGACGGGGCTGTCTCAGACTGTGCTTGATTGTCAACGCATTTTCTTCATTCTTTTCTATCCTTAGCCAAATAGTGTCCGTTTAGCGTGCATCCTTTGGCACGCATGCGGTCAGCTTAAGACGACACGAATGAAATAGTTTTCATCTAATTTTCCTTTTATAATTTTGTTTCAACTAAAACTTTTCTATGTGTTATTATTAAAGTGATTGTAGAATTTGTACTGAATTGAAATTTCTGACATTAAAACTCACATTTGGGGGAGTAAAAGATTTGTGTTTTCGTACCAGGTCACCGACACGTGTACGAAAACGAGTGTAGACCAGATAACGTTATAGTGGTCAATGTACGAATTATTCCTCTGGCTGCTTATTAAAAGGGAAGATACAACATTTGCAAACATCAAAGAACGGAATGATCAAATTATCACGTAATACCTTACTGAATTGTTAGGGAATGACAGTCTAAAGCATCCTTTAAAACCGTGGCTCCTGGTGTGCTGTCATTTTCAAGAAAAACTGTATTTTTCCAACGCTGGTCGGCCGACCAGCGTTGGAAAAAACTGGCTTTTTTTCAAAAACAGTTCCCACTTTTTCATATTTAGTTATTCTGACTTTTTTTTGCAATTGATTACACACCTGTGAAGGGTTCAAGCTTGCTAGACTTATTCGCTGACCTTACAATTCCCCAAAGTGAATTAATTGCTCCGTTTCATCTCAAGTAGGGTCAGGGAAACAGACTTCAAGAATATGATAGGTTTTCTTGGTTTTTCCAGCATTTACAAGCCCAAAACGTGAAGTAAGTCAGTTTAACAATATTTTCTATAACATACTAATCCTCCAAATCCATTTATTTCTGAAAATTGCAGCAAAAGCAGATGTTGTACATTTCCTTTAATAATGGTTTCTATCACAATTTTGAGTATCGTTTTGTGCAGTATTTGCAAGAAAATTGACAAACAGTGTCGTACGAACGGACTGAAATCCATGCTGCAATGCATGACAGTGCTCAGACACTAGTGTTTAGCACCGGACACAAGTGTCCTGCGTCTATTGTGCATGCTCACAGCGGACACTATTTGGAACCGAACAGTTTTTGGCATGACACCGGCAGCGCTGCATGGCCAAAGCAAGAGCACGCTTTTCATTGAGAGAATTGCAGCTTCCTACGATTTTTCAAAGCGTATCAGCCCCAATATCCTATTGTATGCCTGGCTAGAACATCGTAAATGATGAAGATGAATGCGGTGACTTGTCAACACGGTAAATTCAATCATCCGTGCGCGCTAATTCTGCCCTTTCATTGCAAGCTTTAGCATTCCTAGCACTATCAACAAATACTTGCCGAACTCTTCTGAACCTACTTTTGGGTTCGGTTCGGTTCGGGTTCGGTCTGGAAGGCCGAGTTCGGCTATATTCAGTTCGGTTCGGCGGTTCGGCTGCAGCACTATCCATATCCATATTAATTTCCTTGCAAAGGAAGGAAGGGCGCGCTTGTGACGGGGCACTGGAGCCGAGGAGGCGCAGAGCCGTGGAGTCACGCACCGGTAGAGGGCGCAATTCTCGGAGTCGGAGGTAGGTCAACTGCGGCTCCACGCAGCCATTCGGAGGCGCGGATATAGAGTGGAGTGACCCTATTTTCTTTTCTTTTGTGCCGAAGACTGTTTTTGGGGAGAAATCTGAAGATTTTGATAGAGGGTACGAGTGAAAATGGGAAAAAAAATTATTAGTACTGCAATAAGGCTTTTATTATTTACAATATGTCATTGGTTCTATCGAATAAAATGAAAATAAAAATTTAGATGCAGTAAAACAATACACATTATAAATTGTACAAAACAATTACAACTTGGCTATTTTCTTGTTCATTAAATATGGGGAACATTATGATAATTTCCCTGTCAGTCAAGGGGCCCCTCCTCTCAGGCCACAAGTATTGTCTAAATATGGATATCCACGACGCAAGAATTCTTTCTTCTGAAAATGAAATTGTTTCAAAATAACAAATTGAAATAATTAATAGATCTAACTTAATTTAGTCCGGGCAATTGGAATAATATTTTTTTGGTAATTATACCTAGCTGGAGTTACCCAGCCCTAAATTTTTTTCATTGGGTTGTCATTTAGGGCTGGAGGAAGTTTTTCACAAATTTCAAAATGTGCAATTTTGTCCCCGTAACACACTAATTTCAACTGGGACTCACCCAAACCTTGCCTGGCATAACCACTACACAGGTCCTTGAAGAAAAAAAAACGATCCACGATGAAGATTCAGCCTACAATTGCAGTGAAAAAAGAAGGCATAACCGACAGCCGTGCGGCCATGATGACCCGTAAGGCTATAGTAGCAATTATTTAAGGTCTTTACTACGCCCCGATTACAATAAGCTGTAAACAGTTGGGTTTTTAAAGTTTTTTTATAAATGGACCTCAAACCATGAAAACGTTATTACATATGTGCACCTCATTACACCCATTCCCTAGATAAATCAATTATAATAGGCCTTAATCTGCCTAACGTTAATATTAGGAAATTTTTTACACCCACTTAGTATAACTTAAGAAACATGTGCTAGGGGTAGTCCAAGTAACTTGGACACAACTTATCGCCTTTTTAACATTCGGACATGGTCTGGCAATAGTAGGGTCCAAGCTAATCCTTATATGCCGAGCAACACAATTCTGTCATTGACCAAAAAAACCCAACATTACCCAACAAAAACATCAGATTTCACCCTCAAAACGGCCTCCACATTACTAAATACGCCACCTGAGGTACAAGTAGACATCGATAAATAAGATGGTTGTACTGAAGTTTACTTACGATCCGGATGAAAAGTGAGATTTCTCATTCAATTCCGAGAGCTCCCGTCGCGATCGTGAACACGTTAAATTTCCGATTCGTGTTTGAATTGCAATACGCGATGTGATCTTCATGCCTAGACCCGTGAACGTGGCATTGTATTCAACGCCACGCTCTTGTGTCATTTCGAACCTAGCGAAATCGATCCGCCATCCATAATTTCGTACGCAGGTTGAGACCTAGAATTCTTTATTTGCCTTCACGCGTGTTCAGGATATGTCATTTCGAAGAAATGAAGACCCATACGAACGTGTAGAAATTAGAAACATAAAATTGGACAGAAAAGTACCCAGGGTCACTTGTATGCCGAATTATTGGAGCTCTCTAAGCTACCTGTCTGCTTCATGTGACGCTAAGCACCGTCGATATATCGATATATTGATTTTATTGATATTGGTTTGATATCGATATCGCCGATGTTAGTTATTTGGACATTCATGTTTGCTGCCCTCTGTTTTTGGAGAAATATCGAAAATATCGAAACTTCGAAAACATCGATATTCAAAAATACATCGAAAATATCACTACTGAGGAACGAACTTTATTAAAAAATACGAAAGTACATCGTCACGGCTTACGAAGTTACGTTGGCTCTCACGCTGAGTGAAAAATGTCCCTGTAGCTTATATTCCAGGCGGCGTATACCGCGACATTTGAAGAATAAATTCAGTCACCTATCTCAATCTCGCACTCAAAATTCGAGTACACTTTGCCTCGAAAATATCACCAAATTTATCCTCCAAAATAGAGAATTATTTGCTAACCAAACATACATAGACTAGCACCACGTGCTGATGATATCGCAATGCACGGCAGCGTGTATCCCAGGCCCATCCCATGTAGGCAACGTACGTAATACAGACGCTAGAACCGCAGGCAGTGTCAGACGTGCCAATCAAAAGACCACGTGATAAACGCTGCTAAAAAATGGGAATCCCACTTACGATCCGGACATGAGGAGTGCCCGGAGCATCAGTGCGATACCAAATTATCCGCAGCATTTATCATGTGGATCACACCATTACGGTCTAGGGGTGTACCCTTAGAACAATTTACCAGCATTTCCACCGTTTCGGAATTAAAACACCGAATCCCAGCATCAGTTTTGTTTGTGATTGAGAATATATACGTTACGAAATGCCGAACACTATAGTCCAGTATAGTCGTGTTCCCTAACGTGGCGCACTTCGAAGCTTACCCAACTTTCCTCGTGTAGTGTTGCCAAACCTCTTTGTTGACAAACCTCAAATTCATGCAGTGAAAAACTGGTACTTTTACCTTATTAATGCTTGCTATTTAACCTCTGTGAACAATTTCGGTTTCATAAAATTTAAGCCGAAATTGAAAAACGGTGGCGTCCGGAAATTGGGCACAAATTGGCGGAGTGTTCCCTAACGTGGCGCACTTAAATAAATCTCGGAAAATTCCAAATTAACATTTAAGAATTTCTGTAAACTTGATAAATTTTGATAAGTCATTATTATCTCTACTTACATACCCAGCCAGATGTTTGTCAGAAAATTATTTTCTTATTTTTCGGGGCATTTTCAAAGGGTTCACTTTGCACTTGAAAATAAAATCGGAAAATCACGCCAAAAGAAATGTTTCTTTTAACTTTGTAGCTGGTAAATAAACTCACAATTTATAAACGGGAGTGTTTAGAACTTGATGAAATTTCACTTTCTGTGAAATTTCAGTTAAAACTTTTGCTGTAGCTAGGCGCTACAGGCGAAAAATCAAAGTGCGCCACATTAGGGGCCGCGCCACGTTAGGGTACATCAACAATATTATGGTAATCCTTACTTTTAGGACACCTCTATTTTGTACGAGTTCTGTTCAAAACCGACTTTTGCAGATGACTGTCCAGTCATGCCAGTACCAAAGTGACTTTTGCAGGCTAAAGAAGTCTTTTTTCTTCAGACAAACTCATGTTAGTTATAATTTTGAAAGCAGTGACTTTCAAAGAAAATGTGACTTTCCTACCCTTTCTTGCAGTTCGCCATCTTGCTTTTTAAATTTATTTTCTGTTTGTCATCGTCGTCTTTAACCCCTCATAAATCAAAACCTTGCCCTCTTTCTACAAAATCAAACCTGCTGATATTCAAGAGGTGTCATTGCCAAATGTTCAAATGTGTCAATAAATATCAGAATGTCACTTTTGAGTGTCATTTAGTCAGCTGTTTTGGTGAGTCTTTTAACCTTATATAGGAAAGGGGTCCTTAGTAAAAGTAAGGATTAGGGCTAGCCCAGGTTGGACATCAGTTGCGTTGCGACTGACGTCCAGGATAATAGTATTCGTACCATAGTAAAAAATGGCTTGAAAGCATTTTCTCACATTTTTACCTGATGGAAGAAGCTCAACTGGTGTCCACATATTCCTTGTACCCTTAATCACTCAAATTCATGGTTGAGAAGTAATGAATATGTCCCGGGAATAAATTATTTAAGGAAACTATGCGCTAATTCGTGCTTCCGATTGTAAATATCTCGCACCGACTGCTCGAATTTTTCGTGCACGCACGCGCGTAGTCGACTCTAGTCTTAGTTCCAAGACGTTGCTACATTGTATTAGCGTTTGTGTATAAATGAACACTTTCGCGCTATATGTTATTTTTCCAATCAACAGAGGGCGCAATTTTCAGGACAACCGAACCATTCCGAACCAAGACTATGCCGCGTGTGCGCGTGCACGCGTGCACGCAGTTCACGTACTCGAGAAATTCGAGCAGTCGGTGCGAGATGTTTACAATCGGAAGCACGAATTAGCGCATAATTTCCTTAAATAATTTATTCCTTGGAC
Source organism: Patiria miniata (assembly GCF_015706575.1). NCBI lineage: Eukaryota > Metazoa > Echinodermata > Asteroidea > Valvatida > Asterinidae > Patiria > Patiria miniata. The sequence goes on from NW_024037062.1 coordinate 4,447,994, forward strand.
ATATTCATTACTTCTCAACTAGCTGGAGTTACCCAGCCCTGAGTTTTATCATTGGGTTGTCATCTAGGGCTGGAGCGAGTTTTTCTCGTAACTTGTAGTATAGGCAAACAATTTTGGAAAATGTTCAATTTTGTCACCGTTACACACTAATTGCAACTGCAACTCACCCCAAACTTGCCTGGAATAACCATTACACAGGTCCTTGAAGTAAAAAACGATCCACGATGAAGATTCAGCCTACAATTGCAGTGAAAACAGGAGGAATAGCCGCTAACCTGACAACCTTGCTGGCATGGCCAGGACCGCAATTGGTTTGTGCACACAAAAAAATTGTGTACAATGAATGGCGGTCGGTTATCAGGCACAGAGCGCTGTCAACTACTCGTTTTTGCCGGCTGCACTGGCTGTTGGCGCATGACGTCACGCGGAAGCGTAACACCCGATGACTGTTTCATGCACAATCGGTTGCGGTTCCAGTACAAAAGCTGTGATGCGAGTGGTAAACCTCATATTAGTGCATGAAACAGTCATCGGGTGTTACGCTTCCGCGTGACGTCATGCGCCAACAGCCAGCGCAGCCGGCAAAAACGAGTAGTTGACAGCGCTCTGTGCCTGATAATCGACCGCTATTCATTTGTACACAAATTTTTTTTGTGCACAAACCAATTGCAGTCCTGGCCATGCCAGCAAGGTTGTCAGGTTAGCGGTTATTCCTCCTGTTTTCACTGCAATTGTAGGCTGAATCTTCATCGTGGATCGTTTTTTACTTCAAGGACCTGTGTAATGGTTATTCCAGGCAAGTTTGGGTTGAGTTGCAGATGCAATTAGTGTGTAACGGGGACAAAATTGAACATTTTCCAAAAATGTTTGCCTATACTACAAGTTACGAGAAAAACTCGCTCCAGCCCTAGATGACAACCCAATGATAAAACTCAGGGCTGGGTAGCCCCACTAGTGTGGCCGCGGTATGCTGCGCTGAACCTAAGGCCACACACCGTGGTCCGCGCACTACTGAGGACGTTTTCATAAAATTTGCAGGGAATTTCTTACATATGGTTGTATTCTACGATGTCCCATCTATCACTTCTGGGATGCTTAGGTGTAATGATGTTCAATTTTCCGAGATATTCTTGAATCTTTCTGGAGCCCATATGCACTCGTGAAACGTCCGGTGATGGCAGCCATTTTGAATGTGACAAGAGATGACCTCAAGCTGTGACGTCGCGTTTATGAAAATTGCTTGTCGAGCGAGGGCGCAAGTTGCAAATGCGACAGCTGTTTCCTGTACTATGCATTTATCGTCTGGGGGCCACGTGCACTGATCTCTATTCAGGATCTACGGCACAGGAAACAGCCGTCGCATTTGCAACTCGCGCCCTCGCTCGACAAGCAATTTGCATAAATGCGACGTCACAGCTTGAGGTCATCTCTTGTCACATTCAAAATGGCTGCCATCACCGGACGTTTCACAAGTGCATATGGGCTCCAGAAAGATTCAAGAATATCTCGGAAAATTGAACATCATTACATTTACACCTAAGCATCCCAGAAGTGATAGATGGGACATCATAGAATACAACCATATGTAAGAAACTGCCTGTAAAATTTATGAAAACTTCGTCCTCAGTAGTGCGCGGTACCACGGTGTGTGGCCTTAGGTTCAGCGCAGCATACCGACGGCCACACTAGTGGGGCTAAGGGCTGGGTAGCCCCATAAATGTGGCCTATTTACTGGACTGCCTCCGTAAACATAGGCCACACATCCACATGTACAAAAATCGTGTCAACGGAGCCAAATTTTGATTTTCACATTTAGGCTTAGTTTGTAGGTTTTTTTTGCTTTAGAAGCATACTCACCCTCTTTACAGGCTAATCAGAAAGTGCTGCCTTTTTCAGATGTCTAATTTTTGTGAAATTTCATGTTGAAATTTTGATACGCAAATGTGTAAAAATGAATCTGGAAATTTCACGAAAAATATACATCTGAAAAAGGCAGCACTTTCTGATTAGCCTATAAAGAGGGTGAGTATGCTTCTATTTAGTTCTAAAGTAAAAAAACCCTACAAACTAAGCCTAAATGTGAAAATCAAAATGTGGCTCCGTCGACACGATTTTTGTACATGTGGATGTGTGGCCTATGTTTACGGAGGCAGTCCAGTAAATAGGCCACATTTATGGGGCTAAGGGCTGGGTAGCCCGACTGCGTCTGGCCCGTACAGTACTATCACAAGCTCTGTAGTACGGCCAGACGCTGAATGCTTCCAAAAAGACTGAATTTTTTTGGCCGCTGATGTAGCGATTTTGCTACATCTTTTGATCGAGATTATCTTTTCATCCAGGACAAAAATTTCCACAGTTAAGGTTCTTAGTCGTAGAGCAACTCATACCTTTTCGAAAAAACGTTCTTTCGTCTCAATATTTTCATCCATCTTGCCAAAAGACGACTTTCAGTCATCATCTTCCACAAATATCGTCCCGAAAATGCTCCCCCATGCGATTTCAAAATGGCGGCCGCGCTGTAAGTCATGAATATGCATAAACAGTCTGTGACGTATGACCTTGTGTTTTTGGGCGTGCGTGCGGCGGCGCCGTACGTACATGTACGTACATGTACATTACTTGTAGACAACCGCCCAGTACGTGCATGCACACCGCCGCGCGGACGTACGTCCAAAAACACGAGGTCATACGTCACAGACTGTTTATGCATATTCATGAGTTACAGCGCGGCCGCCATTTTGAAATCGCATGGGGGAGCATTTTCGGGACGATATTTGTGGAAGATGATGACTGAAAGTCGTCTTTTGGCCAGATGGATGAAAATATTGAGACCAAAGAACATTTTTTCGAAAAGGTATGAGTTGCTCTACAACTAAGAACCTTAACTGTGGAAATTTTTGTCCTGGATGAAAAGATAATCTCGATCAGAAGATGTAGCAAAATCGCTACATCAGCGGCCAAAAAAATTCAGTCTTTTTGGAAGCATTCAGCGTCTGGCCGTACTACAGAGCTTGTGATAGTACTGTACGGCCAGACGCAGTCGGGCTTAGGGCTGGGTAACTCCAGCTACTTCTCAACCATGAATTTGAGTGATTAAGGATACAAGGAATATGTGGACACCAGTTGAGCTTCTTCTATAAGGTAAAAATGTGAGAAAATGCTTTCAAGCCATTTTTCGCTATGACAGGAAAATGTTATATCCTGGACTCCGTCGCGTTGTACACAACGGAGGAGTCCACTGGGCTAGGATTAGGGCCTACCAGTATTTCAGTCACAAATAGCTGGAGTTACCCAGCCCTGAGTTTTATCATTGGGTTGTCATCTAGGGCTGGAGCGCATTTTTCTCAAAACTTGTAGTATTTGCAAAAAAAATTTGGAAAATGTTCAATTTTGTCCCCGTTACACACTAATTGCAACTGCAACTCACCCCAAACTTGCCTGGAATAACCATTACACAGGTCCTTGAAGTAAAAAACGATCCACGATGAAGATTCAGCCTACAATTGCAGTGAAAACAGGAGGAATAACCGCTAACTTGACAACCTTGCTGGATTGACCAGGACCGCTATTGGTTTGTGCACAAAAAAAATTGTGTACAATGAATGGCGGTCGATTAACAGGCACAGAGAGCGATCGCTGTCAACTACTCGTTTTGGCCGGCTAGGCTGCGCTGGCTGTTGGCGCGTGACGTCACGCGGAAGCGTAACACCCGATGACTGTTTCATGCACTAATATAAGGTTTACCACTCGCATCACAGCTTTGGTACTGGAACCGCAACCAATAGTGCATGAAACAGTCATCGGGTGTTACGCTTCCGCGTGACGTCACGCGCCAACAGCCAGCGCAGCCGGCTAAAACGAGTAGTTGACAGCGATCGCTCTCTGTGCCTGTTGATCGACCGCCATTCATTGTACACAATTTTTTTTGTGCACAAACCAATAGCGGTCCTGGTCAATCCAGCAAGGTTGTCAAGTTAGCGGTTATTCCTCCTGTTTTCACTGCAATTGTAGGCTGAATCTTCATCGTGGATCGTTTTTTACTTCAAGGACCTGTGTAATGGTTATTCCAGGCAAGTTTGGGGTGAGTTGCAGTTGCAATTAGTGTGTAACGGGGACAAAATTGAACATTTTCCAAATTTTTTTTGCAAATACTACAAGTTTTGAGAAAAATGCGCTCCAGCCCTAGATGACAACCCAATGATAAAACTCAGGGCTGGGTAACTCCAGCTAAGTCACAAACATGACAAATGGGACTAGGCTAGGTCAGGACGATACTTGATCTACGAAATACCTGTGTCTGGAATTCCACTTTCTGAAACACAAACCACCCAAAAAGTTGCCCTGGTTGATCCATAACTATCGAAAATTGGACCATCGGACAGATATTTTGGGGAAAAATCTGAGCTGTAAGTTCACTTACCACCATCAGTTTTCAGATACTGCACCTCGGCGCGGCCTCGAACGTAGGCCTAGCCAGGGGGACCGTAAGGTCATGGCAAAATTCTGCTAAATGCGCTTCAAAAATCTGTCAGATTTATCAAAAATCTGCCAAATTCCCCAGATTTCTTCGAAATACACTAAAAACCCTTAAAATCACATGCAGGTCTGTAGTACTGACTTAATTAAGGTTTAAATTACATTATTAACAATTTATAGTCACATAAAGATGTTATGAAATTATTACGTAAATTTCAGGCAAAACGCGGTTGCGGCGTGAAGTCCAGCTCCCAGTGAACCTCAGCGCCTAGAATGTACAATTTTTTCACATTTGCTATGGTTTTCTGTAAATAATACCATTTTTGCAGAATTCTGCCAGAAATCTGCCAAAAATATCCATTCTGTCAAATTTTCTGTCAAACTCGTTTTTTAACAACAAATCTGTCAAAGTTAGCTGAAAATCGGCTAAAACGGTCACCCTGGCCTAGCCCTTAGTCACGTCTGTAGCTAGCTAGCCCGCACCAACCTCGTCCCCAGTGCTTACTTTATTTTCAACGTTGTTTCCGACAGAGCAGGTAGTGGTGGGCGCGTACTGCTCGACACCCTGGGGACGAGGTTGAGCCCGCACTGACTCTCCGCTCGTACCTCCCGCCCTGCAAACAGGACGCTGGGATACTCTGATGAGCTTCACAGAATCTTGTGAAGGAAGTGGCATATGACCTATGTATAAAGCATCTGGCTGCAGCTGTTCAAGACCGCAGTTTGACAATGTGCGCAAATGCTATCCGAAAACTTCTCATAGAATTGCGCGCATTCCATACCGGATGTGATTTCTGTGTCATTGCGGACCATGTGGACAAAATTTTGAGCGTCGCATAATGTAATCCGAGCGTTCGTGATTCGAAACGGAGCCTGAGTGAGTGACAGGAATTGTAAATTTACAACACATATAAGTTTTACAGAATTTCCTACATTATTACGCTCTTCAAAGAGAAAAAAACATCTCCTAAACTGGAATAAAAGAGTAATGAATCAGTCTTAACGGCCGTTTCAAACCTTGCAGAGTCATGACCTTGATCATGCGCAGGTCACTAGTCACGCAAAATCCAACCAATCAGAGCGTGAATTCATCAGAGTATCCCAGCTAATTTCACGGCGCTGGTAAGCACACGGTTTTCTGCTAACACTAGCCTCCGTCTATTTCATGGAGACCGTAAGCATAAGCACAGCAAAAGGCACGCTTTACTTCAGAGGACAAATTTGCTTAACTTAGTGACGTAACAATAGAAATCTCCATGCACGCGCGACCGTGAGCACACACACGCCGTGAATTAGTGCTTAAGGTTAGCACATTTTTCTGCTATGCTAAACACAACTTTTCTGCTAACTGTTAAGCAGCGCCGTGAAATTGGGCCCTGTTTGCAGGGCGGGGGGTACGAGCGAAGCACTAGCCTTGTTCAAGGCGGTCTCTCGGCTTTTTGTCGAAGGGAGATAATCGGGCCCTGCACCCACAATCAACGCGGCTACGCGCGTGTACCACCGACCCTTGTCCGTACGAACGGTAAAGCAAGCACACACACGGAGTACGGATACTGTGCGCATGGTGTAATAAGGCATTCATAAATACCTCAGACAGTTTAGCTATTCCTATTGGTCGAGAGCCCGTCACGTGGCCGGTCTTAAACGGATGATAAAGACATGGCTAGCTGGTCTTAAACACTTTTCCAGTGTCACAATAAAATGTGGACTCCTAAAAATCCAGTGCCTCTTACCGTTTCATTGGTTGAACGTTCACAATCCTCATGTAGGCGTGCGCAACACTACAAGCGAGTCAGAATTTTATAGTTCTAAATTCAAAACGCAACGCCCCAGGTGCGTTCTGCGTGACATCGCGCAGAACATGTTACGCGCGCGTCAATCTCCATAAAAGGGTTGTTTACATCTTACTCGCCAGCTGAACACTCCATTATTTTGCTAGAGGGATGTTTCAAAAAGCATGAAGTGAACTTGTTGAACAAAATCGGGATTTTTTGAACGAATTATTTGATATTTTTTTACGGATAAGGTATTTATGAATGGGAATAAATATGTGCTAGGTCGGTATTTACCACTCTGTTTAATACCGCTTTAGAGTCTGGGTGCTGATAATTACCCTCGCCTCCGGCTCGGGTAATTATCAGCACCCAGACTCTAAGCGGTATTAAACGAGTGATAAAAACTTCCGGAGCACACATTTATTCCCTTAGTAAAATGTAGGCCTACTATATTCTGCGTGTGGGTGTATAGTCGTGTTCCCTAACGTGGCGCACTTCGAAGCCTACCCGACTTTCCTCGTGTAGTGTTGCCAAACCTCTTTGTTGACAAACCTCAAATTCATGCAGTAAAACACTAGTACTTTTACCTTATTAATGCTTGCTATTTAACCTCTGTGAACGATTTCAGTTTCATAAAATTTTATCCGAAATTCAAAAACGGTGGCGTCCGGAAATTGGGCACAAATTGGCGGGGTGTTCCCTAACGTGGCGCACTTGAATAAATCTCGGAAAATTCCAATTTAACATTTAAGAATTTCTGTAAACTTGATAAATTCTGATAAACAATTATTATCTCTACTTACATGCCAGCCAGATGTTTGTCTGAAAATTATTTTCTTATTTTTCGGGGCATTTTTAAAGGGTTCACTTTGCACTTGAAAATAAAATCGGAAAATCACGCCAAAATAAATTTTTCTTCAAACTTTGTTACGGGTAAATAAACTCGCGATTTATGAAGAGGAGTGTTGAGAACTTGATGAAATTTCACTTTCTTGGAAATTTTAGTTAAAACTTTTGCTCTAGGTAGGCGCTACAGGCGAAAAATCAAAGTGCGCCACGTTAGGGGCCGCGCCAAGTTAGGGTACATCATCAATACGTACGTACGTGTGGGGGATATACGCGCCGCGTGGCCTGTCGGGTTACGCGGACTAGCTCATGCATGTACATGTACATGTACTTGTACTGTGTGTGCATGGCTGTTGTACGAGTACATGTACGTGTGTGTACGTGCGTACGTACTGTACAAGCATAGCCTTGCTGTATGGTACAAGTTACTTTCTCACTAGCAGCGTACGGGCATCGATATGTGCACGCAATTATGCCTTGCCAAGTTGATTAGGGATTTTGTTATCGGCGAATTTTTTTTATCGGCGAATCGATAAGCTCAACGCCTTGGTCAAGGCTAGCGAAGCACTGACTCTAGCTCTACATATCCATCAATGCTGGGCCGGCCATACGTACATGTACATACCTCGAACGTTGACGTCTACGTACACTGCTGACACACTACCAAGTATCTATGGGCGGCCATTAGGGCAAAAAAGACAATCACAAAATTAAAGTTAAGCAAAAATAAAATAAAATGCAAAAATAATAAACAAAACGTACAATTAACAATGAAAATGTAGGACAACAAAATAAAGAAACCCAAAACAAAATTAAAACGTAAAAAATAAAAAATAACAAATGAAACATTCTTGTTAAATGTACATTTATAAATACCTTAGACAGTTTACGCATTCCTATTGGTCGAAAGTCCGTCACGTGGCCGGTCTTAAACGATGATAAAGACATGGCTTTAATAAGTAATAAGCGTAATAATGTAAAACTTATCTGTGTTGTAAATTTACAATTCCCGTTACTTGCTCAGGCTCCGTTTCGAATCACGAACGGTCGGATTGCATTATGCGACGCTCAAAATTTTGTCCACATGGTCCACCATAAAACAGAAATTACATCTGGTATGGAATGTGCGCATTTCTATGTGAAGTTTTCGGATAGCAATTGGTGCACATTGTCTAACTGCGGACTTGAACAGCTGCAGCCAGATGCTTTATACATAGGTCATAGGCCACTTCCTTCACAAGATTCTGTGACGCTCATCAGAGTATTCGCTCGTACCGTACCCCCCGCCCTGCAGGGCCCCCCGTACGAGCGAACCCAGCGTCCTGTTGGCGTGCAGCGTGGCCGCGCTTTATGTACATAGGCTGTACACGTGCAACTTTTGTGTTTATTGGGAGGGGGCGTAATCGAATCCACTCTGTTACATGTAAAGTCGGATTGGAAGGGGATTTTTTGGGGGGGGGGCAGCCACCATGATCAATTAATTTATTCAGATTGGGCATTTTTTTCTTTTTTGAGAAGTGATTTATAGCTGAGAAAATAGCAAGGATGGACCGATATGTGCAGGCTAATTAAGGGAATAATAAATTTTTATCGTTGGAAAATTCCAAGAAAATTGACAATTTGCCGCCGTGAACTCCGTGAAGTAAAGTTGATTCAAAGGGGACTAAAATTGGGTTTTGGTTTTGTTATCAGCATCAGCAGAACCGTTCCTCATTCTTTTTACTTTTTGGGATAGGAGTCAAATGATCTGAGGACTTAAGGCTCTGCGAACATTTTTGATAGAGAATATTTCTGTTGATTTACACTGGTATGGATACCAGTGTAGTTACATAATTGAGCTGGCCAGAGTGTATTATTTTGTTAGGGTATTTGAATATGTAAAATACGCATTTAGGAAGTTCCGGTTCCGATACAAGGTGGCGACGGTGGGTGGGTTAACTTGTCAACGCATCAACCGCCTGCGGGCCTATTAGGTTAGTGATTCCAAGAGAGCGGGATTTTTTAAAAACCTGTCTCCGGTGTAGGCGACGCAAGGTTTGTTTTACGTACATTTGTGGTTTTTTGGATTCTGCAGGGTGCTTTTTCCGAACTTCATCAGTCACCATAATGTATTCACTCTTTTGCTAATATATTATGCGTTGTATAAAACAGTTTTTGTACTGATCAAAATAGGTGGATTTCAAATTGTTGTCACGAAATCCACGCCTTTCTATGGAGGCCCTTCGTGCCAGGTTTTTAAAGTAAAAAAAAAAATTTGATTGCGAAATAACGCAATAGTTTTGCGAAATAATGCAATAGTACTGCGAAATAACGCAATAGTATTGCAAATTAACGCAATAGTATTATTACTGGTTTATTAAAATCTGTTCATTGCAGCCAAAAGGCTGAATTGTGACAGAGATGAACATTAAAAATGAAAATTACATAATTTATACAATTAATGCATTAAATTAAAGTGTTAAGGATAAAACCAATAAACCATCCAACAGTAAGAGAGAGATTTTAAAAGAACATTACACAGAAAAACAGAACAAGACAAACTTAGCACACAAAAAACCAAGCCAAACTAGTTTACAAACAAGGAACAAAAGCACACACCCAAAAAACAAGAACAAAAACCATACAAGACAAACAAAAGATAAACAAACAAACAAACACCCCAACAGACAGACCATACAAACAGACAGACATCACGACAGACAGACAGACAGACAGACAGACCAACAAACAAACAAACAAACAAACACCCCAACAAACACCCCAATACACAAACACCCCCACAGAACAAGCCAAAACAAAAAACACCCCAACCAACCAAACAAACACAAAACAAAGAACAAAACCAAAGAGGCAAGAGAGAATCAGTAAAAACACACAACCAGGCATAAAAAGGGTTTTTAAAAAACAGGGGCTAGTGAGCAGAACGTTTACAAAAACAGAAAGAGAGAGGCCTACCTTTACATGTTCAAAATGTTGGTAAGGTAAGGAATCGGGCTAGTTTTGTATCGGTTGGTTCTGCACCTGATAGTAGTCAAAGAGTCCGAATTCCTAAGGTTATTATTCCTAGATGGAGGCAACCAGTCCCTATGCTCGGTTGAAGACAATAGCCTAATACCAAAGTTCAGAGAAAGCTGTTCAAGTCTCTCAATGAGGGGCGGAATGTTAAGAATCTCACAAATATCTGAGTACGGTTTAAAATTACAAAAATCACAAGTAAGAATAATTTTGAATGCCTTCCGTTGCATTTTCTCGAGGCACTCTCTCTGGGATTTAGTGAGACCACAAAACCAGGCTGGTGAGGCGTATTCAAAAGTTGGTCTAACATATTGCAAGTACACAGTTCTCAAGTCGTTAACAGGAATGTTACATTGTTTAAGTTGACGTAAACAGTACAGTTTTTTGTTAAATGCTTTACACATGTGATCAACCTGAGTATCCCATTTAAGGTTTTCTTGCACATGGATGCCCAAAAGTTTAACACAGTTTGTTTGATTGATGACGTTATTACCAATGTGAAAACTAGGCACAACAGGTTGGTGTCTTTGAAAGCACGAAATCATGACCTGACATTTTTGGGGATTTAAGTCTCATGTGATTTTTTAATGACCAGGAATGCAGACAATCAAGCTGCTGTTGCATACAGCTTGTTTGGTCATTTTTACGATATGTTTGAACCAACGACATATCGTCTACGTATTTGTAGTGGGAAACCTCAGGGAGCCAGAAACAAAGTCATTTATCATTGCTAAAAAAGCCACCGGCCCTAATTTAGTACCTTGGGGGACTCCAGCATTTGTTAATTCCCAACTAGAAACACTACCATTGTAACGCACAGCTTGACTTCTGTTGGATAAAAAAACTACACACCCACGGAATAATTGAGGTACGAACACCAAGGTTAAGGAATTTTTCAACAACAATCTGATGGTCAACCCTGTCAAAGGCTTTAGAAAAATCAGTTGCCACTATAGCACAGCAGAATGTTGGGGTCTATCGGTTCCCTTAAAAATATCATCTAATAATTTGACTAGACAATGAGTTGTGGAGAGTCCTTTAAGTGACCCGAATTGACGAATATCAATACAATGTTTGATATCATCTAAAATCCAATTAACAACAAAATCCTCATAAACCTTGGAAAACAAACAAGTGAGCGAAATAGGACGCAGATTATTAATGCTAGGGGGATTGCTTTTAGGAACAGGTATAACAAAAGCTTTTTTCCAAATGTCTGGTACAATACCCTCCTGCAATGAACAGTTGATTATTTGGCAGAGAGGGAAGCACAGTTCATAAGAAAATTCTTTTATCACACGCGGCGGAATACAGTCAGGACCACCATTCTTGTTGATGTTTAATTTATTGAGTATTGCGAAATAACGCAAGAGTATTGCGAAATAACGCAAGAGTATTGCGAAATTTCGCAATAGTGTATATTATAACACCTCACCCACAGATTCTGTGTCTTGATTGGCCGAGAGCGAGTCACATGTTACTTTCTAATTTTGCTATCTTTCTGTGCACGGCCAAAAGTACTATGCGCATAGCAACCAAAGTACTATACCATTAGCAACCAAAGTACTATTTCCACGGCGCGGTATTTGTGTGCAAATGCATGCTGGTGTGCGCGTTGCGCGTTGTGCGTAGCGCGTATTATTCCAAAGAGAGCGCGCCGCAGACTTGGGTTCAAACATTTCGTGAAGGGGTAGTTTTTAAGAGAGAAATACATTTTCCACCAATTTTGTATTGAAATTGTATACTAGCAAAATAACGCAATACTTTTGCGAAATAACGCAATACTTACTGGCGAAATAACGCAATACTGTCGTGTACAAACTCCACCCTGGTGTTCAGTTATATTAGGCCTTTATTTGTCAATTTTGATGAAATATTCTTGAAGTTTCTGTCCGTCATTGCGTTTGTATCCATTGTGCTCTTGTCGTGGTACCGTTTTGCTTGAAAGGGGGCGGAGTGCTGAAAACAATTAAGTAGGCCTATGTTTGATCTTGTCAAAAAAACGTTGACATAATACTTTAGACATTTCTATGACATTTTTGCCGGGGGGTGGGAGGAGCAACAAATTGTATGGGATTTATTATCTTTTCACACCATCCTCGGAGGATGGTGTGAAAAGATAATAAATCCCTTAAAATTTATCCTCCCCCCCCCCCCAGTATTGAATCGTGTGCGTTCTGATTTTTTTTTTAACACAACCGACTCAAAATGGACAGAATGCACGAACGCGTGCTGACAGAAGAGAACTTAATGATTCCATCGCAACAAAGTACTGCATAATAATAAGCAATTTTACCCATGCAGTTGAAGGAAACTAACTTTAGAATGTAAATAATTACTTGAGTATAACGGTGAATCCACAGTGCACTCGTATTCTAACAATGCAGGGGACATGGTACATATATAAATACGTTTAAAGGAATATTTGTTCGTTTTTTTCGGGGGGGGGGGGGATGCGTCAATATTATACGCCCAATATTCCACAACGCTGAAGAAAACTAATACATTTAAACGAACGATAATTATATACATAAGAGTAATTTTCCAACTTTAATATGTTTTCTCCTCCAATATCACCCTTCGCCGGAAATTACCCATAACCTGTCCGTTCAATTTAAATTGATAAAAAGATGCCTTGCATCAAGAATTACTTTGAAAACCGTATACTGATATGAATTAGAAAAGTGTTTTTAAGCGTGTTAAAGAACTGAACGAATTTTTACAAGTTTTTCAAAAAAAACTGTACTTTTAACTCTCCATTTTGTTCGCTAAGCTAAGACGTGCTTTATGGGGTCATTATAGGCCCCAGGTAGCAAGCCCATTATGGGTGGCATATGGGCCCCATCGGGGCCAAGATATGGGTCCCATATGGGAGGACCCATATGGGCCCCAGTTAATTTTGCACCCAAGATTCTTATGGGACCCACATTGGCCAGCCCAGATAACCCATATGGGTTATGTCTGGGACCCACCTGGGCAAACATCTGGGTAAATTATGGGGAAGCTCTTATGGGTCCCATCATTGCGTGCGAAAAGGTTTCTGACTGTGTCATTAGAGGGCGCTATTTCTTACGTGTTTCTCATGCAGAATTTTCGGCGTTTTTATCCCAGATTTTCTCATTCTCAAACAAACTGTGAATCGGGGAACAAAGTTTTTTCGATATGGTACATCATAAACTACATGTCTGGAGGTTTTTATAAAATTCGGCGGACCAGATCGCGTATCTCGAAAACTAAAGCGTTTTCGGGCTCTCGTCCCACGGACTACGTGCAACATCATCGATGAATCGAGGACAGAAACCAAATCGAAGACTCCTCGGTTAAACGTGTACAAAACCAATTAGAGCTGTTCAGCGATGTAGGTGTCGAGGCAGGTCTCGGTATCGAGACCGGTCTCGAGACCGATTTTCTTAGGTCTTGACAATTTCAAGGTCTCGACTCTCGTTCTCGGCCTCGATATCGGAGTGAACGTCTCGAGATCTTGTGAGGTCTCAAGCATACGAGACCTTATTGTTCTGTTAGGGAAAAACCAAAAATAAAACAATAAATTCATATGATCTAACCATATCTGACTTAATTTCGGCAGTTTTGAAAGACGGTGGTATCGATTCCGAAGAACGAAATTAAATAGTCTTGTACACACACAGTGGCGTATCCAGAGGGGAAAGGCGAGGGGGGCACATTTTTAGTAAAAGGTAATTTTGTGCCCCTCTCCGACTGATTTTTTTGAACAATAATTTTGCGCAGTAGCTATATTTCCATTAATGGTAAAAGAGTTAACCCCCCAAAAAACGAACCTGATCATTACAATGCGCCATGAAAATCGGCATATATTTTCCAAATACTTGACTTACTTGACCTAATGCTGTCCTCCCTTGGCTTCTGTAAGAATCCTTGGAGCTAGCAGCCGCTTCACTATGGAGGACCATTCCCTTCTGTTTACAACCAGACGTCTCGCTGCACATACAGTTGGTATCCCAATTTCGTGGCAGCTTGATTTGATATTGTCTAACCAACGTTTAGGGGATCTACCTCTGGCCGGGTCGGTGACCTTGGATCCTTCCCTCAACTGCTAGCTTAGGATATCTGTCGTTTGTCAACCTGATGATATGTCCAAAGTAGGACAGTTGTTTGGCTTGGATCTTGTCTACTATGGTGGTCTGGGAGTTGTTTTTTTCTCTGATGTTAGTATTTCTTATCTTGTCCCTTCTGGGAAACGCCCATGATTCTTCTCAGGCATGACATTTCGAACACCAGTAGTCTGTGTTCATCTTTTTTCTTCAGGGTCCAAGACTCAGAGCCATATGTTGCAATTGATAAAATGAGTACTCTGTAGAGCTCCTTTTTTGTGCTGGTGGTTATTTCTTTGGATTTCCAAATTGATGTCAGTTTTTGCATTCCTCCCATTGCTAGGCCAATTCTCTGTTTTATGTCGTCTGAGCTTGTGGAATTGTCGGATATGACACCACCAAGATAAGTGAAGGTTTGTACCTTTTTTAGCTTCTTACTTTCGATGCAGATTGATATATCATGTCTTTGTCTGCCAATCACTTGGACTTCAGATTTGCCGATGTTGATTGTCAGGCCAAACTGCTTGCTCACCATGTGGACTTTGGATACAAGAGTTTGTAGATCTTCTTTGGAATCAGCCATTAGGACAATGACGTCGGCATAGTAGCGGAGATTGTTGATAATGAGACCCTGTAAATTGATACCGATGTCCACATCATTTATTGCCAAGTTGATGACGACTTCCAGTAGAATGTTAAATAACTGGGGCGATAGGATGCATCCTTGTCTTAGTCCTGTTAGAGTCTCGAACCACTGTGTTGTGTTGTTGTCGACTCTTACTGCGCTTTTTGAAGTCTTGTAGAGAGCCTGGAGGAGACAAACAATCTTGCGTGGGTACCCTAGGTGTTTCATGGCTGCCCATAGTCCTTCCTGCCAAACAGTATCAAATGCTTTCTGGTAATCGATGTAACATAGATAGAAGGGTTTCCCAATCTCTGCATACTTTTCAGTTATTTGTCTCAGAGTAAAGAGTTGGTCCACTGTGCTGCGGCCTGCTCTGAAGCCTGCTTGAGACTCTGAGAGTATTTCTCCAGTCTTTCTTTTCATGCGGCTGTGTATGATGCTACAGAAGACTTTTCCTGCTAAGCTGAGTAGACTGATTCCTCTGTAGTTTGCACAATCTAGTTTGTCCCTTTTCTTGAAAATAGGGACAATGATTGTCTTATCCCAGGTTTCTGGTATGGTTTCAGTTTCCCAGATTTTATTGCTCAGCTTGTGGATGTTGTCTACTCCTAGGTCACCAGCTGCTTTCATTTCCTCCGCTGTGATACCATCATATCCAGCTGCCTTTCCTTCCTTTAGATGTTTTAAGGCTCTTTCAACTTCCTCTCTCATTATGGGGGGCCCATTGTCATCTGTCTGGGTGCTGGGTATTGTCTGGATTACAGTGTTGTCTGATGTGCCTGGCATATTGTACAGTTCTGCATAATTTTCTTTCCATCTTTCTTTGATCTTTTCCTCATCTGTTAGAACATTTCCGTTTTTGTCCTTAATACTTTTCATCCGGAGGGCTTGCTTTCCAGTAAGTGTCTTGATGGTCTAGTACACTTGACTCGTTTTGGATGCTTGGTGACAGTCATCAACTTCTTGGCATAGGTTTTTGATCCAAGAATCCTTGCACAGCTTTGATTTTCTCCTAATTTCTCTGTTGAGGTAGTTGTACTGACTGTTTTTTGACTTGTCAGTTAGTTTCTGTTCCTTGACCTTTCTTCTTCGATCACAGAGCGGTCCAGTACTTCTGCTGTAAGCCATGGTTTTTGAGGCCTGTTTTTTTTTTGCACCAAGAACTTCTCTTGATGTTTCTTGGAAGCTGCTTTTAATACTGTCCCATAAAACTTCAGCGTCTACATCTGTATCCGTGGCATTTAGAAGAGGCTCGAATCTCCCACCTATTTGTACTTTGAAAGATTCTCTGACATTCTTGTCTTTCAGTTTTTCAATGTCAAATCTGGTTTGTCTTACTGGTTTAGGCTTAGCTTTTAGTCTGAGTTTCATGTTGGCAAGGACAAGTTGGTGGTCTGAACCAATATCCGCGCTTGGAAAGCTCATGGACATGGATGCTACTCTTCCATCTCCTGTTGATGAGGATGAAATCAATTTTATTTCTTGTGTTGCTGTCGGGTGATTCCCACGTCCATTCTCTTGAATCTTTTTTTTCTGCTTAAAGAGTGTGTTTGAGATGCATAAGTCATTTAGTGCACAGAAATTGAGTAGTCTTTCTCCTCTTTCATTGGCATCACCTAGTCCAAATTTCCCATGAATACCGTTCCAGGATTCCCAGTCTGTACCAACTTTGGCGTTGAAGTCACCCATAACAATCTGGATATCCTGAGAAGGGATTTGGTTTATTGCTTGTTGAAGTTGATCGTAGAAACTATCAATGTCTGAAGTAGGTGCATAAACCTGAATGATAGTTATTGCACCGATTTGAGTGCATATAGTCTGGCTGTAATGATCCTTTCAGATATTGGGTTGTATCCAATTAACGCTCTTTGTGCAGCTTTGTTTAGTAAGATGGCCACACCTTCTCTGTGGGTGGTGTCATTTCCAGAGCACAAGAACTGTATTCCTTCCTGTCGAAGCTCCCCTGAATCACACAAATGGGTTTCTGAAAGGCCAATTACCTCCCATTTTAAGTGGTTTAGTTCATGTAGTAAATGTTCCAGGTTTCCCTCTTGGTGGAGGGTACGTACATTCCAAGTACCTATACTTATGGTAGACTTTGCATTTGAAAAGGCTTTTTTCCCATCAGGTGTATCAACACTGGCAGTCCTTCCAATTGGGGCTCGGTATGGTGCTCGCCCTGCTGTAGGAGGACCATCATTCCTTCCAATTGGGTTTGGGATTGATGCGTCATGAAGCTCTGCTACTTACAGGCTCTGAGGTAGTGGAGTCCGTCTGTTTGTCGGGGCTTTAACCCGAGTGCTGTTGGATTTCTTCATAGTTAAGCGGTTTCAGCGGTCTTTGTAATTCCGGCAGGGCGAAGACCTTGACTTCTCTCCCCACCTACCAACGTGCTGGGTGTTTATGTCGCTGGTTGCTCAAGTAAGCTAGGCATTGAGACTTAGGCCAAGTTCGCGCAAGGACTATAGTTAACCATAGTTCGACTAACGCTTGCCCGAACTCTGCCTAGTCGACGGTGGTTGACTACGCTAGTCGACTATTTGGAACCAGCCTACTGGGGTTGGTTGCTTCGCTGGTAACATAGCCGCGCGCATTCATAACGTACAGCAGAGAGCCAGGATCCAGAAGTTTTGCGATGACATTTTGACCAGCGTTTGACTAGAGACGTTCGCACGTTGCTATCAGTGCGCAGGCATAAGGTACGTCACAAATCAACCTCTAGTCGACTGATGGTCCTTGCCCGAACTTGGCCTTAGTATACCTAGCCACCCTGGTCTGTCCGTCCCTGTTGAACTGGTCAACAGGTTAACAACCCCTACCAACTTGAAGGTAGACCAAGACGCTTACCTGTTGTCTCACAAGTCGGTCGTCCCCACACTCTACATGCTGTATTACGTGCTAATACTACTCTATCAATACTAGCATGCACTAATGAGCTACAAGGGGTCGGACTCCTCCTTGTACGGTCCCTCCCTTGTACGGTCCATCACATGGCTGTGATAAGAGATACAGGTTTACAAGGGGTCACAGGTTTACAAGGGGTCAAGGGTTCCAAATAACAATATGCTTAATAACGGTCAGTTTTGCAGAGCACCCCATTTGGAAGATGGATACCAGCCCCCCCCCCCCCCCTCCCCCTGCAAAATCTGGCAGTTACCTATACACATTGCAATGGCGTTTTACGTTGTGACCGGGCAATGTGTTCCCCTGGACTGTTCATAATTCTAAGGTGGCGCTATTTTCAAGATGGCCGCGAGTTGTGAATAACGTCGTTGATCGTTTTTTTAAATTATTTAAGCCATAGAAATGTGTAAAATCGTGTCATTGTAATGGTTTGTAAACAATACAACAGTTTTGAATACAAATCTATTGTTTACATATAACTTGAGCTAAACCAGGGTAAATACTTGGCTACAAACGTCAAATAATTATTTTGAGCGCTATCTATCTATATATATAAGAAAGAAGTTTACTCGCCCCCGAGACGATGTTTGCACCTGAAAGGATCCGAGACCGCGGGCTCCCGCGGCGCCAAAATCGCTCCACGTCCGTGGAAAAATGCGGAGGGTGTCTTCCGCCGGGTCGGACGCTTCGTGTCGTCCTAATTTTCCGGTACGGACCGGCGATCCGTTTCGTCGATTTTTCGTGACTGCGTTTTGCGCAGGAATTTGCCATCGTGTGCGCTTTCACGTTGACTGCCTGGCCGCCCCCTGTGCTGGCTTTTCTGCGTGTCTAGACTGTGCGAGGTCAGCGAGGTCAACGTAGGGGTTTCGTTTACGTGTTCTACTCGGCCGTGCTGCAAAAGCGTTCACCAAACAGTAGTATGGGGTGACCTTGGCAAAATATTTTTTCTCCATGGTGCGTGGCCACCAAGTGTCCCTATTCTTTCCTGTGCTTTGCTTGCCGCCCCTGCGCCGAGTGCAACGAATACTCAGAAGGACTACACATTAGTATGCCTTGCGCGGTCTGACCAATCGAAAGTCTACACTGCGTGGTACTTCCCGGCTATGCGTAAAACCGTCGATGACAACGCGTACTTCAGCCTGCTCCACACCCTGGAAACGAGGTTGAGTCTACGGTGCTCGCTATTTGAAGCATGTGACGTCGCGTGATAGAGTGTTGTTGCTTTCATAATGTGTTTAAAGCTCCATGCTTCCACCATCAAGGCTGAGCTTTGTGAGTTCGCTGCCCGCCACGTATAATTCATTGTCGCGTTATAATTTCGGGGGCCTGTTTGGGATCAACGAAGGAGCGATGCATTGCTTCAAATATCGCGATCTTAAACGCAGTCACAAAAATTCGACAAAACGGATCGCCGGTCCATACGGAAAAATTAGGACGACCCGAAGTGCCCGACCCGGTGGAAGACACCGGAGGGCCCTCCAAAATGTGGAGGGCCCTCCACATTTTTCCACGGACGTGGAGCGATTTTGGCGCCCGGACACTTCGGGTCGTCCTAATTTTCCCGTACGGACCGGCGATCCGTTTCGTCGATCATTTCGTGACTGCGTTTTGCACAGGAATTTGCCGTCGTGTGCGCTTTCACGTTGACTGCCTGGCCGCCCCCTGTGCTGATTTTCTGCTTGTCTAGACTGCGCGAGGTCAGCGGCTTCGACGTAGGGGTTGCGTTTACGTGTTCTACTCGGCTGTTCTGCAAAAGTGTTCACCAAACGGTAGCATGGGGTGACCTTGGCAAAATATTTTTTTCTCCATGGTGCGTGGCCACCAAGTGTCCCTATTCTTTCCTATGCTTCGCTTGCCGCCCCTGCGCCGAGTACAACGAATACTCAGAAGGACTACACATTAGTATGCCTCGCGCGGTCTGACCAATCGAAAGTCTACACTGCGTAGTACTTCCCGTCTGTGCGTAAAACCGTCGATGGCAACGCGTACCTCAGCCTGCTCCACACCCTGGAAACGAGGTTGGGTCTACGGCGCTCGCTATTTGAAGCACAATAACAAGCTTGTGACGTGATATAGTGCTCTGTTGCTTCCAGCATGTACGTGTTTATAGCTCCACAACCTCGTTCCCAGTGCTTACTTTATTTCCAACCGCGTTTTCAATAGTAAACCCTGGATAGGAAACTTTCTTCCTGTATCCTGATTGGATACCGCAATTGGCTAGTAATGGATTTTCATCGTGTACTTAGTGCTATTATTCACAACGTACAGTACGTGTTTTCGCGATCATTCGTCCACGCCTTCTCGAAAATACTAATTTCCTTTCCAATTTGCTCATATTAATAAGGGAATAAATGTGTGCTCCGGAGGTTTTTATCACTCGTTTAATACCGCTTAGAGTCTGGGTGCTGATAATTACCCGAGCCGGAGGCGAGGGTAATTATCAGCACCCAGACTCTAAGCGGTATTAAACAGAGTGATAAATACAGACCGAGCACATATTTATTCCCATTCATAAATGAAAAAATATCAAATAATTCGTTCAAAAAATCCCGGTTTTGTTCAACAAGTTCACTTCATGCTTTTTGAAACATCCCTCTAGCAAAATAATGGAGTGTTCAGCTGGCGAGTAAGATGTAAACAACCCTTTTATGGAGATTGACGCTCGCGTAACATGTTCTGCGCGATGTCACGCAGAACGCACCTGGCGTTGCGTTTTGAATTTAGTACTATAAAATTCTGACTCGCTTGTAGTGTTGCGCATGCCTACGTGAGGATTGTGAACGTTCAACCAATGAAACGGTAAGAGGCACTTGATTTTTAGGAGTCCACATTTTATTGTGACACTGGAAAAGTGTTTAAGACCTGCTAGCCGTGTCTTTATCATCCGTTTAAGACCGGCCACGTGACGGGCTCTCGACCAATATGAATAGCTAAACTGTCTGAGGTATTTATGAATATGAAATATGATACTGCATGTTGTCTCGATAAGATCGTAACAGTTTGATTTTAAAAATCGTGTTTTCGTAACTCACGCCGTGCTCGCGCTGCTACGAATTGACTCTGTTTTTACCCCAGACACCGCATACAAAAACAAACGCTAATGTGTAACGCATAGCCAGGCACCAGACTGTTACTCATTTGCAAACGTGTGCAAAAATCTTGCACATGCAAATGATCCAATACCAGGGTGAGAGAGCTAGAGAGCAGGTAGTGGTGGGCGCGTACTGCTCGACACCCTGGGGACGAGGTTGATAGCTCCATGCTTCCACCTAAGGCCAAGTTCGGGCAAGGACCATTAGTCGACTAGTGGTTGATTTGTGACGTACCTTACGCCTGCGCACTAATAGCAAAGTGCGAACGTCTCTAGTCGAACGCTGGTCAAAATGTCATTACAAAACGTCTGGATCCTGGCTCCCTGCTGTACGTTATGAACGCGCGCGACTATGGTTACCAGTGAAGCAACCAACCCCAGTAGGTTTTGGTTCCAAATAGTCGACTAGTGTAGTTAACCATCGTCGACTAGACAGAGTTCGGGCAAGCGTTAGTCGACCAATGGTTAACTATAGTCCTTGCGCGAACTTGCCCCTTTGAGCGTTGTGAGTTCGCTGCCCGCCACGTATAATTCAGTGTCGCGTTGATAATTTCGGGGGCCTGTTTGGGATTAGCCTTGGTCAATGCTCTCGTCGTTATTCGTCCCGTACGCGGTCAATCGTCGGCATATATGGGTGCAGACCAGTAAATCGGTCCGAAATTGCCTGCGCCGGCCAAATCACGATTTGCATGCCCTCAAAATCTTCGGTATTTGGGCATGCTTTGGGCCATGAACTTGAGGGTTTGTAAAAAAATATGGGTGGAAGCCGTGCACAGGACTGGGAGCTTGCAGTTCTGTGTAATTTTGATGTAATTTGGACCCTAAAAGCGCTCTATTTTGCAATGGAGTGTAGGCATCGTTTTTCAAAATGGCGATGGGCTTCAGTACTATTTTCAGGGGTGATCATCTTCAGATGGAAATTTCCCCTAAAAGTCATCAGTTGACCCCCCGAAAATTGAAAAGAAAATGAAAGATGATGAAATAAGCTTAAATTTGATGTGCGTCTCGAACACCTTGGAGAGTTGTGAGTATTTTTCCCGAATTTTTGAAGTGGGAGCATTTACCATTGGGGTCTATGGAAGTTTATTTACTGGTCTGCTACCTGTAGTTTCAAAATGGCGCCTTCCATCGTTTGTTGTCAAATGTTTGCGGAGTGTTTTTTTTCAGGGGGGCGGAACCGGGGGGGGGGGGGGGCAGCGTTTCAAAACCGGGTCACCAATGGCGGTTCCGCAACAAATGCGCCCAAAATCTGAATAGGGCCGATGGACCGTCGTCCGATCACAGCAATTTCGAGCGAACAAAGGGGGGGGGGGGGGATTTGGGGTCGGAAAGAGCAAAAACTCAATTAACGCCCGTTGGGGGCGCCCTACAGTAAGGAAGCCGCAAACAGAGGGCTTGTTTTCAGGCCAGAAATCGCAGTCAGAGATTTTTTTTCTTGCAATCGTTGGATGAAATATGAGTCATCCATCCTTCCTCGTGCCGTACAAGTGGTTTGGGGAAATTTTTCAAAACCTCGCTTCTCTATAGGGTGCAGACCAGTAAATCGGTCCGAAATTGCCTGCGCCGGCCAAATCACGATTTGCATGCCCTCAAAATCTTCGGTATTTGGGCATGCTTTGGGCCATGAACTTGAGGGTTTGTAAAAAATATGGGTGGAAGCCGTGCACAGGACTGGGAGCTTGCAGTTCTGTGTAATTTTGATGTAATTTGGACCCTAAAAGCGCTCTATTTTGCAATGGAGTGTAGGCATCGTTTTTCAAAATGGCGATGGGCTTCAGTACTATTTTCAGGGGTGATCATCTTCAGATGGAAATTTCCCCTAAAAGTCATCAGTTGACCCCCCGAAAATTGAAAAGAAAATGAAAGATGATGAAATAAGCTTAAATTTGATGTGCGTCTCGAACACCTTGGAGAGTTGTGAGTATTTTTCCCGAATTTTTGAAGTGGGAGCATTTACCATTGGGGTCTATGGAAGTTTATTTACTGGTCTGCTACCATATCCTCACGCGCTATGCACATGCATGTAAAAATACAGCGCGAACAGCGACCTCACGCGGCCACTATTTTTATGCAATTCAGTTGAGACGATGTCGTCTCCAACTGATTTGCATAAAAATAGTGGCCGCGTGAGGTCGCTGTTCGCGCTGTATTTTTACATGCATGTGCATAGCGCGTGAGGATATAATGCCGACGATTGACCGCGTACGGGACGAATAACGACGAGAGCATTGACCAAGGCTAGTTTGGGATCAACGAAGGATCGATGCATTGCTTCAACTTATCGCGATCTTAAACGCAGTCACAAAAAAATCGACGAAAAAGTGTCCGACCCGGCGGAAGACACCCTCCACATTTTTCCATGGACGTGGAGCCATTTTGGCGTCGCGGGAGACCGCGGTCTCGGATCCTTTCACTAGTTTCAGGAGCAAACATTTCTCGGAGGCCGAGTAAAACTTGCTCTTATATAGATGGTTGAACCAACTTGAATACAAGTTGAATCGACTTTTTCCTCGCAGACGGTCTGGCAAATTGTAAGAAGTTCAAGTTTACGTTTGTTGAAGAGTCCAATACTGAAACTTAATTATGACCTTCCTCCATGATTCAGACTTTGTAATTTTATGGTAACACTCAACATTTTCATTTCAAATGACACCTTCACGTTTTATTTTATTATGATTTATTGTCAAAACTGTACAATCAGCCTTCCCCTGTGTACTACG
Source organism: Patiria miniata (assembly GCF_015706575.1). Taxonomy (NCBI): domain Eukaryota; kingdom Metazoa; phylum Echinodermata; class Asteroidea; order Valvatida; family Asterinidae; genus Patiria; species Patiria miniata. The sequence continues at coordinate 4,471,516 of NW_024037062.1, forward strand.
GTAACCTGTTCGTTTTCCAAATGCGACTGCCTCACAAAAGGCCAATTTAACAGACCAACGGGAACATTTACAGACAGTTATGGTACATAATTATCATGTGCGTAAATCGACGGGGGACAGGGGTGGGGGACATTGTTTGGTCCCCCTTCCCCCACTTTTCTTCCCGAATAAAAATTGTAGCCTACAATAATGATTCTACTGCTCAGAATACATGTAGCTGATTCAATTACTCCAAACTCAAAACTGTAAAAGATGATGTTTCGCTGAAATTGATTTTAGTGGTCAGAAATTGCCTCAGAACACACCACAGAAATTGCTTTTCTATAACTGCATGTCTCCTCAACTATATCCCCCATTTACATTTAACTCCCCACATTTTCATCCCCAACACTACGCCCTACCCGATCTATGATCGGGTAAATCAGCTTGTATATAATAAGCGGTATATTGCACGTCGTTGATCGTTTTTCATTATAAACCGCAGAAAGTGTAAAGTCGTGTAGTATGATCATGGTTTATGAACCATGAAATTGCACATCGTTGATCGTTTCTCATTATTATATACCTTAGAAAAGTGTAATAGTGTGTAGTTTCCATTGTTTATAAACCATGAAATTGCACGTGGTTGATAGTTGTCATTATATAAACCATAGAAAAGTGTCAAGTCATGTAGTTTTCATTGTTTATAAACCATACAATTGCACTTCGTTGATCGTTGTTCACTATTTATAAACCATATAAGCGTACAAGTGTGTAGTTTTCATGGTTTGAAAACCATGAATTTGCACACCTTGCCAGTTTCCATTATTTTGTAAACAATGACTTTATGTTTTTCATGGTTTGAAATCATAACGTTAATACAAAAAGTGTTTTAATGGTTTGCAAACAATGAAACAAATCTATTGTTCACATACAATTGAGCTTAACCATGTTAAAAACATGTTTAAAGTTGGCTAAATAAGTATTTGACAAACGGCGCTCCATATGTGTTCGGTTCTTGGTCTTGCAATCTCACAATGCAAGATTGAAGTATCAGGGAAAGACGTCTTTCTATGAAGCCCGGCTTCATACCAATAGGATTTGCACGTTCTCCTTATCCAGACTTTTTTCCTGGTTTAATCCTTGGACCTAACCAGGCCATCTTTATACCTTTGTGCCGTTTGTATGCCATCATAGGTTGCATTTCGACTGCATTTAGATATTCATTTTCGCTGATCAAAATGTCGGTGTTCAGGGGCGTAAATCCGGCCGTGAGGAGGGATGCAAGGGCGGATCCAGAACAATTTTTTTTGGGGGGGGGCAAAACAATTTAGGATTCTAGATGCTGTGGTGCGATCTGAGGCAATTTCTGACCACTTTGACCATTTTTTTTAAGGAAAAGATGGTGGTGTACGCAGTGCCTGCCTTTATTGCGACGTCACTAAAAAAAAATTGGGTTCGTTTTTTTGTTTTGTTTTTGTGGGGGGGGGGTGGCCTCCGTTTCCCCCCCCCCCCCCCCGATCCGCCCTTGGAGGGATAGGGGTATATATCCCCCCAATTTTTGATCAAGGGGGACTGGGCTGTTGGACATGGGCGTCGCCAGGATTTGTTTCTAGAGGGGGGCAAAACATATTTTTCCCCCCAAAAATTCTGTATTTCTCAACATAAAATTATTCTCGATTTATCACTTTTTAGAGGGGGGCAGAGACATTCCCCCCCCCCCCATTAAATTTACACCACTATGACTTCGCGCCTCTTTTTCTTTTCTTTTTTTCTCTTTTTTTTCTTCCTTTTTTTTAAATTTTTTTTTTGCTTTTCCGGGGGGGGGGGGGGCAAGCGCCCCCCTTGCCCCCCCCCCCCTCGCGACGCCCCTGCTGTTGGATCAAACCCCACTGACCCCTTGCCCACGTGGTGAGAAGACAAAAAGGGCAGATTTTGAGGTATTTTTAAACTTCCCTACAACCAAAATGTTTTCAATAGAGTACTCAAAAAGGGAGAAAAAGTACAACTTTAAATGCGCCGTTTTGATTTATATTAAAGTCAAGGGGCGTAGGTTGATGTACTAAACAACTTCCCCTTTGAATTCCGGATTTCTGTGATAAATTATCACGGTAACGCGGTAACGAGGAAGGGATTATCTTAGAATTCCAGATTTTTGTTATAAATTATCACAGTAGCGCGGTAACGAGGAAGGGATTATCTTTGAGTTCCAGATTTCTGTCGGACAAATAATCACCGTAAGTAACGCGGTATCGCGGAATATATGAATTCCTGATTTCTATGATAACTTATCACGGTAACGCGGTATCGAGGAAAAGGTATCTTTGAATTCCGGATTTCTGTGATAAATTATCACGGTGACGCGGTATCGCCGCGCGGAAGGCAATTCAAGCTTTTTTGATGCTTATATCCGATACCAGGGTGAGAGAGCAGGTAGTGGTGGGCGCGTACTGCTCGACACCCTGGGGACGAGGTTGAGATCGCGTTGAATTGTTGCTTGGCGACGTGTGATATACACACATAAGTGTATGCCGCGCCGCGCGGTACGCGACGGTGCTATTGAGCATCATCAACAAAACGACGTCAACAAGCTCAATTAGCGCATAGCGCATGCACATGCAGCTAGCTGATAACTGCTGAAGTTACTAAAAAAAAGGCTGGATGGACCATTGATCGTGTCAAAATCAACAAGATATATTTGGAAAAGTGTTCGTTGCACTAGTACAGTACTACGTGGAATTAAGTTGTCTGTAAGTAAAAAAGTAGCCTAGCCTACAGTCGTTTTCCTAGCCCCATAAATGTGGCCAATTTTTTTATTTACTGGACTACCGCCGTACATATTAAAGGCCACTTGGACCATGTACTCAAACATGTAAAACTTTGTCAAGTTTTTATTTTCACATTTAGACTTTATTTGTAGTTTATTTACACTTTAGAACTAAGCACACTCACCCTCTGTAAAGCAATAGAAAATAAGTCCCCTCTTTTTCAGATGTCTATTTTTCATGTGGTGCTACCCTAGCTGGAGTTACCCAGCCCTGAGTTTTATCATTTGGTTGTCTATAACTAAAAAGGGCTGGAGCGAATTTTTCTCGTAACTTGTAGTATTTCCAAAAAAATTTGAAAAATGTTCAATTTTGTCCCTGTTACACACTAATTGCAACTGCAACTCACCCCAAACTTGCCTGGAATAACCATTACACAGGTCCTTGAAGTAAAAAACGATCCACGATGAAGATTCAGCCTACAATTGCAGTGAAAACAGGAGGAATAACCGCTAACTTGACAACCTTGCTGGATTGGCCAGGACCGCCATTGGTTTGTGCACAAAAAAATTGTGTACAATGAATGGCGGTCGATTAACAGGCACAGAGAGAGCGATCGCTGTCAACTACTCGTTTTTGCCGGCTGCGCTGGCTGTTGGCGCATGACGTCACGCGGAAGCGTAACACCCGATGACTGTTTCATGCCCTATTGGTTGCGGTTCCAGTACAAAAGCTGTGATGCGAGTGGTAAACCTCATATTAGTGCATGAAACAGTCATCAGGTGTTACGCTTCCGCGTGACGTCATGCGCCAACAGCCAGCGCAGCCGGCAAAAACGAGTAGTTGACAGCGATCGCTCTCTCTGTGCCTGTTAATCGACCGCCATTCATTGTACACAATTTTTTTTGTGCACAAACCAATGGCGGTCCTGGCCAATCCAGCAAGGTTGTCAAGTTAGCGGTTATTCCTCCTGTTTTCACTGCAATTGTAGGCTAAATCTTCATCGTGGATCGTTTTTTTACTTCAAGGACCTGTGTAATGGTTATTCCAGGCAAGTTTGGGGTGAGTTGCAGTTGCAATTAGTGTGTAACGGGGACAAAATTGAACATTTTCCAAAATTTTTTGGAAATACTACAAGTTATGAGAAAAATGCGCTCCAGCCCTTATAGACAACCCAATGATAAAACTCAGGGCTGGGTAACTCCAGCTAGTGCTACCCTAACGTGGCGCACTTCGACGTTTAGGCCTACCCAACATTCCTCGTGTAGTGTTGCCAAACCTATTTGGTGACAAACCTCAAATTCATGCAGTGAAATACTGGTTCTTTGACCTTATTAATTCTCACTATTTAACCTCTGTGAACAATTTCTGTTTCATGAAATTTAATCCGTAATTCAAATACGGTAGCGTCCGGAAATTGGGCTCAAATTTGCGGAGTGTTCCCTATCGTGGTGCGCTTAAATAAATCTCAAAAAAATCACGCCAAAATAAATTTTTCTTCTGACTTTGTAATGGGTAAATAAACTCGCGATTTATGAATGGGAGTGCTTTGAACTTGATATTTAGACGTCTAGAAATATAGACGTCTGAAAAGGGAAGACTAATTTTCTATTGCTTTAATTTTAAAGAGGGTGAGTGTGCTTCTAATATGCGTAAATATAAAATTACAAATAAAGTCTAAATGTGGAAATGAAAACTTGACGAAGTTCTACACGTTCAGGTACATGGTCCAAGTGTGGCCTTTATTGACAGAGGTAGGCCTAGTCCAGTAAATCGGCCACATTTATGGGGCTATCGTTTTCCTAGTTCCGGAACGCACTCATTATTCAGTCTGCTTTCAGCTCAACAAATCCACGAATTCAAGTGACATTGGATAAAAAGTTTACCTTGAATGATGAAGATACTACAAATAGTTTTCCAAATTTAAGCTCTTTTAAGTTTGACTTTGCAACGTCAAAAGTACGGATGCCACTTTTCGACCTAGTTCCAGATTACACCTAAAACTATGGCCTATGGCATTTTGCGTAGCAGAACCCCATAGTTCTAGGGGTAGGCCTAGTTCTGGATCGGTTTAATCAGTTCCGAATTGATCAAAAACCGCTTCGCGTGAAAAAAAAAAAAAAAAACCACCCCGAATCAAGCACATTTTAGTGATAGTATTTTAGCTTGATGCTTGATACCTGTATGTAGACTCCTAAAAAGCAGTGTTGCTTGTCCAAGGAGAAGTCGAGGTGACTCAAGTTGTTTGTTGAGTAACTCTAGCTCCAATGCTCATCGCATTCGAGCTGGAGCTACATCTACGTCATAAAAACTAGATCTTAAGAGGCCCAAAAAATTTGACCCTATACCTGTATCATTCTATATATCCCCAGTGTGGAGCGGGGAAAACGTGGAGCGATGCACAGTGTAACGCGGTACTGTCATGAGATACGATGCACAACAGCCGCGCGTGTTACAGGACATTTCATATTTTAGATTTTCTTGTTCTGTTTGAGGTCGATTATTAGCTTCAGGAATGACTGCTGCATGGTATGAGGTATGTTGAATGGAATCTGGGTTGAGATAATAGAGGGAAAATAGACCATTTGTGTGATACACTGGGGATATATATAGAATGTGTATATTATATAGGTATAGGGTCGCGTTTTTCGGCCTGTTACGATCTAGTTTTTATAACGTTGTTGTGGCTCCAGCTCTATGCGATGAGCATTGGAGCTGGAGTTACTCAAGCTAATAATAGTATTTATTTTTTTGAAAAAATAGTTCATTCAAGAGAATTCCAGCAAATTTCAAAAAGAGAATTAACGTAAAATGATTTTGAAAACTTTTGTCTGTAGCGCGACAACACGAACACACGCCTGGACCAAAAACCTTTGACCCATCACAGAATACGTCATATAAAATCGATGAAACGTGCATGTAGTTGGGTCCTACGTGCACGTGCGTTAAGGAACTAGGCAAAAACATACGGTCATTCGTTGGCAAATTTTCAAATGTTAGAGACTCTACAACTTATTTACTCAAAATGACGGTACTCGGGCATCAAAGTACTCGTACTCAACATGTCAAAATTGTACTCGATCATTAAGGTACTTGTACTCAAATAGCAGTACTCGAAATCGAAGATACCTGACTTTCCTTTGCGCACGTTCGGACAAACGCAAATAGCTCAGGTTCGACTCCTTTGTCGTGCACATGTGACGGAGTCCAGGGTATGAACTTCTGCTGCCCTAACTCCCTAGGCCTTTTTGCTAGGATGTAGCCTCAATCCTGCAAAATCCTCCAATTGGCCTCATGGAAAAATAGCATATAGCCTCAATCCCGCAAATTCCTCCATTATTTCTTGAATATGGTCCATGGAGGGGTGACCACTGCCTGAATCCTGCAAAATCCTGTGGCAGTGACTGTCATATGTTGAGGCTTGGCCAGTGACATCCTGGAGTAGTACAAAGGATTTCAAGCATAATCCAGGCCTATATTTATGCATGCGGCTTAGCAAAAACAACACAAGGTCAGGCCCAAGACCTTTACAAAGTGCATCCTACGAAATCAGTAACGCACTTTTGCCATGTAATTAACCTCAATCCTCCAAATTCCTCCACTTTGGCAAAGAGGATTTTGAAGGATTCAGGGCGGTTAGGGTTTTAATTAATGATATAATGAACATTTTGGCTAGATCCGGCAGATTTTGTATTAATGAGAGTCGACTGTGTGTCGGTAGGCGACGTGTTTACCGAAAATATATCACAGATCCACGCTTTCATCGTAAACATTTTCAGTACGAACTTACTGTGTGAAGACTTATGCGTGCATGCCACACAGTTGGTACTCGACACGAGGAATATGTAAATGAAATGTCAGCTTCCTCCATCAGGAAAAAATATGAAAAACAATACAGTTGTAGTTGTATTTTTTTCACTATGTCAGCAAAGTTCCTACCCTGGACGTCGAACGTAATGCAATGAAGACGTTGTCCAACCTGGGCAAATCATGTATGTATGTTACAAAGAGATTCCTGCCAAACTTGTGTTGAATTAGACATTTATTCTGGTGCTTACTTGGATTGTTTTGTTTTGGTCATTTTCCAAATAGTACACAAGCAAGCAAGTTTCTAGACAGCTTCAAGATGCCTCCGGGTGAGAAGGGATCTGGAAAGAATGACATGGAACGGATTGGCCTGTTCCAGGAGATGGAATATGTGACCATTGGTGATAAATACAAAATGCCTGGAACAAGTAAGTTTGTGTAGTATTTTCTTGTCATATATTGTAATTGTGCCATTAAAGGTAATAAACAACATTTGCTTCTGCTGTATACTTTCCAGAAATGGATGGATTTGGGGTCAATGTTATATAGCAAATACATAAAATGTTACACTGACCTGTTCAAAGTTTTGTGATCATAGATGCTGGAAAAACCAAGAACAAAAAACGCTATTCTTGTAGGCTGGTTCCCTGATCCTACTTCAAAAGAAACAAAGCAATTTATAGATGTCAGGGAATTGTCAGGTCAGGGAACCAGACTAGCTGGCTTCAGTGCACCCGTTCATGGATGTGTAACTGATTGCAAACAAAATATGGACTAAGTAAGTTCGGTAAATTGGGGTTAATATTTTAAAAAGTCAGTTTTGTATACAAAAATTCCACTTTCATGAAAATGACAGCACACCAGGTGCCTGTTTTCACAGGATGCTTTAGACTATTATTCACTTGCAGTCCAGTAAAGGTATTTCATAATAAATTGTGGTTTTTTTTGTTTTAATGTTTTAATATGTTGTTCATACCTGTGACTTTTGTTTGTAAACTAGCAGAATTTCCAAAGCAACGTATTAAGGATTTAATATTGAGTCTCAAATTCCAAACCATTTATCCTAGCATTACAGTATGAAAATTGTGGTTTGTATTTTTACGTTGTTTTGTTAACTTATTTTTTTTTTGGTAGAAGCCTTCAATGTCACGGCTTATAATGGTAAACAGATGTTGCCTGGTGGTAGTAAGGTCAGGACAGCAGGACAAGGGGGCTACTTTAGTGAGAAGTTCACACGCATCATGGAGGCTGAGGCCTACAGTGACCCTGTTAAGATGCGACGTCAGTACAAGCTGAAAGAGGCCAAAAAGAACATTGGAAAGGCATTTCTGCCAAGCAGTGGGACCAAAATGCAGTGAGTTATTAATTCAGTCTTGTTATATCTTGAAGAACAATAAAAAGTATTTACTGTATTAATAGACATGATTTATTGTTGTAATTTGTAAAAACTACACCTAACATATGGTATAAAATAAACATTGATTACTAAGAATGTTTTTGTACCCTCAGACCTTAGACAGATTCTGTGTGTTTTACAGTTGATAAGTGATCAAACATTGCCTTACGAGAAATATAATTCTGCCTATAGTGCTGACTTGATTGGTTTACCTGGCAAACACTCCACCCAAAAGACATTAATTTATACTACTGAATAACCGCATAGTTTGTTGGGCATGGGCAACTAGTGTTCCCCTAAAGCATCATAGCTAGCATAGCAGTCCCACTACGTTTTACCAAGGTTTGGACAATCTTTCATTTAGAGTCCTACTCACTGTCTTTTACTGCTATGCTACTGCAATGCTGGCTATTTTCCTTTAAACTAACTAAAATATTTACATGGCACTCCTGTTCAAAGTTCCTGATGATCCAGTCCAGCCCTGGCCTGACTTGATGATAAAGCGCAATTACATACACTGAATGGTCATTCATACTGTATACCAGGCCAAGAAAGGAAACCACAGCAAAACAGTCCTGAGTTTCAGCCGCCTGCTATTTTAGTCAGTCCCATTTTACATGTATCATCAGCTGCTGAATCCAGAGCCGTGAGCATAGATGTGTGCACCTTCCCGGAATAAACAATTAAAAGTTTCACAAATTTAGTCAACTCCACGGATCCAGTAACATACAAAATGTTTTTATCATTCTTCGGATTTGACACAATCAGGTTGGAAGGGGAAAGTCTTTGGTGTTTTCAACTGTTTTGCATTTCTCCCAAGCTACATTGGCACGGTGTGAAGTACAAATGTCAAATGTGTACACCACCTGTACAATGTGAAAGGACTTTTTTAATGATGGGTGTGCAGCAATACCATGTATACAGTTGATTCCTGTAGTATGAACTAAGCAGTGTGAGCGGCCCTGGTTTGATTGCCTTGCCAAAGTAGTCTTTATTTCCAAACAGGGACGCAGTCCACCACGAGATATAATAATCATAATAATATACATAACGTGTCTCCTTTACCATTGTACGTATAATATAAACAATAAAAATAATCTTAATGATTACTGATAATGGGCCACTCCATCCCAATCTGCTGTGCTTCCTCCCTCCATGCTCCAACCAACCCTGTCACACTCGCCCTTCTGCACTCCAAACTGCCTCGTTCCATCCCTCCATCCTGCCCTCCCTACCTCTATGCTCCAGTTAGCCCTGTCGCACTCACCCTGCTGTGCTCCATCACTCCATCCTGCCCTCCCTCCCTCTATGCTTCAGTTAGCCCTGTCACACTCGCCCTGCTGCGCTCCACCCTGCCTCGCTCCATCACTCCATCCTGTGATCCCTCCCTCTATGCTCCAGTTAGCCCTGTCACACTCACCCTGCTGCGCTCCACCCTGCCTCGCTCCATCCCTCCATCCTGCCCTCCCTCCCTCTATGCTTCAGTTAGCCCTGTCACACTCACCCTGCTGCGCTCCACCCTGCCTCGCTCCATCCCTCCATCCTGCCCTCCCTCCCTCTATGCTTCAGTTAGCCCTGTCACACTCACCCTGCTGCGCTCCACCCTGCCTCGCTCCATCACTCCATCCTGTGATCCCTCCCTCTATGCTCCAGTTAGCCCTGTCACACTCGCCCTGCTGCGCTCCACCCTGCCTCGCTCCATCACTCCATCCTGTGCTCCCTCCCCCTATGCTCCAGTTAGCCCTGTCACACTCACCCTGCTGCGCTCCACCCTGCCTCGCTCCATCCCTCCATCCTGCCCTCCCTACCTCTATGCTCCAGTTAGCCCTGTCGCACTCACCCTGCTGCGCTCCATCCCTCCATCCTGCCCTCCTCCCTCTATGCTTCAGTTAGCCCTGTCACACTCACCCTGCTGCGCTCCACCCTGCCTCGCTCCATCCCTCCATCCTGTGATCCCTCCCTCTATGCTCCAGTTAGCCCTGTCACACTCACCCTGCTGCGCTCCACCCTGCCTCGCTCCATCCCTCCATCCTGCCCTCCCTCCCTCTATGCTTCAGTTAGCCCTGTCACACTCACCCTGCTGCGCTCCACCCTGCCTCGCTCCATCCCTCCATCCTGCCCTCCCTCCCTCTATGCTTCAGTTAGCCCTGTCACACTCACCCTGCTGCGCTCCACCCTGCCTCGCTCCATCACTCCATCCTGTGATCCCTCCCTCTATGCTCCAGTTAGCCCTGTCACACTCACCCTGCTGCGCTCCACCCTGCCTCGCTCCATCACTCCATCCTGTGCTCCCTCCCCCTATGCTCCAGTTAGCCCTGTCACACTCACCCTGCCTCGCTCCATCCCTCCATCCTGCCCTCCCTCCCTCTATGCTTCAGTTAGCCCTGTCACACTCACCCTGCTGCGCTCCACCCTGTCTCGCTCCATCCCTCCATCCTGCCCTCCCTCCCTCTATGCTTCATTTAGCCCTGTCACACTCGCCCTGCTGCGCTCCACCCTGTCTCGCTCCATCCCTCCATCCTGTGCTCCCTCCCCCTATGCTCCAGTTAGCCCTGTCACACTCGCCCTTCTGCCCTCCACATACGGTACCTGCCAACTATTCTGAATTTGGTGGAATCATTACAAAAATACAAGCTATATTCCACATTACGAATTTATCGCCCTTTATTACAAATTTTTCCTCAAATTTGTTTACATTGTTAATTAAATACTGTGATTTTATGAATCAAAACGCTGAAAAATCAGATATAAGCCGCGTCCGAATTATTGGCTATGGCTTGAAACTCAACATGGATAGCATCATGCATCTCAGAAAAATATATGCACATGTATAATCATTGTTATTTATTTCACTTCTTGAAAAGAATGGTATTCACATGTATACCATGTACCTGTACGTGATATTGGTATAGCTGGTACATGCACTGTTAATGTATGCGCAGTTGTAAATGACCATGCAGGTTGATTACTCATTTGGAATTTGAAAAGTTGGCAGCTATGCAGTGCCATGTTCCACCTTGCTGTGCCCCAATCCGCCCTTTAAATTGTCTGTATGAGTATTATATCACAAAAGTTCAATATTCTGTTCAGCAGCTAATATTTGCATTGTACCATAAATAGAGGCTAGCAGTCTCTGATACATATATTTTTGTATTTCAGAAGCGGTCTTGGCAATCATTACGGCACGCTAGGTGGTCCTGTACCAGCATTCAGTCCAGTTAAAAAAACAGGAAAACCTTACACATCAGATGGACGGAACTTCACTACAAATCCGGGGAAAATAGGAACAGGATATGGGTGAGCTAGTGTAACCAATTTTTGTCGTTGAAACTTTTTTACATCGGTTCTTTTCGTTGGTTTGTTTTCACCTTCAAATTTCTTCTTCCACAGGTACCCCTCATTAACAATAGGCAAGGGATATAACTACTCATCAAACCCATATGATAAAGGCAAAGAGTTGAGAAGGGTAAGTACCTTTAAGTAAAACAGAAGTTCAAAATTCCTAGCTGTTTTTTATTGTCCTGATCACTGCATTTAGACATTCCCGTTCCTTAGACCTATGGGTTGCTTGTCAAAACTTTGTGTACTTGACCAAAATTCTAAATTAAATTGTCCCAATTGTATTCAATAGGGATTCATCTCCAAATTGGAACCAACTGAACTCTCCCAATTGGACGTTCATTATCATTTGGAGTTTTTGTGTGAATAATCCCAAGTGCAATTTCATACTTCAAACTCATATTCATAATACCTATGACAGTTTACTCATTGCTATTGGTCAACAGCCATCATGTGGGTGGTTTTAAACGGTTGATAAAACACCGGCTGGCTGGTTTTAAACACTTTTCCAGTGTCACATGAAACTTGGACTGCTACCACTGCTGTTCCAGAGGCTCACAGTGCAACATTAGGTTTATGCGCATGCGCCAGTTTTTCCTGGCTGTGCTGTAAAATGAATATTCTTGAGCTCGTTCATAAAAACAAATCACTGAGAACGGCCTTCCAAAAAACTGCTCATAATGCACGAAATGGTTATTGAAGCCATAAGATTTGTCCCAAAGTAACTTAAAAAATAAATATCTTTAGCATCTACAGTCGACTCCCGTTATAACGAGCTCGGTCATAACGATAACCCGGATGTAACGAGCACATTCTCCCAGTCCCGATCAATTTGTGTACATTACTATGGGGAAATATTTGGTTATTACGTGCACGGACATAACGAGACTTCGGCTATTACGACGATTTTGGCTGACCCAATGCGAGGAAAAGCATTGTTCTCAACCCATTTACAACGACATCTTTTCAAAACTACGGGCATTGCAGCTTGTCAACGACAGACCTTTTGTCCCGAAACGGGTATCATGCTCCCGTCTTCCAATTCAAGCAACACACTTAAGCTTCACCCATCAATGTACCTTTGTAAAGACTTCAACCCAACGTTATTTAATCTCGCCGATCTTTATAAATAAATTCAATGGGACTGTGATAATCGGCGCAGTGGACCGCTGGTCTAGTCGCTAATCCCCCGCTGCGGCTTCCCTTAGCGTGACCAGGTTTGAAGTTTGCTTAAGACTGCGGTACCACGTTTCTATATTATTACAAACTAACAATAGGGGGCGCTCAGGAGTTAACTAACATTGTAAGGAATAGCCTTTAGTACTGCCGCCCGAACATCGGGTGCGTAATTGCTCCCTATTGTTGGCTTGTGGCTATAAAAAAAAAATACGAAGTAAAGAACACAGCATCACAAAACAAACGGCTCTTTTCAGAGCCACCACAACTTCCAAAAAGAGATAATTCAGTCTGTCTTCAAAAAATAAAGTTTAAAACATACCGTGGTTCCCACCCCCAAAAAAGAATCTGAAGAATAAAAAAATTAAAATCTTAAACAAATTAAGAACCGCCTCCGGCCCCGCCGAAAAAACAATCCCAATGAAAACAGGTTTCCAAGATCTTCAAACGCCCCACCACATACACATTGTACAAATTTTAATCCAAAATTATTACTTTTGTTTGTTTATTATTATTATCTTAAAAGAATCCCTCCTGACAAACAATAATCACCAATTGCTGCGAAATTACACATGGAGACACTTAAACAAGGAAGTAATATTAGCGCCCTCCCTTGCCCGATTCCAGCAAATGCAAAACGAATGCAAAACGAAAGCAAAATGTCAATTGGCACGAATGTGCGCTATAGTTAACCGAAATAATTACAATTTCAAAGAATCCCTTCAGAAACAATAATACCCAACTGTTCCAAAAAGTCAACAACCAAAAGGCATCTAAGGATCAGGAGTCATTAAAACCCGGAAGTAATGCATGTATTGGCGCCCTCTCTTGCCCGATTCCAGCAAATGCAAAATGAAAGCAAAATGTCACTCGGCATGATTTGTGCGAGTGACCTACTTGCCTGATTCTTCTCAGCGATGATGCCTTTTCCTCCGGATTCAGGTCCTCAAATATTGAACAATGTTCCCTTAAAGGTATTTTATTTATTTCATTTATTCATCACCATCAGTTAAATATTTAATATACATTATTAACAGACGTACATACCAACAAATGACCATCTTTTCATGTCTTCGGACGTGCGTTACACGATTAAAACACGCACGCACATGTACCGTACTTTGTGCACAACGAATGGGCAAAAACTGCGCTCCGGTTTTAGCGAGGTTCCGGCTATAACGACAGTATTGTGAAAGTCCATCGGACCTCGTTATAACGGGAGCCGACTGTATATCAAACTTTTTAAATGCGATGCCGTTATTTTCGTGAAATACCAAAAAATGGAGTCCTCTTTTACTGAACGAAGGCTAGCAACCAGCGAAAAAAAGGGTCCAAAATAAAGCTTTTTTCTGCAATCAAGTAAGTTAAGCTAATATTAAGACTGCCATGAAAACATCAATTAGACTTTAAATTTTGTATTAACGGTGATTTCAAAAGAGCAAACTTCTAAACTCACCCTGGTGGGTTTACTGAACACGGAGTGTGGTTTTCACACTCAACTGCACAATATAACACAGTACACGGGGTTCGCAATTCAAACAAGTGGGCCTACCACGCCGACGCGTGATTGGCCTGTGCCCCGCGTGTATACATTTCCAAGGGATGGGGATATATGCGTAGTCTCTGCTATATGGATTTGTGCACATAAGGCGCTGTTTGTTTACATTCAGTGTATGTATTTAATAGCTACATACGTGGCTCCATCAGGGTTTGCTCTCAAAAGTCTTCCACAGTGGTATTCTCCTTTTATTTAGTCTTTCCAATGGTAAGACTAATTACTTGATTCGGAATGAACTTTCCATGATGACGAAACCGGTTCCGATTGAGACATTTATAGACGTTGCAATCAAAGGTAATTTTATGGAGGTGTTTTCTCAAGTGTCTTGCCGAAAAGTTCACAGTCCTATCTGATAGAAAATTATAGTCCTTTTTCTGTTGATTCAGATGTTTACTACTACTCCCGAGAGGCACGTACCATAATGCATTGAACATGTTGAACAAAATCGTTGGAAATATATAATTTATGACTTGTTTGACTTTTTGACACAAAGGTATTTATGAATGGGAATAAATATGTGCTCGGTCGGTATAAAACAAGTAAGCTTAAAACTGGCTTGGGGCCTGGTCACTATTAAGGTCCCTTGCCTTTGGCTTGGGCAATTATCAGCATCCAGGCCCCTAGCAGGTTTTAAACGTACTTGTTTAAAACTGGCCAAGCACATATTTATTACCTTAGTAATCCTCACTAATGCTTCTTAATCATAATTATGACCACTTGCTGATTAATAGCCTACATAGAACATAGTCCTACATCATGGGAGTTACATTATTCCTACTCAGTGAACAAAATCTTGTTTGTTGGCTTATATGCTTTTTAAGTCATTAAGCAATGAAAAACATTCTTTCTGGAATAAATCTCTAAATTTGTGGATTTTGTTTGTACAATAAATTCCTTAATTTTTTTCCATTTTTTACAGACTTAAAGAGGTGATCCCAGTTAAAAAAATCCATTTATTTTTGGTGTTTGTTTACATTAGTTGCAAAGAATCGTCTTGTATAAACTGAAGCGGAAGATACTACAAGTAATATGATATAAACCTGACATTCTTTTAAAAAAAATACTTGCAGAAACAGCTGGAGGCCCATAAGAGTGCTACTAAAGGAGGCGCCTTCAAGCTAGGAATGCACCCCAAGGCCGTATTTGATTCCGATCCTTATGCCACTGATAAACCATTGCCACCAATCAAGAAACTTGGAACCCCAAAGAGAGATGTCAAACCATTCAAGCCTAGTCATCCTGCAAAAGAGGTAAGATATGTCATGCTACACAGAGTACACTACATAGTAAGACCAGAAGCTATGTTAACCAATAGTATATTGACTCTAGTCAATTAGAGTTGATCAATTGTTTGCATAAATCATCCAGGTGACCTCAACCCCAACTGGGTGGAAAGGATGGTGACAGATATATGGGTCATTCCACCGGGTTGGGGAACAATGTGTGACATATGACCATATTAAGAAAAGCATATATGCCTTGCTAGCAGTTGCTCTACATAATATTTCTTGTTGGGTGTTTCACTACTGCAAAAAGGTCTAAATCATTTCAATGTATTTTGCCAAAAATATGAGCAAAAATGTCATTTTGGACGTAACATTAACACCGTGTCAATGTTACGTCCAAATATGACATTTGTACCTTTTTTTAAATTTCTGTGAAACATTACCCAAATTCGCTTTACGTACTTCTTACTATTAATGCAACACAATAAGAAAAGCTTTTGTTATGGTAGTCAGGTATCAAATCGAGCAGGCTTGGTTGTGGACGTAACATTGACACGGTGTCAACCCCAAATGTCACACTTCCATTGAGTGATTTTGACACTGTTACATCCTCATCAAGGTATTGTTTCTGCTATATTTGAACCCTGACTATACCAAAACAAAAGCTTTTCTTGGTGCATAAGGTGTCCAGTTTTTAATATGCAATGTCAGTTTGGGTAATATTTTACATACGTGTAAAATATGGCCAAAAAAAGAATATTTGGAAGTAACATTATGTCCGAATTAATACATTTTTGCTCATATTTTTGTCAAAGTACATACAAATGATTTCAAACTTTCTCAAGTTTCTCAACACCTTAAGACATATATTATGTTGAAAATGCATTGAAAATTTTAATAATATTTGGATGTAACATGCACTGTTTCCCAACCCGTTGGAATGACCCATATACAAGTACCTCAAATTAGTATTCACTTCCATTCTTTCTTTTAGAAACATATCGGGTAATGCTGTAGCCAAACCCCTGAACTGAACTAAAATTGCCTACCATCATGACCATGGCACTTCTGAACTAACGGAACCAAATCAAACTCAGTTGTTTGGTTCAACATGTTCGGCAACGCATATTTTAGTGCCATTTATTTCTACTTACTCAACCTAAATTATCAAAACTTGTAGCATATTTAAAGTCGGGCAGTTTTTCCTTTTAATTAAAAGAAAACATTAGTCAAGGCCGACGTTACCAACTAATAAAAATGAAGGGACATTCAAATGTGTTTTCAACGTATTCATCTTCAATTCTTTACACTTCTAGTACATAAAATATATATTTTTTTATTTAGTATTTAGAATAAAATAAACAGAAAACTAAATGAATATATCAAGTGCAAAAGGCCTTGTGACTTAGTCTTACGGTGTGTGTAGTCATGGCTTTACTGTTCAGTCAAATGCCAGGCCAGAGTCGTGATGGCCTAGTCTAAAGGCTACCTCATGGAACATGGAACCAATATTTTTTGGTGGGACAAGGTCCACTCTTTTCTTTCATGTTCAGTTTTAGCTATATTGGGCCTATTATGTGTAAGCAATAAATAAGCCAACAAATTGAGCTTTAAACCTCACTCGTAAAAATTTCAGATGGAATTTTGCTGATTACAGCCATTTATTTCCAGTTTACTTTGCTGTAGCAATTTCCCACCAGTTTGCGCTTTTAAAAACAGCTCATTGTTGAAACAAATTTGTGTGAATGGTAAGTGCCAGTTATTCCATGACAAAAAAAACTGAATAGTGCAACAGAAAATTGTTTGCTACCGTTCCTTTATTGACTTTGGTGTACTTCCCTTTATTATTTTCATAACAGATCGGTGGTTCCAAGGCAGGCACCTTTGACCCTTATCCTTCTCACTCCAATGATCCTTATAAGCCAAAGAAGAAGAAGGGACCTCCACCAATGAACAACAGTGGCAAGATATTCATGCCTTCACCAGGCCCCAAGTCTGCAACAACCACCTCAATTATCAACCAGAATGTTGTCAGGTTAGTCAGATTAAATTTTGTTCCCAGGGTTATTTACTTGAAAAGCCCCTTTTCTACAATTGTACAAGGAAAGTTCGTCAAATATGTTTCCTGACATGGAATATGAGTTGTATTTAGGAGGAATTGTGCTTAAATCAAACTTACATGGAGAATTTCAGCAGCTTTTCTTCAAAATATGTCTGTGTTTCCTTTCATTGAGAGGTGGTTCACCATGTTATTGTGTATCCTGAGTTACATTAATGGAGGGTAGTTTTTTTTTTTCATATGAAACTTCAATGTATGATTTTGCGAACATTAATATATATTTTTTTTGATTATCTTTTATTTTTTTTTTCTTTTAGAACCATCAATAGCACCAACTTCAGACAAGTCATTGCATCGGTGTAACAAAAGACTGAGCATGTTCAATTCTCAAGGACTGGTATACATTTCCAGATGGCCACTATTGTTTAATTGATTAACCCTCTGAGACCAGGTGGTGTTAAGAGCTGTATAAGCACCACATTAATACTAGTATTAATTATTATAAACCAAGCCACTGCTCCCTTGGTGGAAAAAGTGACGGATATGTTGACATGCCCTGTCCTTTTGTCTGTTGTGATATGTGCTTCCATCTTTTTCTTCACCTACATCTCTAGAAGTTGCCATTGCACAAGTAATCCGTTGGCAACCATCAAAGAGTTGACATTTGCGAGAATAATTTAAAATATTTGTTTTTGTACAGGTACATTTTGTGTATTTTATAAGTACTGTATTCTTCATTTTATATGTAAATATATATATATACAATCCAATTTACAATACTTTTTGATGAACAATAACACATTCAAGTTGCCTTTCTGAAATTCAAAGTGTTTGAAGTGAATTAAGTATAGCTAATTGAAGTAATTAAAGACTTTTCTATCTTACAGCAACTGCCAGAGAAAATGTTGCTGCAATTTGAAAAATTGCATCCATATTGAGTCAGACATGCTCATGAAAGAGAATCATCATGGTACATAATAGGTATTTATATTTGTTAACAATCTGCATTTGTAATACAATTTTGTATAATTACATGTATATTCTTGATGTGCATGAATGATGATTACTTCCCCAACCTTGCATTGCAAGTGTATTTTGCCATTGAACAAAATGTAAATCAGCACGTGATAAGAGCGTGGCAGAATAGGTCATCAAAGTTGTCCCAGTACATACATGTATACATGTACATTTGATTTTAACAACATCCATCAGCAAAGATTTGCCAATAAAATGATGGATAGGTAAACATTTTAACAAGCATGAAGCTTAACATTTTTTTAACATAGACAAGAAACATCATTTTGTAATTTCATTCTTTTAGTTTTTATGCATTGTGTTTAATTACACAATGCATAAAAAAACTAAAAGAATGAAATTACAAAATCATATATGAATATATGATAAGCTTGAAGTATTTAAATTGAAACAAACTGAAGAAAATTTTAGACTGGGCTTGACTCACCTGATGAGCAAGCAGCAGAAGAGCTCCTTATTGGTTGCAGGATCCAACTTTTTACAGTGATGTCAAAAAATACCCAAAACATGATTTATGGCAGCAATGTAGTCAATGTGCGGATGAAACATTTAAAGTAAGAGTGAGACCCTTATATTTAGAAGGATTTAATATTACTTTCAATGTGGAGGACCATCTAGAGAGTTTTATATCTTTCTGAAGAAGTTTGAGCAGCATCTGGCACCTGGACCATACAAAACAGCTTCAGACATCATGCCCATAGACATAATGCATTTACAAAATTATTTATGTGGGCAAGAGTACAGCTCAATGTCTTTATTTTGAATGAGTTTTCTTTTAACTTCTTGAAGATGTTAAGTGTAACAAGGGGTAATGTGAATTTCAACCCACATTACAGAGAATGGCCCATGGTTGAATCATTTAAGCGTTTAAGAAAGTTATTTGTATGAAAATTTCCTTACAAAAATTCCTGAATTTATTGATAGATAATAAAGCTAAAATCAATATACGGAAACCAATGAAACGTGTTGTGTACATGTACATGATATGTAATCAATTTCATGATGGCATGAATGTGTGTATTATTCAGTCCAAAGATAAAAGCTGTGACTTATTCAAAAGAGAAATGTATTCAAATAAATGTTAGCATTTGGTGTATGGAGCTATACATGCACACGACCACCATAGGAACTGGATCTATGGATTCTACACGATACTAGGGTGTTATTTATGACACCTGCCTGCATCAAACAAAAACTTGTCCATTTCGCCTCTTCAAAGTTGGTATACATGTATACAGTTTCAAATTTTTTTTCCAAATGCAATTTAAAGGATATAATGTCCTGTAACAAATCAAACAGCTTGCTTGCATTTTGCAGTTTTGAAAATGGTTTTTAATAGTGCGCTTCAGTTCAGAAAGTTTCTAATAAGTATTCATATCTAGTGACGTTTCAGCTATATACAGATGTATGTTAATTTTTGAATCCTGCGTTTTGTATTGGCCTGGTCCGGCTATGCGGTAATGGCGGCCGGTTTGCGACACTCCTGCTCCCGCGCTATCATGTAGGCATACATGCAGCCAGACCGGCCTGGCTACACTACAGTTCCTACATTCTATCACAATCTCTTTTTTGCATCTGTTTTTGCATCACATTGTTATGATCACATGCAATTTGACCTTTGGGTCACGATTTGTGGTTTTTAATAAAATAATATAGGTTTTCTCGGTCAATTTCGGCAAATGAGCAGCCAATTTAACCACTACGCTATTCTATTTTGCGCGAAATCAAATGCTACTGAAAAGGGTCATTCGATTTCGTTTTTTGACCAGTCAAATGTACTGTTGCGTCATTCGATTTAACAAAATAATCATGCAATTTAACAATTCAACAAAGCAGCATTCAAATTCGCAGGAGCTTTTTGAGGCGTGTGTTTAGACACTCAAATTCATTTTTAGGCAGTCATTTCTGGAATTTGTGCAATCTAAAAACCGCTTTGTTAAATTTTTGTTTCCTAAAGAATGTTGAAGGCATAAATACGGTTCACTTTTTGGCACTTGAGTCACTTTGCCGATGTACTTCGAAGACGAGCTTTCGCTACAGTTTTACACGCATATTTCTAGAAATGGCAGCTCGTGGTCGCTACGCTAGAGTGGCCCAGGTAGATCGAGAAAGGTTGATTGAGGCCTTCGAGGGAAACGAACAAGACTACCTTCAGCTTGCGGTCAATTTGAACATCAACAAGTCCACAGCCAGATCAATTGTTGCAACATATTTGAGGACTGGAAGGCGAGAGACGCTGGCAAGAGGAGGAGCAACCCTCAGCAAGATGGATGATGACATGCGAAACCATCTGCAAGGCATCCTTGACGCTAATCCCGTCTTGACACTTCAACAAATGAAGGCTAGTTTGAGTAAGCATCTGCCAGAGAAGCCCCAGGTTTCTACTGCCACCATAGCCAGGGCCTTGGATGGGATGATGATTACACTGAAACTAGTGGAGGACGTCCCTGATGCAAGAAATTCCCCTGAAGTTCTTGATCAACGCGTCCAGTATGGTGAGTGGTTCCTGCAGCATGGTGTTCTGGCGCATCTAGTCTTCATTGACGAGACAGGTTATAACGTCTGGACTCGACGCTCCCAGGGTAGAGCTCCACGAGGGATCGCTGCAAGACGAGTCGTCGACAGACAACGAGGGAGAAATTGCAATGTCACCTTCGCTGTTTCTAGTGAAGTAGGCTTGGTGCACACCGAATCGCATTCGAAACTGTGACGCGAGAGAGATTCGAGGAGTTTCTTGCGGACACAATTCAAGAGTGTGATGCAGTTTTCCCAGACGACGAACCCATTTACCTCATATACGACAATGCGAGGCCTCACGTGCGAGCCCAACTCCATGAAGGTGCCAACCCAATGATCCAGCTGAAGCGCCTCCCTCCCTACTCCCCATTCCTGAACAGCACGGAGATGGCACACTCTGCATTCAAGGCTGCAGTTAAACGCATCCTTGGGTTACCTGAGTGGCAACAACGTGTCGGAGACGGACAGGCTGCCCAGCAAGCAGGAATGAACATGCAGCAGTGGAGGTGCGATCTCCTTCAACAAGCAGCCATCCAGAGCGTTGATGTCATCCCCCAAGTGAAGTGCATGCAGTGGTACAACCATACCCAAACATATATGCCAAGATGTCTGGCACGCCAACAGATTGATGGTTGAGGAAGAAAACAACATAAACAATAAAAAACCAGGAAAAACATAAAGAAACCCCCCATTCAAACACAATACAAAATTAGGTCTTGGTCAGTTAACCAATAAAGATCCCCCCCCCCAAAAAAAAAGAATGAAGAAGAAAACAAAGAAGAAGAAAAAACCTCATTGGCCCTAAAGTCTACTGGAAGCATAAATAAAGAAAACAAGGTTTGCCTGAATTAAAGTGAAGATACGAAACAGTTGCCTAGTACAGTTTATCTGTTTATTCGTATTTCTTTAGTCATACTTATTTGAATTCTCTTTAAGCGAAATTGATTGCCTCTTTACGAAATTGAAAAAAATTAAATCAGTAAAATCTCCAGTCGAACCAGCTTTGCTAAATTGAATGATGATTGTGTGTCACGAAAAAGAATGACGATATGCTAAATTGAACACAGTGCTAAAGGAATTTGAATGCCTCAAAACGAAAATGAATGGCCGAATTCTGAATTTGAAACGCAGTAACAACTGCAGAGGCAAAATAGCTTCAATTCGAACGCACGAAAATTAAATTGGCTGCTCATTTGCCGAAATTGACTGAGAAAACCTATAATAATTAAAAAAAAAAAAATCTGTTCCTTTCACTGGATCACAAAATCCATGGTGTTCCAAGTCGTTTCATATGTCATTCATGATTGCATTATTGCAACGGTGCGACACTAGCTGTATACCGTATACACACGTATCCGGTGCACAAGCACATTTTTGTACAGTCTGAACAGCTGATGAAATTATTATTCATAAGCTGCACTGTTGCAAATGTGTATAAAGCGTAACTAGGTCCGGCTGGCATCAGATTAGAACTAGAGACGTCCCGCTCCTAATTCAAAAGTTGAAATTAATTAATTGGTTTCTTATCACCGGCCTTTTTTTTTTTCGTGGGATAACTCATTGGAAAGCTCATAACTAATGTAATGCTAGAACATTATCAATTCAATTTGAAAATCTATTTAGGGTGCCATACCCAAAAAGCACATACATGTACATACCAACTTGAATGTTCACTTGCTGTT
This sequence comes from Patiria miniata, assembly GCF_015706575.1. NCBI lineage: Eukaryota > Metazoa > Echinodermata > Asteroidea > Valvatida > Asterinidae > Patiria > Patiria miniata. The sequence continues at coordinate 4,494,055 of NW_024037062.1, forward strand.
ATCGTCTGGCACTGTGGTTGGCACTTACCATGTACAGATGTATTCCCTTATAGAATCTGCACTGTGGTTACATGTACATGTAAATGTATTTAAATATGCAACTTTGGCAACAAGGTAATGTTCCACTCAAGAAAATGTTTACTTTTTTGGAAAAAAAGGAGGGCTTTTGATACGAGCAGCTCCCATGTTGTAGCTTTAATAGTGTCGCCACACAATCCAGCTTTAGTGATGTGTCAAGACATTTACAAAACACTCTTGTAATTGCCTTGAATTTAAAATGTGTCTTGTCCATGGGGCTCTTGAAAGTGGTAAAAAAGCACCCTCTTTATTTGGCACACAGAGCCCATACACAATTAATTTATGTGATTAGAATGTGTCAAATATTCCCCAAAAATGACAATTCAAGAAACAAGATCTACAAAATATCAACAAAGTTCAACAGGTCTGTTTTACAAATTTAGTCAACCTTGATTGTAAAGCGATTCCAGGAAGTTTTGCGTGAATAGTGGCGATATTGTCCTTGGATTGACCTTGAGAAATTGGTTAACTTTCAATTTTGAGGCTTCTGTTCGTATTTTGAAATCGCCTAACTTTGACTTTACTTAACCTCAGAAGGGAAGGTCAGGCGACTTAAATTTGCCTTCGGCAGCAAAAATGTTTATATAGATATTTTTCTAACGGATTACAAGGTATGAATATGATGGATCATGAGTTATTAACTGAAAGAATTTGGTAATTTTAAAAACTATTATCATTGGTAATTTGATACTTGATGAGGTCGTCATGATGTCAGAGTAATTTAATGCAAACCTTGGGATCAGGGTTGATGTTTGTTCCAGGTTTCAAGTTTATACCATGTACTGTTTAGAAGTCACTAAGAATTAACGTCTGGGGAAAAAAAAAGAGAAACTAAGAAAGGAATAAAACCAACAATATCAAAACGGTGACAGGGTGGTACCCGAACACCCAAAATTATTATGTCCAATACAATCTTGCCATTACAAACTCCAACAGTAGGCCTATTGTTTTCATTTCCTTGCTTGACTTGTGCACAAACGACTTTGTGCAGATTTTAGGATACTTAGTAGGATTCTCTGCAGGATCCTAGCACTGATGAATGATTGACCATTGCAAGGCCTTTCACAATGAAAAGTTTTGGCGGGGCCAGGTTGGCAGCCCCCTCTGATGGCTAGACAATTCCATCAAGAGTTGGTTTTGGAGGGAAATAATTCCGTACAGGCCACCCTGTCACACCTGAACAAGCTGGATATTTTAAACTCCCACCTTCTCCCACTGTTCATTTTGGGCAAAAAAACCCAATTTTTTTAAAGACATTTAAATGTGAAATTTTAATTCGCAATATTTACAAGGGTCAAGCATTTTGCAATGTGAATAAGTGTAAGTGCTTTTTATTGTCTAATTACTGGCTTGAAGTCACATTTCATCTTGAATTTGAAGGTAAACATCACTACATGATATGTCATTATGGTTATTGCTACCGTTATATTGTTACTCTTTGATACAGCATAATTTTTTTTCGGGGGGGGGGGGGGGGGGGGGGGGGGGGGGGGGGGGGGGGGCAGAATAGTGACATTCCCCCTCCCCTCTTTGGAAGAGTTAAAAGTTTACTTGGCATGTGGTACATTGTGGACTTACTTGCCTCGCCCCCGCCCCCCCCGCCCCCCCCCCCCCCCCCCCAGCAAAATCTTGCATATGGCACTGGTCACAGCCACTCCCCTTGTGTGCCATGGGGTTTGGTTGAGCAGTTACCCACTACATGTGCATGCATGTATTTATCAACTGTCATCACTGTCCTGGCCCTGATGTATTGGTTTGGGTGTGCTGTGTGGCTGTCCCCCCAAAATTATATGGCCACGGTTCTGGACCTGAGTGTCTAGTGGGCCTGATTAGCCCCGGGGCTGATTATCCTAACTCTGCATTTTAAAGGTAGAGTATATCGTTTGTCATTTGTGCATTATTTTTTTCTTTTGAAGCAACAAAAGTGCTCAAAATCTGAAGAAGGGTGCTTAACAACTAACCTGATGAAGTTTTAGCTCAGAGAATGCTGTATATTCCAAGAAAACAGTATTCTAGGATCTCGATTTCAATTCAAAAGTTGCCGAGTCATGTTTTGAATTGCGCCCCAAAATAAGCATCCGGGACACGTTCTCATTCAGCCAATTGCAGTTACGCGATGTCAGGCGTTGAACTGACGAATTATAGCAACCGCGCGCACACCATTCAAGGCTTCACTGAATTAAAAACGAACTACAAACGGAAATGTCCAAAAATGTGCTTTAGACGCACCTTTGGAAATGACCTTGTATTGTTTCCTTCAAAATGACAGCATGCCAGAAAGAATAATTTCACAGGGTGTTTAGTGCCATTTCTATCTTTAAACCAAGTATGCTTTTCAACAATAATTTTGTCAGTTACTTTTTGGATAGCTGCAAATGATATAATTTACCTTTAATTACGATGAAATCGATTGTCCATTTCATTGTATGGGACCTCCATGTTGATTCATCATGTGAGACCTCCATGTCCATTTATTACGTAAGCTGGGCCTCTTATCCCATCATGTTGACGCCAGCTTACCTGAATCAACTTGGTATCTGGCAAATGAGTTGATACTATTACCTCAACTGTGACCAAACACGAAGAAAAAAATTCTTCCATACATTAAAGCATCCTCCATGATAGAAGTCATACTATGCTTTTCAAATCTTACACACGTTCAAACGTTTTGGTACAATTTATGGATTCCCCCCTTCCTGTATTACTTACTGTTTTATCACTGTCATGGAGAGTGAATTATTACATCCAGAAAAGGCAACAACCACAACTATGTAGAGTACTACACATCTCATCAACAATATATACAATGTACACCCATGTATTTATTCTTTCTATGATTTCCTTTAAGTGTGGAATGATATCCATCAGTCAATTATAGATTTATCTCTACCAGCTGTGTTTAGCGATAACTACAGGCAGTATCCAATACAAACAATTCAAGAATCTAAAAGCCTGATGATTGTTTAGTTCACAGGTGGAAGATTTAATCGAAAATCACCCAGTACCAAGTACCGCTTGGGTGGGACTTAAAATTGTCAGTGGAAGACATACAAAGTGTCTTCGGTTGTAGTTGGTAAATTGAAATGATTCAAGCCATGCTGTATCATTGCACTAAAGTCAATCAATGGACTGCTTTTTAGGGGAATAACATTTCTATCATGACTCACATTTTTGTACTTTAAATGTAGCAGGCTCACTCTGATCCACCTGCTCATGAGCTTGGATACTGGTAGCTTTCTGACAAGGCAATTTTTGTATGGATGAGTGCATGCTTTTATCCTGGAAGTCAACCAGAGAGCCCTAAAAACTATGATACTTGCAAATCATGAGTCCTCATGTAGCGATTGTTGAGTCCAAGTATGATTCTGGTCTGAGCCACCAATATGTAATCAAGTTCACGTCCTGGACTCGAGTCGTACATCTCTGCCTGCAACAGTGCATTGTTACACATGTATAATATTCAAATAATTTACATTCATATAAAGACTAACTTGACTGCACACAAAAATTCAACCTCAACCCTTTTTTCAGAAAGCTTTGCGAACGTGTGTTAGCATTGACGTTATTCACAGACTCATGTGAATAAGAGACTGTGAATTATGTCAATGTTCATACCTGTTTACATTTTTACAAGGTGTTCAAAACAGTGTATGTATTTGTATTTGGAAAACAGCTTACACCTACAAACGAAATTCGTAATATTCTTAATCTATATGTAGTAAAATGTATCTTCTGAAAGCCCAAGGTACAGCACTTTCTGGAAAATTTCAATCTTTTCCTTAAAGTCGGCTTGCAGTCTCCTTTGCCACCTGAACGAGGAACTGAATATTAATTTTAACCCATAAGATATAATCATATGAAACTAATGTTTTACAGATTCCAGAAACACCAATTAAAATGATGATGCAGGTTGTTGAAGAAAGTAACCTGTGAAAGGTGACTCAAGCCTGGATTTGGCACCAAAACCCCAAATACTAACAAAATTATATCCACATTTGCACACATGGACTACCACTCTGGGGCCACTGTAAAAAGAAATTAACCTAAAACATGCACAATCATTATTTTTGTCCAAATGTCCCTTGTAAAATCAGCTCACTTTACCTTAAGGCTAACAGCATAACTAATATTACAAAAATATCTTTTAAGCCTGAATTGTGGTAATTACATGTAGCTATAATATGGTAAAGGTAGCGTCCATCATTTGTAATTTGTGCGCGTTATGTTTGAAGCAACAAAAGTGCTCAAAATCTAAAGAAGGGTGCTGAACAACTAACCTGATGAAGTTTCAGCTCAGTAAATGCTGTATATTCTAGGATCAATATTCTAGGATCTTGATTTCAAATCTGAGTCATGTTTTGAATTGGGCCTGAATTCAGTGTCTGAGACACCTTCTCACTGAGCCGATTGCAGCTATGCGGTGTCGTGCGTCATGTCAACGCTTGCGCTCGTTTCGCCAAATTAAAAAGGAACTATGGAAATTTCCAAGAATGCGTCTTTAGACGCATTGTTGGAAATTGCCTTCTTTCATTGATATCTTCAATATGACAGCTTGCCAGAAAGAACAATTTCACAGGGAGTTTAGTCTCATTACTATCTTTAAACCAAGTATGCTTTTCAACAATATTACGTCAGTTACTTTTTGGGTAGTTGCAAATGATGGACTGTAGCTTTAAGCATGCTTCAAATGGTTGTTGGTACCAATCCAATGTTTACTTAAAGTACTGTGCTTCAAGTAAGGCTTTCATCAAGTTACTTTTCCGAGTACTTGCAAATAATCCTTTGGACATTAAAATCTGAAACTATAACTATATTAGAAATGATGTCTTCATTTTATATCAATCATCTTCTGTGGTTAACTACAATTGTGTATACTAGTGCAGTGCCCGTCTAAAATGTGCATGTTCGGGAAGTGCAAATTACTTTGCTGCTGGTTTTGGTTGCATGCTTGCAGAGTTTTTGAGAACTGCTCGTACAAACAACGCACGCGATTTAAAGGTGTTGTTTTAACAGGTTGAACGCACACTCACGTCAAAGTTGTTTGGGCAAGTGGTTCCCAAAAAAGCTGCAAAAAATAGCGCAAATATTCACCCCTACTGGACCGTGGTATTGCCCTGCAGTAAGGTTGCTCAGTCGACTGCCTACAAATGGTCGCTCAGTCGACTGCAAAAATAATGTGCCCGTGTAGCCACCACGTACTTGTATACGGAAACATGGTATGCAGTGCTATTCACCCATACTGGACAATGGTATCGCCCTAAAATGCACGTGGGCATGCCTGTCCTTTTTGCATTGTATGCGTCATATTGAGCGCACGCGGTTTAACTTAAACATGATGTAAACAATTGAAAAGAACATCAGTGCGCGGTGTTTTAGGCTAGCTGGCACGTTTGCCCGCAGAAAATACTGCTTTTTTGCAGCTTTTTCGAGAACCGCTCTTCCAAACAACTTCAAACTTGACACTGCACATTCTGTGGTCCCGAGCAATACACCCGCCGACTTTCAACTTCATACGGTGCCCGGTTCTGGAGATAATCGACGTACAGACAGACAGAAAGACAGACAGACAGACAGACAGACAGACAGACCGACAGACGACAGACAGAGATTCCTGGAATTATAGTAAGGATTGTGCATTTCACATGATATTTCAAATTAGATTTTAACTAATTTCCATTCAATGTACCCTTTTTAGCATCAAAATTTGTGTATGATTTGTACATAGACATAAAATAATTGTACAGAAATGCATATGAACTCGGCTGCTTATTCCTCAAGATCCAGTTCCTCAAGAAATTTGTCAAAATCAAAAGGGTCAACCTCTGTGGCCAATGGTTCATCTGTTTTTGTCGATATCTGTGTAGGGCTTGTTTTGTTTTCATGCGACTGCGTTGGTGCTGATACTTTGGCAGATTGCACTATCCCTGACTGTGTCCAATGATTGGAGACCTCTGACCCCTTATCAACCTTGCTTGTAGGGCTTTGTGGAGTTGTATGCTTCCTGTCATGCATCTGAACAACAACTTGGGTCTGATCAGACTGCAGCGCAATGTTTGCAGTAGAATCATTTGTTAATTGCACTATTTCTCCAGTATTTTCTGTAAACTGACTTGGTTCCCTGGTCAACACTTGTTCTTGCAATGCTTCAGCCATGACAAACTCAGGTTCAAAGTCTGAATCCAATTCCAACTGCTCACTGGAAGCTTCTGGCATACTAACAGATCCACCTGATGTCCCTCGATGGCTAACAAGGCCAGTAGCAGGACAATCACGTAGGCTGGCTTCCCCTGTCCTGCTGTATGGGTAAGGTGCCATACCTAAGGAAAAGAATAATCAATTTATGTAACAATGTCACTTTAAGTGATAATCTACTATTATGATTGTACGTAGCAGTACAAGGTCACACTCATCACATGGAATATAAGGACAAAAAAAAGCAAGAACAGATTTAAGTGAAGATTTGCATGCACACAAAGGTTGCACATACCACACTGACCAGTATTCCTAATGATGAGATCAGTCTGTAGATCTTTATATCACTAGGGTTCGATCTTTACATTATACTTCACAAAGCAATTACATTGGCACTGAAATATATGCACACGTACAATGTAAGTGCTGGCATTAATTATGAATGTCCATAAGCAAAGTAATTACATCTAACATGTAGATGTCGCAAAACAGCTGTGTGATTATGATGTTACCTTGCATAGATTATTAACCTTTCTCTCTGCCTTAAAGGGAATGTACAACACCTGCTTTTGCCGCAATTTTCTGAAATAAATGGATTTGGAGGATTAGTATGTTATAGCAGATATTGTTAAAATGACTTGTTTCACATTTTGGGCTTGTAGATGCTGGAAAAGCCAAGAAAACCAATCATGTTCTTGTAGTCTGGTTCCCTGACCCCACTTAAGATGAAACGGAGCAATTTATAGACTTTGGGGAATTGTAAGGTCAGAGAATCAGTCTAGCAGGCTTGTGCCCCTTCACAGGTGTGTAATCAATTGCAAAGAAAACGCAAAATAACTAATTATGAAAAAATAGAAGCAGTTTTTGAAAAAAAGCCAGTTTTTTCCAACACTGGTCGGCCGACCAGCGTTGGAAAAATACTGTTTTACTTTAAAATGAAAACACACCAGAAGCCACGATTTTACAGGATGCTGTAGACTGTCATTCCCAAACAAACCAGTGAGGTATTTCATGATAATTTGATCTTTTCGTTTTGTGATGTTTGCAAATGTTGTATCTTCCCTTTAAGGTTAAAAACAGAAACTCACAATAACACTTGCATTTTGCATGTGAAAAATTGACCACCTTAAATCCATAATTTTATTTCCTCTCCAAAAAACTTTTTTTTTACAAAAGAAAAACGTATTTTACCATATTCCATCTCACTGACCCACCACTCAAATAAAAGGTCTTGTTATCCCCTTTTATTTGATACCACATTTGAGGTTGTGAAGATGTAGTTCTAAATATTTCATACATTTTCCATGAGTCATCTGTGTCTACTTTTAAGTTGAATCGCCCATATTAATAAGCAACATCAAATGCTACACATATACATTCAAAGTTTCATTTGACCAAGTCAAATGGGCATCCTGTGATGAACTGATGCTCAGTTATTCATGCACCGACACAGGATTGCAAAACTTTGTTATGGAAGTAAAAATATAATCAATTAACCATCATATCTCAAAAAAACCTTCATGTCAGCACTTATGAAATATCTCGTGTAAAATACAGTTACAAAAGAGTGTGACTAACAACACAAGTACATAAAAGGGCAATCAGCAATGGCAAACTCAACATTTAGATTTAAATATATTGTAATGAGTCGTCACGGTCCAAGGGCTTTTCTTAGGGAACGATTTAGCCTAAAATTAATGTGAAAATAAAGATCAGACAACAACACGACACAACAAATAAAATTAATGTGACACGGACGCAAAGATGAACTACTCTTCTGATATTCTCTTCCAATTCTCCTCTTGATTCCTCTTTAACAGATCAAATACTTACATTATAAAATCATTTGATTAATTCCACTGTCCATCTAATCGCACACAGTGTGCACGTCTTTACTTGACAAGCTTTGGTTCAGCACTGACTAAAAAAGCGTGAGAACTTAAACGCAATTTCTGCAAGAAAGATTGCACGAAAAACACTTGCGCGTGCATTGTCATGCCTGGATCCCCAGTTACCAAGATAGCGCGCATGCTGAGAGTGGCTTCGAACACCCCTAATAACCCCAGTCACCTAGATCAAATAATAATAATAGTAATAATTAATTCTTATATAGCGCATTACATAAGAAATCTCAATGCGCTTTACACACAATTTATTATCATACATATAAAAAGCTTAATTCAAAATTTTACTAAAATCCATTAAAATGTTTAGTTTGAATGTTATTAGAATACATTTAAAAAGCTCATAAAAATACCAGTACATCAAAAAGTTAATTAAAATATACGGTAAGACTCATTAAAAATGCATTAAAAATCACAATCACCTGGAAAATTACTTAGTTACGAAAAAATACTATGTTTTAGTGCAAACTAAAAATTTAATTTCATCATTTGCAGCAGATAAATAAAACTACATCATTTGGAGCGGTTTATCTATCTGAAGGCAATTTTAAAAAGATATGTTTTAAGAGACTTTTTGAAGTGATCAAGTGAGTTTGAATCTTGAATAAAGGCCGGTAAAGTGTTCCAGAGCAGGGGAGCTAAAAGCAATCACTGTAAAAAGCAGTGTGTCCTCCATGTGGTTGTTGAAGGAGGCGTTGTGATGATGACCGGAGACTGCAATTTGGTTGATACTGGGTGACAATCTCATGTAGGTAGACTGGGGCAAGCTTATTCAAGGTTTTGTATGTGAGTAGCAAGATTTTGAAGATGATTCTTTTTGCGACAGGCAACCAGTGCAGATTGTAAAGCACAGGTTGTATGTGGTCACGATATTTGGTGCCTGTCAACAGCCTAGCAGCAGAGTTTTAACTCTCTGCAACTTGGAAATGTCACACGCAGGGAGACCACAGAGGAGACTGTTGCAGCAGTCCAACCGACATGTCACAAATGCATGTAGGAGTACCGGTAGTTCTGTTGTATTTTTACTGACGACGGCCAAGTAAAAATAAAGTGAACCAATCTAGTGCAGTGCCTGAGATCCCATAGCGGTGTTGCAGGCGTCTGAGTAAGATACGATGATCAATCGTATCAAAGGCCGCAGAGAAATCAAGCAGCATTAAAATAGCTTCCTGATGGCGATCAACTGCTTGGAGGAGGTCGTTCTGCACTCGGACAAGTGTTGTCTCTGTTGAAAGAAGTCTATGATATGCCGATTGTCTTTGGGCAAACAGACCATTCTGCTGTAGGTAGGCATTCAGCTGGGAAGATGCAACCCTTTCTATTGCTTTGAATACAAATTTCAAATTTGATATCGGCCTGTAATTGTTGAGTTGTTTAGTATCAAGTAATGGTTTCTTGATCAGCGGGACAACTCTAGCAGTTTTAAGTTCTGGTGGCATTTGCCCGGTGGTCAGCAATTTGTTGATGATGCCCGTGATGCAAAATAGTAAAGAATCTATGCATTGTTTGAGGAGTGTGCCAGGACGTGGATCAAGGGGGCATGACTTAGTTCTTTGTGGACTGCGATTTCGGAGACTGCACAAAATGAGTTGAACGTACTTTCACAAGATTCCAAAATCTCGGCACATTCTGCCGGCTGTGCGATGTCAAGATTGCCGCAAAGAGTCTTGATCTTGGTGTAGAAGAAATCCACAAAGTCGTTGGCCAATGTCTGAGCACAGTCATGTGGAGGAAAGACTTGGCGTGTACTTGTACTAGCTTGAAACAAGCTGTCAACGAACTGAAAAAGTTGCCGGACATTACAGCCAGCCACTTTGGTCCAATACAAACACTTCGCCTGCTCCAACATCCGTCTCTACTCCTTGCATTGATTGCTGTGAAGCTGTTTATCAACATGAAGTCCCGAGGCAATCCAGGCACGCTCACGTTGGCGACATTTAACCTTAGTTACTCGAAGGGCGTTGGAATACCATGGAGCATTTGGCCGTAAGGTTATCAGCCTAGATTTCATTGGAGCATGCAAGTCCAACAACTCATTTAACACATGTTCATACTGTGCAACAAGGTGGGACAGATCGCCTGATGACCTATCAGTGGCTAGGGTTGAACTGTCGATGTCACTTTTGAGTTTGACTACATGGACTTTCTGCAGCTCGCGAAACTTGACCAACTTCTTTACAGAACGAGGACGGGAAATATCGAGGTGGCACTTGACAGCATGGTGATCAGAAGGCAGCCCATGGACAACCTCTATGTTGGTGACCGCGTGGTCTGACGTCCTAGTAATCACCAGATCGAGAGTATGACCACGTTGATGTGTGGACCCAATGACGTGCTGCTGGAGACTTGGAGAATCCAATATTTCTCGAAAGATGGCAGCATCCCTGTCATCCATGACGTCAAGACGAAAAATGAAATCCCCATCCATAAATAAACGGCCAGGGTGTATAGTTGTTGTCTCTAACAAGGTAGAGAAGTCCCTGAAGAACATGGTACTAGTCGATGGTCGATAGATGATAACAAGTCTAATGGACGAACTACCAATCGACATGCCGAAATCCATGTGCTCGAATGATCGAAATTTTGCAGGTGATTTTGCTTATCAACGATACCTTGATGAGCAAAAAGGCATAGGCCACCTCCTCTGCCGTGGGCATGAGGTTGATTGTAAATGTTGAAATGAGGCAATGTTTTGCTTATATCAGCAAGTGGACAGCTGTCACGATCATCACCCGATAACCATGATTCAGTGATGGCAAGGAGGTCTATTTTCTCACCAATAATAAAATTGGTTATGGAGGTAGTTTCCTTTTCAATGAGTTCACATTCCATATTGCAATCTGTGACTTTTGCGTATGTTTAACAGCAGGCAGCTTCTGAACCAGAACTCGCACTAAATTTGATTCAGAGTTGGAATTGAACAACTCTTACGTAATCTGCCTCCACAGTAGCCCCTCTTTGTTGGACGTGCAATGTTAAGCAGGTTAAGTTCATGCCACTTATCAGGGTTGAAAGGTAGGGCTACAAAGCAGCGGGCAACAGTGTTCTTTATAGCCAGTAGTGCACTTAAAGAGTACATTATACGAGGCATCATGGTACTGATGAGTATGCAAATATGGCCAATGTGCACAGAGAATGCATGCTGCAGTGCAGTTCCAAAGTCAAAATAACGTATTGCAGATGTCCTTAAAGCGTACATAATGCAAATGTCACAAAATTGGCATCAAAGTAATCCAGGAGTACTTACAAGGTAGCAGTTCATAATTAAATCACAGCACAATCACAAAACCATACCAAAAAAGACGATGTTTGCCATCAATTCGATAACGAAAGAAAAGGTGCAGCCATCCAAGGGCGCCACCAATGCATAAATCACACCACCATGCAGCCGTGTTCACTACAATATCAAAGTTATAGGTACATGTAGGTGGCAAGAATTTGGAGGGCAACTTGTTCCACACAATGGTTGTTCTTGGAATGAAAATATTGTTGTGAAAGTGTTTCTACCTCTGGCTGCTTCAGGAAGTAAGGATATTGATCACAGCTACAAATTCGTCTGAGCACTAATTGTATTGATAGAATAGAGCAAGACTGTCAACATTTCATCAGAGAGAAAGGGGATGCCCTGAAGAGAACAGTTTTTCACTAAACTGTGCATGCAGTTTTGCACTAGGCATGTATAGATGCACCAGTGCAATGCTTTCCCCATTGATGTGGGTCTCCATGGTGGAGATGATAGCATGCCTGGATAGGTCTATAGGCTTCGCTGCATGATGCGGCAAGACCACACTGCTGACTATGTTCCACAAAAACAAGGGTGGGGGTAAAAGGAAACACATGTATTTTTTTCTTGTCCTAAGTGCTCTTCCAGTTATGCCTATTTTTGGATCTACATGTATGTTAATATTCGTTTTCGTTTCCTCTTTACGTACATAAGCCCAGAATAATTTGCATCATTATTTATAGCTCATGCATGTTGTGCTAATCGATATTTGACCTCTATCTCCTTCCAGTTATGTTTAAATTCCCTCATGATTGTCAAAGCTGATATTAATGAAATTTTGTTTCCTGCTGGAGCAGAGATCATTTCCTCTCATACCTAACCTTGGCCAAGGCTCTCGTCGTTATTCGTCCGTACACGGTAATCAATCGGCGGCATATCCTTGCGCGCCCTGCAGTGCATGTAAAAATACAGTGCAACAGCGACCTCATACAGCCACTATTTTATGCATATCAGTTGGACTTAATCGAGAGCCTTTGTTCAATCGTCAGCGAAAGCTTATTTTTTTCTTTATTTTGTGCTGGATTTCTAGCGCACGACCTCGTATCTCTGGCCAAAAACTGGCTATAGTAGAAAAGGTTAAGTTACTCAGAGTTACTATCCAACAAGATTTGAAATGGGATGGGCAAGTAGACACTATAATCAATAAATCCAGCAGAAAATTGTTCATGCTTCGAAAATTAAAAAAAGCTGGTCTTAATGCCCAAGAACTGTTAACAGTATACAAAGGGTACATTCGACCAGTTGTTGAATATGCAGCTCCACTCTGGAATGGAGGCCTTACCCAGGGCCAGGTATCTTGGGTTGAAAAGATTCAGAAAAGAGTAAGCCGCTGTATCCTCTTTAAAAAAATACATCCTATGACAAGGTCTTGGCTACTCTGCAGCTCGACACCCTAGAACATCGCAGAGCACCAATATATGCAAGGATTTTGCTCAAAAGTCTAGCTGCTCTGATAAATTCTCAACCTGGCACTGTGCCTCTGGGTATAGTTCATCTATGACCTTGAGAAAGAGAAACACATTTGAGACATATAAGTGCAAGACCAAACGATTCAGATGTAGTCCTCTGCCCTATTTGACAACACTACTAAATGAATAAACACCAATGTATAATTCATGCATACCATTTCTTGCCCAGTGATTTTATATTTTTTATTTAAACAATAATGTACAATTTAAGTCCATTTCATTTTTTTTTCTCTATAGAAATGTATTTCAAGTAAGGCCGAGACTCTATCCTCGTACAGAATGCAGAGGAGACTTTTTTTAAAGTTCAAAGTCTAAATACTTTTAATATCTATATGTGCTTTATAATTTTTTTTTTTTATGTTGTAAATGTCATACAATTCAGTTTCTAACTGATATATGTCATGTTTTTAAATAAACCATAAACCACATAAACGTATGCGAATACAGATATGTGTAGGCGGGGCTAATATGTGGCGTGTCCAATCACACCTTGGTAAATCCTGACGTGATCAAATTATTTGCAGCTATTTGCCTCTTGCGGACGTGACAGAAACCACATTTTTTGTGCATTGGTGCCGTGTGTAGAGAGACACAACGTGTGTTGTATTCAGGGGCGCACCCAGACTGCCATTTGCCGGGGGAGGGGGCTAGAATTGTAATGAAGGGTCCAGGACCTGCGAGCGCGGAGCGCAAAGCCCTTACGGCGTGGGGTCCGATGCTCTGTGGTGCAATCTGAGGCGATTCCTTGCCACTTTCCACATTTAGAAAAAGTTTTATACATCGAAAATTCCATTTCAATTTGTTGTTCTTATAAAGTTTGTTATGCACTCAAAGTTGAGAACCATGTTCCATCTCCGTATATGTTCACAAATTTTATTTTGAAAAGGGATTTAGGCTACTGGTAGTCTGAGCCACAACCTTTCGCTGCTGAGTCAGTGTGGCAGTGCCAAGACGTCTCATCATGTCCTCATCGCCTTGGCTTACTCGGCCACTGGTCGGGATTGTGGTAACGACTACTTCGGATAGTCTGCTAGAGGGGACATGAGGGGTCTCTTCTCTACTCTTGTGGTCTGGTTCATCAATAGGGACTGGGGTGGTTACAGGGACATCTTTGGCTGACTTCGTTTGATGCAGGGCAGACTCCAGGCTCTGGATGTACAGATTTTGTCTTTGCTGTTCTCTAACGACTCGCGAGATGATAGCTTTCAGCATGTCCATTTTCTGAAACTGTTGCAAAATAACTTGTTGCATTTGAGCTTGATGCTGCAGCAGCTCCAGAATCTGTAACTGTGGCTCCACTACTGGCGCTGGGCTAACTCGGTCAGAGCTGGTGGGCAGTGGGTCAAACCCACACAGCTGAAGGGGAGTCAGGACGTCAGCTGCCATTGTGCACTCCTTGGATCCACTGAACAGCACTGTGTCGGTTTAGACTAAGCTAATTTAAGACCACCAAGAAACCAAATGCCTTGTCCCTATTGAAACAATTCCTGGCTAAGTTCTAAAAAAAACCATATTCCCTACCCGGATTCTCCACCAAAAATAGTAAAAAAATGTAACCTGGAAAAACGACACGCATGGGGAACTCGCAAAAACTAAAGACTCAATGGGTATTTACTAACAAAACTAAACTAACCTCAGGATCTTTGAAGGGAACTGTCACGAGGAAATTGAATTAATGGAGGGAAAGATTGCCATATACGAAGTTCACTCAACACCCTGTGTACAAACCCTATGAGATTGGACTGAAAAATTCTAAGTGTTTTCTAAGAAAATGCTTGTATTTTCTCACTGCTCAAATTGACTTTGATGACATGAAATTGCTATCTGGGGGCTTGTTAGTCAATACAGAGGAAAATTAGTGAACTTCGCATATGGTAATCTTGCCTAATAGAAACAAGGGACAAATTCCAGATTTCAAACCAAAAAGGACCAAAGAATTTATTTACTATAACTTCAACAGAAAACCAAAATGACCAAATAATAACTTAAAACCAAGTTAAAACCTAAAATCAAGAAAACCGAGACTTAAAACCTGAAACCAAAGACTTAAACGTAAAAACCAACACAGTGTGTGTAGTGGCTCTTTAGAAAATACACTTTGGCAGAAATCAATGATTCCACAAGCAGACAAATCCAAGCAAGAAAACACTCTCCAGTTAGGAGGAAATATATGACTTTATGATGTTAAGTTGTCTCTCTGCTGGTCTGCCGGGTAAACTGAATGATGCTAGAACATGTGGCAGCTTATATAGGGGGAGTATGTGGGCTTAAGTAAACAAACAGGGGGTCACACTACCAACAAAGAGGGGGAGGTGGTTCTAAACTTCAACTAAAATAATTTTTTTCCTAAGGGGGGCTACTCCTATTTAAACACTATGAAAATTCATAAGTAAAACTTGGCACTGCCACATCAGCATACAAATTCTATGCGTATATAGTCTTCGTGAGATGATGAACTCAGACACTAATGGAGATTCGTTTGGAGGAAAATTTTCAAGAACAGGGCGCGAGTACACATCAGTTGGTGAAGGGCAAATCCTAATATATGGTTTAAATCCTTTCAGTATTGTCAAATGAACGCATGGTCAAAATCACTCATGTCATGTGGGTAATTTCTATCTGGGATGTATATTAGATTTCGTAGTCCAATCTTACCGATAAAATATTATTTTCAACGAAAATGTATACCTCAAATATAGATGACAACTTTATTTAACATGCATGTTGCTCAATATCAGTCAAATGGTGAAACGAAAATCAATCATAAAAGAATGTATATGCTTTTCAGTATCTTTTATTTGAAGGACATTTCCAAAGTCATCACATCAAATGAACCAGACACTTTGATTCGCACATAGTCATAGACCTAAAATCATTTCGGAAGATTTGGATGTCAATTTAAACTAAAAAGTTGGCGGCCATCTTGGAAAAAAATAAAAAATAAAAAAATAAAAAGCCCCTCATCTGCCTCATTTTGAAGAAACCCGAGACAATCAACCGTTTTTTTTTTCACTTGGCCTAACACCGCTTCCCGCAATGGGGTAGTTGGTCGGTTGGCGCATAGCCAAATATACCCCATTCGCCGTATTTTTCGCATAGCAACTTTTTTCATTTGCCTTTAGCTAGCAGGTAATATGAATGAAAACTGACACCTCGTTCTTATACGGCAAAAGTCAACAGGTTCCAGAGAAGGACATTGGGGACGAGTATTCACGTGTCGGTACAATGCTGGCACCGCGCTTCGCTCGTACCCCCCGCCCTGCAAACAGGACGCTGGGATACGCTGATGAATTCACGCTCTGATTGGATATTTTTTGCGTGACCTGTGACCTGCAAGTCATCACGGCCACGACCCTGCAAGGTTTCAAACAGCCGTTAAGACTGATTCATTACTCTTTTATTCCAATTCATAAAAGCTTTATTTCGTTGAAAAGCGTAATAATGTAGAAAAATCTGTAAAACGTATCTGTTTTGTAAATTTTCAATTCTCGTCGCTTGCTCAGGCTCCATTACAAATTCACGACGGGTCAGATTGCATATAATGCGACACTCAAAATTTGTCCACATGGTCCGCAATGAATCAGAAATCACATCCGTATGGTATGTGCGCATTTCTATGGGAAAGTTTTCAAACAGCATTTATTGGCTAACTGCGGTCTTAAACAGCTGCAGCCAGATGCTTTATACAAAGGTCAGAGGCCACTTCCTTCACAAGATTCTGTGAAGCTCATCAGCGTTTCCCAGCGCCCTGTTTGCAGGGCGGTGGGTACGAGCGAAGCATCGCGCTCGGTCACATAACTGACATGAGTTTAAATATTTCTTTACAGTGGATGCATATTTGGGGAGTGTGACAAACTGGCATGAAACGTATCAGAAAAAAAAATATTTTAACATAATCTGAAGCGGCCATTGTTTGATTTCGTTTAGTCACCGAGCCCGGAGTGTGAAAACGGTTTGACCTTCATACGCATTGTACGCAGCAGTTGTCCGCGTGCAGTCTCATCTCATGGACGTATAACGCACTAAACAATACGCGAAATGAGACGCCACTTCAGTTTGTTTTACCTGGTTTATCTGCGTATCCTGCGGTCATCATAACCCGCCCACATAGAGCTATATTTATAGCTCTACCTGCCCGCGCATAAAGTCTTAGGCGGTGCATGAAAATTGCCACGCCTTTTGAACGATTGTTCTTCCTCGAAAACGTGTGGCCCATTGGATCACCGTCTGTTTTTCACTGATAGTATACACTTTAAAATATTTGCCGGGGGGGGGGGGGGGGGGGAGGGGGAGGGCGTGCGCTCCCTGCGGCCCCCCCCCCCCCCCCCCCCCCCCCCCCCGCTGGATCTGCCAATGGTATTATGTACGGTGCCACGTTTTCACCACTATGCAAGTTTCCATGCAACGATCGACCAATAAGAAAATGACATTTAAGGTCAGCTAAAAATTCTGCACCATTTCAGTAATCACACTGCTCCCAGTTATGACATTCG
This sequence comes from Patiria miniata, assembly GCF_015706575.1. NCBI lineage: Eukaryota > Metazoa > Echinodermata > Asteroidea > Valvatida > Asterinidae > Patiria > Patiria miniata. The sequence goes on from NW_024037062.1 coordinate 4,511,474, forward strand.
CATCCCTAGCTAGGGAATAAGTCTGGTGAAGACGTTTCTCCAAAACACACCAAATTAAATCACCACATGAACAGAACTCCAACGAAAATGGAAGCAGAAAGACTTAATACTCAAAGTAGTGCTGAAATTGATGAACCAGGTTCGGTTGGGTTTTGGTTGCGGTTCGAATTTTTTCTTTTGAACATCGGTTCAGTTCGAGTTGCGAAGTACATGTACAATGTACATTGAAAAGCACATACATGTACATTTGCCGGATCGTGCTGTAAGTCAGCTTTTATAAGTCGCCATTTTTATAAGTCCGCTTGTTACTCTCGGTCCCCTACATTAAAGCACAATGAAACCCTTTGTGTAAATCGGCATTTAGAAAATCACGCAGTGGCATCGACTTCCTGCACTACGGTTGTGGTAACAAAATACATGAACATGTTGCCACCACAGCGCACGCAATCAAAAAGCGAGTTTTCCAATTCATGCAATATCGCACGGTGAGCTGTACCAGTAACCCCTCTAGCCTGCGCTCTGTCTATTTTGGGGGTCGTCTGATTGAACGATCACGATGCAGTGATTTTACTTACACGCGCGACTTCGCTCGTACCCCCGCCCTGCAAACAGGGCGCTAAGAAAGGGCTGATGAATTCATGCTCTGATTGGATAGAATTTGCTTGACCTGTGACCTATGTCATCACTGCCAAGACCCTGCAAGGTTTAATATGGCCGTTAAGACTGAGCCATTCATCACTCTTTTATTCAATTCATAAATGCCCAGGTTTTTTTTTAGGCGTAATAATGTAGGAAAATGCGTAAAACTTATCTATTTTGTAAATTTTCAACTCCCGTCATTTGCTCAGGCTCAGTTTCGAATTCATGAAGGGTCAGTGATTGCATTATGCGACACTCAAAATTTGTCCACATGGTCCGCAATGAAAAAGAAATCACATCCGGTATGGAATGTGTGCATTTTATATTTTACGGAGGCCAAGTGTCCAGAGAAAAAAAACGTGTCTACATTTCAGCATTGATTTGCTGACGACCCTCCACACTGCAAAAATCCTGGATCCGCCCCTGAAGTCTTTTCTGTTGAGAGCCACTATTGAAGAGAAAAAAGTAGCAAAAATGGCAAATGTACTGCAATGCAGGGCATTACATTACAGGCCTTTGGGGGTTACACCAAAGTTAATATTTGTGCCTCCCAGTGTTGTCCATGACAAAATAAAGCATAAGCAGTAGTGTCGATCATAACATGTGACATTTTATTTGTTTTAGAGACTGGTTAAATACGACCATGCAACAGTAAAATCCCAGTAACTCAAACCTCAGGGAAATGGATCAAACATTTCATTCGGAGTTCGAGTAAAGCAAGGTTCTTGATTTTTCTACAATCAAGTCTGATTTACACGCACACATACATGTACTAGTACAGTAACATGTACTTCCACCGTAACTCGCTTTGCCTGGCTAGACTCGAAATGGACATGTTATTTGGCAAATTTTCCTTCTTTTTATTCATTCTAATAGTGTATTTTTTAGTCACAAAGCATCATTTTACTAAGATGTTACCGGTACATGTATATTGTTCTTACCTAAACGTGTCTGCTTTATTGATAAACATAACAACAAAAGTGAATAACCACTCAAATTGTGCAACTTCGTGTGGCAAATCTTTCCTTCGTATCGTTTGACTAGCACACGATGTACCGCGCTCGCTCAGGATTTTCCTATGAGTGGTCACATGACCTTTCCTATTTAATCGCTTGAGGGCCCACCAATGTGGGTTTCCATTGCGGGATCGGTAGCGATCAAGCTTAATGCACGGCGTACTCAAAGATTTCTGATGTGGTCCCATGACCACTGCAAAGAGCCAGCGATTGGACTGCCGGTGTGCGGGCTACAACTGGGCTGATGGTGTAGTCAGGCTAACTCGAAATCCAGATCATTCATTGCGGTTATTGGCTGGTTATTGTGACTAGTCTGATCACAATGGCAGCGCACATACAGTATCCCAACATGAAAAGATGTTGTTTCAGCGGCGGTTTCAAGTGGATTGGCTGAACAAACTTGAATAATAATAATAACTTAAAATTTATATTGCGCGGTCTACATAAAAATGATCGAATGCGCATTCGATCATTTTTACATAAAATACCACGGAAATTACATTAAAAAACAAGAAATAAAATCAGTTACAACTTATGTTAAAAGAGGGGTAAACTACTGGAAATATGTCAAGACAATAACAAATGTACAATACACCGATACATGAACATCAAAATTTGATAAAAAACAGTTTAAAAAGATAGGTAAATGGAGGTACCGATGCAGGCATTTCGAGCATTCAGGTATTCATGTACATAATACACCATTCCCTTGACGGGACTGCAGTATACTGAGAGATAAGCAGAGATTTGAGTTAGCAGACTTTGAGTTATAGGGATGTTACTGTATGCCTACACTGTAGGTCACTAAATACAAAACCTAGCTCCTGGTGGACCAATGTTGTTTCAACACAGGTAGAAGAGACAGTAGTGTGAAAAGGTTTCTGGTTTATTTTGACCAAAGTTCTTGTTTTCTCAGTTTATACATGTAAAGGTAGTTACAGTAACATAGTCACAGGAACAGGATGAAAGACGATACTGAGTGCACTCTTGTGAAAATTGCCTAAAGCAACAGCTTAACAATTAGTCTGGCCAGACTTGGATGACCAAATAATCAAGAAATAAAAAAAATATATAAGATTATGGATTATCTTGAAAAGCGGGGAGAAAATGTTTTTCAGAGAGTCTCAAAAGCCATAAACAACAACTCAAAAAAGCGAGTTGAAAAGGAGGCAGGAGTGCTACATGCTTCAATATAAGTTACATGCATGAAATGTCATAACATAAATCTTCACGTATCACTTCAGTACTTCAGGCATGTGTCATGCTGGTGGCCATGCTGAAAACTATCACAAGCTACACTGAGTACAATATTAACATGCCAAACATTTGTTTTGTTTTCTTATACAGTAACAACAGTAGTACCGTACATTCACAGCATTCTCACAAGCGTATACAATGTACCTTATGGCCACTCAATGTCCGAGTCATCATCTGAAAGATGTTCAGGTAATATTGAAAAGAACAAAACAAGACACTGCACATAAGAAAAGATGGGAAAGCTCAGAAAACAGATGAGTTTGAAAGTTTGTTACATGTCTGAAACTCTGCCTTTCCAAAAATGTCTGCGATTGGCACAGTGGTTTGTAGTATTTGAGACACAATAAATGGGCACTTATCACTGTGAAAATCCACTCGGTAAAAATATACGTTTCTCGGTTAAAAATAATCCATTGAGTTCTAACCTCTTTTTAGTTTAGCCTAAAAAGCAACCCCCCCCCCCCCTTAACCGTGTTTTAACCAAATCCTCAACTTTCATAGAATAAGGTTATGTTTTAGAATAGGGTTTATGTTTTAGCACAAAAAAGCAAAACTTTTTGATAATTGAACAAAACGCCCCTAAATATCATCGTTACCCATAAAATGTAAAAGTCTATTTGAAGATGCTTTTTCTTTTCATATGTGGTTTGGAGACTTGTGTAACATCTACTTTTTGTAGCTTCAAGTTTTGTGGAATATGCCGCATTAGCTATGATTTTGGACAAGAAAGCAAAATTCACATTATATATCCTTTGATAATTGGACAAAGTGCCCTTAAATATCACTTTTGCCTATAACATTTAATTTTTTATTGTTATTGTCGATACACCTCAGTGACCTTCAGCTTCCTTTTTCTATATTATAATACACGCACACTTAGACATCCAATACTCTGGGTTAACACCACAAAGCTTCATTTTTTAACGTGATGAGTCGTCTTTCCAAGCGCTGCATCATTAACCTGCGATAAAACTAGATTTGGCACTGACACGAGTTTTTGATGTTGCTGTTGCCGTTGGCATTAGGGCTGGACTCATGGCCCTATCATGATACGACATAACACAAAATTTTTATTTTTATTTTTTTTCAAATGTCTCTATACCACAAAACAACCAATTCCTCACCCTATTAATCATTTCGCTTTATAGAAAAAAAAACGTTGCTTTGGCCATTCGCATGAGCCTGGACTCATGGCCCTATCACGATACGACATGACACAAGTAGAACCAGACTAATGTGCACGCGGGCTTCAACCTTGTTCCCAATCGACGCTT